>NC_083110.1:11146355-11746355 GCF_949774975.1 Lagenorhynchus albirostris
ATAAGCCTATCAAAATACTGTAATACCACTTATGTTTGGAAAATGTAATAGCTGTTTCTTGACCTGGGGCCTCGTTCTTCTTGCCCTTGTTTTCTGAGCTATTGCCACAGTTGTTTCTTTACTGTTTCTCAAACACTCCAAGTGAGCTCCTCCCTCAGAGCCATTGTACATGCTTCTGGAATGATCTCCACATATTTGCATAGCCCACTCCCTGATTTCAGTAGGGTCCCTGCTCAAACGTTACCTCCTCAAAGAGGCCTTTTGTGGCCATTATATCTAAAATAGGCTTTCTATCTTGCTCTCTTTTTAGCCTACGGCATCTTTCTTTCCAGCATGTGTCACCACCTGAGACCTATATTTATTTATTGGTTATTTTCCCATCAAAACGGAGGCTCTGTGGTAGCAGGGATTTTGTCACCTCTGTTCCCTGCTGGGTCCCAGCTCCCAAAACCAAGTCCAACAGATTAAACACTTGTTGAATGTATGAATTTTAAAAGGAGGTTTATCAAGCTTCAACTTTTACTTCATTCTGCAGGTACAGTGTCATCAAAGCTCTGATTTTCTTTTTCTTTCTCTGCTTGGACTTCAGTGGTGACTGCTCCATTTTAAAACTGGTTTCCCTCATGGTGGGAAAGGACTGCAGCAGTTCCAAACTTCTCATCTATACCCTACACCAGGGGTTGACACACTTATTCTGTAAAGAGCCACATAGAAAATATTTTAGGTTTTGCAGACCCTGTTCCAACTATTTAATAACTCTGCCATTGTACCACAAAAATACCCATAGACAATTTGTAAACAAATGAGTGTGACTTTGTTCCAATACAGTTATTTGCAAAGCCAGGTGGTAGTTGCTTACTCCTGCCCTACACCATCCAAAGAGAGCAAGTGTCTTTTCTAGTAGCTCTCAGAAGAATGAGGGGGCTTTGTTTTCCAAAGTTCCCAATAGCCCTCCTGTTTTAGCATGTTGACCTGAACTTTGTCTAATGCCTAATCAGTTCCTAAGTGAGTAGGGTGAGACCGTCTCACTGGTGTAGCATGCTCACGGCCTAGTCTGACGCTGCCAGTGGAAGGAGCGTCCCTGAAACTCACGGGCTGCATGGGGCCAGGTAATTACCAGAGCAAAACTGTACACAGTTAGGAAAGCGGTAGGGGAATGGATGCTGGCCAGGCACCAAATAAGGTCTACTGTGTAGAAGTGATCAGTGTATTACGGTATGTGCTTGTGCAACTGGTGTCCTCCTTAAACAGAATGTAAGCCCCCTGAGGTCAGGCATCAAATTCTTTGATTGTTAGTAACCTCAGCTTGCACCTTCTACAAGGTTTGAACAAATTAAATTGAAAGTAGAGAACAAAAGTATGGGCACCAAGTGGGGACAGCAGGGTAGGGGATGGGGCGGTGGTGGTGGGATAAATTGGGAGATTAGGATTGACATACACATACTAATTTGTATGAAATAGATAACTAATAAGAACCTGCTGTATAAAAAAAGTAAAATAAAACAAAATTCATAAAACAAAACAAAACAACAAAAAAGAAGTAGCAAGAATCCTGTGCTCATGGGGATTACTGTATTTTTGTTGGTTTTGTAAGGATTTAGTAATATAAAGGCATCTGATCCATTATCAGTGACATAAATGCCAGGAAAAAGTATTATTTGGAAAATATTTTAATTTGTTTCATTGTTGATTGAAACTACTTCTAGTTTTTGAGGGATTAAATTGAATTTTGTTTTTTAAACTTAAGGTTCACAAAAAGGATTCTGGCTTTTGGCGAGATTTTGGCTTTGGAATGACTTGTCAGTATCGATCAGATTTCCTGACCATTGGTAAGTATACCTTACATTTAAGGATAGGACTTTAGGTATATACTGTAATATGGCATTTTTCTAAAAGGTCTCAGATGTAAATGTTTTCCTATTAAATTTTGAATGTCTGAGATTAGCTGAAGAGTCTGGAAATATGAAAGGCAAAGTGAGCTTATAATTAGTGTCTTTGAATAGAAAAATGAGGTCATAATGATAAAATAAAATACCCATATTTGCAGTTGTTTCGAGTACCTTTACAAAAGATCTGTACCTGGCTTTGGTGGTGTACTCATGAATTGTTACAGCTAGAAATAATGTTGGGTTATCTAGTCCAAGAGCTTTCATATTTTTTACTTGGAGAGGAAACCACGGATTTCTTGAACATAATGCAAAATCCTAGTATTTAAAACAAATGGGAAAACACCTAATCTTTCTAGCTCTCGTTGAAGTTGGAGTGGGGAACTTGGAATCACTGGCTTAGTTATCCACTCTCCTAAACCAAAGCTAACCATGAAGGATCTCATCTAAGCTACCTGCCCCACTGTACCTTTAGTCTCACCCAGCAAAAATTAAAGTATCAGAGCTTAGTTTAAGGAAGCAGGCTGAAACCTGATTCATTCATTCCATGTCTCCTGATTCATTCAGGGACTACCTTTCCACAGCGTGTTAGAATACATGGTATATATATTTTTTAATAGAATATATTTTGTGTATTTTTTAGGTCCATCGTACCTTCATTTTTATAATCAGCCATTTGTTTTGGAAATTCCTACACCTTGTCTTTTTTTTTTTTTTTTTTTGGCCATGTTGGGTCCTCGTTGCTGTGCGTGGGCTTTCTCTAGTTGCAGCGAGGAGGGGCTACTCTTCGTTGCGGTGCACAGGCTTCTCATTGTGGTGGATTCTCTTGTTGCAGAGCACGGGCTCTAGACGTGCAGGCTTCAGTAGTTGCAGCACACGGGCTCAGTAGTTGAGGCACACGGGCTTAGTTGCTCCACGGCATGTGGGATCTTGATCAGGGCTCGAACCCATGTCCCCTGCATTGGCAGGTGGATTCTTAACCACTGTGCCAGCAGGGAAGTCCTCCACCTTGTCTTTTTATCTCTGTAACAAATGATGGGAAATCAGCAGATAGAAATAAAAAAGACTATTACATGAGACTAATACCTTTTTCCCTGATTTCTTGCTTAATAAAATAGTAAGGATACATCACTGCCTTCTGACCTCTGTTATTTCTCACTGCTCCTTTCTCATTGTTTTTTCCTTGTATTTCTATTAGATACATGTTGGAGCACTTAATGGTGTCCCACATTTCTCTGAGACTGTTCATTTTTCTTCATTCTTTTCCTCTTTGTATTGCATAATCTCAATTGATCTATCTTCAGGTTCACTGATTCTTCTTTTGTTAGTTCAGATCTACTGTTGAGCTGCTCTAGTGAATTTTTCATTTGAGTTATTGTGCTTTTTAACTCTAGAATCTCATTTCTATCTCTTTATTGATATTCTCTTCTTGATGAGACGTTGTCATCTTACTTTGTTACTTCTTTAAGCATGATTTCTTTTAATTCTTCGAACATATTTATAATGGTTGTTTTGAAATCTGCTAAAACTGACATCCGGGCGCTCTCACAGGCAGTTTCTGTTGCGGGCTTTTCTTTTGGTATACGGGTCACACTTTTCAGTATTCTTTCAATACTTTTTTGAAAACTGGATGTTTTAGATAATATTTTGTGTTGATTCTAGATATTGACTCCCCCTGCCTCCAGGGCTTGTATTTTGTTTTGACTTTGCTTATTCATTTATTAATTGACTTGGCTTTACTATTTTAGTGAATTCTGTCTCCCTACCCTCTGCCTCCCAACAATATGAAGCTTCTCATGTCTCTCATCAGGTCATGATGCACAGCCATCCTGGGATGACGTTGGATTTAGCGGGGCTCTCTTTGACTGTCTCTTTCCATGCCTGTTGATGTCACTCCTACCTATTAGGCTGCACTAATTTGCTCTGATTTGACAGTGCTCTGGGACATAAATTGCTCCGTAGTCTGAACCAATTAAATCGAACCCTTTTGCAGGGTAGTTTTTGGGGCAAGTTTTTGAGGTTTGCTTGGACCCAAGGAGGGCTGTGCACATGGCCTGATGTCTCCCTGCCTTAGCTGTCTCTTTGCCTGCCTCGTTCTGGTAAACTGGCTGGCCTACATTTTAGCTTGTTCTAATGGGGCTACCAGCCTCCTCTTAATTGTTTACCACCAAATCTCCAGTATTTTCAAGAGCCCCCTTAGGCCTGAACTTCTGCACATTCTCTTTTAAATAAAGTCAGTTCCTTTGGGAAAAGCTCTGGAGCATTTGTTCTTATGGACTGCTGCTTCCCCTGAGCCTCTGCTCCAGACCTGGGGGTGGAGATAGTGGCACACTTCTCTCAGAGGGACACCCCTGCTTTATGAGCAGGACATTAGGTGGCAGCAGAAGGGACTACTCCCTCTTGGAGAGCCTCTACCCTATGAATGTGGGCTGGGTGAGAAAGGGAGCCCCTGCCCTCTCAGCAGCACTTGTTTGCAGTTTAGCCTCTTTCATTTGGAGCTTCTGTTCTTGTCCCTCTTTCCTGTCCTTCTGGTATTCCCATTATACATATGTTACACCTTTTGTAGTTGTCCCATAGTTCTTGGATATTCTGTTCTGTGTTTTCTTTTCTTCCCTTCCCCACCCCCCGCCCCCAGTCTTCTTTCTCTTTGCTTTTCAGTCTTAGAAGTCTCTATTCACCTGTTCTCAAGTTCAGAGATTCTTTCCTCAGCCAAGTCCAGTCTACTAGTGAGCCCCTCAAAGGTATTCTTCATTTCTGTTACATTGCTTTTTATCTTTAGCATTTCTTTGTGATTCTTTCTTAGGATCTCTATCTCTCTGCTTACATTAACCACCTGTTCTTGCATGTTGTCTGCTTTTTCCATTAGAGCACTTAGCATATTAATTATAGTCATTTTAAATTCACAGTCCTTTAGTTCCAGCATCCCTGCCATATCTGAGTCTGGTTCTGATGTTTGCTCTTTCTCTCTGATACTGACCAGGGTTCTTAGCCTTCCCCAATCAATAGAAGTTGACTAGAGGCCGGACAAGAAATTCATGCAAGGCTTTATTGGGGCCCCTGCTGCAGCAGCCGGGGAGTGAGAACAAACGACAGGTTCCCTTGCTTGCTCACTCGCTGAGGCAGGGCGAGCTTGTTCCTTATACGGGGTGGGGGTAGGCATGTGTCCAGGGGTCGGAGCAGAGGGGTGGCTTAGATGGTCTGCCCACCCCTTGGTGGGGTTGAGTGCAGGGGGCGTGCGCAGTTCCCTGCTTTTGCTCCTGACACCCAGTTTTTGCTCCAGGCTCTTTAGAAGTGGCAGTTGGGTTTTTCGATCTTTTGTATCTTTCTATCCATAATTTGCCCCAACTGCGCATTCATGCAGTTATTTTTCGTCCCATACGGTTTCTTTGTATTTTGTTGCTTCGAGGAGAGGTGTGTCCAGGTGTAAGCACTGCAGCACTGCAGCAAAGGGTCCCGGGTCCCAGCCTGTCTCACTTCAAACTGTTTTTTGATTTTTAGTTTGCCTAATTTTTTTCCTCATAGCTGAACATGATGTACTGGGTAAAGGAAGCTGCAGTAACTAGACCTTTAGTGATGGTAAGGTGTGGGAGAAGAGGAAGAATTCTGTAGTCCTGTGATAAGGTCTCAGTCCATCTTTAGTGAGCCTGGACCATGAACTTCACAATCGTTTCACAGACACAGCCCCCAATCTTAAGTGGGACAGGATGGCTAGAGTGGGCTGGAGTTGGGTATATCCCTTCCCCCAGATAGGTTAGACTCTGGTAAAATAGTTTTTCCTAAACACAGGCCTTATTAAGAAGAACAAAATGCCCTGGCATATTTCAGAATGGTTACTTTCCCCCTCCTTCTGAAAGCGCTAGGGGATTTTTCTCCAGTCTTCACTGTGAGAACCTGGTAGACCTAGAGGTAAAACTCAGAAAAGTGTGCAGGCCTCTCTGGAATTTTCAACTCTTAGACTTTTCCACTGAGCCTCTAGCAATTCATCAATTACAGTTCAGATTTTCCTACCCCAGTACTGGTTCCCCCTGGAGATTTCTACTAGTCCATTTCTTCCCTAATAGTTGTGATTCTGTCTTACCCACCTATCTGTGTCTTCACAGTTTGCCCTGTGACTTTATTTCTCCAAGGGATCTGAAAGGAGTTGTTGAGTTTTCAGTTTGTTCAACTTTTTACTTGTTGTCAGGATGCAGTGATGACTTCTAAGGTCTGTACATGCTGGACCAGAAACCGGAAGTCCTCTGTTTATTTTTATACCGTCTCCAATATTTGAGGAGCTTATTCGTATCTACAAGGAAGAAAAGCCAAGATATAATCAGACATAGCATTTAGTAAAGCTGTGACTATTTAAAGTAATATTTTTCAGAGATCTCAGGATTATTGTCATCCTATGAGAGTGAAATTAAGTGACATAGAATTATTTGACAAAAGACATAATTTGGAAACCTAGCTTTTAATTAAAGATTTAATTTTTTCTCCATTTTTAAGAATCTTTTCTAGCTTTTCAAAAAACTCAAAATAGTTTGTATTCTCCATGTTTCTTTAAAGTTAGTTCAGCTTAAACCAATTTGAAAATAGTGTGAACTCTATCTCCCTTGCTCTAAGTAAGGCTCTAAGTGACATTTACATTGCCAGGTCTACTTGATTCTCTTTAAGTTCTTAATTGAGCAGCACACACTTGACCATTTCTTTCTCAGGATGCTTTCCTCACTTCACTACTGTGATAGCACATTCTCCAGAATTTTCTCCTTCTTCTGGGGCCGCCTCTCAGTCTCTTTTGCTGACTTGTCTTTCTCTGCCTGTTTACCCTCTAGATATTGACATTTCTTAGCATTTAGACCTGGGCCCTGTTTTCCCTGTAAACTCTAGTAATTTCACCCACTTCCATGGCTTTAAATCATCTGTGTGCCCATTCTCAACTTTATGTGTCCACCTTGGCCATTTCTTCTGTTTTCCCCTCTGGAAAGTTTTCTGTGACCCAGAAGAACTTGGATCTCAAAGGATAGAAAGAAAACATAATAAAACATTAATGGTGGTGATATTGTGGGTGATTTATGTTTCCTTCTCCTTTATTTGACTTTCTAGAGGTTTTCTATAGAACTCTGAAGTTTACAAAGTATTCTCAAATGTTTGATCTCATTTTGATACTCTCAACAACAGATTGTGAGCTTCTAGACGTCAGCTGGTAACTGGATTTCTAAACCAGGATGTCAGTCCTCTACTTCGGGTGTCTTTGGATTATACCGTGCCATCTCATTTGAAGCAGAATGTTTAAATGTTTATCAGGTTTGACTGTGCTCTGGCTGCCAGGCAGTTATTTAACAGTGTGAGTTTTGATCCTGCAGGTGGATTTGATATGGAAGTAAAAGGTTGGGGTGGAGAAGATGTTCATCTTTATCGAAAATACTTACATGGTGACCTGATTGTGATTCGGACTCCGGTTCCTGGTCTTTTCCACCTCTGGCACGAGAAACGCTGTGCTGATGAGTTGACACCCGAGCAGTACCGCATGTGCATCCAGTCCAAAGCCATGAACGAGGCCTCTCACTCGCACCTGGGAATGCTGGTCTTCAGGGAGGAGATAGAGACGCATCTTCACAAACAGGCATACAGGACAAATAGCGAATCTGTTGGTTAATGTCATCAGTGACACATTAGTCTGAACCACAAACCAGCACTATTTAGCCTTAATTCCAATTCCAGATGCAGTGCCTCTTTCAGAGAAGACATGCTTATCTTTTGTGTTCTTGCTGACATTACTTTAGCAATTTAACTTAGTGTGAGAAGAAAAAGCAAGTTTTGCAATGCAAAGTCTCTGTTTTGTGAGTATACTTCACTATGGAATCATTGACAAATCAAAATCTGGTATTTGTTCTAAGAGTAGCTTTGAGTTAATTTTACCCGGCTTCATGTTCTGATGTGTATCCTGGTTGCGTCTGGGCTGAGGGATGGAATGTGTTGTGCTGAAGGTGGGTCGGGAGCATCCTGTTCCCAAAGAGAGGACGGAGTGTTATGGATGGAGTGTGTGGATAAGGGCTCTTCACCTACCGACCACTGAGTCAACCTACTTGGTTTTAAATTAAGATCTTTGGGCAGTTGCTTAAAGGATCCTTTTTCACTGAAGCAGAGAATAATTAAATGACACATCTAAAATCCCCAACTAATCAAGAGAAGGCAGAGACAAAAATCCCTCAACTTTGTGTTGTTGCCTAGCCCCCTCAATGTCTGTTTTTAAACAAATGGGTAATTGTAGAAAATACTAAGGTTATAATCTGTGGCTTGATTAAAAATATAATGTGTTACAAATTTAGCATCATGTTCAGGATTAGGAGTCAAAGTTGCTGTAGACTGTTTTGAACAAACAGAAATGAACATGGAAACGTCTTTAACAGAACAGTTAATTATGCTGGAGTGTAGGACACTAGGGGTGTCTGGGACATCAGTTTACATGAGCCAGGGCCCTATCAGGGCCTTCTTGTGGTGGTTCAGAATAGATGAACATAGCATGGTGTCGTGTGTTTTTGGCTTTGTATTGTCTTATTTAGCATGGATCCATATGTATGTATTATCCTTTTTTTCTAATATGTTAATTAAGCTACATCTGTGTTATTATAATACTTTGAGTTGAGGAGGAGTTTCACTGAAGGAAGAAAAACCAAACAATTTAATAAGGTATACCATAAGATCATACTGATTTGAGAAAAGGGGAGGAGGGGAAGGTTGTCTAAATGGAAATCTGAATTACAGAATATTTTAGAGAAATATATAACTTGCAGATAGAATGATGTTTTAATTGAGGTGTAAATTATATTAAGGAGACAAGATGAGTAAGAAATTATATTCAGATATGACTGTACTGTGTTATTTATCACACATGGATCTTTTACCATATGGTCAATTGGTAGATCCACAAATTGGAGATATGGTGAAAGGCATGCATAGATTTTTGAACCTTTGGCTTTTAAAAGGGACCTATATTGAATTCTTTCTATTTGTATAGAAACCCCTGAAAATTCATAGAAGACAAATCATTACTCTTCTTTCTCAGTAAATCATATCATCTGAAATATTATAAATCCCAAATTTCTTGGTGCTACATGAATTCAATTTTATAATAACTCTTACTAAATATTCTTACAAGTTTTTAGTTGGGGTAGCATTTAGGCTTAGTTTTTTAAGATGTGTAAAATGTTCTCTGCAAAATTGTTCAGGCCATTTTCTCCTTTTATATACAGTTATTTATTGTGAAGACCAGTGAATTAAGGTATTTAAAGTGAGAGAACCTAATTATTTACAAAAGTGAGTTGTAGCTGGTTTTTTGACAGAATCAAATGATTTTTTTCCTTTTTTAAAAAAAAAAAGCTTTTCATTTAAAGATGGAAGCTAAGCAATGGAAACGTTACTGTTTTTGACAGTAAAAGGTACCAATAAAGTATTTTATTACCGAAAGTTAAATGAAAATGTGATAAGTTAGTTTCTTTCTGTTGTAAAATATCATAAATACAGAAGTGTATGACATGTAAATGTGTACTTTAAAGAATAATAAAGCCAACGCTAGTGCACCAGCTATTCAGATTAGGATATAGAACATTACCAGTGAAAAGTCTCTGTGTGCCCTTTCTCGATCACATACCCTCACCTCACTCTCTCCATAATAGTCACTATCCTGATTTTTGTGATAGTTTTTCACTCATTTTTCTTCACAGTTTTCCCAACTATGTATGTATCTCTACCCAATGACTATTTTGCCTGTTTTGAATTTGTATGCATATTATTTCATTATACTCTAACTTTCAGTATTTTGTTTTTGAGGTTCACTCATGTTAATCTCAAAATTAATTCATTTTCATTACTGACTAGTATTCCACTGAATGAAAATACTGTAGTATTATTCTACTGTTGATAGATATTTGGATCATTCATCATTTTTTTTTTGTTTGCTTATTTGCTTTTGCTATCACAAGCAATGTTGTCATGAATACTGCTGTGCGTGTCTCTTAGGAGTGTGTGAGAATTTCTCTAGGAGTAATGATGCTAAGTCATCGGTTGTGTGTACGTTCAACTTACTTTCCGAAGTGGACCACCTCCAGCACTGTAAGAGATTCACTTTGCATCCTTGGCAATACTTAATTTTGTCAGGCTTATTAATTCTTGCTAATCTAGTGGGCTTTAGGCATGAATTGTAATTATAATTTTCATTTCCAGTCTTTTTGCCCATTATTATAAGTTCATAGGAATTCTTCACATATTCTGGGTACCAATTCTTGTTGGTTAAATGTTTACAAGTAACTTCTCCCAGGATGTGGCTTGTCTTTTCCCATTGTTGATGGTACTTTTTGATGAATAAAAATTAACTTTAATGTGTTCAATTAATCTTTTTCCTTTATGTTTTCTTTTTATTACTGATTTATGACCTCATAATAGAGAAGGGTATCCTAAAGCTATTGTTCTGTATTATCTTCTAAATACCTCATACGTAGCTTTGCTTTTTCCCAGTCATAAAAGTGGAAGAGGTTTTATGTATTATGTGACGTAAGGATTGCATTTCACTTTTTTCCAGCGTCGCCTTACTATGAAGTCCATATTTTGCCCACAGATCTGCAAAACCACTCTCATCCATCAGATGTCATACACACACAGGTCTGCTCCTGAGCTCTCATCTGTTCAGCAGATTAGGCTGTCTCTCACCACGTTATCACATCACAGTCTAATATTACTGTAACATTATAGGAGTTGATAATTTCTGAGAATTAATCCGCTCACCTTGTTCTTGAAGATTGTCATGGCTGTTTGCAGCCTTTGTACTTTCATATAAGTTTTAGAATAAGCTTGTTAACTTTAATGAAAACTTGTGAATTTTTATTAGAATCTCATTGAATCTATAAGGTCACTTTGGGGAAAATGTACATCTTTATCTGATCCTTGAACATGACATTATCTATTTTGGTCTTTATTGTCTTTCAATTAAGTTTTATACTTTTTCACACAGTGGATTTTCGTGTATTATTTTTTTAGATTTTTTTCTAGGTAGTTTGTATTTTTTATGCCATTGTAACTATGTTTTATTTATTTTTATTGTCTATTGCTGGTATTTAGAAATCAGACTGATTTTTGTGTGTTAATTTTTGTGTTCAGTTGCCTTGCTGAGCACAATTGTAATGTATTTCTAGTTTCTTTCGCATTTTTCTGTTATCTATGAGTAGTAGAAGTTTTGTTTCTTATCAATTTTTATATCTTTATTTTTCTTGTCTTACTGTGCTTGTTAGGATTTGTTGTGCAGTGTTGACTGGAGTGATAGTAGAGGACTTCCTGCCCATATTTCTTATTTCAAGGGAGACATTCTCAGTGTTTCATCAGTAAGTATGGTATTTGCTATAGGTGTTTTTATAAATACCCTTTATTAAGTTAATAAAGTTACCTTCTATTATTACTTGGCAAGTTTTTATCATGCTTGAGAGCATTTATCAAATGTTTTTACTATATCTTTTGAGATAATTATATGATATTTTCCCATCTTTAATATGTTAAATTGATGAATTAGGTTAATTGTCTGAAGTACCCTTGCATTCTTGGGGTCAGTGCCAATCTGTCATGATATGTTATATTATCCTTATACATTGCTGGATTTGGTTTGCATGCATACACAAACATTTATTTACATATTTGTGTGGGGGGGTGTATATTATATATGTACTTTTTTCAGGTGTTTTTCATCTGTGTTCATGAGTAAGATTGCCTGTGTATATACTTCCTTTCTCACCCTTGGGCTTTTCTATTAAGGTTTTACTAGCTTATAAAATAAGTTACAGGTGTTCCTTTGTACTCTGTTTCTAGAAAAGTTTTGTAAGACTGTGATTATTTCTTCCTTGAATATTTGACAAAACTTCCTGAAAGCCACCTGGGCCTGAACTTTTCTGTATACTAAGATCGCTGATCACTGGTTCAATTTATTTAATGATTGTGGAACTGTTCAGATTTTCTGTTTCTTCTAGTCAGTTTCGATTGAGTTCTTTTAGGTAAGGTGCTGTTTTCTAGGAATTTATCCTGATAAATTTGAAATTTTAGATGAAATGTACAAAGTTGTTTGCCATTTCTTGTTATCTGTGTAATATGTATGTGATCTATAGTGATAGCTTCTTTCTCATTCCTGATACTGTTTATTTGTGCTTTTCTTTTTTCTTGAATAGTCTTGCCAGGTGTTGGCAAATTTTTCTCAGTCCTTCCAAATAACTGACCCCCTGCCAGCCACATATGAGAGACCCAGTTGCTTCACATTCTCCCCAGCACAGTATTTTCAGTGTTTTTAATTCAGACTCTTTAATTTCTGTTGGGTGTGTACAGTTATCTCCTTTTGAGTTTAGTGTAGTTTATCATCAGGGAAATGATGTTGAGTATCTTTTCATGTGCTTATTGGCCATTTGGATATCTTGTTTGTGAAATGCCTATTCCATTTTTTTGCCCTTTTTCTTTAATTGGCTTTTTTTAAAATTGATGTGTAGGAGTTACTTATATATTCTGGATATGAGTCTTTTGTCAGATTTATATATTGCAAATATCTTCTCCCAGGCAGGGGACTGTTCTTCATTCTCTTAATGTTATCTGTTAATAAGCAAAAGTTCTTAGTTTTAATAAAGTCCAGTTGATCGGTTTTCTTTCTTTTATGGCTAGTGGTTTTGGTGTCCAGTTTTAAAAACCTTTCCTACTCCAAAGTAAAGAAGAAACATTCATGTTTTCTTTTAAATGCTTTATTGTATTGCCTTTCATATTTAGATCTATGATTCATATAGAAATAATTTTTATATAGTATGCAGTAGGAGTCAAGATTCATCCTTTAGCATTTCTTTTAGTGAAGGTCTGATAGCAAACTCCATTTTAGTGTATAAATATCTTTATCTCATTTAAGAAATATTTTTTGAAGTTTTGAGAATTCTAGGTTGAGAAATCTTTTAGCACTGTCAACTTTAATACTACAATCAGTTATTTTACCAGGAAAAGCGAGTTTATTCGGGAATAGCCAGAGGAATTGCAATTCTGGGTATGTGAACTACGGTGGACCGTAGGCAAATCAGAGAGCAAGGAAAGGAAACTTGCTTCTCTAAGGTAAAAGGGGGAATTGGGAGGGACTGTATTAACCCAAGGGTCCATTGGAGGAAGCTGGGAGTTCAAAGTATGGAGGCTTCTCATTGGTGGGCTTCTGTAGTCTCTGACTGGCTGGCCTGTGCTCAGGGGAGAGAAGTTTTCTTCTTCCTGGTTGGTGGTAAAGCGGGCAACACCTTTCTGTGATGGAGATGTTTGCTCTCTCTGTAATTGGTGATGTGTAGCTAGGTATGAGAACTCCCCCTCCAGGCCTGTCCCAACTCTGACTCTAGCTCAGGTTTCTTTAATTCCACAGCACATTGATGTTATTATTCCACTGTCTTCTGCCTTCAGTTATTTCTGTTGTGAAGTAAGCTATCAGCTTAACAGTTGATAATGCCTTTGAAGGTAATCAACCTTCTTTTTCTCCAGCTGTCTTTAAAACCTCTTCTTTATCTCTGTTTTGTATCACCATGATATGTCTGTGTGCAGATTTTGTTTTTGTTTTTTGTTTTTTATCCTGCTTCAGAATCTTTGGGCTTCTTGGATTGTCTTCTGTCAATTCTGGAAGATTCTCAGCTATTTCATTTTCATTGTCTCTGCCTTGTTCTCTCTCTCTTTCCTTCTGTAACTCTGATAACATACGTTAAACCTGTTTCATATTTTCCAATCTTTGTCTCTCTGTGTTACATTCTGGTAATTTATACAGAATTTTGTCCAAATGGATTTGGAAAAGAACCAAATAGAGCGTCTAGAAATGAAAATGAATTTTTAAAATCCAGTAGGTGGGTTTAACAGAATATTAGACACAGCTAAGGAGAGACTTCGAAAACTAGAGTATAGGTTAGAATGTTTGCTTCTGCTGAGTAACTTAAGGACAGTACCAGTTCAGGGCCATGTTAAACTAAATTCTCAGCTTAAAGTTTTTTTGACCAGTGTGATTTGTGCTGCAAAACTTTGTAAAACTCACTGACTTGTGGTTATAAATTATCAGGGGCAAATTTTCCCCATCTCCATTCAGTGCCGAGGTTCAAATCAGGCAATCTTCCTTAACCCCCTCGGTGGGGTTGGAGTAGGAGTGCTTTATTTCAAGTTCACTGTTACACTGAGGGGTGGCTTTTTGGGATGTCAGCTTTATGGGCTAGGGTCTCCTATTTGACCCTTCTTCTTGAGCAAGTTCTGGACTTCCTTCTCTATCTCCCTTGTGGATTGGAAAGTGAAGCTCTGGGTTTCTCACTTGGATGTTAAAGTTTTGCATAAGTTTATTAGTCAATTTCAGTAGGCAAGCACTTAGTCTTTCATGCTGCCAGAAATGAACAGGTGCTTAACTTAAACTTTCTTATATTCTTGACAACATTGTCCCCTTAACATTGTTGCTGAAGATCCATACCTGAGAGTCCTGGGTATGCTGAGATAGAAGCGTGTGGGGTTTGAGCAGCAGCCCTCCACCTTCCTCCTAGTATCATGAATGCCTTTTTGAGAATAAAGATAGAAATTATATTGGCATGATCTAAGGTTACCAGCCTATATAGGTGGATAGTAAGTTTTTCATTTAGAAAGTAGTTTTGAATCCCAACTTCGCGTGAATTTCTTCTATTTTTTTTTAAGATTTTATGTTTGTTTTTTTTAAATTTTTTATTTTTGGCTGCGTTGGATCTTCATTGCTATGCACGGGCTTTCTCTAGTTGTGGCGAGCGGGGGCTACTCTTCGTTGCGGTGCACGGGCTTCTCATTGCGGTGGCTTCTCTTGTGGAGCACAGGCTCTGGGCGCGCGGGCTTCAGTAGCTGTGGCGTACGGGCTTAGTTGCTCTGCGGCATGTGGGATCTTCCTTGAACCCATGTCCCCTGCATTGACAGGGAGATTCTCAATCACTGTGCCACCAGGGGAAGCCCTCTTCTCATATATGTTTATATGTTGGTTATATTTGACACTTAAATGATTCTTTGGTAATGTTAGAATATATTTGTATTGACCAGGACTTGAGTTGTTCCTTTGAGCAGGGCACTTAATAATCCTTTGCTTCACTTTTCCCAGAAGATTCCTCTCTCTGTGGGAGAAGTGGCATTCAGTTTCATCAGGCGTGCCACTGCTGGTACACAGCTAACACCACTTCTAATGCAGGAGGCATTGCACTTTCTGCCATATAACATTACAACAACCCATGATATCAAGAGTATTGTAATTCCATTTTAATCATGGGAAAAATGGAGGCTTAAAAAGGCAGACAACTTGTCCAAGGGTACCCAGCTGGGAACTGGAAACTAGGACTCAAATCCAAAGAGTTTAGCTCTCGATTCCTTGCTCTTCCACTTACCCTGTCTTGCCTCCCTGAGGAACGTGACACGTTTTACAAATGTGTAGGTGTAATAGGTGTATAAAAATCTTAGTTTTGTCACAGAAGTCTCTGTGGCCTTAGTAGAGATTCTTAGCTTATCTTCCTGTCACATCTGATGCTTTTAACAGGTTTGCCCCTGAAACGTGTGTGTAAAGTGAAAGGTGGTAACCCTGTCATCCCGTGGCGTTAGGAGCTGCACACTGCGCTGGTCGCTGGCCACACAGCTACACGCCAAGAGGCTTCTACACAGAAAGAGCTGAGGCCTTAGTGCGTGAGACGGATGCCGACAGTATGTGGTGTGGATGGTGGGGCAAGGCCGGAGGAGCACGAGCGCCACTCACTCGTGCTCAGAGATGTAAGGAGGCTCAGAGAACATGTGTGGGAGAATGGGGTGGCAGGTGTACTGGAGAAGGTGCACGTGCACAGCATGTGAGTCTAGTGCCCGAGCAGCAGCGTGCCCCTGGGAGAGGTGGGCAGGAGCCATGTCCTGCAGAACCCTACCCACCAGGAGAGCTTCTCCAACTTGCCTGGGCTCCCCGCTCCCATGTTTCCCATTCAGCAGGTCTGCGCAGGGGCCCTGAGAACATCTCAGACAAGTTCCCAGTGTTGCTGCTGCTGCCAGGCTGGGACCCACACCTTGAGAAGCACTGCCTGGAGGGACCACCCATGGGTGAAGGACAGGGCCGTGCCAAGCCAAGCCAGCTCGCGTCCTGCTCCCAGCTCCGCATCCAAGATGCAGACCAGATGATGTGCTGCTCCTTCTTCAGCTGAGGTAGGTAGAAACTTGCAAAAGTAACTTTACCAAGAAAGTAAGGAGGCCCTTACATGGAAGGACCTAAAAAGTGTTGTCACTTACCCAGAAGTCACTTAGGCATCCTCACAGGGGTCCTAGTTTGCTCCACAAACACCTGAGCACCTACTGTGTGCTGTTACTCCGCAAGGCACGTGGAGCAGCAGCAGGTGATGAGGCCCCGCAGGCCTCGCCTTCTGTCCACTAGCTATTTAAACGTACGTAAGGTTAGAAGTTCTGTTCTTCAGTCGCACTGGCCACGTTTCAGGGCTCAGTCCCTCTGTGTATCTAGCAGCACTGTACTGGGTGATGCAGTACAGAATACCCCCTCAGCACAGAAAGTGTTCTGCTGGGCGCTGCTGCTCGAACGGGCTGGGTTGGCCCTGGAGGAGCAGAGCCAGGTCTGGCGAGCTGTCGTGGGCAGACCTCATCCAGCCTGGGCACTGGTGACAGGGTGGCAGTGGGAGACAGGCCAGAGAAGAGCAGTGTCCCAGTTCTTTTCCTTCAGTGCCACAAGCTCTCGTGTGCCCCTCCACAAATGCCTTTTATTTAGTGCTCCTGAGCGTGACCCATTGAAACGGAAGGAGAACCGCGCAGCAGAAAGACGTCGGCAGGCACTCCCCAATGTCCCCAGCCCCCGGAGAGACCCACAGCACCCGTGGACACTGAAGGTTCTTGTTAGTCCCTACAGTAAAGGAACCTTGAGAGTCGTTTAAGGTAGGCTTCCTGAACTGACATGACCATGTAATTCCAGCTGCTAGTGATATCCTTCTGGATCTTTCTTTGAGGAAAGCAGCAGAGACCATGCCTCTTATACAGCTTTTTGTTTTGTTTTGCAATGTTTATTTGCAAAGCCCTTTGTCAGAATGTGGAGGTGAGAGCTGCTTGCTCCATCTCTGAAAGGCCCGTGGTGGCCCTGGCAGTCTCGTCCTCCCCCCCTGGCCTGGGCATCCCCACGCCTCCTGCCAACACAGAACCACGCACAGAGAACAGGCACACGAGGGGAGCAACATGTTCTTTTATTGATGCAAGTACGTCCAGTCACACCAACAGTTGACATCCTTTATTATTATAAAGTACAGCTTTATACGCAGAGTTCATCTCGAAATATCAAAACATCATAGGGTATGTGTCAAATTGGGAAAATAAAGTAGCAAATGTAGCACTGTGTCAGGTCGGTACTAGAACTGATGACCAAGTGAAGCGCACACTGATGTGAAAGCTCCTTAACACATGGACAGAAAAGGTTCTAACATTGTATTCCAAATATATATTCTCAAGTTTTAAACCTTTCTTTATCTCAAATACATAAACAAAGCAATATGTACTGTCAATATACAATATGTACTATCTAGAACGTCTGGAAAGTGCAAAAACACTGTGACAATACAGTGTAAATATCCTTGCTCCACCCTGGGCTGAGGGCGACATCAGCAGCGGATCATGGAGCCACCTCCCCCTGAGGCCTCGCCTTCACATCTCCAGGCTCTCCTAGGAGTTTTGGGAATTAGCAACTAACTGTCCTTACCCAGGCCTGCCAGCTGGAGGCTCCGGCGGAAGCCAGCCATGTGGAGAGAAACAGGGTGAGTAGTTCCAAATCTGCTTGGATGGAATGACAGCCCCGCCATGAGGGAGATACAGTTAGCATGGATTGCCCATTTCTGGCCTTGGAGGGAGCAGGGCTGTCACTGTCTCATGGCCGGGAAGTCAGAAAATGGAGAGTACTCCTCGAGTTCGGGTGTGGAAAATACCTCCAAATGTTGGGCAGCTTTATGTGAGTGGGCTCCAGCAGGTACTGGCCTGGCTAACCTTCCATGTTTCACAGTCCGTTAGGGGAGCCCAATCCCCCACCCAGAGGGAAGGAGGATACTGATTTGTAAGTTGCTTCTTTTGACTTTGTACTTGAGTTTCAAGATGGCTTTATACGTCCCCATCCTTAATTGTACTTTGTATTCGCTTCATTACAGCTAAGTAAGTGTGTCAAAGTTACAGCCTGGAAAACGGACAATTCCATGACTCCCTCCTTACGTTATTTTAGATTTTCTCTTTTCCTAAAATGTAGGTGAAGAACAATTTGCCAGACATCTTCCAACAGAAAATATGCTGCCAGGTGTCCCCCTGCCCTCCCCCCAACCCCCATAAATCCCTGATAAAGGAAAATGAAAATGTAAACTTTGGAAAGCCCGTATTCAAGGTTCACTTCTGGAAGTACGCAAATGAGACCTCCGGGCCACCCGAGCCCTTCTTGCCAGAACCTTGTGGGCCTGCGCTTTGAGGGCAGAGCTTCCCCGGTGCCTCCAGCGGCACTGGCTGCAGGCGAGAGCGGGCCTGCCAGAACCCTCTAAGGCACTCACCCCGACATCAGACACACTGGCTGGAAAGGAGGCAGGGCTCACGTTGGTTTTGGTTGGGTTTTTTTTAAGTATTTTTTTGTAAGATGTTTGTTAATAATCAAAAGTAGAAAATAAAAATCTACATTTCATTAGAATAAGATGTTATCATGGATGCCATCTCCCATGATACGCTTTCCCCACCCCTCCCCAAAGCAGGGCCCTGCCCTGTCATAAACAAAAAGCTTGAAGTGCCAAAGGTTGATGCATGAAATAATTACTTCTTTTTTTTCATAAAAGTTATGTACAAAATGGACCCCAACCAGTGAGGCCTCATCTCAGCCCATTATCACTCAAGATTAAAACTCAGTACGTAGGTGTGCTTAATCCCAGCGTCTGCAGGCTGCATCCGTGCCTTCAGGCTCTGTTAAGGAGAGTGGTCCTAAAGGTGAGCAGGGAACGAGGAAGTGGTCAGGCGGGCAGGCCCTTCCCCTGAGCAAGCAGAGGGCAGGCTTGTGCTGCTAGGGGAAGGCCCAGCTGCCTAGAATCGCCCATTGAGGGAGGGGTCAGGGACGTTCAAACCCCAAGTCCTCAGCCTGTACCGGGGATGCCTTCCTCTCCCCGGTCTGCGGAGAGGTGCCCTCGGCCGCCTTTCAAAAGGGCAGACCCATCATGCCTACCCCCACCCCATCCTTTCCCTTCCTTGTAGACTCTGGTATGGGGCTGGTCTTGGGGGCTCACCGGACTGCTGCTGGAGTTCTCCTACCTGAGGGTCTTCCAGCTGTCCTTTTCCATGTGGTTCTCGGGACCTTCACTTTCGAAGGAGGCGATGAAGAGAGCTGAGAGACGAGAAGCCCCGCAGAAGTCATGTCCACACCCGGTCAGTCTGCCTCCCACCCCGGTTATCCCTTCTCAAACTCTCCCTCCCAGGGTGGAGCGAGGCCCGGGAACGAACTCCTAAACCAAGGGGGCAGCAACTTCGGGCCTCGGCTGGTCCACAGGCCTCTGCTGCATGGGGTTCCTGGCAACCTGCCTGGGGACTCAGACGTTTCCTGGTTCTGCAGCACTGGCCCAACCACGTACTGGCTCTCTCAAGTGGCCTCGGGAGCCTGATCTTTTCTTGTCCTTATCCATGGCCCACCCTCATGCACTCACCCCTGTGAGCTGAGCTTCCCCAGCGTAGCATGGGAATAACAACCCTGGAAGGGCACCCTGCCCGAGTCAGGGTGACCTCTACAGTGTGCAGGGGTGGACCTCACCTTCCTCGCTGTAGATGGGAGCCGTCAGCAGGTAACTCTGAATCTTCTTGTCCTTCTCGAAGGGACACTCTACCTGTGTCCATGTCATGAACTCATGGATCTGTCTGGAGATGTCCCAAAATTTCTGAAGGGGCAGAAGACCAACTGGATGTTCATTTGTCACCTTAAGCTTGAAAACCCTGGTTAGGGCAGGGGACGTAGGCTCTGGCTTTGGTCAGCTGATCATTTCCCTGGTCCCAGAGAGACTGGACGGTGGCCCTACAAAGCTGACTCCGTAGCCGTGGAAGTACTCTGTACAACAGGGCCAGCCGGTGTCTCCAAGGCCATTCAGTCCTGCCCTCCGCCTGAGCCACCGGGCTGCAGCCAGGTCTGTGCTTCTGCTGTGCATGACCCCCAAGAAGCCCCTCATCTGTCACTCCAGGCTGAGGCAGGCGTCCCAGCCACACCCAGCACAGCCCCACCAACCAGAACACCCCAGGATCTCACTCTGGGGCCCTCAGGCTCCTGGCACTGTAACCAGATCATCCACCCAGAACTGGGGCCACCCTCATACCTTGAGGTCACAGCACCCATGACCCACCCTGGAGCCTTCAGTCCTAAAAGGCCCTTCTGCCACAGGGCCTCGGCCTGGCAGCTCTCATGGCACAGACGGATTCTGCCTGTCCTAAAGCAAGGCCAGGAAGTCTGCCCTACCCTGTGCTGGGACAGCCTGGCCCCCTCCCCTCAGACCACAAGGGAGCTGAGCTGACCTTGAAGTTAATGTGTCCATTGGGCAGGTGGTTGGTGTGGATTTTGTGCAGGAAGTAGATGTCCTTAACGAAGAGGTTGAACACAGGGATGACGATCTTCTCCCGGCTGCTATTGGCCATCTGGGATCTCTGTGTGGCCCCCTGCAGGGCTGTGCGGTAGTTGCAGAAGTTGCTGGATGGGTCCATGTGGTGCTGTGGGCAGACGGGAGGATATGGTGGGCACTGCTCCCCCTGCACCCCTCAGAGCTGCTCAGGAGGCCCCTTTACAGGAAACAGCTCAGGGTGGCCCTGTACCGTCACCAGAAGAGGCCGCCTCTCCAGGAGTGAGCACAGGGGAAGGAAGCCCAGAGGCACGTGTCTGAACACTGGGCTGGGGCTTTCTGGCTTTGGGTCCAGGCGTCACGGGGCAAGCTGTAGAGAAATCTTGAAGCTCACACACACCTCCTCCCTGCCCTGCTAAGTCTGGGTCTCCCCTCCTTCCTTTCAAAACCTTCCTTTGCCCTTGTGCTTTCACAGACACCTCCCAAACCTGACCAGCTCCACAAGACACACACTTGCAAAAACTGGATTCTCTGATCAAATACATCTGGTCAAGGCTGTAGACTCGCCTCAGCCCCTGGGCCCCCCAGACGGTCCAAGACCATGGAAGTCGAACAAGAAAAGGCCAGTCTCTGCTTGGTCGGCACTGCCCAACCTGGGGCTGTCGGCCTGCTTTTGCCGACAAACTCCTTGCTGATCTTTCCCCCAAGCTTTGCTTTAGGCGATGCCAGTTCTGACTCAAGGCCCAAGGGCCGAGGAGAGCATGGGCTACCTGCCTTCTGGGGGCGCCGCGGCCAGGTCAGCGGACACACCCAACATCAGACGGCACTCGGGGCAGCAGGCCCTCAGCAAGGGGCCAGAGCGTGATGGGACGCCCAGCCCTCCTCAGGCTGACTCGGGACAAGACAGGGTGCCTACCTCTAAGACGTCGAACTTGGCCGTCTTGACTTTGGACCAGGTTTTCTTCAGCCTTGCCACAGGACTGAGGTTCATGCCAGCTGCAGGGGGGGCGACAGCTAGGGTCAGGGCGGGAGGAGATGGGCCACACCGTGCTGGAGGGGGAGCCCCTGGGGCCCGCACACTCACAGATGATGGCCATCATGGAGTTGAAGTTCCCGATGTTGAAGCACTCTCGGGCCACATCGATGAAGAACTCCAGCATGCGAGTCCGATGCTTCTTCTTCACCACCTGGAGGGCAGCCAGACTGCTCAGCGCGGTCCCCACCAGGGGTCATCCCCTACCACACCAGCCCCCAAAGTGCAGTGCCCTGGGCCTACGGAGGGGCCTCCCCAGCAGGGAGCTGCCCTGGGCCCTCAGAGCTGTCAGGCCGGGGGTGGAGGGATTCTCGCAGGCTGCAGAGGCAGGAAATGCAGCCGTGGCATTTTCGATGCTGGGCAGAGAGGCGGGAGGGTAGTCTGAGAGGACCAAGGGAGACCCAGATGAGCTGACAGGCCATGCTGGGCACAGGCTGCCTCCCCGGATGGGTGTCTGTTGTAATTTAAGGCATTACTGTTGGGGGTTGGCGCTCCCAAGGCCCTGGCAATAAAAACTTCCTATCTCCACTTGCAAAGTTCCGTCCCCTGCGGGGTACAGGGGTCAGAGCCCCAGGCGGCACGGTAGGGTCAGGAAGCGATGAGGCCGGCCCTGCTGCTGTGTGCGCCGCACGGCACTTACCCGGCACACCTCGGTGGCCACCAGCATGCTGAGGCAGTTGAACCAGTTGTCGTAGGCCTCCAGGCTGTAGGTCTTAATCAGGTCTCCTCGGCACTGTGGGGACACAGCAGGTCACAGGGAGCCCGAGGACCCTGCCCGTAGCTGCCGCCCCAGCCCCACCCTCAGAGCCCTCAGAAGGAGCTGTGGCCAGAGGAGGAGGGGGTGGGCTTTTGGACTGGCCCCCTGGGCCCGCCCGGGTCTCCCAGGATGCCCCCACCCGGCCCTCCAGGGCTCCCCGGCAGCATGCAGCACCCTGCGTGGCTGTCCACTGAGCTGTGGGGCAGGCGCTGCAAGGCCAGACCTACGTGCATCGTCAGGTTGTGAGGCCCGACACTCCAGAGGCGCTCAGGCGTCTGGGCGAGGCCCCCGCACCCTCCCCCGGCCACCCTGGAGCACGCCGCAGCCCCTCACCCTATGCTTGTCCCGAGAGTCCATGTGGCTGACGATCTGCATCAGGTCCTCAGGGTGGATGCTGCTGACCCTCTCCTGGATGGAACGGGGAGACAGCCCAGGAGGAGTGACAAGCCTGCCACCCTCAGGCAGGCCCCACACGCAGCATGGAGGGCGTGTCAGAGCAGCAGTCACGACCTCCCTGCAGGCGTGCCCCTCAGCCACGGCCCCTCCTCGTTCAGAGCGCCCAGACAGTGGGCAGGCCCCCCAGGTGTACCCCAGGGTCTGGAAGGCCCTCCCCTGGGAGGCGAGAGCCTCAGCAGCGGCTGCTATGTGCAGGGCCCCTGCCCAGCCCGGGCACAAGCAGGATGAGGGGACGGGGCGGGGAGAGCCGTCCCCCTTGAAACCCTTCACCTCTTCCCAAGCCGCTCTTCCATCCTGAGGCCACTGCAGTCCCCATCGCCCCAGCCCCTCCCGTTAACATGGGGCTGCCGTGATCCTGGGGACCCAGGTACCAAGAAACCCTCTGCTCAGGTGGACACACAGCCGCCAGAGGCAGCACTTGGGGCTGCCAAGCGGGCTTCCCGACACCCCGGTCCGGCCGGCAGGGGAAGGCCCTGTGGTGTCATGTTGGGAAGGTGCCAGCGTGAGCATCAGTGAACACGCCCCAGCCCATCCTGGGAAGGGCGCACTGCAGCACTAACCAGCTCGATGTGAGTCAGCTGCTGGGCCAACACCAGGGGGTCACAGCACACGCCCAGGATGTCCTTCTGCGCGGCTGGCGGCTTGGCCTTGAGGATGGGCCCTTTGTCCATGGCCGGTGAGCGGAGCTTCTCACGCAGCTCCTGAAGCTGGCTCCGGGCAGCCAGGGACAGCAGCAGGCTCTGCGTCATTTGGGCGATGGCCTTCTTCACCGTGCCATTCTCCTGGGAGGGGCGGGGGTGGAGAAGGTGCTGGCCTGGGCTGGCAGCAAGACCTGCACCGCGCCGGAAGAACCCATCTCATCTCCAGGGACGCGTCTAACTTTGAGCCCACGTCCCCTACCCAGACCTGCCATGAGCACTTGGGCCTCTGACGGCAGAGTGGGGCACAGTGTGGGCTCCGCCGAGGGCTGCAAGGGAGGGTGACTCCACAGCCGTCCTGAGAAGGGAGCTGAAAGCCAGGGCTAGGCTTCTGGGTATGAAAAGCATGGCTTTCTGGGTGGCGACCAGCTGAGCTACTTCTCGTGGCCTTTCCACCGTAGGGGGGGGCCCACGGTAGGGACGAGGGACTCCGGAAGGGCTTCCTCCAGGGCTAGGAGCCTTCCTTCCCTGGGTGGGAGCAGCCCTGGCTCTGCCCCACTCTCCCTGGGCTTTGAGCCCTCAGGAAGGCAGAAAGTGCTGAGCACACAGAGCCCAGGCTCCCGCGATGGGGGCCGGCGGCAGGACCAACCTCTCTGGAGGGCCCGTCTCAACGCTGCAGACCAAGCGGGAGCTGGGAGCCAGGAAAGACGGACAAGGCCTCTCGCTAGGCCCCCACTCCACCCACCCAAAGAGCGGGAGAAGGTGGGGCCTGGGATCACCCCACTCGGGCCACAGGGTCTCCCGCGTGCGCAGGATGCCAAGGGCAAGTCTGGCCGGTTGCTGGCCAGCTGAGCGGCCCTCATGGGGCTGAGGGGCAAATGGAGCCACCCAGCAGTCCTCTTGGGAGAGTGACAGCAAAGGGGACCACATACAGAGCTGTCCCTGAAGACCCACCCCTCCCTCAGACAAGGAACTCTGCCAGGCTCCGAGGAGGACCTCACCTCGTCACACTGTGTGACCCGGTGGGTGATGGCTTTCAGTTCGGCCATGGCCTTCTCGTCCTGGAAGTCGTAGGGGAAGGCCTCTGTCCACTCCTTCAGTAGCTGCACGATCTTGGCTGAGAAGGACTTCAGCCTGGCCTGGGGAGGGTGGGGGGGTCGGGGGATAAAGCAAGGCCTGACCCTCCAGAGTGGGCGACAAGATGACAAGCGGTACAAGCACCCCCAGTTCTGCAACACCTCTGACCCATTCCCCCACAGGACCTGTGTCCTCTGCCCCGACGCTGGGGTGAGGGCTGCTGGGTAGGGACATCCTTCAGCCTGTCCACCTGCGGTTTCGTCATTCCTGCGTTGCTTCACATTCCCCATAAGCCAGCTCTCTTTTTCACTTAAATTCATTTTCAAAGAACCTGTCCTATTGCTACCGTAACACAGAAAATTAGTTTCATTTGCTGTAATTAGAAGTTACCCATAAAAAAGGACACGAAAACCAAGCAAAATCATTAACGTTAAGCAAGAGACCCCAGCCACCTTCTCTCGGTAAAAAGCAGGTTGGCAAGTGCTGGGAAGGGCCGCAGACACACCAGGCATCCTCTCCCCAGTTCCCGCTGGCCCAGGTCCACACACACATACAGTCCAAGGAGGGGGTGCGGGATGCCCGGCCGTGCTCTCCCGGCCAGTCCTCCAGGCCCAGCCCCGCGCTGGCTCACGTACGCTAAACCATTCCTATGCCCGCTTTGGCTCCTGCCTGGCCCTGACCAGATCCCCGTGCCTGCCTGGCCACCCTGGACCGTTCCAGCCCTGACTACCCTCGGGGCCCAGCTCCTTCATGACCCAACTCCCCACACCTACACCTACCTGCCCCCCTCCACCCACCTCTGCTCCGCTGCCTCCACCCAGCTGACACTCCCCCCAGGTGCCCGCTACACCCCGCACTCAGCAGGAACTACAGCCCTGCATTCCCTTCTCAGAGGCCCCGCCCTGCCTGTCATCACAGACGAAGGCGGGAGGGCTCACCCCAAGCTCCTCTCAGGCTTCTACTGTCCCCCTGCTGACCCTCAGCCTAGAATTTCATCTCCCACTCACCCTGTTCTGGCTTCTCCCCACCCACGCCTTCAGGAGCCTTTCCTGATCCCCGGGCTGCAATGGGTGCCTGTCTCTGTCCCTGCCCAGCACACCCGGGGACGCGCCCCTCTGGAGAGGAGACTGAAGAGGGCGCAGATGTCACAGGCCTTTGCTGCAAACCTCCAGAGGCAGGAGGTCCAGCCTGGTAGAGGGGAAGGTCATCCGGAACAGGCCCTGCCAGCGCCTTGACAGTACGCCCACCAGCCCTGCTTCCGCACCAGACCCTGGGCCTGCCCCAGGGCCTCAGGGATGAGCTGTGGTTTCTTACCCATCTTGACTGCCCAAAGCCCGACTCAATCAGAAGACATGGCAGTGAAAAACAGCCCTATTTGAGTCTCTGAAAACTCTAGCCTGAGGGTGCTGCCCGCCACCCCCTTTGGAGGGAGCAGTGACCCAGGCTGCTTCTCCACCAGCTGGAGCCAGACCCTCCCTTCCGGGGTGTCTGGCACTGAGCAGGAGAGCCGGCAGGACTGTCTGCTGTGGCCCTTCCCCGGGAGGGGGTGTGAGCACCCGCTGGCTCACAGCATGCAGGGTGCTGCATGCTGCCGGGGAGCCCTGGAGGGCCGGGTGGGGGCATCCTGGGAGACCCGGGCGGGCCCAGGGGGCCAGTCCAGCAGCCGCCCCCCTCCTCCTCTGGCCACAGTTCCATCCAGCGCCCTGGGAGGTGGGCGCCCCTGCAGACCCCCGGGAGGCCTGCTCCAGGGATGTCAGGAGGCCAGACAAGCAGACCTGCCCCCAGCAGGGAGGGGCCCGGGCCGGGCTCAGCCAGGCCCCGTCCTGAGCAGCATTCTCTCCCAAGCGTGAGTGAGCGGGGAAGCCAGGGGCACGGAGACGGGCAGCAGCCCGGGGGCTCGCCTTTACCTTATCAGATCCGGCCTCCAGCTGCTGCCTCTGCTCCAGGCAGATCTGCCCCACGCGGGCCAGCAGGTCATGAGGGGGGATGAAGACCCGGGAGCTCAAGAGAAACGTGAAGATGTACGTCCTCTGAAGGAAAGAGACAGAGGGTGAAGAGTGAGTCGGGCCCGGCATGGCCCCCAGGTATAGCCGCGGCCTGCTCCTCTGCCTGGTCCCCGCCTCCCGGGCCCAGCGTCACCTTCTGCGTGGTTACCTCACCTCGAATGCCCTTCCTCACTGCTCCCAAATCCTGCCCACCGTGCAAGGCACAGATCAAACCCCACTTTGCAGCAGCTCTCAGAGGTATCCCTGACAAGCTCGGTCCCAGTGGTTTTACTCAGCTGGGATGCTCCCCTACCCCACGCCGGGAGCTAAACCCGGACCTGGATGTTGGCGGTGTCTCCGGGCCTGTGTGGACCTGTGGCCTGGCCCACGGTGCTCCCCGGGCCAGGCGCCCAGCCTGCTCTGTGACAGATCCTCACTGCTCAGTGGGGCAGGGCCTGGCTGGGGGGCGGTGGGGGCCTCCTTGGCCCCAGGACCCCACATCGGAAGCTGCTGCAAGCCGCTGTGTGGTCACTAGCCAGCTGTGGGCCCCGTCCCCACCTGCCACACCAGGGCCCCGCAGTCCCAAGGCCGCACGTCCTCGTCACCTGGTCGCGGTGCAGGCTGAGGGGTGCACCTGGTCCGGGCTGAAAGGCGGCAGGGAGCAGAGCCCAGGGCTCTTGGAAGCTTTTGGCTGACGTGGGATTTACCAGGCCCCTGCCTGCAGACAGGGCGGACCTGGGGGCGGGGAGGCTGCCTGGGGTCTCCTGGGGACTCGACTCAGACAGTGATCTACTGCCACATGGCTGCTGCAGGCGGGGGGCCCAGGACTCTCGGCCTCCACTCTAGGCCCAAAGGAGCAGGTCTTCTGTGCTCCAGCCTAACGCAGGCTCCCAGATCGGGACTCGGCCCTCAGGCCCTCCCTGCCCCGATGCAGCCCTCAGAGGCCGCTGGGGAGGCTCTCCCTGGAGCAGCAGGGTGTCCCTGGGCTGTGCAGCACGGGTGCTCCAGGGGCCCGGCCCGTCAGTGGTGGGACCTTCAGGGGCCCCTCCTGAGCAGAAGGCTCAGAGCGTGAAGGAAGGCTTCACCTGTTACACCTTGGAGCTCTCAGCCAGGGGCAGAGAAGAGCCCAAGGCAGGAGCTGCGTGGCTCTGGGGAGGAGCAGGGAGACAGATGGAGCGCCGTGTCCCCAGCTCCCCACGTCTGCAGGGCACGGGCCGTGAGGGAAAGGCGGGGAGCCCAGGTGCTCGGCAGCCGAGCTGATGCCTAGCTGGACCCCCGTTCGACCTCCACCGCCCCTTGGCTCTCTCCTGGGAAGCAGGCTGGGACCCCAGGGCACAGTACTCTGGGGACAACACTGGGTAAGCTGGCTGAGGCTCCCCAGGGACAGGCCTGAAGGAGGGGAGGCCCCTCCCCCCGCCACACAAGGCCACTGTCGCACAGACCAGCACTGGGGTTGGAGGTCCCAGCCCCTGGGGGACCGCGGCCCTGCTCCAGATGTCTTCAGGGCCTGGGGTCCCCTGTCCCCAGCTCTGCCGCCTGGCCCTCAGCTGCCACATCGGCACCACCAGCCCCAGCCAGGCCCTGAGAGGATTTCCGGGGTGGATGGAAGGACAGACAGAGGAGTGGACAGAGCCCCAGGAGGGAGGGAGGAGGCCTGATATGTCTGGCGGGGGGGGGGGGGGGGGGGCGGGGGCAGCCAGGAGCCCCGGAAACCCAGCTGGAGGGCAGAGGGGGCAATTCCTCCCCACCCCTCCCTCGCAGCCCCATCTGTCGCCCGGAGGCCATGCGCAGGGCCCTGCCCTCAGGAGGGAGGGGGCACCCATAGGGGAGCAGGTAACAGCCCCACTGCCACTATGAGACGTCATCTACTGGAGGCAGAAGGGAAGCCACACGTGACAAGGGAACTCTTTCTCGCTCTTCCGAGAACGCGCCAATGTCACCTTGAGATGAAGAGGGAGGATACGGGTTGGCAAAGGCCCGTCCTGCCCACACACGCATGTGCCCAGGTGGGCACGGAGGGGCCGACCCTCTTCATTCTGAGCCACTGCGGTTCATGCACAAAACAAACTTTCCAGCTCAGAGACAGGACACTGATGGGTGGACCCTCACCAGGACCCTGAAGCACTGGCCTTGCCCCTTAGACCCCTCCTGCTCCTCCAGGGCCACCTCCTACCTGCCTGGGGACAGCAGGGAAGTCGCTGCCGGCTCCCCTCTCCTAGGCTGCGGGCCAGGGTGGCAGGGAGCAGGAAAGCACAGGAGGTAGGGCCGGGGCTCCCTGCTGCCCTGCGCCTCCCCTGCCTCTCCGTCCAGCTCTGACTGATGGGGGACCTCCCTCTCCATCCCAGCAGCAGCCTCCCCGGGAGCCCAGGTCGATCCCACCAGTCACGGGGCACTCACATCGGGGTAATAGTCCACTGTGGGGACCAAGTGCTCCATCAGGGCCTCCAGGGACCCGGAGATGAGACGTCCGTCTTGGAAGACGAGGTCCCCGGAGCTGCTGACCCCACCTCCTCGCTCCCCCATGCCGGGCTGCACCTGTCCACTACAGCTGGGCCCGAGGATGCTGGAGAAGACCACGGACGTCTGGGGCATAGTTTCCTGGGAGAAAAGAATGAGGCCGTGAGGCATCAAAGGCACCTCCGCCAGGCCCTCCTCCCAGGCTGCCTGCAGCCTGCGTGCAGGTGCAGAGCCTGAGCCCCGGCAGGGCTGGGAGTGGGGTCATTAGATGTCAGCACAGGCGGGCGGGCAGGCTCCTCAGTGGCCCCGAAGCCGCTGATCAATGTGTCTGATAAATGTTTCTTCAGCACCTGCTCTGTGCATACCAGGCCTCATTCCAGGCATCTGGACACAGAAGGCCCTGCCTCCTGGGGTTCCATCCCAGTGGGAGAAGAGAAACTATGGAGAAAAACAGCACCAGGAGGAGAACACTGAGTGTGCGGGGGGTGATCAAGGCGGCCTCGGGGAGGGGCCCTGAGACAGACTGATGGTGTTAGCTGTGCAGCTTCCTGGGATAAAGGAGGGAGGTTCGAGGCAAAAAGGACAGCAGGTGCCAAGGTCCTGAGGCCAGTGTAGGGGAAGGTGATCAGCAGGGGAGTGGTCTGGCCAGACAATACACACCTGGGGGCCCAGGGTGCAGCATGTGAGACAGGAGGCGTCGGGACTCCGGACAAAAGAGTGACCTGACTCAGGGTGAAGGTCACCGTGGCCGCCGTGTGGAGACCCAGCAAGGGAGAGATCTAAAAACCAATCAGTGGGTTTTGCCATGACAAAACCCTGGGAGACATTGCTCAGGTCAAGTGATGGCAGAGGAGGAGGGGAGGAGGGTCAACTCTGGACGCTGTGGAGAACGGTCTTCCGCCTGAGAGACTGACCAGCATGGGGAAGGGCTCGGAGGGTGGGGTTTGGGGACAGACCTGGAACTTGCTTTTGGACACGTGGATTTGAAATGCCTGTTAGACACAGATGCTGGGCAGCAGTCTGGGGGCTCAGTGTGATGGAGGCTGAGGGTCCCCACCTCGCACTGCAGCCGGGCTTTGCTGCAGGCTCTCATGAGGCCGGGAGAGTCTGCAGCCCTCTGGGCCTCAGTTTCCTCACTGCCCGGGGCAGCTGGCCGCGTCTGAAGGGGGCTCTGAGGCATCAGCGTGACGCACACCTGCCGGCCCGAGGCCTCAGAAGCTAGTGCCGTGGGTGCACTCCCCCTCCTGCTGGCCAGGGGTGGCCTGCCCCGCCTGCTGGGCTAGTCCCACCCTTGGAGGGCAGGGAGGCTGAAGTCCGGGGAGTTGGCCCTTCCTGCCTTGGCGGGGACCGTGGCCAGGTGTCACCCTCTCTGGTCACTGGCAGGCAGGCGCCGCTGCCCCACCCCTAGCTCCCCAGGCCGCCGCGCTGGCCTCCCTCTCCGAGCCGGGGCTGCTCCCCACACCTCAGGGGGCAGAAAGAGCCCCCAGAGCTGAGCTTGCCGTTGATGACGCCTCCAACCAGCCCTGGCCTGCTCTCTTGCCCAGACCAGGGTTGGTCTCTGAGCCCTTCTGGCCACAAGTCTCCCCACTGGGCGGAGCAAACAGCAGCCATGAGGGGCCCCTCCAAGGGCTTTACAAGGAGAGCCAACTCCCACCCAGCACATCAGCTGGCCCTCACACCAGGGCAAAAGGGGCCTGGCCCAAACGACGCTGGCTTCTCTGCCAAACACCTGGAGGTCGCCTTTGGATTCTCAGAAAATCCTTTGCAAGGAGGGCAAGCGCTCAAGGGAAGTCCCCGGGGACAGGCCTGGATTGCAACGTCTGTGGCCCCCAGGCTCCGTGCTGCCCTCGTGTCAGGTTGGGTTCAGACTCACAGAACACTCCCCTCAGCCCACGTTAGAATGCACAGTCTCAGGCCCCACTGTGTCAGAACCCTGGGGTGGGTCCTCTTTGCCGCTCAAGTTAAAGAACCACTGACTTGAGCAAACCCTTTACTTTTCACATAGTGAAACAGACTCAGCAAGAAGGAACTCAACCGAGGAAATCAGGATTTCCAAGTCCAGCCCGGGTGTCACTACCCCTAGGAAGCCCCCCTGGGTTAATCGTTAGACTGCTGACCCACGAGGCCAGAAGTGGCTGGCCACCTGCCTTCACGTCTTCCTGTCTGGCTGGAACCCGTCCCATGGCCGTGCTCAGTAGCCTTCTGTGGGAGGAAATAAGGAAGGTGGGCTCCCTGGGTGCCTCAGCACTGGCAGCTGCTCTACTGTGCCGTCACTGGGACCCAAGGGGACACGACCCCCAGCACTTCAGCTGAGGGCCATGTGCTGCAGGGCGACTTTCCTGAGATTACACAGTTCCAGGTTCAAAAGTTGACCCGAGAGTGTAACCTTGGCCAGTTGGATATCCTGACCCCAAGCTTCTTGGTCATCAGAAATGGCATTTTCGGAGCCTCTGGCCTCTCCCACCGTGGAGAGAGCAGGCTGCTCTGGTCAGAAGGTGCTATGGGGGGAGCACACTGACACCCCACTAACTCACAGAGCCCCTACCAGATCCTCCACAGGGCAAGGCCGCCTGCAGGGACACCTGCCCCAGGGCTAGCCAGTGGGGAGCCAGCCTGGGGACTCAGCCCCCCAACTCTGCAGCCCCCCGTGGGGGGACAGGTGAGCCTAGCAGGAAGCCAGGGGGCCGAGCTCTACACTGGGCACCAGCCCACAGCTCCCTAGGGAGCCTCAGACGGCACTCATTGTCCCCCTCGACAGGGGACAGGCATGCGCTCAGGGTACAGTCACCTACCCCGGGGGTGAGGCCCCAGCCCATGTGTCCTGCACAGCCACTGGGCGGCATGTCCCTCATCACGCTGCTCCTCCCCCAGGGCTCCCCACCCGTGGGGGGTCTCGGTCCTCCAGAGACTGCGTCCCGCCTACACCATGCCCGTGCACTGCCCAGGAGGCCACGGGAAGGAAGGGGCAGCCACGTGAGGCCCATCCCTTCAGCCTGGGGCAGTGACCCCTCTAACAGCAGCTGGGCCAAGGACCCCACCTCTGGACTCCCCAGCTGCACAAGATCCCGCACCAGTCACTTTTAAATGACATAAACAGGCGTGTACATGACATGTAAATAAAGGCACAGAAAACATCTGGCCACCGGTGGCCACACTCATTACAGACTTTACTGCAAGGGAGCAGAAAAGGAAGGAGACTTTCGCTTTCCGTTCTACACATTTGTCATCTATTTGGTAACTTTTCTAAATGGAGCATCTATTTTGTCATCTTCTAAATAACTTTGTTTTTTAGTGCAAAGAAGCTGAGTTTTGAAATCAGCTCTTTTTATAAAGGCATAATAAAGAGGCTGCAGCCCCAGGGCTGGGTCTGCAGACAGAAGCACGGCCACCATCTAGCGGGTCATAATGTGAGGATGGGCTTTGAGGTGGAGGCCCAAAACCCCCTCGGAGAATGGGCAGAGCCCCTAGGGGTTGTGCAGGACCACCCAGCCTCTTCCCTACCCTGGGACTCTGCCTGGGGCCAGGTCTCTCTGACCACGTCTCTCCCTGCTCCTCTGTACACTGAGCCCTGTGGATCCTGGGGACCCCCCCCCCCACAGAGGCCCTTCCTTTCCCACCCAGTCCCTAGCAGAGCCCACCCCCGCCAGGCCATGAGCACCTTGGGGAGGGTCTCCAGGCTCAGTGCCAAGTGGGAGGAGACAGGTTCCCCAAGTGGGTCTTCCTGGACAGGAATTTAGAGCCCCCTTGGGTTCAAATCCCAGCCCTGCAATGAGCCAGCTCCTTGTTCCTAGACAAGTCTAACCAACCTCGATTTCCTCAGCTGTCAAATGGGGATGATGGCAGGACTACCCGTTAAGACCTCTGCTTGGCATCTCTGCTGGCCACCCCACCCCACTCTGTGGTCCCTTCTGCTCTTGCACGTGGGGTCCTCCTCTCCTGTCCCAGAGCAGTGACTGAGGCTTCTGGCCACACACCTATGTGTCCATCACCCCCAACTGGACCCTTTCTCAAGGAAGGGCCACTCAGAGCAGAGCACACAGGAAATTTGGGCTCCTGTCTTGGGAGGGAACACATAGCAAGAGCAAGCATAGTCAGAAATACAGTAGCTATTAGGAGGGGCTCCCGCTAGAGTAGGCCCGTGTGTCCCGGTCACTCGCAGCCTCTGCCCCCTCCCGCCTGGGAGGGCACCTGTGCTCCGGGGCAGCCTCAGGAGCAGACACTGGTGGGTGACCCACATGCAGAGGTGGGGCTGAAGTCACAGCTGAGCCCCGGGGCCATGCAACAAAGGAAGAAGAGCTGAAATCTCTCCTCGCGGCTGTGTGAAGCAGATTTACACCCCTGTGACCGGCTTTGTAAACTCAGAGCTGCAGAACATCCAAACAGACAATGAGTGCTCCCACCACTGAGATGGGTCTAGTTTGAGCAGCGGTGGACTTTGTGGGCACATACACACAGGGGTTGGGCCAGGCCAGAGTCTGACCTGCCCCCATGGCGCCCACAAAGGGGTCAGATGCATGATTACTGCAGTCCTGGGACATGACTTCAGTGGATCTATGCTGGTGGCCTGGGGAAAACAATACCTGAGAGACACCAGGGCCAACTGCCAACATACCCACGGTTAAGATGGAGCTGAAAGCAGTACCAACAACAGTGTAATCTGTGAGCCCGCACAACAGGTGAAAGGTGACACAACAGAGCAGCTCACAGGTGAACATCTCCAGAGGAGGAATACTCAGGGGCTTCTCTCCCAGTGGGACTGCTCCAATCCTGCCTACCTTGCACTGCAGATCAGAAACAAAACAGATCTGGGGGCCTCTACAACAACAACCAGGAAGCAGACTCCGCCCCTGACAGGGCGGTGACAACCACAGACCAAAGGGGAGGCCCTGCTCAATACCCAGTGCAGGCTCTGGTCACACCACCAGTCAAACCTCCTATAAAGGGGATAACGGCCAGCATACACTGAGGAAAGAGGTGGCAGACACCCACACGAAAAACAGCCCTTGCACTAAAAAATATTAAAATCACACAGGCTATATAGGGACGTAAAAATAGCCCTTCGAGACAGTCTGAGGGTCTGGCATTGGGAGGAAGAACCCCCAGAGCACTCAGCCCTGAAGGTCAGCGGGGCTTGAGAGCAGGAGCTCCACAGGGCTGGGGGAAACACTCTGGGGGGGTGCATACAAGAGTGCACTGGGACCCAGCACAAAGCAGTACCTCCCTAGGAACCTGGGCTAGACCTACCTAGGGATCTTGGAGGGTCTCCTGGGGAGGCAGGGGTTGGCTGTAGATCACTGTGGGGGACAAGGACACTTGTGGGGGGAAGGATCAATATTCCCCAAGGAATATTGATCAGCGTGAGCTCTCCCGGAGGTCCCTCTGTTGGCAGCAAGACCTGGCCCCACCCAACAGCCTGCAGGATCCAGTGCTGGGATGCCTCAGGCCAAACAACCAGCACATAGGAACACAGCCCCACCCATCAGCAGACAGGCTGCCTAAAGTCCTACTGAGCTCACAGCCACCTCAAAACACCCCCCTTGGCACAGCCCTGCCCACCAGAGGGACAAGACCCAGCTCCACCCACCAGAGGGCAGTCACCAGTCCCTCCCACCAGGAAGCCTGCATAAGCCCCTGGACCAACCTCACCCACCAGGGGGCAGACACCAGAAGCAAGAGGAACTGTGATCCTGCAGCCTGTGGAAAGGAGACCGCAAACACAGAAAGTTAGACAAAATGAGACAACAGAGAAATATGATGCAGATGAAGGAACAAGATAGAAAACCCACAAGGACAACTAAATGAAGAGGAGACAGGCAATCTACCTGAAAAATAATTCAAAATAACGATAGTAAAAATGATCCAAAACCTTGGAAAAGGAATGGAGGCACAGACCGAGAAGATACAAGAAATGTTTAACAAAGAGAAGATTTAAAGAACAACAATAAACAAAAAGAGATAAACACCACAATAACTGAAGTGAAAAATACACAAGAAGGAATCAATAGCAGAATAACGGAGGCAGAAGAACGGATAAGTGAGTTGGAAGACAGAGTGGTGGAAATCACTGCCATGGAAAAGAAAAAAGAATGAAAAGAAATCAGGACAGTCAGGGACTTCCCTCATGGTCCAGTGGTTAAGACTCCACGCTCCCAATGCAGGGGCCTGGGTCCAATCCCTGGTCGGGGAACTACATCCCACATGCATGCCGCAACTAAGAGCCCGCATGCTGCAACTAAAGATCTCACATGCTGCCACTAAAAAAGATACCGCATGCTGCAACTAAAGATCCCAAATGCTGCAACTGAAGATCCCACATGCAGGACTTCCCTGGTGGCGCAGTGGTTAAGAATCCACCTGCCAATGCAGGGGACATGGGTTCGAGCCCTGGTCCAGGAAGATCCCACATGCCACGGAGCAACTAAGCCCGTGTGCCACAACTACTGAGCCTGTGCTCTAGAGCCCATGAGCCACAAATACTGAGCCTGTGTGCCACAACTACTGAAGCCCATGCGCCTAGAGCCCGTGCTCCACAACTAGAGAGGCCACCACAATGAGAAGCCCACGTACCGCAACGAAGAGTAGCCCCTGCTTGCTGGAACTAGAGAAAGCCCGCGTGCAGCAACGAAGACCCAACACAGCCAAATAAATAATTAATTTTTTAAAAAAAGATCCCACATGCCACAACTAAAGATCCCACATGCCACAACTAAAAAATCCCACATGCCACAACTAAAGATCCCACATGCTGCAACTAAAGATCCTACATGCAGCACTGAAGATCCTACATGCCACAACTAAGACCTGGTGCAGCCAAATAAATAAATGAACGTTAGAAAAAGAAAAAAGAAATGAGAACAGTCTCAGAGACCTCTGGGACAACATTAAACACACCAACATTTGCATTAGATGGATCCCAGAAGAAGAAGAGAAAGAGAAAGGGCCTGAGGAGATTGCGAACAGATTTCAAATAGAAATCTCTTCTATTTGAAGAGATTATACCCTAAAACTTCCCTAACACGGGAAAGGAAAGAAGTCACCCAAGCCCAGGGGGTGCAGACAGTCCCATCCAGGATACAAACAAAGAGGAGGCCGAAACACATATTAATCAAACTGACAAAAATTAAATACAAAGAAAAAATATTAAAAGCAACAAGGGAAAAGCAACAAACAACATACAAGGGAATCCCCATAAGGTTATCAGTTGATTTTTCAGCAGAAACTCTGCAGGACAGAAGGGAATGGCACGATATATTTAAAGTGATGAAAGGGGAAAAACCTACAACCAAGAATACTCTATCCAGGAGGGCTCTCATTCAGATGCGACAGAAAAATGGAAAGCTTTACAGACAAGCAAAATTTAAGAGAATTCGGTGCCACCAAACAGCTTTACAACAAATGCTAAAGGAAGTTCTCTAGGCAGGAAATGCAAACCAAAAAACTACAATAGATACACACACAAAAAAGAAAAAGCAACCAAACACAGCACTAAAGATAGTCATCAAATCACAAGAGAGAAGAAAAAAAGAGGAAGGGAAGAAAAAAGACCTACAAAAACAAATCCAAAACAAGAAAATGGCAATAGGAACATACATATCGATAATCACCTTAAATGTAAATGGATTAAACGCTCCAATCAAAAAACACTAGGTGAATAGATACAAAAACAAGACCCATATATATGCTGTCTACAAGAGACCCACTTCAGACCTAGGGACACATACAGACCGAAGGTGAGGGGATGGATAAAGATATTCCATGCAACTGGAAATCAAAAGAAAACTGGAGTATAAATACAATTATCAGACAAAATAGACTTTAAAATAAAGACTGTTACAAGAGACAAGGAAGGACACTACACAATGATCAAAGGATCAATCCAAGAAGAAGATATAAGTTGTAAATATATATGCACCCAACATAGGAGCACCTCAATACATAAGGCAAACGCTAACAGCCATAAAAGGGGAAATCAACAGTAACACAGTAATAGTGGGGGACGTTCACACCCCACTTACACCAATGGACAGATCATCCAAACAGAAAATAATAAGGAAATATAAGCCTTAAATGACATATTAGACCAGACGGATTGAATCGATATTTATAGGGCATTCCATCCAAAAGCAGCAGAATAAACTTTCTTCTCAAGTGCACATGGAACATCCTCCAGGATAGATTACATCTTGGGCCACAAATCAAGCCTTGGTAAATCTAAGAAAACTGAAATCATATCAAGTATGATATGACCACAACACTATGAGATTAGAAATAAATTACAGGGAAAAAACAAACACATGGAGGCTAAACAATATGTTACTGAACAACCAATGGATCACTGAAGAAATCAAAGAGGAAATCAAATAATACCTAGAGACAAATGACAACAAAAACACAATGATCCAAAAGCTATGGGACACGCCAAAAGCAGTTCTAACAGGGAAGTTTATAGCAATACAATCTTACCTCAGGAAACAAGAAAATTCTCAAATAAACAACCTAACCTTACACCTAAAGCAACTAGAGAAAGAAGAACAAGCAAAACCCAAAGTTAGTAGAAGGAAAGAAATCATAAAGATCAGAGCAGAAATAAATGAATAGAGATGAAGAAAACAACGGAAAATATCAATGAAACTAAAAGCTGGTTCTGTGAAAAGATAAACAAATGGATAAACCTTTAGCCAGACTCATCAAGAAAAGAAGGGAGAGGGCTCAAATCAATAAAATTAGAAATGAAAAAGAGAAGTTACAACGGACACAACAGAAATACAAAGGATCAAAAGAGACTACTATGAGCAACTCTATGCCAATAAAATGGACAACCTAGAAAATATGGACAAATTTTTAGAAAGGTACAACCTTCCAAGACCAAACCAGGAAGAAATAGAAAATATGAACAGACCAATCACAAGTACTAAAATTGAAAAAGTGATTTAAAAACTTACATCAAACAAAGTCCAGGACCAGATGGCTTCACAGGTGAATTCTATCAAACATTTACAGAAGAGTTAATACCTATCCTTCTGAAACTCTTCCAAAAAACTGCAGAGGAAGGAACACTCCCATGCTCCTTCTACGAGGCTACTATCACCCTGATACCAAAACCAGACAAAGATAGAACAAGAAAATAAAATTACAGGCCAATGTCACTGATGAACATAGAAGCAAAAATCCTCAACAAAATACTAGCAAACAGAATCCAACAACACATTAAAAGGATCATACAATATGATCAAGTGGGATTTATCCCAGGGATGCAAGAATTCTTCAATATATGCAAATCAATCAATGTGATACACCATATTAACAAATTGAAGGATAAAAACCATCTGATCATCTCAATAGATGCAGAGAAAGCTTTTGACAAAACTCAACTCCCATTTATCATAAAAGCTCTCCAGAAAGTGTATATAGAGGGAACCTACCTCAACATAATAAAGGCCATATATGACAAACCCACAGCTAACATCATTCTCAACAGTGAAAAACTGAAAGCATCTCCTCTAAGATCAGGAAAAAAAAAACAAGGATGTCCACTCCCACCACTTTTATTCAACATAGTTTTGGAAGTTCTAGCCATGGCAATCAGAGAAGAAAAAGAAATAAAAGGAATCCAAATTGGAAAAGAAGTAAAACTGTCACTGTTTGCAGATGACATGATACTATACATAGAAAATCCTAAAGACGCTACCAGAAAACTACTAGAGCTCATCAATGAATTTGGTAAAGTTGCAGGATGCAAAATTGATACACAGAAATCTCTTGCATTCCTATACACTAACAATGAAAGATCAGAAAGAGATATTAAGGAAACAATCCTATTTACCATGACATCAAAAAGAATAAAATATCTAGGAATAAACCTACCTAAGGAGGCAAAAGACCTGTACTCAGAAAACTGTAAGACGCTCATGAAAGAAATCAAAGATGACAAACAGATGGAGAGATATATACCACGTTCTTGGATTGGAAGAATCAATATTGTGAAAATGACTATACTACCCAAAACAATTTACAGATGCAATACAATCCCTATCAAATTACCAATGGCATTTTTCACAGAATTAGAACAAAAAATTTCACAATTTGTATGGAAACACAAAAGACCCTGAATAGCCAAAGCAATCCTGAGAAAGAAAAACGGAGCTGGACGAATTAGGCTCCCTGACTTCCAACTATAGTGCAAAGCTACAGTAATCAAAACAGAAATAAAGATCAATGGAACAGGATAGAAAGTCCAGAGATAAACCCACACACCTATGGTCAACTAATCTATGACAAAGGAGGCAAAAATATACAATGGAGAAAAGACAGTCTCTTCAGTAAGTGGTGCTGGGAGAACTGGATAGTACATGTAAACAAATGAAATTATAACATTCTCTAACACAAAACACAAAAACAATCTCAAAATGGATTAAACACCTAAATGTAAGACTCTCTGACATAAATCGCAGCAAGATCTTTTTGGATCCACCTCCTAGAGTAATGAAAATAAAAACAAAAATAAATAAATGGGACCTAATTAAACTTAAAAGCCTTTGCACAGCAAAGGAAACCATAGACAAAATGAAAAGACAAACCACAGAACGGGAGAAAATATCTGCAAACAAAGCAACCAACAAGGGATTAATCTCCAAAGTATACAAACAGCTCATGCAGCTCAATATCGAACAACCCAATCAAAAAATGGGTGGAAGATCTAAATAGACATTTCTCCAAAGAAGACATACAGATGGCCAAAAAGCACATGAAAAGATGCTCAATATCAGTAATTATTAGAGAAATAGAGATCAAAACAACAATGAAGTATCACTTCTCACTGGTCAGAATAGCCATCATCAAAAAATCTACAAACAATAAATGCTTGATAGGGTGTGAAGAAAAGGGAACCCTCCTGCACTGTTGGTGCGAATGTAAATTGGTACAGCCCTATGGAGAACAGTATGGAGATTCCTTAAAAAACTAAATGTAGAATTACCATATGATCTAGCAATCTCACTCCTGGGCATATATCTGGAGAAAACCATAATTCAGAAAGATACATGTACCCCAATGTTCATTGCAGCACTACTTACAAGAGCCAAGACATGGAAGCAACCTAAATGTCCATCAATAGAGGAGTGGATAAAGAAGATATGGTACATATACACAATGGAATATTACTCAGCCATAAAAAAGAACAAAATAATGCCATTTGCAGCAACATGGATGGACCTAGAGATTGGCATACTGAGTGAAGTCAGCCAGAGAAAGACAAATATATTGCTAACATGTGGAATCTTAAAAAATGGTACAAATGAACTTACTTACAAAACAGAAATCGAGTCACAGATGTAGAAAACAAACTTATGGTTATCGGTGGGGGATGGGGGAGGGATAAACTGGGAGACGGATTGACACATACAGACTGCTATATATAAAATAGATAACTGGGCTTCCCTGGTGGCGCAGTGGTTGAGAGTCTGCCTGCCGATGCAGGGGACACGGGTTCGTGCCCCGGTCCGGGAAGATCCCACATGCCACGGAGCGGCTGGGCCCGTGAGCCATGGCCGCTGAGCCTGCGCGTCCGGAGCCTGTGCTCCGCAATGGGAGAGGCCACAACAGTGAGAGGCCCGCGTACCGCAAAAAAAAAAAAATAATAATAACTAATAAGGACCTACTGTACGGCACAGGGAACTCTACTCACTACTCTGTAATGACCTATATAGGGAAAGAATCTAAAAAAGAGTAGATATATGTATAACTGATTCACTTTGCTGTATACCTGAAACTAACACAACATGGTAAATCAACTATACTCCAATAAAAATTGTTTTAAAAAATGAAATACAGGAGCTAAGACTCTTAAGTACTTCACGTGCCAGCAGTGACAGTAACGCTAGAGCTGAATCATCTCATTAATCCTCACAATAACCCCACGAGAGACACCGTTACTCTCTGCACGCTGCAGATGACAAGGCACAGAGAGGCCAAGCAACTGCCCCAGGTCACAAAGCAGATAATCAGAGGAAGGGGATGCAATGAGGGCTTCAGAGCTTCCACTGACAAGTTTTACGATAAACCTTCAGTAGGTGACGATGATGAAGGCTTGGAGACGCTGGAAGAAGACACAGAAGAAAGTTCAAGATCGCGGAGATGGCAGCAGGGCCAGGATGGAAGCAAAGGCGGTCAGGCAGGCCTGAGTTTGACCCTGGCTCAGCTACTTGTGGCTTTATCAGGATCCTCAACCTCTTGGAGCCATAATTTCCTCATCTGTAAAATGGGCACAGGGAGCACTACTTCAGAGGTTTGCTGGGAGGAATGAATGCGCTCACTTGGGTAAAGCACTGCACACTAGACATGGTAGCACCTCCCCACTGAGGCGCTGACTCCCACAGGTGTGCCTGCTCAGAGCCCCACACAGGCCATTCCAGACACACAGGCCCCAAGGTTCCTAGGGAGCCAGAGCCTGCGGGGACGCCCTAAAGCAAATGCAGTGCATCAGCATCACCAGGAACCTGTCGGCAGCGCCAGCGAACCTTCCCCCGAGTCAGAACTCAGCCTGCTCTGGAGTTTCAGATCCTCTCCTATATAGAGCTTCGCTGCTCCTCCTGGGGCCCAACCAGCAGTGCCATCACCTGTCGATCACTGAAATGCAGGACCTCGAGTCCGGGCCCAGGCCTGCTGGGTCACGTCCTCACCTTCCCTGGACGTGCTTACCCCTCGGAGAGTTTCATCCTCCAGGTGACGAGAGCAGCTTCACCTAGGTCAGTGCCTCTGGCTGTGGCTGCACAACAGAATCACCTGGGAGTTTAAAAATCCACTGTGCCCAGCTCCCACCACCACAATTCTAACTGGCTGGGGGTACAGCTTGGGCACTGGCGTTTTCCACGGCTTTCCAGGGGAAAATGGGAGCAGGGAGCACAGGGAGCCTCTCTCCTGCCTCGGCTGCTCCTGGCTGCAACCAGACCCACTTTGAGGCTGCCGACTCAGACATCGGTGGACAGCTCTGGAAGCCTCCAGAAGCCAGCCCGAGGGAGGGGGAAGATGGGGCTGGGGTGAGCCCGAGGATGGAGCCCCCAAGGACCCGCACCTCTGCCCCAAGTCAGCTGGCGCTGGTATGGACAAAGCAGAAGCCCTTTAGGGGGCAGTGGGGGACGGACTTGCACCCACCCTGCCTCCTCTGATTCCTTACAGCTGTGCCTCTGTTCCCACAGGAGGAAGGCCAGCACCTTCTAATTATAGATGCAGACGACTCACAGCCGGGCGGGTGAAAGCGATTCACCGGCTCCTAGAAGCCAGGCCCTGCCAGTTTTCCACCTTTCCCACCTCACGCGCAGGCCCCGGTGGGCGTGAGGGCATCCCAGGCGCAAGGGGGAAAGGAGCGCTCCTGCCAGCTCGGGAGAGAGCTGGCTCTGAATTCAGTGTCAGCGCTTGCCCGTCTCTTCCCTGGGTTTACTTGGCTCTCTGGGGGCACCATGGAGGAAGAGGGTCCTCCCTGCATGTGGTCCCAGGGTCCCCATGGCCAAGCCTCAAAGGGTGCCGGGGTGCCAGGCGAGAAGGCTACAGCCACTGCCCCTGCACAGGCAGAGTGGCACGGTGGCGGTCAGGGGGTGGGCAGGGAAGACTGGCCGGGCAAAGGCTGAGCCTGAGGAACCCTTTGCTGCCTGTCTGGATGAGCCGCCACCAGCGGTGTCCAGCGGGCTGGCCGTGGGTCAGGCGGGCCAGGTGGGCGAAGCAAGGAGGCGTACGAGTTTCTTGTGTCTGCACTGTTGCCCTCTCCCTCTTGCCGCCCCTCCCGGGGCTCCCGCCACCACTCTGCCTGACACAGGCTGGCCCGGCACCCCTAGGCTCGGCCGAGGCACTCCATCCGACTAACTCCTGCTGCCGCCCCGAGCGTGATACGGCTGCAGCTACCCCTACACCACGGCCCAGCCCAGCCCCCCGCCTCCTGAAACTCCATTCCTTCAGCGCTCCCTGTCTGCACCCTCACCCGTGACCCTCACGTGCACACCTGCCGAGTCCTTTCCTGTGGTTTCAGGCCTGCGTCTCGGACCTGGCGACAGAGTCCAGGCTGGAGTCAGGAGACACTGTCTCGACGACGATGGGGAAGCCTCTGAGCTGCTCTGAGCCTCCATTTGCTCCGCTGTAAAGTGGGCGTAGAGGTTCTTGCCCCTCCTCCCTCGCAGGGTTGCGATGAGGGTTCGATGAGAAAACATGCCCCTGGGAGCAAGAGCAGTGCTGTTCTGTGCCTCCTGCCTCTGTGCCTTGCCTCGATGGAACCCTAGTGGCCCAGCACGGGCTGCCTCCGCTTCCGACCCACGGCCTCTGACCTAGGGCCTCACAGCCATCCGCAGGCCACCGGCCTCCCGCGCGTGCTGTGGGCTCTGCTCGGGTGCGAGACCCTGTGGCTCCACCCCAGCCCGTGCGTGCGTGCGTGCGCGCGTGCGCGCGTGCGCGTGCGTACAACCCAGGCGTCCGGGGGTGGGGGTGGGGGTGGGGTTGGTCGGGTAACACCCTGGGGCAAACTCGGATTAATGAGGCAAAAAAGCTTCCCATCCCCACTATCTACCTGCTCTCCCTCCCTCCCTCCTGCTTCCCTGGGACCAGCTCCCCGGTAAAGTGGTGGCACGTTAGCTTTGCCTCCATCTCTAGGGAGGCTGGGCTCAGAGAAGGGCAGCCATTCTTCTTGCTTCCACAGCCCCGCCCATGTCGAGATGAGGCGCAGCTGAAGGCTCCCAAGTGCCCCGAGGGCCTGAGCTTAGGCGCCCACACAGCCAGTCCCCGGCCCAGGCCTTCTCCAGCTGTTGGTTTGGGGCAAGTTACTCCATCCCTATGAGCCCCAGCTGTTTGTCAAACAAGACACTGGTCCCCAGACTTCCCGGCCTGGGTGTGGGGATACAGGAGGGGAGAAGGCAAGGAGGGTGGCTTCAGCCCAGAACAAGTGCTCACACACCCGGCGTGTCGTAGTTCCGAAAGTAAACAGCGTCCTCTGGGTTCCGCTCAGCCCGGCCAAGGCCTGCATGAACATGGGATTCCTTCCTGCGGGTACAGCCCGGAGCTCTGCGTCCACACAACTCAGGCTGGAGGCCCCGTTGAGGCACTCGGTGAAAACCTTTAGCTTCTGAGTACGTGCAGCTGTCCTGCACACACGGCGCACACAGACACACCACAGACACATGCGCACACCTGCTAAGGAACACACCGCTCCAAAGCATCAAGGACATGGAAGCTGCTGGACTGAGGGCCCAGGAGGAGAGGGAAGCACAGTGGGGAAGTAAGAGGAGATCTTAGGCAGCCCCACTGCTGGGAGAGATGCCGGCAAAGATGGGAAAAGAGGGTTTTTAGGAACTTGCCACAGATTATGAATGAAATTCCCTGCTGCTGCCTCTTCAAGAGACTCGGCCACACCACACAGCTTGTGGGATCTTAGTTCCTCATCAGGGATCGAACCCGCACCCCCCGGAAGTGGAAGCGCGGAGTCTTAACCACTGGACCGCCAGGGAAGTCCCTCTTCAAGAGACTTTGGCTAGAGATCTGGGTGCCGCTCACTGCTGCAGTGCTTTCTAATGTGGCCCTAGCGAAGGGGAGCCTGCAGGCGGCAAAATCGGGAGGAGAGTATCTGTTCCTGGCTACACGCGTGCAAAAGCCGGACACCCGCCAGGAGGGGCGGCCACACACACAGGCATGTGTGTACGGCTTTTGTGACCTGGGGCACAGTCCTTCCGCTCACAAACTCCAGCTGTGCCCAAGACGGCCTTCAGAGACCCTGCACTCCACTCTCATCACACAGGAGCCCCCTGGACCCCTGGGAGCCGCAGCTGTGACAGTGGCCCAGATGGTGCTGAGCCAGGGCTGCTGGACTCACTACGACAGCCAGAGCCCACCGTGTGCACCCAGATGCGTCCATGGCTACACCGTCATGTATCTTCATGTCCTCCACTCACACACTCGTCCAGGCCTGGGTACAGGCCTTTCCCAAGTACTTTTCCTGCTTCCTGTACTGAGAGGGTCAACAAGCCCTGGGGAGGCCTGACACTGCCCAATGGTCTCGTAAAAGGTTCCCACAGCGGAGGCTGTCACAAACAATTTACTTAAACATACTTGGGTAAGGAATGCACGTGACACTGACTCGAGACAAACATCCAATTACTGCAGCATCTGTGTGCAGGGTTGTCCGTGCTCACAACTGTCCGGGGCAGCGCTGCACAGCTTCCCGGAGGTGCTCCCATGCCCGGGTGCTGCTCCTGCCTCATCTCTTGCCTCCTGGCCCTTGAGGGGGAAGGTCCCTGCCCAGAAGCAGGGCCCGGGGGCCTTCCAGCTCTCAGCAGGAAGGCGGGCTGGGAGGGGACGGCAGGAAGGGACTTGGGGCTACAGGTGGGGCAGGGACCTCATCCTTCATGAGCCACTTGGGAGGGACCCCACCCGTGGGCTCTCCGGGCTCCGCAGGCCTCCTGGCCTCTGATGCCCAGCTACCTGCTCCCAACACCACCTCTGCCCTCGGGGCACATCCTGTGAAAGGGGTGGCACTGCTCAACGAGCATTCACTGCGCTCCCCCCCCCAGGGCAGCCTCAGACACAGCCAGCTCGGCCCCAACGGAGAATGGGGACAGCAGCCCAGGGAGGGGACAGCCTGCTACACAGCTGGACGGGAGCGGTGTCAGGCCCCCCACTCAACTCTGAAAGGGAGGAGCTGTCTGGGGCAGGTTCCCAGGGCACAGTCAGAATTCAGGATCCCTTCCAATCTTGGAGTCTGCAATTCTGGAAATTTCTAAGAAATGGAGAAGCAGGGAGAAGCTTTCTTTGACTAACCTTTGGTACTTTCAACGTTTATCATCAGGAGTTGGGAGCCCAGCCATGTGCTGGGCTTTACATATCTCATCTCAACGCAATCCCTCCAACCCACAGGGGGCGGTGTGGAGATGCCCATTTCTTAGATGAGGATGCCAAGTGCCCACGACTTGCACTAGGCTGCTTAGGCAGGCAGTGGTGAGTAGGTCTGTCCAGGCCTGCCTGCCCCGCTGCCCTGCTCCTTCTGGGGACTGTCTTTCTCCTCATCATTGTGCTTGGCCGGGGTATAACCTTCCGAGCATCAGATGAAGGCTGAGGCCCTCGCCCTGGGCACATGGATAAGTGCCCATTCCCACGGCATTCTGCATATGATTTCAGGGATTGACGGGCTCCCAGAAGCTCATCCATGGACGCCAAGTTAAGCATCCCAGCTTCCTGGAAAACTGGGACAAAAATGGCCCTGAGGGCCCATCTTGCATGCGCCCCCAGGGATCTGCTGGGAGGTGGAGGAGGGGCACGAGTCAGCCCCCTGCCTCTGCCAGGCTTTGCAAGTGGTGCTTCTTTGGGAGGCAGCACATGGACTTCTATTTTTTAACCTACTCAACAAAATGGAGACTATTTTTAGCTCAGCAAGCTGCAGGGCATCACAATTAGCAACTGAAAATTACACATCTTGCCAGTCTCCCCTCTGTTGGCTGGAGGAGAGAGAGAGAAAGTGCTCCTGGGGGGAGCTGGGTGCCAGCCCTGGCCCACACCCTGGTGGGCCACTTAACCAGGAGGGCAGCCTTTGGCCGAGATTTCAGAATGAGTGCATTCAGGAGGCTGTCTCTGGTTTCATCCCAGTTCCAGAAAAATCCAGAGCTGGTGGGAGCCAGGCAGGAGCCCCATCAGCTCTCAGAGGCCACAGTTAGGGAGAGACCCATGCTGGCTGCTTGAACCAGGGCCAGTAACACTGGAACTCAGCTCGGCTGGGGACCTCGGGCAGCTGAGGCCAGGCCTCCTGCCCCATCTGCACAATGGACCCAACCACCCTTCTAGGGCTAACTGTCTGGTTCTCTGATGTCATTTGCACTGGGGTGGGGTAGGAGGTGGGGCGTTCCACAAAGCCCTTACTCTTCGACAGACAGACTAATCATTCATTCATTCATTCATTCATTCACAAATGGCACCAAGGACCTGCCTACACACTGGAGATCTGCCAGTGAAGGAAACAGGGTCTCTGTCCCCACTGAGACCCCCGGCGCAGACTGTGGCTGTCAGGCGTGATGACCACACAGATGAGGATGTGATATTAGGGGTTAGAAGGAGAGCAGTGCTCTGGAAGAGGAGAAGAGGGTCGGGAGAGCAGCTGCCAGCCCGAACCCAGACACTCCTAAGGCAGAGCGCTCCCTCCTGGGGGCCCTTCTTCCCCTCCCCAAACCCCCGCTTTCAGAGCTTCCTAACTTTGAGCTGAAATGTGTGTCTCCTAAGCTCCAGAAGCCCTGGTCCTATCTGCTGGGACCACATGTTGAAGATCTGGCTGCACACGGGCTGGGCGGAGGCCCGGCCACCCCATGAGCTGGGACCCAGAGCCCTCTCTGAAAATGGCTACGGCAGCAACTTCACAGGCAGCAGTGAGCACGGCCGGAGGCCACCATGCTCCAGACATGCTTAGTACCTGCTGGTTTCGGTGGAGTCAGAACTGCAGGACGCTGACAGGCACTTGGGATACCTGTCCTCCAGGTTACCCACCGCCTTCCTAGACACAGTTATGGCAGCTGGTACTGCCCCTCTCCTGATCCCGCCTCTGAGGCCCTCTCCGCAGCCTGGGCAGCCACGGGGCCCTGGTGCGGCCAGGAAGAAAGTGGGGAGAAGCTGACTCCTCTGTCCAGGCATACAGATCCACTGGCCCGGCTGCACTGCCCTGTCCTGGCAGGTGGCGCTCAGAACTGGCTCTGGGGACTTCCCTGGCATCCCAGTGGTTAGGACTCTGCTTTCACTGCCGAGGGCGCAGGTTTGATCCCTGGCTGGGGAACTAAGATCCCGCAAGCCTTGCAGCGCGGCCAAAAGTTTTCTAAAAAATTTTTTTAAATAGAAGAACTGGCTTTGCCTTAGAGGTGGCTGCTCTGCCTGGGGTGGGGAGTGGGAGGGGTGACATGCCCTCTTTAGTCCTCACCCTTGTACTCCTGTGGCCTTGCCAGCAGGGAAGAAGTCCTCCTGAGGGCACGGCCGGCCCCATCCTTGCAGGCGGGGCCGCGGGAGCACCCTGCAGCTCCCATCCTCCCAGCCTGATGGGCCTCGGGGGCAGGAGGGCGAGGGGTGACGTTTTTCACATAAACCAAGCTTCAAGAAACCGTACGCGCAAGTGCCGGGAGGAAGAGCCACATTTACCTTCGTGTACCCTTGGGGCCACCAGGGCAGGCCCGGCCCCGGTGGAGGGCTGCAGGCCGGGCTCCAGCCAGGAGGAGGCTGGCATGGGAGCCAGAGCCACGCAGCACTTCGGCGCCTTCTCCACAAAGGCCCGGCCTCCAAGAGACGCTGAACAATTAAAGCTTTGTTACAGATGCATGATTCATTTTTTTTTCCTTCTGAATTCCTTCCTATTACCAAATCCTATTTGAATTGACTACAGGAATCTTGCCATCTCCTCCTCACACTCCTAAATACAGATTCTGCCGCGTTGGGGTTTTCTCCTCCTTCTGTTCTGCCTTTCTGTCCAGTCAGCTTCTTCTGGTGGCTGCTCAAGGGACAAAATGTCATTGTCCACCAATAACCATCCCATTATTGAGCCTTGAGAGGCCCGAGGAGGAGCAGGTAGGATTTCAGAGAATCCCTGCCTTCTCCCCACAGGCTGGGCTGCTGGCAAGCCGGCCTCCCACTCAGGGCCCTCAGGGCAGGGCAAGGGTGCCCGGGGCCTCCCCTTCCGCCCACCCACCCCACCCCCACCCCACCCCGGCCTCAGATTCCACAGGGGTCACCCTGTGCTCCTGCACACGGCCAGGTGACGCTCAGACTCCGTGTGGAAACTGACATAACCTGGGGAGGCACTCCTGTCATTTCTGGGGGTTCCAGCAAGGTGCCATGGAGGAGGGCGGGCTGGAAGGCAGGGTGCAGACCCCCACCTCAACTGGAACTGCACCTCTGGGATCCCCTTCCTGTATGGGGCATCCACTTAACGCTGCTGCTCGTAAGTGTGCTAAGCAGAATCTGGGGCAGCCAGAGCTCCCCCCCGACCAGAACCCCAGGTTCCAGGCGGCAGCATCTGAGCCAGGCTCCCGCTGCTCCGGCCACAGGAGCCAGGCAGGACCCCAAGGAGCGGCAGGGCGTGGCTGTGAACGAGCAGGATAACAGGGGACTGCTTCAGAGCTCAGGGTCCTTCGGAGGCAGGGAGGCTGGGCCCCTAGGGAGGGAGGGGAGCGGGGTCCGAGCCACGTTTCCAGGAGTGAGTAGCAGCCTCTACTCCACCCGCCAGGCTGCGTCGGGGCGGGGGGGGGGGGGCCCCAGGGTACAGAAAAAAGAACGTATAGTCCTTTTATTTTTAAATGACATCTAATTAGGCTGAGCAACGATTTTCCTTTGTGTTTAAAAACAAATAAAAATCAATTTCCTTCGCTTGAATTGTCATCCTCCTGGCAGACACCCGGAGTGGCAGCCCTGGGATCCCGCTGCACTGCAGGAGCTGGAGACTTCTGCATGCTAACCTGCTGGTGGAGGGCAGCAGGCGCCCAGCTCCCTGCTGGGCCTGGACAGAAACAGGACCAGGACATGCGTCTTGACCAGAAACACCTCCCGCTCCCTGCGCACGTTCTCTGTACACAAGCAGCTTTCCTGCCACATGCCCTATGTCCCCTGGCCCTGGCGGCTGGTAACCAGGTGTCTAGCCCAGCCCCCAGGAATACCAGCTGCACAGCTGCCTGCATCCCTCCCCAGGGCAGTGCACTTCCCCGCACACCGCCCTGCACACACTGCTGGCAAGGCAGCTGTCACCCCATTTTCCAGACAAGGAACAAAGCCCCAAGGGTTTAAGTCATCAGCCTTAGGCCTTACAGCTCCAAAGTAGGGGAGCTGGGATTTGAACCCTGGTGTGTGTAACCGCCACGATCTGATAGGAAACCCAGGACCATCAGCGCAGGCTCAGGAGAAGGAAGGGCAGGTGCGAGGCGAAGGCAGGTGGAGCCGGCCAGGGTCCCCGCGAGATGGGCAAGGCCTGGCCCAGAAGGAGCCACCTGCTGGCACTGTGCAAGGTGAGGCCAGCGAGCGCAGCATCGTGGGGAGCAGGGCAGGGTCCAAGGGCCAGCTGTGCACGTGCCCGCACGGGGCCCCTTGCTGGACAGCCCAATCCAAACCCTCCCTGAAACAGCTCAGCAGCCTCACTGCCAATGAGTGACACTCACAGGGGGTTTCCACCTACTGGGCTGCCCTACACATCCCCACAGGGCCCTCCAAGGCATTATTGACCATTGTCCAGATGAGGTGCAGCCCAGGAGGCGAAGGACAGCCTGAGGCCACACTGTCTGGCAGGGCAGAGCCAGGAACAGCCCACGGCTCCTGCCTGCAGGCTGGTTCTTTCTGCCAAGAGCTGAAAGTGCAAGGCAAACTGCCAAGAACACGCCTGCCCCGCTGTGCCCAGGAAATGGGGCCAGTGCCCAAGCACAGAGCAGGGAGCTCCTCTTCGTGGACCAGAGACAGGCAGGATGACAACTAGAACTTTCTACAATTCCTGACACGTGGTTCAGACCCAAAGAGACGAGTGGTAGAAAGGAATGAAAATACTGCAGGGCATTCTCTCAAGACGTGGGAATGGAAACATCAAGAGAAAAATGCATGAAATCCCATGGCCTAAAGACAGCACGGCACATTCTTCTATCTGAGAGTACTCATCCACATTGTTCATACATCATATCACCAATGAAACCCTGATGGAGTACCCAAACAGAAATGTACAGGTGACAGAATGATGTGTCTAGATATTAACAAACACAGCTGGATATTAATAAACAAACGATGAACCCCCAAAATTCACCCACTTGATTAAAAAACTTCCCTAAATCATGTTTGTGTTCAAATAGCAATCAAAACTCCAATTACAGACACATCAGAAAAATAACCCTTGTAAGAAATCTCCTCATGAAATTCGACATGGCCAAAGCTGTACTCAGAGAAAAATTCATGGACTTCAATGTATTTTAAATAAACAGGAGGAAATGAAAACAAACTAAGCACTTGATTTAAAAAGCTAAAAAGAGCTTCTCAACAAAACAGACATACAGCAAAGCAAACTAGAGGAAGGAATTACTAAAAGATAAATTAGTGGATTGAAGGAAAGAAAGACAGTAGAACTGGCTGATTACATTCAAGAGCTGATTTTCTTTGGGAAACACAAATTAAAAAGATAAACCTCTGGCAATTCTAATCAACAAAAGGATGGAAGAAAGGAAGGAAGCTGGCAGACAGGGAAAGAGGGAGGGAAGGATTGAGACTGGGAGGGAGGAAAGGAATGAAGAGAGGGAGAAATGCAAAAACAGAGGAATGAGAAAGAGACTCTAACCACAGATGTGGAGAAGAAACTTTAAACGAATAGATGATGTAAATCTGTGCTAAAAGGTCTGAAAGCATTTTGAACTAGGTTATTACCTAGAAAATATGAATAACCGAGATAGACTAGAAATGTTTAGAACGCAAGAAGACCAATAACCAGAGTACAAATTAAGTAAGCTGACAGCCAGCTAAACCTCAGAGAAAGTAAAAGCAAGCCCCGGCTGAGCCCGTTTCCAAAATGAATGACTTCAACCCTTGAAGAGTAAGATAATTTTATATGATAGTTAAACTATTTCAACTACACAATTCATACTGAAAACCTTTCCTATTCATTTTATGAAGCTAACATAACCCTGATTTAGAAATGTGACAAATATCTCCCCTAATAGAAAAGTAGGTATAAATTCTTACCTATGAAGATAGAGGAAAAATACCCCAAGCAACATATCGGCAGAATGAACCCAGCAGCATTTCCAAGCACAATCGAGCCTGACCCAGTGGGATTTATTCCAGAAACAGGATGATTTAGCTCAGAAAAGCTAATAAGTCAACACATTAATAGGTCCAAGGAGGAAAGGAATTTGATGATTCTGCTATATACAGGAAAGCCTCATATGATATCCATTCTTGGTGTACACTCTCGGCAATTAATGTAGGAATGAAATGTACTTCATGATGAAGATTATGTATTTGAAATTTAGGGCCAATTTCAGACTTAACAGTAAAACATTAGAGGCCTCCTCATTAACATGAAGATCAAGCCAAGGACAACTGCTAGAGGTGTGGGGACGTATGTATATGTGTAGCTGATTCAACTTGTTGTAAAGCAGAAACTAACACACCATTGTAAAGCCATTATACTCCAATAAAGATGTTAAAAAATAAATAAAAAAATAAAGTTGCTTTGTACCTTTCAGAAAACACACTAAGATAAGAAAATGTTAACAAGATACATTAGAAATGAATTAAATTCATTCCTGGGTTTTCCAGGGAGCCCAACTGAAAAATCTGTTCAAAATACTGAGAGTTTAATTACCAATTACCTAACATACATTTTTTAAAGATCGCTGTCTTACCTATCAACCTCGCCTGGAGACAGGTATTCCCATCCCCAAAGACATCCTGACTCAGTCCGTGTGGAGTGCGTGCTTTCACCCCAGCGGCAGAAGGGAGGAGGGTGTGTGTGAGCCAGTGCCTGCATGCGTGCGTGCGTGCGTGCCCTGGGGCCTCCCAGCTCTGCAGGTCTCCCAGCCTCTGGGCAGGGACGTGTTGCTCCCAGTGGGCCTGCCCTGCCACCCAGGTCAGCCACCCAGCCCACAGCCCCCTTACTGGCCACACACCCCTGACACCGCAGCATTCTGCCCTCCGGGCTGGGCACCTCTAGGGGCCTGCCACCCCTCTTCTAAGGAGGTTGCACGGGGCCCTGGTGCGCACAGGGTGGCCAGGCTCTGGGGTCGGCCAGCCCCAGAATGAATGTCGCCTCTTCCTGCTCTGCTCGTGGCGCTGCCTTACACCTCAGAGCCTCAGCTTCCTCTTGTGTCACTGGAACAGCCACCTCGTGAGGGTTAAAGGAGACGCGAGCGCTGGCTCCAAGTCCTCTGACTCACACTCGCCACAGGGGGCGGCTCGTGCGGCAGCGACACTGACCTTTGGGAAATGCCGTGGGCTTGGCCCCAGCCAGGCAGGCCGATGTGAGCGGGACAGTGAGGGTGGGGTTCTTCCACTGGAGGCTGAGACACAGGGCAGTGGGTTTGCCAGAGAAACCCCACCGGCTGGCCGGCGACCATGAGGCCACAGGGCCAGAACGCTTGGGGGCTGCAGGGCTCCAGGGGGTGAGAAGCAAAGAACCACGATGGAGGTCCCTGGCTGCTTTCCTCTGGAGACCCCGGGGCCACTGTCCACATGACCCATCACCCAGGGCCCTCCAATCTGTCTGCCTCTGGGCTCCCCTTGTCCTGGGACCCGCAGGACTCCAGCCAGCCCAGAACTTGGCATAGTGGACATCCTGGGCAGGGGGCCAGCTGTGACCCCTGACACCCTGGCTGAACTCAGGCAAGCCGCAGCACCTGTGGGCCTCAGCTTCCCCACGTGTAACACATGGAAGCAGAACTAGGCAGTCTCCGTGGGCCATTCCAGCCCTCGTGTCTGTTTCTCCCTTCCCTCACTTATTCAGTCAACAAACATCCCTGAGGTTCTACTGATCTGTGCTGCACACTTGGAAATGGAAGAACCCATGGAGCTCAGTGTGTGCCACTAGGGGTAGAAGTAACACCGCAGTGCAGTATGAGAGACTCGGGATTAGAGGTCTGTGCTGGCTGGGTGTTGAGGGGGCACAAGGGTGGAGGGACTACCTCTGTAGGGAGAAGTCAAGGAGGGCATCCTGGAGGAGGTCATTTGGAGGTGGGCTTCCAAGGATGAGCAGGGGGTTTCCAGTGGGTTAGGAGAAGGAAGAGCAGGGAGATAAAACAGGTCTCCTGGCTGACCTGTTTTTATCAGGATTGTTTGTCAGGACTGTGACACCACAGTCCTGACAGACCAGCCCTCTCCTGGTCACTCAACAGCAGCTCCCCAGAGGGTGAGGGCCAAGGAGCCCAGCGCTGTGGAGGGTGCAGGCAGCTTCCACAGGTACCTCAGCTCCGTCTCTCAAGTCAAACCCTACCCATCCCAAAGCCAGTGTGTGACTCCCCATCCCCAAGCAGCTCTCCCAAATGGCCTAGCTCGCACAGCCCCTGCACCACTGTGGTCCCTGTGCTTGGTGGGTACGTGACCTACAGGTGGTACTGCCCCCAGTGCTCCTGAACCTCGACGGGGACGGCAGCCAGGTCGACACAAGATGCTGTGGCCCCCCACCTCACCTTGCCTCCTCCAACCCCAGCAGCAGGCAGGCCCAGCAAGATGAGGGCGTGGTGCCTGGACCAGGCTGTCCTGAGCCAGCAGGTACAGGTGTAGGCGGCGTGGCCAGGAGGCAGCAAGGGCTTGCAGGATGGAGCAAGCAGGGGCTCCAAATTAGCACCCCAGGCCAGACCCTCCCCTAACTCCATACATCCAGCCGGTGCCAGGAGACATCGCCCCGAGGTGTCAACCTGTCCCACCTCCTCCCTGACCCCGCCCCCCGCTCCACCTGCATCCTTTCCCACCTCTCCTTCCTGGAGTCGGCTGTCTCCTCTCCATCTCTACACCACAGCTCCACCGTCAGCAAGGCCACCTGCTTTACCTTCAGAGTAAATCGGCCCTTCTCTCCTCCTCCGCTGCCACCTCCCTGGTCTGAGCCCCTGGGCCCCTGCGCTTACGTTCGCCAGCTCTGCTCCTGACACCGGCCTCCAGTCTGGTCCTCTTCGAAGCCTTGCCTGACCTCTTCCTGCTGTGCTCCTCTGCTCCCACTGCCACGTATCTCCCTCCCTTTCCTCCAGCAGGTCCTCAGGCTGAGGCCTCCCCTGACTGCCCCACCCAAGACACAACAGCTGCCCCACACTGGTGGTCAGTGCACTGGGCACCAAACGTGTTGGACCCCTGCTCGCCAGGCTGAGCAGAATTGTCATTACTGGTCCTAGCGAGACTGAGTGGGGCCCTGTGACTCATCTGGCTCAAGAGCAGTGAGTAGAAGTGACGTATGGCACTCTGAACTGGGGCACTGAAAGGTCAGTGCAAGGGCCTCTCTCCCCCTCTGCCATGGGACCTGTCAGCCCAGGTCCTTGAGTGAGGAAGGCTTGGAGCAGGGCCCCGCCAAACCATGAAAAACTCGCCGATAAGTGAAAATTACAAGGTGTTGTTATAAGCTCCTGGCTTTGGGGGTTGTTTGGTTACCGCTGATAACCTAAATTACCCTGCCCTTGATATGCACCCTTGATATGTTCTATTCCTCTTTCCTGCTTTACTTTTTCTCTTTAGCACTTATCACCATGTAACATTCCATATTCCATTTCTTGATTGTGCTTTTCTTCTTCCCTGTCTCTCTTGCTAAAAGGTGAGCCATGAGGACAGGGACTGTGGTGTCTCTGGTTCCCTGCTGAATCCATGGTGCCTGCACACAGCAGGTGCTCAATAAATGTGCACTGAATAAGTGCAAGAATGAAGGACTAAATGAGTCCTGCTTCTTGGGCACAGCCAGGCCCAGTCAGCCCAGCTGCGGCCCCCTTCTGTGCCCCACCTGCACTGAGCCTGAGGTCTACGCCGGTCAGCTCCAGGCTGAGGGCTTAGAACAGCGGCACCTGAATCACATTGCCTGATTGCCTCAAAGGAAGGGTTTGAGCCATGGAAATGCAACACTGCCTCATGCTCTGGATTAATTCCAGGACAGGTTCTCAGCCTCCCTTCCTGTAGAAAGGAAGCTGGCCCTCACCTTGGGGTCCACACCCCTGGAAGCCCCAGGCTGGGCCTCACTCTCCTTAAATACACAGGTGTCTGTGGGCCCACACAGGCACAGTCCTGCCCGCCCTGCCTCTCCCTCTCTCTCACACACACTCCATATATAAACATGCCCACATTTCCACATACTCTCACTCTCGCCCACACATCACACATACACACCTCCCACGTGCCCACCTCATCACAGACCTCCTCTCCCGGCACCTCCTCCAGGGCAAACAGGTGGTTCTGTGTTCAAGTCCAGAAAAGGATCCACTGTCGTCTTGGCGCTTATAAGCCTGCCTGTGCCAGTCCCAGGGCAGCCACCCTCCTGCCGACCGTGTCACTGGGGCTGCTGTCTCCTGCCTCTCCGGCCCTGCCCACCCCACATGGGTCCCTACCAGGTGTGCAGGTGCCGTGCGGCCACAGACTATCACCGGCGTCCGCAGGCCGTGCCAGGTAGCAGCCTGGGCTGCCCATCCGTTCTGAGCCCTGGGCACAGCCCACCTGACAGCTGGTGTCCCAGTGGGGACCCACAGAGAGAGTGGTTCCCAAGGGCAGGCTTCCTCCGGGCCTGGCCAAAGATGTTCTCAGGATGGCCACACTCCTTGTCCGGAGGTCAGGACTGCTTCCCGAGCTCGGCGGCGCAGGAACCCCTGACCCCGCAGTCCGACTGCAACCAAGGGGTTGCCCTGCGAGCTCGTCCACGTCACCGCCTCCGCGACCCGCCTCCCCGCACCTGCCACGCGCCGCAGCCCTACCTGGGGCTCCAGAAACATCCTGGCTGCCTGCTCCCAGCGCTGTCTCCCGGCGCCCCGGGCGTCCCGCGTGCGGCCGCTTCTCTCCCCGCGCACCACTGCAGCTCCAACCCTCCGCCCCGCCCGCGGACTACCCCACGCCCGCCTCCTCCCGGGAGGCGGGGCCCGACCAGGGCCGGGAACGCTAGAATTCTGGATGGGGCGGAGGTGAGGGGTCAAGGGGTAGCGAGGGACGGGGTGGGGCCGAGGGACCTCGAGGCAGGGCCAGGGGCGGTCCGGGGCATCGTGGAGTTCGAGGGGGGCGTGGCGCGGGGGCGGGGAAAGGACCGGAGGGGCGGGGCGCTGCTTGGAGAGCGGTGGCGAAGGTGCAGGGGTTGGGGCGCCGGGAGGGGCGCGGCGTGGGCAGGGCACACAGGCCTGGCGCTGGATTTGGGGGCGCTGGGAGTGCAGGCGGAGCGGGCCGTGGCGTCAGGACGGAGGCCATGGCAGGGTGTCAGTGCTGGGTGCGCCGGGTGGGCTTGCGAAGGGGGGCCGTGTGGGTCGGTGCTTAGCGCGCGGTAGGAGCGGTCGTCCTGGTGAGATCCAGCTAACGGAGAGCCCCGTGCGCCCCCATATCCTCCCTCGAGCCTCTCTTCCCCCTCCCCGACCTCACCTCATCGTAGAGGTCCACTACAGAGCTACGGCAGGTGCTTGGCCAGCGTCTGGCTTGAATGCCTCCCCTCACGGGGCTCTCACTCCACACAGCTCTGGCCTCGAGCGTCCCACGGAACTCTCTGTCCTTCCGTTTCCTTGAGTGAACACAGGGGACACGGCAGCTGCTTTTGTGGGAGGACTACTCTAAGACACAGCGTGGGTCGGACCTGGCACATGGCACAGCGAGGCGTCCTCCCGCCCCCAGGAGCCCTGGCGCTCAGAAAGAATCCTGTCCGGTGACGGATCTTCCCCTCCCCCGCGTTCCTGCGTTGCCCCCAACGCGGGCTCTGAGAATCTGAAGGGAAAAGGTGGACTGAGGGAAGAGCGGGAGGGAAGATCTCTGGGAGATCTAGAACCGGAGGGCCCAGAGGCTGAGTGGGGAGAGGGAGGGGGTGGGATCTGGAAGAGCTCAGGAACAAGTTCTGGGGCTGGGATGGGGAGAGGTGATGCTGTCAGTGTCCAGGCAAGTCCCAGGACGCCGGCCCCCAGCAGCCCGTGAGACAGCCATCTCTCTTCCCAGCTACCCGTTCTCCTTTGCCTGTTCTCTCACCAGTAGCAAGATTGGCCCTGAGGCTGAGTCCTGCTGGACAGCTATTTCCGTCTTGAGGAACCAGGGGCTGTGCTGAGTCCATTCACCAGCCTCCTCCAAGAGAATGCAGGAGTTTGGAGACAGCTGTCCTTCTCTAGGAGGTCTTCCCCCACCCCCCTTTCTCTACTAATACTGGAACCCAGGTCTCACTGCCCCAGCACCTGCTCCTGTGGGCAGGCAGTCGGGAAGAGGGGGCAACATTAGCAGGAATGGCCAGGGCTGCAGACTACTGGCACATCAGCCCCCCAAGCTTCCACACTGTCCGTCCCCCTGCTGCTTCTGCATCTCATTTCAGGCCAGTCAGAGGATGCAAAGCTAACACTGGCCTCTGCAGGGGACTTGTGGAACCAGGACCAGCCTGGGCCCTTGGTCCTGAGCCCGCCTGGCCACTCTTCCCCTTCAGACAGCTCCACAGTGCCAAGAGGGGTGAGGGGTTTTGCCCTGAGGGAGCTTGCCAGGCACCTACCCCTGCTGTCCGCGGCCCTACCCCACAGCCCTGCAGGACATCTGGGCCCTCAGGCAGCCACAGTATTTCCTCAGGAAGTCCATGTGGGCAGTTAACACCCTCTGCACCCCGAGCAAGCCTTCCCCTCTGCTTCTCTAGATGTTATGGCCCAGAGGAGTTGGCTAGGCCAATATGCAGCACCACTGCACCTTTCTGTACATGCTCACTCACAAATTTCACAAGCATCCCTAAGAACCTCGATAAAGTAGATGCTTCCCCAGGATGAAGGAGCACCCTCTGCCAGTAGTCTCTGCAATGGGAATGTCCTCACAGACACAGGTGGTGCTCGCTCGCCTTTGCTCACGGGTGTGACCTCAGCATTCATGTGTGTACATGGACTACATCCGCATCCCAAGGCAGCAGGGAGATGGGCGTGCCAGGGCTGTCCCCTGCCAGGGTGCTCCCCTGCTTGAACCTGTGGGTGGGGCTGGGCGTAGAGAGCAAGGTGCTGCAGGGAGGACTTGTGGGGACCGGCACAGGAACACAATGACCTTGCCAGAGCTGGCTTTGGAAAGTGGAGAAGGAACCAGCTGTGGTGCGGCCAGCAGACATGTGCTGGGGGCTTCTGGAAAGATGAGGCACCCCAGATGATGTGGGCTGGCCATGAGGCCAGGAACAGTGCATCCATCCCGTGACCATGAGAGGATGCTCTGAGCAAAGAGCAAGGAAGCCTGGTTCCAGAATGACAGTGACCCTGGACATCCTCCCAAGTACAGACACCTGGGACTGACGGGAAACTGGGACAGGAGGCTGGACTCACTGCTACAAGCTCCTAATCAGTGTCCTTGCTTCCACCTGTCCTGCCTCAACACAGCAGCTGGATTGGCTCTGTTAAAACCTGAGTCAGGTCCTGCCCTTCCTCTGCCCAGACCCTCAGTGAAATGAAAGCCAGGGTCCTAGTGGCCCTGCAGGCCCCATTGCCTGCCCCCATTTGAAACCTCCCACCTTCCACTCACCTCTGCCCCCGCCGGCCCTGCATGTCTGCATGGCTCTCCCACTTGGGTCTTTACTGACGTGTCACCTTCTCGGTGACATATTTACAGTGTTAACCTCCACTCCCACACTTCCTCTCCCACTGAACTTTCCTTCTCATGGCTACTTCAGTTGACATATTCTTTCTACTTCCTTATTTGTTAGTCTCCTCTAGGGAGAATTCGAGCTCCATGAGTGCAGGGCCTTTGTCTGTTTTGTTCACTGCTGTGCCCCAGTGACTGTGACATGTTTGCATGTGGCGGCACTTGATACCTATCTGTTGAATGAATATGTGTGTATGTATGTCTGTGTATAACCGTGCAGATATAGATATAGGTGTATGTATCTAGTATAGGCCTCATATCCAGAATATATAAAGAACTCATAAAAATCCAAAAAGTCAGAAGACCCAACTTTTTAAAAATAGGCAAAAGACTTGAAGAGGTACTTTACCAGAAAGGATATCCCAAAGGGTGATACACATAAGAAAAAGCATTCATTAGTCATCAACGGAAGGAAAATTAACACCACAGTGTGATACTGCTGTACACCCACCAGGATGGCTAAAATGAAAAGGCAGAAATATCCAAGTGCTGACAAGGATGTGGCACAACGGAAACTCCCAGCCGCTGGTGGTGGGAGCTGAACTGGTAAAGCCACGTGAGAAGATGAACCCATAGTGCCTACAAAAGTCGAGCATATACAGGGCCAGAAACTCCTCCCTGGGTGGAGACCCACCAGAAATGCTTACATACTCACACCCAAAGACCCATCCATGAGTGTTTATAGCAGCACTCTTCACAATGGTTCTAAACTGGGAACCACCCAGCCGCCCTCCACAGCCAGGAGGTGTAGTCACTCAGGGAGCACCCCACAGCAATGAGAAGGAACGAAGACAGACACACACAAGGAGCAGTCTCAACCACCATCACGGGGAGCAAAAGAGATCCGGCGTGAAAGAACATCTAATCAGCATCCTACGGGGCTGCTGGGGCTGCGGCTGGGTGCTGGTCACCCACGTGCTCACCCCGTGAAAAGTCACTGCGCTGCAATATTTATGACTCATGCACTTGGCTGTATGTACATTACACTTCAAAACAGTTTATGTTTTAAAAAAAGAAATAACTTCCCAAGCAGAGCAGGCAAAGCTGTCTGAGCCCCAAGGCCCTTCCAAGTCTGCTGTGAGCCACAACTCAGAGAAGCCAAACTGGGGAAAGGAGCATTTTAAGGACACTGGTGGTCTCTGCCTCCCTCTCCTCATTCCCCTCAAGACCAAAGGCACCTCTGGTTAAAAAAAAAAAAAAAAACCACAAACAAACAAAAAGCCTGCTCCTTCCTTTAAAAAGGTACAGCCTGCAAGGTTTTAGTTTTGGAAGAGGGAAGGTAGCCTGATGTGGGGTGACCAACTTTGAAGAACAGAGGAAGCAGGAACCCAAGTGCCCACACAGGTGGTGCCCATGCCAGCATCACGACAAAGCCCCTGCAGAGGCTAAAACCTCAGAAGCTAGGGTTCCAGGGCAGCGGGGTGGGGGGCAGGCTGCCAGAAGACGCAGGTGAAAGTCTGATGGCATCTGCGGGACCACGCAGGGGTGAGCACCAAGGGCGAGGGAGCAGGTTACGTGCAGCCTCTCCTTCCTGCACGGACTCCCCTCCCCACGCTGCCCAGCTGGGGCCACCCTCCTCCATCCCCACCAGCCACTTATCACCCAGGGCAGCCGTGCAGGCAGAGCTTCGGCTCCAACTCTGAGTGCGATGGATGAGGTGGGCGCCTCTCTGAGTTATCATTTCCTGGGTATAAAGCAGGGTTCATGACACCCAACTCAGGATGGCTGGCAAAACATGAAGCCAAGTGAATCAAGCACTTGGTGAGCCCTAGAGACTTCTCAGTTTCTAGTTCCGAGGGCTTGAGCTGTCCAGAGGCTCTACGCCTGCCCTGGGAAACAGCCTGGGCCGCCTGCACTCAGCAACTGTCCACTGAGAGGTCCTCTCCTGTTGCCTCCACGCCCCCGCAAGAGGGCTCAACAGGACCCGGCTGGGACATGGCGTGGCCTGAGGGCCAGTCAGCACTCTGGGTGGTCAGGCTCGCCCTGCGGCAATCACACCCATGCAAACCCGTGAGCTTCAGGGCACACGCATGGCCGACACCCTGGGGAAGGGCGAAGTGCCAATTCTACTCAGCTGCTGACCCTGTCCCCGGGCGATCTGGAGCAGTTGGGCACAACGATGTCCACCGAGGAACACACACGGGTCTCTGCATTTCCCTAACCCTGTCTGATTAATACTCCCCTTTGGAGAATAATGTTGGAAGCAAACAAATCGTTACGGTTTTAGGTGACACTGAAGCACAAGGTATGGAGGAGGGCAAATGGGGGGACAGCTGACCGTTCTGATGCCCCCCTCATATCACAGAGGTTACTGCTCTGCCTTAAGAAACAGCCCCCAGCAGGGCAGGGTCCTCCACGAGCCTCACTCCATAGCCTCTGCTTGTCCCCCACTGTAGGTAGAACTGCCCGCTCACCCCGGGTGTGTCACTTGCTGCATGCGTGTAACCGGGCGCGTAACTAACCGTGACTAACAGCACGGACTGCTTGGGACAGCGGCCACTTGCTGCACCCGGGCCCTGTCATCACTCTCCCGTCAACAAGCTGGGAAAGGAGCAGGTGGAGATGGGACTTCAGCTGGCCACAGGGCTGTGTGGTCCCTGCAACACGGCCCTCTCCACTGTCCCAGCTCTCACGCCTCCCCCACCAGGCGCAGGGACCAGTGGGTGTGGTAGGGGTACCGCAGAGCCAGGTGGACTGGGTGGGGACGGTTCCCCAGGGGCCTGGCCAGACCCAGGGGGTCCTGGGGGCTAGGGAAGGACCTGGGTGGCCCTGGCGAACAGGGCTGGGAGGATGCAGAGATCTGGTGCGCGGGGCAGGGGAGGGCCGTGCTCCCACAGAGGGCGCCAGGAGGTGCCGGACGTTAGAGAAGCAGCCCTTTGGAAGGGGGATTGGTCGCATCAGGAGAGTAATCCCTCCCTGCTAGGTGCCACCTCCGCTTCCAGAGAAGGAGGAGACACAGGTGGGAGGAGGGTCTTCCCTCATGCAGGTGAGGTCCCTCAGTGGAGGGAGGGAGGGAAGTGGGGAGCCTGGGCACGAGCACGTCTAGGTCCTGTCTGCCCAGTGAAGGGGGCAGTTCCTAGCAACGCCCCTCCCTGACCACACCCACCTGAGTCCTGCCGCCCCTTCACACTGAGTGCCCACCGATCCCGGCTGGCAGTGGTGGGCAGAGCACGGACCCGAGCCCACTGCACGAAGATCACCAGGTAGAGGCGGAGCGACCTGCCCAGGGCGGCCTGCAGGAGCCCCTGGGCTGGTGCCCTGGTGCCTATATGGGGAGTGGGCCAGGATGGGGGGTGGGGACGCGCCAGCACCAGGAGGGCTGCCCAAGGCCACACTCCAGCCCTTTCCACAGCCCACCCCGAGGCCTCAGAGAGGTCACACTCAGGTTCCTGCTCTCAAAGAAATAAATTAATTTCTCCTAAGCAAGGTTTCCTTTCAGGCAACACTCCCTAGCCAGTCCAGCTTCCGGAGTGAGGCTGTTTTCTAGTCTGTGTGTGGGACCAGCCACCAGCATTTATCTTCTGAGAGCAGAGGAGGGGAGAGAATGCTCTCCCGGGGAAAGGTGGGAAGAGGATCCACTCCTTCCCCCAAGGAAGCCCAGACCTGCCTCCCTGGCCGGTGCCAGAGGTGGGAGCTGCAGAGGAAGCCGCCTGCTCACCTGGCAGATTCCCCCTGGACTGGAGTGGCAAGGCCCCGCCTGCCACTGCACCCCAAAAGTTTCCATTCCTCTGACTCCAACGTTTGGCCGATAGACAACCCTGACATTGAAGGGCCTGGTCCTTTCCAGTGCTGGTCATCGTCAGAGAACATTCCTCTTGCCAAGAGAACATGACCTCCCCATTTGGAGGCCCTGCCGCAGGGAAGCTGACCCTGGAAGGGTCACATGGAGGTCAGGGCCGAGGTGAGACTTCTGGGTCTTGCAGGGTCCCAAAGCTGGGAGGACGAAGATCCTGAGGCTGGGTCCTTCGGAAGGCCCGTGACCTCAGGCTGGGCAGCCCTGTGGCCTTGGAGCCCCGCAGGCCACTCTGTCCAGGACAGTGGTTGGTCTCTGGGTGGCGGTGAACCAGGAAGCACACGGGACTCTCAGCGAGCTGCCCCCTGAACTGTGATGTCATTAGCAGACAGCCCTGGACCAGGTCACAGCCTCTGCGAGCCTCAGTCCCCCACCAAAAACCAGGACTCACTACCTGAGATGAAGCAGGTCACGATGTAAGCCAGGCGCCCATAAAGAGCCTGATGAGAGTATCTGCAGGGGCAGCGGAGGCAGGGGGTGTAAAGGGGAAGACGGAGAGAGACCCTTCCCCACACAAAGCTCCCACCCGAGCGGAGGACTGCCTGGGGAACATGGACAAGGCATGAATGTCCTTGTGGAACCCTGCAGAGCCTCAACCTCAGAGCCAGACAGCATGCAAATGAAGAAGCAGGAAAGGCCCGTCCACAAGGAGCAAACTGCTTCATGGCAACCAAAAGCCCGAGTCATCAATTTTCACCCGTGCAATCTGCAAAACTAACTTTAAACGTAACACAGGGTGTGTGTGCAAGTGTCAGGGTCACTGGTGGGAAAAAGGGGAGAAACGGGTGGCAGAGATGGGATCCCTCAAGGCACCTCACGGGAGAACAGCCCCTCCTTGGCAGCAGGCCTGGCTGAAAGCATAACTGGTCCATGCACACACACGTGACCTTGTGCATGTGCACGTATATGTGTGTGTGCATGTGTTTGCACATGTGTGCTTTGTGTGTGAATGTGCATGTGTATGGTGCGAGCACGTGTGTGTGTGCATGCACGTGCCTGTGCTCTCCATGTGCACATGTGTGTATGTGCCTATAACACAGACTGGCATACACCCTCTGGAAGGTTAATCGGGGTGCCTGCCCGCCATTGGCCATCTCTCCAGTGGCCTCTTTTGCTCTCTTCTCTCCATTTGTCCTCGTTGAATGCTTTCCAGGTTTTCTCCAATGAACGTGAAGGGCTCTGTCACTGGCATAACGCAGTGCATGTTCTTTCGCTAAAACCAGGACGTGAGGCTACAGTACTCCTCTGGAGGATGCCTGGCGGGAGGCCACAGGGGGAGCCCACGGGGGGGGCCTGCCCTTGAGCACCCTCACCGGCTCCTAGAGAAGGGAGACCCGTTCCCGCCAGCCGGGGTATAACCAAGGGAGGAAGGGTGCCCAGGGCAGACAGGTGGCATGGAGAGTCAGCGGAGCCTGAGGACCCCACTGGTTGGGTGTCAGGAAAGGCTGCATCAGGCAGCACGGCTGCATGGGAGCAGCACCCTCCAGACAAGGGACAGGGCCCCGTTCCGTCTCACCCACCAAGAGCGTGATCTGCTGCGTGTGCTCAGCAGCGCTCATCGCTTCTCTCCTTACGTCCCGCTAGCTTCTCCCTCCAGCTGGCAGGCCAGAAGGCTCTGCTTGGTACTGGGCAGGGCAAGCTGTGGGAGTCAGCCTGACAGGTGCCCTCCTCTCCACACGGGCTGGTTTTCACCGTCTCGGGGATGTGTCCACTTGATTCTTACCTCCAAGACTTACGTTATCACCCACACTCCACACCGTCCTTCTTCTTCCCCCTCTGTCCCAATACCTTTCAGGCCCACCCTGTCCCCTCCTCCAGGAAGCCTTCCTGACTCTTAGAACATGCTTGAGGGCCTTGCCCTTGGACTACCAGCCCATTCACGAGGTGCACCTTATACCCTAGTCTTCTTCCCACCACCTCTTAAGGAGAGCTAGTGGCTCCCTAGAGGCCTCCCCGAGGATCGGAGCTCCTGTCTGGGCTCCATAAATCCAATGTGCTGTGTTGTATTAGTGATGTCTGCCTCAGGTGAGGCTGTGGAGGAATAGGGTACCAGGGCCCTGGATCTGCATCCCTCCTCCAGCTCCTCATTGGTGGGCTCCTCAACCACTGGGTGGCATTTTGCATTCCTAACTAGACTATTCACTTATTCATTTTTTAAAAGTTAATTGAACATTTACTACATGCTAAGTTCTCAGAGACACAGTCCCTGCTCTCAGGTTTTACTCTCAGGGCTGTGGGAGGGGAGAATGGTAAACACAATACAGCTGGTGATGAGAAGGGCGATGGTACAGAGTCTGTGGGTCAGAGGGTGCCTCCCTGGGGAGGTGAGCCTGGAGCGGAGGCTGGGCTGCTGGGTGGGAGTGTCCTGGTAAAGGTACCAGGAAAGGTGTGCCAGGCAGAGGGCACAGCGAGTGCAAAGGCGCCCAAGAATGGAAGGAGCTTGGTGCATTCAAGGCACAGAAAGACCCATGTGGGGACCTGTAGTGAGAGACACCTGGACACTATGGCTGTCCTGGGAATTCTCCAGAAGCTCAACTGAGTGGCCGAGTTGGGAGGGGGCAGGGAGGAAGGGAGACCCAAGCTACCTGGGAGGCTTTCCCCAACAGAAGGTGTGAAACAGAAGGTGCAGGGTTTGACACCCCTCTCGAGGCCCTGAGCAGTCCCAGTCCCAGCAGTGCAGCGGGGCGCCAGCGCTAAGCCCTTGGGGGCTGACCTAGCAGCGAGCTCCTAGGGATGCTCAGGGAAGACGTGGTGGGGCTGGGTCAGTGACCAGCACCCACAGGGTCATCTGGCTTCAGTTCTCAGAGGAGACTCTGGCAGGGAACTCACGCCTGAGGTCCCCTGTTGAGCGTGTGTGTGTTGGGAGGTGGGGCTGGATGCTTTGGGCCCGCTGCTGTGGGTAGGGAATGGGGGCAGAGAGTCAGTACCAGCCTGGTTTGGTGGGGCAAGGGGGTTGGAATTTGGAGCTGCCAGAAAGTGAGGCGAGGGACTTCTTCTGTCTCACTGGGTTCCCCTTATCTGTGCCCAGCTCCCAAACTCCCTCCCGACCCCCCTCATGCTTCTGGAGCTTCTTCTGCCCCTCCCCCTGCCCTGTCCCTGGGGGCTCCCTGTCTGCTCTCCCACTTCATCCTCCCCTTGGGATGGAGCCCCCCGGGGGCCTCTCCTCCCTCCCACCTCCTTCTCCCCTTCAGCCTCTCTCTCTGCCTCCCCTTCATCTCAGCTCTGCACTTCTCCAGACCCACAAACACAGTCTCCCTGACCTTCCACCCCTTTTAGCTGCCTTCCAATTTCTTCTTTCATCCACATTTCTAGCAAAAGCAGACGGCATCTGCCACTTTTATTTCTCCTGGTTCCACGCACACTCCCCAGCCCAGGCCCCCTCACCTTCCTCGGCCTCTGGAGCAGTCTTCCCGCCTCTTCCCTCCCTGTGGCTGCCTGACCAATCCTGGGGCACCTGGCTGACCCAGGCCCTGGATTTCAACAAGACATAACTGCTCACAGCCGAGCCTCAGCCTGGGGCCAAGCCCAGGTGCCCGATGCCAGGGAGGTCCACAGGGGCTCCATGCAGGATTCTGGGCTGGCCTGGGCTTCCCTCCTTCTGAGCTGCTCCTCCGCGGCGCCCAGCCCCACCGGCCGGCAGGAGTCCCCAGGGACCCGCTCACACACACAGCCAGGCCCACAGCCACCAAGACACATGTCCTGGGACCACCACAAGCCTCCCTCTTCGTGGTCGAGAGCAGAAGCTTGTCCTGCGATCTCTCGGGCACAGGCAGCAGGGGACCCACCCCTTGCACACCTTGGGCAGCGACCTAGGCCCCGTGAGGCCCTGACCCCGGCGGGGGAGCGGCGGCGGCTGTGCAGGTGGAGATATGCCAGGCCTGACACAGGTATGTTTGAATTCCACCTTCGGGAAAAGGTTTTAACCGGAGCAGAACATATGGTCTCCTACGCTCGAGCTTCTCTATTTACTTGGCTGACTTCAATATTTTGGAGAGTCACATTACACTTTTTGACAGTTTACTTATATTTTGAAGGAGAGTTTGGGTTCCTCCTCCGATTTCCTTGATCACTGTCCCATTCTCATACCCACATATAGTCCTGCCGAGATCCTGCAACCCGGACAAGGCACCAGGGCCATTGCGAGGGCCCCTGGGTTCTCCCCCCGCCCTCTCTCCTGTGGCAGGAAGAGGCCGTCTGTGGTGGACAGAGAGGCATCTGAGCAGGGGAGGGGCACTGGGGGACTGTGACGAGCATCCAGAGGGGAGGCTGGTGGGGCTGACTGGCAAGCGAGCAGGTGGTGGCCCCCTGGGAGTTCTGCCCTCCTTCCTGGAGATGGACTGCAGCTGCCTGCCCATGAGAATCCGCTCAGCCCCAGCCTGTCTTGAGCCAAAGAGAACGCTGCTCCAGGCTGGCAGGAAGGGACCTGATGCCAAACGGACACGAGGTGACCTGTGTGTGCTTCTGTGCACATGCCTGTCCCTAGAGCAGACACAAATGTTCCCAGGAGGGGTCTTTCACAGTCAGTCCCAGAATCACGGGCTCTTGAGGGATGCCACCACCGTACCCTCTCCTCTCACCCCAGAGAGCTGCGGCTGTCCTGAGGACACCCAGTAAAGGCACAGAGCTGAGAGCAGAGCATGTGCCCTTCCCCTTCAGGGTCCCAGCCCTGTCCTGGACCCTGTAGGAGGGAGAGCTGTAGGCACAGCCTGCAGAGAAGTGTTCTTCATTCTCCCAGCCTCCCAGCCAGAACGAGGGCCCCGGGGGAGGGGAGGAGACCAGAGCTTACCTGGGCAGGGCCTTCCCGTGCAGTCACATGTTTGTTTGCCTAGTCTGCTTGTTTATTTTACCCATTTTAAAATTGAAAATGCAATATATGCTCATGAGAAAACACTCAACAGTACAACAGATTATACAAAAAGTAAATGCCCTGCTGCCCCAGGCCCCAGCCCCTCCACAAAGACACCCACAATTAATTAATCTTGTGTGCAACCACCCAGAACTTTCTGTGTTCATGAGATGATTTACATGTGCATGCGGGGTTCTTTTTCTGAACTAAAGGGCTCACACTTCACACATTATTTTCAACTTGCTCTTTTCTCTGGGCAACCCCTCATGTTCTGTACCAGCTGCAGGGCATTCTGCTGGGTGGCTGGGCTGTCCCCTAGCACAAGGCACTCAGGTGTGGCATGACGTGGTGACCACAAACATACCTCAATGACCATCTTGACCAAGTGTCTTTACTCAAATGTGTGACCATATATGAAGAATAAACTTCTAAAATTAGATGTGTTAGATCAAAGATTATATGCATTATAAGTTTAAAGAGACATCACAGACCCACTCTCAAAAGAGGATGGACAGATGTCAGCAAAATGGTATAGTAAGGACCTCTGAAAAGCCTTTCCCCATAAAAGCAACAAGAAAACTGGCAAAATGATTAGAATCAACTTTTTTAGAACTTCGAAAATTAATCAGAGATGTGGAGCAAAGCAGGGAGCATTTATTCACAAAAAGCAGCTGAGTACCACTGAGAACTGTAAGCTTTGTGGTGTGCTAACTTGCCTCAGTCTCATCCCCAGTGCCTTGAAAAACAAGACCCTTGCCATGGAAACCAGTAGCCTGGGAGCCACTGGGGGGAAGCCGAACAGGGCTGAAACTCTTTCAAGGCCTCATTTCCAGAAAATTGTCATTGTTCAGCCTGTCTGGTGGCTTCCCGGAAGACTCATTTGCAAGGATGTCTCTCTGACTCAGAGCTCACCCTGTACAAAAAGCCTATTCCTGAGGGTTGATTGTCAGAGATAATTACAGGCATTTAACTTCACAGCTGCCTGAGGCAGTGGATAACATTTGGAGCAAACATCTGACGAACCAAAAAGCTTAAAAGACAAAGCTCAGCAATGAGATGTCCATAGGGGCTTTTAAAAGTTGCAGTGTATTCCTGGGAATCTAGAAGGCCACATGCATGCCCAGGCATGTGCACATGTTTAGGTAAGCCTTGGGAAGGCCCTCAGCTCTCACTCTGGCTGACTTTGAAGCTCTGTGCAAACAGGAAGTGAAGGCTAAGGCAGAGTTGTTAACTGCCTGGCTGAGAGTTGAAGATGCGCCCCAACATGCACACAGAGCCCCTGGGCCGAGACTGGGAGACTGGTTCCAGGCATTTAAGGAAACCTCTGTCCAATCATTAAATGGCAACTAAGATAACCAAACAGAAAGTACAGTGGCCATACACGACAAAAGAATAGACTGCAGATTTAATTCAGAAAAGTCACTAAACAAACAAATCACAGTGACTTCAACAAACAGAAACAGCAACAAACCCTGAAGAGGAGTGAGCATCTGACTTCCAGAGCTGTCACATGAAATTATTTAAAATGTCCAGTTTTCAACAAAAAAATTACAAGATATGCAGGGGGAAAAAAGATATGTTCCACAAGCAAAAAAGCAATCACCAGCTGTCCCTGAGGAAGTCCAGACGTTTGACTTTGTTTTAAACAAAAATTTTAAATCCGTTATTTTAAATATATTAAAAGAAAATAAGTAAGGTAACTTACAGGTTGGGTGAAAATATTTGCAAAGCACACATCTGATAAGGGGTTAATATCCAAAATATATAAGGAACTCACACAACTCAAGAGCAAAAATAAAACCCGAAACAATCCAATTTTTTAATGAGCAAAGGACCTGAATAGACATTTTTCCAAAGAAGATATTCAAATGGCCAACAGGTATATGAAAACTAACTCAACATCACTAATCATCAGGGAAATGCAAATCAAATCCACAATGAGACATTACCTCACACCTGTTCTAATTGCTGTCTTCAAAAAGACAACAGATAACAAACACTGGCAAGGATGTGGAAAAAAGGTGGGAATGTAAACTGGTGCAGCCACTATGGAAAACAGTATGGAGGCTCCTCAAGAAATTAAAAATAGAACTACTATATGATCCATCAATCCCAGTTCTGGATATGTATTCCAAAAAAATACAAAATCACTATCCCAAAGAGATATCTGCACTCCCATGTTCACTGCAGCATTATTTACAATAGCCAAGACATGGAAACAACTTAAATATCCATCATTGGATGAATGAATGCAGACAATGTCTCACATTTCATGTGACAGCTCTGGAAGCCCGCACGCAGCAACAACACAGCCAAAAATAAATATCCATCATTGGATGAATGAATGCAGACAATGTCTCACACACACACACACACACAAATAGAATACTATTCAGCCATGAAGAAGAAGGAAATCCTACCACTTGTGACAACATGGATGGATCCTGAGGGTGTTATGCTAAGTGAAATAAGTCAGGCAAAGAAAGACAAATACTATATGATCTCACTTATATGTGGAATCTCAAAAAACCAAACTCATAGAAACAGAGATAAGATGGGTTGCCAGAGGTAGGAGGTGGACGTGAGGGAATAAGGTGAAAGTGGTCAAAAGGTAAAAACTCACAGAAAGATAAATAAGTTCTGAGAATGTAATGTACAGCATGATAACTATAGTTAACAATACATACAGTATGTTTAAGAGTGGCTAAGAGAGTAAATCTTCAGTTATCATCATAAAGAAACTAAATTTGTAACTATGTGGGTTGATGGATGTTAACTAAACTTATCGTGCTAATCATTTTGCAAAATATACGTATATCAAATCATTATGTTTTATACCTTAAACTTACACAATGTTATATGTGAATTATATATCAATAAAACTGGAAAAAAGGAATTAAAGAAAAAGAAATTAAGGAAACTACGTCAGAACAATTAAAGCATGGAAACAATGTTTCACCAAATAAAGAGTATCCATAAAGGAGTATAAATTATTTGAAAAAATGGAAATTCCAGTGTTGAAAACTACAATAACTGCAATGAATATTTAACTGGAGGGACTCAACAGCAGATTTGTACAGGCAGAAAAGAGAATCAGTAAACTTGAAGAGAAGTCAATAACTGTCATCCAGTCTGAGGAATAGAAACTAAAAAGAATGAAGGAAAATAAACAGAGCCTCAGGTACTCCCATGCATACCAACATATATGTAACGGAAGTCCCAGAAAGAAAAGAGAGGACGGAGCAACAAGAATATTGGAAGCAGTAATGGCTGAAATGTCCCAAATCTGATGAAAAACATTAATCTACACACCCAAAAAGATCAACAAACTCCAAGTAGATTCCCCATCAGAAACTAGAGAAGGGCAGGGCAGAAAGCAGTGGGATAACATATACAAAGTACTGAAAGAAAAAAGATGTCAACAAACAATTCTTTATGCAGCAAAACTGTCCTTCAAAAATGAAGGAGAAATTTCCCAGCAAATAAAAACAGAACTCATCATTAGGAGGTTTACCCTACAATAACTACTAAATAGAGTCCTTCAGGCTGAAATTAAAGGACATTAGCCAGGGAGTTCCCTGGTGGTCTAGTGGTATGGATTCCGGGCTTTCACTGCTGTGGCCCAGGTTCAATCTCTGCTCAGGGAACTGAAATCCCGCAAGCTGCATGGCAAGGCCAAAAAAACAAACAAACAAACAAATAAATAAATAAAAAGGACATAAGCCAGGACCTCAAATCCAGATGAAAAAATAAAAATTATCAGTAAAAGTAACTATATAGGTAACTACAAGAGACAATACAAATGTATTTTATGCTTGTAACTCTTTTTTCTCCTATCTGAATTAAAAGACAACTGCATAAAGCAATAATTATAAGTGTGTGTTGATGAGTACACAATGTATAAAAATGAATATTTTATGACAATAAAAGCACAAAGGAGAGGGAAGGTAACAGAACGACAAAGGAGCAAAGTTTTTGTACACTACTGAAATTAAGTTGGTATTAATCTGAACTATATTGTTATAAGTTAAGACGTTAACGTTAATCTGACAAGCAAAAACTAAGGAAATAACTCAAAAATATATAGTAAAAGAAATTACAAGGAAATTAAAATGGTACTACCAAATATCTATTCAACACAAAAGAAGGCAATAATGGAGGAATAGAAGAACAAAAATGACATAACAATTGAAAAACAAATAGCAAACCCTATCTTACCAGTAATTGCATTAAATGTAAATAAATTAAACACTCCAATTAAAAGTCAGAGATTGGCAAAATGAATTTAAAAACATGATCCAGGGCTTCCCTGGTGGCACAGTGGTTAAGAATCCACCTGCCAATGCAGGGGATACGGGTTCGAGCCCTGGTCCGGCCCACATGCCATGGAGCAACTAAGCCTGTGCGCCACAACTACTGAGCCTGCGAGCCACAACTACTGAGTCCGCATGCCACAACTACTGAAGCTTGCACGCCTAGAGCCTGTGCTCCACAACAAGAGAAGCCACTGCAATGAGAAGCCTGTGCACCGCGATGAAGAGTAGCCCCCACTCGCCGCAACTAGAGAAAGCCCGCACGCAGCAACAACACAGCCAAAAATAAATTTTAAGAAAAGAAAAAACATGATCCAACTATATGCTTTCTACAAGAGACACACTTTAGATTCAAAGACAAATAGGTTGACAGTGAAAGGATGGAAAATATATCGCATGTAAACAGTAACCTAAAAAGAGCTAGAATGGCTAGATCAGTCAAAACAGACTTTAATATCAGACGACATAGACTTTATCAGACAAAAAGGACTCTAAGAAAAAAACATGACTAGAGACAAAGAAGGTCATTTTACAATGATAAAAGAGTCAATCCACCAAGAGGATATAACAATTATGAACATAGGCACCTAACAACAGAGCCCCCAAGTTTAAGAGCAATAACTGTTGTAACTGAGGGGTGAAATAGACAATTCAACAGAAATAGTTTGAGACTTCAATACCCTACGCTCAATAATGGATAAAACAACTAGAGAGTAGATCAGTAAGGAAATAGAAGACTTGAACAATACAATAAACCAACTAGACCTAACAGACATGTATAGAACATTTAACAATAACAGAATACATATTCTCCTCTAGTGCACATGTAACATTCTCCAAGATACATGAGTTAGGCCATAAAACACATTTTAATAAATTTAAAAGAACTAACATCATACAAAGTGTGTTCTGTGGCCACAAGGAATAGCAGAAATCAACAACAGAAAGAAATCGGGGAAATTCACAAATATGTGGAAATTACACAACCCACTCCTAAATAACCACAGGGAAAAGAAGAAATTACAAGGGAAATTTTAAAATGACTTCAGATAAATGGAAATAAAAATACAATATACCAAAACTTATGCAATGCAGCTAAAACAGTGCTTAGAATGAAATTTATAGATGTAAACTCATGTATTTAAAAAGAACAAAGATCTCAACTTCTATTCAATACTGTACTAGAGGTCCTAACCAGGGCAATTAGGAAAGATATAAGCCATAAAAGACATCCATACTGGAAAGAAGAAGTAAAACAATCTAGGGCAAGTTACATGATCTTGTATATGGAAAATCCTAAAAAATACACATACACACACACACACACAAGCACACACAATTAGAACTAATAAATAAATATACAAAGAGCTCATGCAGCTCAATAACAAAAAGACAAACAACCCAATCAAAAAATGGGCAGAAGATCTAAAGAGATATTTCTCCAAAGAAGACATACAGATGGCCAAAAAGCACATGAAAAGATGCTCAGCATCACTAATTATTAGAGAAATGCAAATCAAATCTACAATGAGGGGCTTCCCTGGTGGCGCAGTGGTTGAGAATCTGCCTGCCAATGCAGGGGACACGGGTTCGAGCCCTGGTCTGGGAAGATCCCACATGCCGCGGAGCAACTGGGCCCGTGAGCCACAATTACTGAGCCTGCGCGTCTGGAGCCTGTGCTCCGCAACAACAGAGGCCGCGACAGTGAGAGGCCTGCGCACTGTGATGAAGAGTGACCCCCGCTTGCCACAACTAGAGAAAGCCCTTGCACAGAAACGAAGACTCAACACGGCCCTAAATAAATAAATACATTTAAAAAAAAAAAAAACTACAATGAGGTATCACCTCACACCAGTTAGAATGGCCATCATCAAAAAAATCTACGAACTACTGCAGAGCAGAATAAAGAAAAAAGATTGAAAAGAATTGAGGACAGTGTCAGAGACCTCTGGGACAACATTAAACACACCAACATTCGAATTATAGGGGTCCCAGAAGAAGAAGAAAAAAAGAAAGGGACTGAGAAAATATTTGAAGAGATTATAGTTGAAAACTTCCCTAATATGGGAAAGGAAATAGTTAATCAACTCCAGGAAGCACAGAGAGTCCCATACAGGATAAATCCAAGGAGAAACACGCCAAGACGCATATTAATCAAACTATCAAAAATTAAATACAAAGAACAAATATTAAAAGCAGCAAGGCAAAAAAACAACAAATAACACATACAGGAATCCCCATAAGGTTAACAGCTGATCTTTCAGCAGAAACTCTGCAAGCCAGAAGGGAGTGGCAGGACATATTTAAAGTGATGAAGGAGAAAAACCTACAACCAAGATTACTCTACCCAGCAAGGATCACATTCAGATTTGATGGAGAAATTAAAAGGTTTACAGACAAGCAAAAGCTAAGAGAATTCAGCACCACCAATCCAGCTTTAAAACAAATGCTAAAGGAACTTCTCTAGGCAGGAAACACAAGAGAAGGAAAAGACCTACAATAATAAACCCAGAACAATTAAGAAAATGGGAATAGGAACATACATATTGATAATTACCTTAAATGTAAATGGATTAAATGCTCCAGCCAAAAGACATAGACTGGCTGAATGGATACAAAAACAAGACCCGTATATATGCTGTCTACAAGAGACCCACTTCAGACCTAGGGACACATACAGACTGAAAGTGAGGGGATGGATAAAGATATTCCATGCAAATGGAAATCAAAAGAAAGCTGGAGTAGCAATTCTCATATCAGACAAAATAGACTTTAAAACAAAGACTATTACAAGAGACAAAGAAGGACACTACACAATGATCAAGGGATCAATCCAAGAAGAAGATATAACAATTGTAAATATTTATGCACCCAACATAGCAGCACCTCAATACATAAGGCAAATACTAACAGCCATAAAAGGGGAAATCGACAGTAACACAATCATAGTAGGGGACTTTAACACCCCACTTTCACCAATGGACAGATCATCCAAAATGAAAATAAATAAGGAAGCACAAGCTTTAAATGATACATTAAACAAGATGGACTTAATTGATATTTATAGGACATTTCATCCAAAAACAACAGAATACACATTCTTCTCAAGTGCTCATGGCACATTCTCCAGGATAGATCATATCTTGGGTCACAAATCAAGCCTTGGTAAATTTAAGATAATTGAAATCATATCAAGTATCTTTTCCGACCACAACACGATGAGGCTAGATATCAATTACAGGAAAAAATCTGTAAGAAATACAAACACATGGAGGATAAACAACACACTACTTAATAACCAAGAGATCACTGAAGAAATCAAAGAGGAAATCAAAAAATACCTAGAAACAAATGACAATGAAAACACAACGACCCAAAACCTATGGGATGCAGCAAAAGGAGTTCTAAGAGGGAAGTTTATAGCAATACAATCCTACCTTAAGAAACAGGAAACATCTCGAATAAACAACCTAACCTTGCACCTAAAGCAATTAGAAAAAGAAGAACAAAAAAACCCCAAAGTTAGCAGAAGGAAAGAAAGCATAAAGATCAGATCAGAAATAAATGAAAAAGAAATGAAGGAAACGATAGCAAAGATCAATAAAACTAAAAGCTGCTTCTTTGAGAAGATAAGCAAAATTGATAAACCATTAACCAGACTTATCAAGAAAAAAAGGGAGAAGAATCAAATCAATAGAATTAGAAACGAAAAAGGAGAAGTAACAACTGACACTGCAGAAATACAAAGGATCATGAGAGATTACTACAAGCAACTCTATGCCAATAAAATGGACAACCTGGAAGAAATGGACAAATTCTTAGAAATGCACAATCTTCCAAGACTGAACCAGGAAGAAATAGAAAATATGAACAGACCAATCACAAGCACTGAAATTGAAACTGTGATTAAAAATCTTCCAACAAACAAAAACCCAGGACCAGATGGCTTCACAGGCGAATTCTATCAAACATTTAGAGAAGAACTAACGCCTATCCTTCTCAAACTCTTCCAAAATATAGCAGAGGGAGGAACATTCCCAAATTCATTCTACGAGGCCACCATCACTCTGATACCAAAACCCGACAAAGATGTCACAAAGAAAGAAAACTACAGGCCAATATCACTGATGAACATAGATGCAGAAATCCTCAACAAAATACTAGCAAACAGAATCCAACAGCACATTAAACGGATCATACACTATGATCAAGTGGGGTTTATCCCAGGAATGCAAGGATTCTTCAATATGGGCAAATCAATCAACGTGATACACCATATTAACAAACTGAAGGATAAAAACCATATGATCATCTCAATAGATGCAGAGAAAGCTTTCAACAAAATTCAACACCCATTTATGATGAAAACCCTCCAGAAAGTAGGCATAGAGGGAACTAGACCATATATGACAAAACCACTGTCAACATCGTCCTCAATGGTGAAGAACTGAAACGATTTCCACTAAGATCAGGAACAAGATAAGGTTGCCCACTCTCACCACTATTATTCAACATAGTTTTGGAAGTTTTAGCCACAGCAAGCAGAGGAAAAAAAGAAATAAAAAGCATCCAAATCGGAAAAGAAGTAAAGCTGTCACTGTTTGCAGATGACATGATACTATACATAGAGAATCCTAAAGATGCTACCAGAAAACTACTAGAGCTAATCAATGAATCTGGTAAAGTAGCAGGACACAAAATTAATGCACAGAAATCTCTTGCATTCCTATACACTAATGATGAAAAATCTGAAAGTGAAATTTAGAAAACACTCCCATTTACCATTGCAACAAAAAGAATAAAATATCTAGGAATAAACCTACCTAAGGAGACAAAAGACCTGTATGCAGAAAATTATAAGACACTGATGAAAGAAATTAAAGATGATACAAATAGATGGAGAGGTATACCACGTTCTTGGATTGGAAGAATCAACATTGTGAAAATGACTCCACTACCCAAAGCAATCTACAGATTCAATGCAATCCCTATCAAACTACCATTGGCATTTTTCACAGAACTAGAACAAAAAATTTCACAATTTGTATGGAAACACAAAAGACCCCGAATAGGCAAAGCAATCTTGAGAAAGAAAAACGGAGCTGGAGGAATCAGGCTCCCTGATTTCAGACTATACTACAAAGCTACAGTAATCAAGACAGTATGGTACTGGCACAAAAACAGAAATATAGATGAATGGAAGAGCTCTGTGCTTTGTGACCACGTAGAGCAGTGGGATAGGGAGGGTGGGAGGGAGGGAGGGAGATGCAAGAGGGACGGGATATGGGGACATATGTATAACTGATTCACTTTGTTATAAAGCAGAAACTAACACACCATTGTAAAGCTCCAATAAAGCTTGTAAATATTTGTAAATAAAAGCTTGTAAATACGCACCATTGTAAATACTCCAATAAAGATGTTAAAAATAAAATAAAATAAGGACAGAAAGCACAGGTAGGTGTGAGTACCCATGCCTCAGTACATTAGGTGAGACTGGGATGGGAAGCCAGGCAGACCCTAAAATTTGAGGAAATAGTATGACTTTTCTATAAATGTCACACCTTGGATGACTCCGGCTCTAGATATAATAGGTCATTTGGTCACTGACAATGGAATTGGATCCTGAAAAATGCAGCTTAAGAGAAAAATGAAAGCTCAGTCCTTATTCCTGAAGTAAGTTTCCCTTTCACGAATAGTCAGTCAGGCAGCTGAAAAACAAAAACAAAAAATCTACGAACAATAAATGCTGGAAAGGGTGTGGAGAAAAGGGAACCCTCCTACACTATTTGTAGGACTGTAAATTGATACAGCCACTATGGAGAACAGTATGGAGGTTCCTTAAAAAGCTAAAAATAGAACTACCATATGATCCAGCAATCCCACTCCTGGGCATATACCCAGAAAGAAACATAACTCGAAAAGATACATGCACTGCAATGTTCACTGCAGCACTATTTACAATAGCCAGGAAATAAGTGAAATAAGTCAGAAAGACAAATACCATATGATATCACTTATATGTGGAATCTAAAATATTACACAAATGAACTGATTTACAAAACAGAAACAGACTCACAGACAGAAAACAAACTTATGGTTGCCAAAGGGGAAAGCAGGGAGGGGAGGGATAAATTAGCAGTTTGGGATTAGCAAATAAAAAACACTATAAATAAAATAGATAAACAACAGGGTCCTACTGTATAGCACAGGGAACTATATTCAATATCCTGTAATAAACCATAATGGAGAAGAATATGAAAAAGAATATATATATATATATATATACACACACACACACACACACACACACACACACACATATATATATAACTGATTCACTTTGCTATGCACCAGAAACTAACACAACACTGTAAATCAACTATACTTCAATAAAAAAGAAGTCATTGCCAAAAAAAAAAAAAAATAGAGAGATTGTGCCGTCACTTTGGAAAACAGTCTGTCAGTTCCTTAAGATTTTAAACATAGAGTTACCAACATTTACAGTCCTAGGAACATAGTCAAGATATTTGGGAGCTTATACCCACATAAAAATTGTACACAAATGTTCATAGCAGCATTATTCATTTTAGCCACAAAGTGGAAATACCCCAATATTTATCAACTGATAAATAAACAAAATGTGGGATATCCATACAATGGAATATGACATGGCAATAAAAAGGAATGAAGTACATACTACAACATGGATGAACCTTGAGAATATCATGCCAAGAGAAAGACACCAGACACAAAAGGCTGCATATTGTATGACTCCCTTACATAAAATGTCCAGAATAGGCAAATCCACAGAGTCACAAAATAGATAGTGGTTGCCAGAGCTGGCGAGCGGGGGAAGGGGAAGTGGGTATTAATGGGTATGGGGGTTTCTTTTTGGGGTAATGAAAATGTACTGGAATTAGACAGTGATGATGCTTCTACAACCCCATGAATATACTAAAAACAACTGAATTAGTCACTTTAAAAAGGTGGATTTTATATTATATGAATTATATATTCCAATTTTTTTTAAAAAAAGAGATAGCCCAATTTATACTCCCAGGACAGGACCCAATTCCCCTCACATTCACTACAATCTAATAGGTGACAATGGTCTCATCGCAGACTTAATTTGTATTTCTTTAATTATGAGTGAGACTGAGGTAAAAAAGGCATTTTTTTTCCTGGAATTGCCTGCTTTGGGGTTTTCCCCCTTGATTCAACTGGCTTGTGGATTTTTCTTATTCATTCATTCAGTAATCACATACTGAGCATGTGACTTGCACTGTTCTAGGCACTAGCGATACAACCGTAAATACAATCAACAAAGTCCAGGCCCCCATGAGGCTCACGTGCTAGAGGGAAGACACAAATACTACACAAGTGAATGGACCCCAGCTGTCAGGAAGTGCTGTGCAGAGTACCAAAGCAGGCAGCGTGGACCAGGAATTGATAGGGGAGGTGGGGGCTTTGTCATTTAAATCAGGCAGTCAGGGAAGGCCCTTCTGATGAGGTGACTTAGCAAACCCTGAGTAAAGTAATCCATGTGGATCTGAGGGAAAAGCAAGTGCAAAGGTCCTGGGGCAGGAGCATACGTGGCCTGTCCAAAGAACAGGCCTGCTCAAGGCCAGTAGTGCTGAGGCAAAGTGAGGGTGGAAAGAGGTGAGAACAGACCCTGCTAGGCCTTGTACACCCGGATAAGGGCTTGTTTCCTAGGGTTGCTCTACAAATTACCACAAAACAGGTGTCCTGAAACAACAGAAATGTATTCTCTCACAGTTTGGGGAGTTAGAAGTCCAGAATCAAGGTGTCAGCAGGGCCATGTTCCCTCTGAGGTCCTAGGGAAGAGTCCTTCCTTGCCTCTTGCCAGTTTCCGGGGGCTGCGAGCAATGCTCAGCACTCCTCAGTTTGTACGTACGTTGCTTCAATGTCTGCCTTCATGGTCACGTGGTCTTCCTCCCTCCGGGCCTCTACATTCCCTCTCCTAATAAGGACACCAGTCATTGGATTTAAGGACCACCTCAATCCAGTAGGGCCTCGTTTTCACTTGATTACAAAGACCCTATTTCCAAATAAGGTCACATCACTGTTTCCAAGTGGACATAAATTTGGGGAGACACCACTCACCCCAGTACAGGGCTCCTCTTCAGACCCTCGGAGTCTATGTCTGTGTGTGGTGTTCGCTGCCTCTTTCACACCTCCACACACTCTCTTCACTTCCCACTGGAGGGTTTGAGTGGAGTTTGACATAGTCAAATTTAAACCACTCCGGCTCAGTTATGGAGCCCAAACCACAGGAGGCAAAGTCGAAGCAGGAGACCAGTGAGAAGCTCCTGCAAAAATCTACGTTCTCAGGAGGGTGCGCAGGGAGTGAGAAATGGCAGGTTCTCGACTTTATTGCAGAGACATAGGATTTGCTCACTGATCAGATGTAGGTTTTGAGAGAAAGAGAAATCAAGGCTGCCACTGTAGCTTTAAGCCTGAGAAGAGGAGACAGAATCTATGGATTTGTAAGAGCATTTTATGTAGCACTTCCGACTTCTGGTTCAAGATGGAGAACCGAGCACATGCGTTTGCTTTACACCCTTCCCAACCTCCAAGAAATAAAAGAGAACAGAGGAACAGTGGTGGAAGAGGGTGGGTCGCTGGTGGACAAGAGTGACTCATGCTTCTGGAAAACGGAAGGCAGAAGGGGCGGGTGGAAGGAAGGAGCCACAGAGGGGCCCAAGCAGGAAACCCCACCTTCCAGGTGGGCACACAGACAAAGACCAGGCAGAGGGCTGCCCAGGGGCGGGGGAGTGTCACTCCCACCCTCCAGACACAGGACACAGACAGGTCATTACCGAGCTGGCAGGCAGGGGCAGACCCCACGTGGAGAGCTGTCACCTAAGTGGGCTTCCAATGTGGAGCCAGGAGCCCAGTGGGAAGCCCCCTGAGAGCTGGCCCGTCCCACCTCACCTCACCGTGTCTGCCTGGGAACTCCACGCAGGGGAGAGATGCTGTGGGGTAGGCAGACCCCAATACAACAGAGGGGGAGCGCTCAGCCGACCCGCAGAACCCCTCCTCAAAATGGACAGATGGCCCCCAAGTTCAGGAGGTAGGAGAGAAGAATGGACGGCATGAAAGCAAAAGGCCAAATGGCCAAGGGAAGAACCGAACCCAGAGAAAACAGATGCTTTAAGCAACAAAAGAAATCTTAAAAGAAGAAACAACTGTAAAAGAGAGAAAGACTTGAGAAGCTGCGTCCCTATAGTGAGTAGGACGCAACAGCGAGGCCCAAGAACGGCGCAGATCTCTCCCTGGCCCCTGCCCCGTGGCCAACGCAGCGCCCGATGCCGGCAGTTTGCCTGCTCTGTGTCTCTCACATCTGACCGCGTGTGTCTGTCCACGCCGCTGGTACACCCTAGTCCAGACAGCCATCCCCCTCCCCCCCGGAACGGCACTGACCTCCCAGCAGCTGCTTCACTACCGTCCCATCCCAGCCCGTCCCCACCTGCTATTCCCTCCACAGATGGGATCAAGCGTGTGGCTTCTGCGCGCCCCAACTTAAAACACTTCAGCAGCACCTGCCCCTCCCCCAGCCCCAAAGAGGACAAAATCTGGTGGCTTGGCTGGCTAGGCCCAGACTCACCTTGACCCCATACCCATTGCTGTCAGGTGGCTCTGCTCCTGTACCCACACCGGGCCCTGCACGGGCTGTTCCCTCTGCTCAGAACACTCTTCCTGCCCGGCCTCCCCTGGCCTCCCCTCCCTGCCGGGGACCAGAAGCCTTCTCTCCAGCGCTTCCCGGGTCACAGCCGCGCTATTCCCGGGGTCATCCTGTGACTGTCTCCCCTACCAGACTCTCAGCCACCTTCTGCCCCTCCTTTCAAACCGAGCTGATTCTCTTTCATGAATTTCGTATTGCCCTGGGGTTTCTTTCCCTTCACTGCTACAGAAAGTTTGAGAACGGCTGCCACACACCATGTCGCCTCCGATTTGGAAGAGGCACTCGGAGTACCGGGCGTGCGTGCCGTGCCCCTTGCCGTCTGGCCTGAGTCCCATTCTCGGTGTCTTGCTGTCTTGCTGAGCAGGGGGATGGGGGAGGAGACCCGGGACCTGAGAATAGGTCACAGAGGTGGGTGGAGCTCTACCTTCTCTGCCATCAGGCTCTCAGGACGGACTCAGCTTTCCTTCAGACACTCCCAGAACTCTGGGAGGACCCTTCTTTAGAATGAGAAGGCGCATTAACAATTCACTCTCAGGAATCAGGGCTCAGCGAGCACCTCTGCCCCAAGGGTCTGAGGCCGAGGGACTTGGGGTGGAGGTTTTTGGGGCCGGAGACCATGTCCCGAGATGGCGGGGGGGGGGCCTTGTTTGAGTCAGGTGGTGCTAACTGAGGCATCTGGCTCCAGGCTCTGACAGTTCCTTATTCAGAGAAAATACTCCTGCAGGTGTTTCAATTCAGGTGTTTACCGTTTCTTTTTAAAACAGGATTGTTCCACGCCCTCTTTAGGTAAGGCCCCCTGAGAGAGGCAGCACTGTGCTCGCAGCAGTGCCCGGCAGCCTGGCGAGGTCGCCACCTCTGTGTCCCCCGAGGGAGTTGGCACAAGCCTTTGACCTCTCTGAACCTCAGTTTCCTCTTCTAGAAAACACAGTGTGTCACGTACACCCAGAAGGGTGAGGCAGCTCACCTCCTCCCAGCATTGCCCCCCCAAGATGAGGCTGAGGCCTCAGGTCTAGGAGAGCGACCCTGGAGGGAGGGAAGGTGGGAGGGCGTCCCCACCGCAGGATGCGCTGGGCAGCTCTGACGATCCCCAGCTGGGGTGATGCCGAGACGAGCTCCCAGTTCGGCGAGCACCTGCCACCACCCATAGGGAGACAGCCATCCTGGTGGATGGAGGACAGTCCAGTTTCTGCCTGCTGTCTGGCATAATTCACTCTCAGAAACTGCTCCCCCGACCCAACAAGGTGCTAAAAATAGATTTCTGGGCTCCACCCCCCCAGACCATTTAAACCGGAGTCTCCGGAGATGTGGCTTGGGAATTTACACTTCCCACCAGCTTGAGGGGACTTCTAACGCGCAGTCAGGCCTGATGGCCCCTGGGTGTGGGGTATGCACGCAGCAGGGGAAGGTGGGCGAGGTACCCCAGGTGGAGCCCCTTACCCAGCCCCAAGGTCAGGCTAAAAGTCATCAAAAGTACCCGAGGGGCATCATGGTTCAGCTGTCTCCCCACCTGCCACCTGGCCAAGGACAGCTTCCCATAGGGCAAGGGAGAAAGGGGGCCAGAGGCTGGGCTGGGCAGCCCTCAAGAGACAAGGCTCGACCAATACGGGGGGCCCTGCAGGGAGGACCCGCCCCGGGCCAGACAGAGGCTCCTGCAGCCCGCTGAACCTCTAGAAGGATGGGTGTCAGCAGGGGCCTCTGCCCCAAGGAGCAAACTAAGAGTCAGTGGGGCCCGGGCATCACACAGGGCAGTGCAAACTGCACTGCAAACCCAGGCATTCTGGGGGCACCCCCATAGCTGCAGGGCACGGAGGCACCGGTCATCCCTCTGATGGAGCCAGGGCATGAGGGAAACCTGGGGAGGCACCAGAAATCCAACAGGAAAGGCTGTGGGAAGAGGCAGCTCTGAGGTTGGGGACTGGCTCCAGTTGCGCTGTGACCCCACTTCCGAGACTCGGTTTCCCCTCCCGCCCCAGTCCTGGCATGCGGTGCTGATGAGCCGGTGGCAGCCACCTGGAGCCCTGGAGCGCAGTGGCCCTGTGGGCTCGGCAGCAGGTCCCCCTGTCTGCCCGGGGTGGGCCGCCCCCTCGCCATCCTGTGATTTGCGGCTTTATCCAGCACTCCCCGGGAGGCACAAACCCAGGAGCAGGAACGCACCCACACACGTACTGGAAAGAAAAGAGAAAGCCACACAGATTGATTTGCTGTTCCTCATGTGCAGCGGGGCAGGAGGCGCCCGGGTGTGTGATGGATGCAGGCAGCTGTGAAAATTGAGATGTCAGCCCCAAGCCCCCAGCCGCGTCCCCTCACCTCCAGATGCGGCTGGGGACGCGCAGCACAGTCCCGTTCACTGTGCGAACCCGCAGCCGACTGTGAAATACCCTCGATGCGGTGGCTGCAGAGCCTCAGGCCCATCAGGACTGTCAGAAATCTGGGTCGTTGCCTCTACACTCCCGGCTCCGCTGACGGGCACCTGTGCTTCTGCCCCTGACCACAGCCTGTTCCTCCAGGCCTGGACCCCGAGGGGGGATGGGTACTGCCTGACAAGGACAGAAGCCGTGCTCCGGCCCAGCTCTGCCTCCAGTGGGGTGGCCTGCGGGTGGCCTGCACTGGCCCCCCAACCCCCAGGAGTATCAGTTTCCTCTTGTTCTCCTTGGGTTCAGAGGAAAATGGGTGAAGGTACCCCCCGAGTCCCCACGACAGCCTGATCGCTGACAGCGTGGGAACAGGCGGCAGGGGCAGGAGTCCCTGGCTGGATGGTGGCAGCAGCCACGAGGACACATGGGGTGTCACCAAGCTCCTGCCCGGCCCTGGCCCTGACACGTGGTGTCAGATTCTGGACGAGGAATCATGGGGGTTACCTGTCCCCAGTGATGCTGGAGGGACCCAGGATGGAGACTTGCCCAGGTCAGGCCCCCAGAAGCAGACGGGGCTTGGAGGCCCTGGTGGGCCGAACAGGACATCCCTCCCATGCGTGTTTGGTGTCCCAACCAAATACACACACTCTGCACGTCAGGGGACACGCCTCCGGGTCAAAAGCTGTCAGCAGACAGAGCAGACGCAGCACTCCCCAGGCCCGGCCTGGCAAAGGCAGAGGGATCTGATCCATGAGCCATGAGCTGAGGGCTCTGACAGTGGCATGGGGTGGGGTGGGGTGGAGTGGAGAGTGGGTAGTCTCAAGACGGGCCAAGGCTCAACATCCGGAAGCCGTTTCTAGGAGGGGAGGGAGAGAGAGGTACGTGAGCTGTGGCTAGAGGGCTGCCAGGCGGGGATGCTGGGCTCAACAGAACATCCACGTGTGCACAAGGATGGAGGGACAGATGGACAGACGGATGAAGGGAGGAAGGGAGGCCGTGGTCAGACCCCCTGGCAGGGTTTCAAATCCTGTGTCAGATACAGTGGCTTGACCTGGGTACGGTGCTGAACGCAGATCCCACACGGCACACACTAAGCGCCCACAGCCCTCCGTACTCCCCTCTCCGGCCCCAAACTTCAGGCCTTTCGGCAGCACTAGAGGAGGTGCATTCTGGGCCTGGGCTACAAGCACTGCCTGACTGGGGCAGATAGCTGAGCGAGCAACTATGCAGCGTGTTTGCTGCACGGAAGGAAAACCTCCTGCAGGAAGGGCTGGCCACGACAGCGGGGGCAGGAACTCCGCCCTTCCTGCCCCGCGGCGGGTGGGGCAGGGTTGGGGTTCTCTGGCTGCCAGCATCCTGAGAGCAGCCCTGGGGACCCTCCACGCCCCCGTCACAGGCTCCCTGCTCCGCGCAGATGCTCCCCCTCTGCCCCAACCCCACCAGAACTCCACAACGTGCCACAAATGCCCCTCCCTTTCCCCAAGCTCTCCTCTCAGAGCACATGCTTGTCCCCTCCCTGCAGGACCAGCCAAGTTCACAGGGAGCCACGTCATGGGGAGACCACCGTGTCCCCTCTGGTGTCCATCCTCCAAACAGGGGGGCTGCGCACCCAGCCCTGGAAAGGCCCACGGTGGGGCGTGGCTGCTCCCACAGACCCCCACAGGGGATGGTGTGGCACAGCGGGGATGCTGGGGTGTGAGGCCCCCCGCATACCAGGGAGGCTGGGCTGTAGCGGAGCCCCAACCCAGCCTGCCCCAGGCTGTGATTGCCCAAGGCCCTCTGACAGAGGCCCCTCTGATGCCCCAGAGAAGGGACTAGGCTCTCAGCAGCAGGTATGGGCCCCAGAGATGCCCAAATCCTGATCCAATGACTGTGAATGTAAGAAAACAGACTTTTGACAAAAAGACTACACTGCGAAAAGGACTTCGCAGATGTGATTAAATTAAGGCTCTTGAGATGAGATTATTATCCTGGATCATCCGGGCGGGCCTAATCTAATCACATGAGTCCCTAAAATTGGGGAGCCTTCCTGTCTGTGACCAGAGAAAGAGATGTGACGACAGGGTAAGGTGAGAGAGATGGATCTGAGCCCCCGCTGCAGGCTCTGAGGTGTAGGGAGTCATGCGAGAGGCCTGGGGGGGTGAGGGGTCCCAGGCGACAGCAGCAGAGAATGGGGATCTCAGTCCCACAGCACATGGAATGGACACCTGGATGAGCGGGAAAAGCCTCTACCCCAGAACCTGCAGAGAGGAGGGCCAGCCGACACCTTGGCCTTAGCCCACTGAGACTTCGCTGGGCCCTGAGACCCAGCACCATAAAGTGATAAGTGTGTTATTGATCATTTTGTGGCAGTTAGGGCAGCCACCCCGTGCACATCCCCGGGGCCACGGCAACAAGCTCTGCTTCGAGGCACCAGGGTGTGGCCTCGTGGGAACCAGGAAAGGGGCCTCACACCCCTCCTGGGCTCCATGGCACAAGGCCACGTGGACGTGGGCTCCGGAGGCCGCCCACGACCAGCAGCCACAGCGTGGCCACACGCACAGAGCTGACAGTCCGCTTGCCTGTCCCTGCTCTGCGCAGGAGCGGGGCCTGGGTCTGCGACCAGCCTCCGCACCCCGCAAGGCTGCCGTGAGCGCTGAGCAGGACCCGCGTGCCAGGCCCGAACACGTGTCGGCATCGGCACCCGGAGCTGGTGCCTCCAGAAATGCGCCCCATGAGCCCAGCTGCCCAAGGAAGAAGTGAGCTGGACAAAAGTACCGGAGGTGGGAAGCCCAGGAGTCAGAGGGGATGCAACGAGGGCAGGCGGGTGGCCCTCAGGGCCCCCTCAGGCACCTGCACTGCGACAGTGGCACAGAGATAGCCATGAGGGGCCGTCGACCGCCACCCCCGCACGCTGACAGCCCCAGCGCAGCCTCTTCGCATCTGTCGTGGTGCCCGCTGAGGCCACACTTCCCCGGGCTGCTGCCACCACGGGGCACTGGGGCTGTCCCTACCCGCAAACCACTTCTGCTCAGGGCAGGCCTCCGCTGACAGGCACGTTTCCTGCAGGCTCCCTCGGCCTGACCCAGACCAGGCTGTGCTTTGTGGTCTGCAGCTCTTCCTGCCTGGTCTTTCCTACCCTAATCTCTCCATTTGGGCCTCACAGAGGCACTGCTGGCCGCCCCCTCCAGCCCTCGCCCTCTCTCATACTTCTAGTCTAATCCCACCCGTGTCTGCTTCTTGGAGGGCCTGGAACTGACACCGTCACACCCAGGTCACAGCCCTGCGACACCAGGCCTCCCGGGCCCTGTGCTGCAGGAAGGGCTGAGGGGATGGTAGGGCACGCCGCTCGGCGGTCACTCTGGTGCTGCCCTCCTTAAGGCTGTGCTTCCTGAGCAGAGTGTCTACTGCTAAACCAAGACTGGAACCATGGCTCTAGCTCAAGGGCACTGCGGGATGAGCTTCAAGCAGGGGTTCTCCCTGGAGTCCCCGAAACTGTGGCTAAAGGGAGGGAACAAAGGGGGCAGCCTCAGAACTTCCCTGGTGGTCTGGTGGTTAAGACTCCGTGCTTCTGATGTTCCAGTGCAGGGGGTGCGGGTTTGCCCCCTGGTCACAGAACTAAGATCTCACATGACTCGAGGTGCGGCCCCCCCAAATAAAAAATCAAAGGAGGCACCTCTGCATGGCATGTGAGCAATGACAAGAGTGACACTTGGTCTGTATGTCCCCATGGCGGGTCTGACCACACAGGTGCCCCTGGTATGGCTGGTAGCCACACCCACTGGAGGCTCCTGGACCGCAGCCCTGGCCACAGTGCACAGCAGGGAAAGTTGGGGACTTTCCTCCTGGACAGAGGCCATGGCATTCCCAGGAATCTGGAGAGGAAACCGGGCAGCACTGGAGTTTCCAGCACCCTCCTGGGAAGCCCCCTCAGCCACCACCTGGTCACTGCCCGGCAGAGTCCAGGCCCTCTGGTTGGCTGAGGTGGAAATGCCACATGGGGACACAGGAAAACCCTCCCAATGTCACTGCCCTGCGACAGGCCCTCCCAGAAGCCAACACCCAGGCACCCTCTCCACCCCCGGCTTTGGCTGACGGTGCCGTCCTCACTCCCTCTCTGGTCACCTGCTCAGTGCCACTCCTTCCGGCTCCACCCACTGCCACCACCCTCGCCTCACTCATCACTCTGGGTCTGGACCCCTCCAAGGATGACCCGGACAGTCATGCGGGCGGGGGTGTACAGAGCTGGCCCCAGTCCTGATCCAGCCTCAGGGCTGGGCCTTCGACCAGTCTGTTCAAAGGCCCTGGATAGGCTGTCACCCTCATCTTCTCTTAGACTGTCAACTCCTGAGGGCAGGGGCCACTCCTCATGAAGCCTCCTGTGTCCCGCAGCCTCACTTGTAGGTGCTCAGCGTGCCCTTGAGGACGGACTGGCCCCAGGATCGAAACATCACAGCTTTGTCATTTATGCCTCACAGTAACTCCTCTGAGGAGTGCTACTGGCCCACTTTACAGGAGTGCAAACTGAGGTCAGAGATGTGAAGCCGTCCATCCAAGGACACAGGGCACTGGTCAGGTTCAAAGTCTAAACCAAAGTCCAGACTCCATATCAGGGACACCCTGGATGCCGGTGCTGGAGGGCAGAGGGGGGCGCTCAGCCTCAGGACCACCACGTGGTAGGTGTGTGGCCATTCCTGGGAGCCCCATCACCCTTGGCTCCTCTGGGAAGACAGCTCTGGAGAGAGAGCCTGAGGCCACCAGGGAACTGGTTCCTAGCTGTCTGCCCACTGACACCCCCCTCCCCAAGGATGCTTACCCGGCACGGGGTTGAGGCATCAGTACTCCTCTCTGACACCCTCCTTGCTCCTCTGGTTGCCAAGCAACACTAAAAGCTCCGGCATGCGTGTGAATTCGGAAGGCGCTCCTAGCCTTCCCCACCCCTCCCCTTCCTCACCCCCTGCCACCTCAGTCAGACTGCTTACAGGAGAGGCTGTGCACTGTGTCCCCTGCCTGGGGGAAGGCTCTGGGGGAACAGGCCCCCCGACCTGACCGCAGGGAGCCCGCGCCCACTGACACCCAGGCCACGCCGAGCGGCGTCTCTCCAGCACTCGGCCAGGTGGGCCAGGGCTCACCCACCAGGGTCGGGACCTGGGCCCTGAGAGACCGAGCTGGGTGGAGCCCACGTGGGCCTGGCGCCGGGAACGCTGGGAGCCCTGTGCCAGGTGGGAGAGCTGGGGAGGGGGCAGGGCAGAGACAGCCCAGGGCCCCAGGGATGAGCAGCCACATCGCCCTGGAGCACAGTTCACAGATCACCTCCTTCTACAGAAGAGGCGTCTGAAACCCAGAGGGGGCAGCCACTTGTGCCACGCAGGAGGGAGCAGAGCCACCTTCCTACGCAGGGCTGCACCCTGGCAGCCGTGTGCCTTCTAGGCTCTCTGCTGGAGGGGGTCATGTGGGAATGTGCTCCCCCTGCCCGCTTCAGACATAAGGGAGAGGGAAGAGGCCCAGGCCTGAGCAAGTGCTCAGTGCTGGGGAGTCAGGGTCTAGGGGTGCAGGCCTCTGGGGGAGACGTGAAACACGGACCAGAGCTGCAGCCTGGCAGCCCCGGGCCGTGACACTTTGGGGCATCTCTGACCAGTGCCTCCACCTGGCATCCCTGGCACTTCCCACCACTCCTGCCCTGCAGAGGGCCCCTTGTCAGCAAGAGGCGACAGGGACTCAGGCCTCGCAAGGGGGTGATGGATGCCTCCTGGCCTCACGTGAGCAGCACAGCAAAGAGAGTCGGCCCATCAACCCGCCCGGGGGACTGGGGGACGGGGTCAACAGGCCAGTGTGCGCTGACCCTGGGGCAGCCTCGGCCCGGCTGTCTGCCTCACACACGGGGAAACTGAGGCTAGGGTGCCACACTGCTTATCCTGGGCCCGGCCAGGTGATGGGCCTTGGTTCTGGGCTGACCCTGGTGGCCCAGAGCATGGCTCCCACTGCATTTTGTTGGGGAGCAACAAGGGGGAAGGCGAGTCTGGCCACCTTACCCCGCCCAGCAAAGGCAGCCAGAGAAACCGCCTGGGGTACCGCTTCACGGGCCAGCTCTATCAGGGTGCTGCGGGTGAACTCAGAAGCCAGACCTTGCAGGTGCGTAGTTGTGGGGCCTCTGAGCCCCAGCAGGGTGCCCACAGAGCCCAGGCCTTTGCCAGCGGTACCCCTGCAGCATCCCTTTCTCCTCTGTGGTCAACAGCGCAGCCTGGAACCAGCCTGCACCTCCTGGCCAGTCCTTAACCTCTTAGTTCCCTCACCTATAAGATGGGGGTGGGAACGGCCCTGTGTCTCAGGACTAGATGAGCTACCACGTGTGAGATGTTCACAAAGCACCCCATGTCAACACAGGCATCATCACTGTAACGTCCTCTGCCCACACGCCCACACCAGGGCCCCACGGAGCACACCCGCTGCTCTGGCACTGAGGCCCCCGTGCCCACAGCCCAGGTCTGCACCTCTGGAGCGGGGAGGCAGGCTTGTCCCTGATCCCCGCACCACAGACAGGGCTGAGGGAAGGAGGACGGCTGCAGGGGCCCTGTGGACAGACACTTCTTTTCCACGGAAAAGGCTCCAGTGGTCACTGGTCTGGGGTCGGGCTTCCTCAGACTTCAGCTCTGTGGCGTCCGGTTCCCCCGCAGTAGGGGCAGGGGAGGGGCAGGGAGCTTGGCTGCGGGGAGGAAGGTGGAAGTCAGGAGGGGTGCAGTCCAGGATGTGGTAACTGGCGGGACGTGGGGACTGGTGGTGGGCAGCAGGCAGTGTGGGGACGGGGACTGGTCTTAGGACACAGCCTGAGCCAGGGCTCATTAAGAGGCAGGCAGGGGGCTTCCCTGGTGGGGCAGTGGTTGAGAGTCCGCCTGCCGATGCAGGGGACACGGGTTCATGCCCCGGTCCGGGAAGATCCCACATGCCGCAGAGTGGCTGGGCCCGTGAGCCATGGCCGCTGAGCCTGTGCGTCCAGAGCCTGTGCTCCGCAATAGGAGAGGCCACAACAGTGAAAGGCCCGCGTACCGCCAAAACAAAAAAGAGGCAGGCAGGGGTGGGATGAACTGGGAGACTGGGATTGGCACATATACACTGCTATGTATAAAACAGATAACTAATGAGAGCCTACTGCAGAGCACTGCGAACTCTACTCAGTGTTCTGTGGTGACTAAATGGGAAGGAAATCCAAAAAGGAGGGAATATATGTATACGTATAACTGATTCACTTTGCTGTACAGCAGAAACTCACACAACATTGTAAAGCAACTATACTCCAATAAAAATTAATTTTAAAAAGATGTTAAAAAAATTAATTAAAGAAAAAAAGATCCAGGCAGGCCTCCGCCCAGGGCCATGGGGGCCTGACCAGGACTTCAGCTCCAGGCTTCAGCTCCTGTGGGACCTCAAGCGGTCCACAGGCTCCCAGGGATCAGGCCTGGGGAGCGGAACAGAGGGCCGGACGAGGGCGATGGTCTCGCTGGGGGCGGGGCAGGGATGGGGGACAGCATCCTTGGTGAAGTAGAAACCCCTGGAGGGGGCACCGTGGGTGACAGGAGGGAGGGGTGAAGAGTAAAGTCTTGGTGGGCAGGCGGCTGGGGGCTCCCTAGACAGTGAGCACGGCCACAGGGGGTGAGTGAACAAAGTGCGGTCTCACAGCATCAGGTGTACCTCCCCGACCTGGGGCTTCCCCTGGGCTATGAAGGGTCAGGGGCTCCTGTCCCCCACTCTCCCTGGGCTGAGTCTCTGCCCACATCTGCCCAGGACCTGGGGAGGATGAGAGCTTGGAAGACCCACCAGGCGGGTGAGATCCACCTCTGAGCTCTCAGGGAACGCCTGTCCTGGGGACATTCCTTCCACTCACTTACCCCTTGTACTTAATGAAGGGCCCCCTGCTCTCCCCAGGCCTGAAGCTGGAAGGGCAGGGGCTGCAGCCTGGGCCCCGTGGGTGGACAGAGGCTCCGGATGTGCAGTTTCTCTGCCTACTCCTGACAAAGACCCGCCCACCCGCCAGGTCTGACCCAGCCTTGGCCTGCCGCCTGGCGGTAGGCAGGCAGCCAGGCTGCGGTCTGCGTGGCCACACCATGGGACCTGCCTTTCTCACCGAGGCACGTCCAGCACCACGTGCCCTGGGCTGCCCGGCCGGCAGTCAGACCAGGAGGCCCTGCTTCGGGTGGGGCTGCAGCCTCGCTGACAGGGCGCTGACAGGGCCTCGGGCCACAGCCGCGTGTGCAGCCTCCCAGCTCACGGGCCCCTCACACAGGGTCTGAGGCCCCCAGTCCCTCCTCCCCAGAGCCTGTGGAGATTCTGTTCACTCTGTTCCCCTCCCAAAGCTTCAGAAACCAAATGAACACACTATGGCCCCAGCAAATCCCATGATAAAGACATCAATTTAACTTGTCATTTAACGACTAAATAGTCCTCCCTATATTTCTGGGGGAGGGGAGAAACCCCCAGGTTATGCACTTGCTCCTAGAGGCTGAGGCTTGTCTTTTGCCTGATGAGAGGGTCTGGGTCTCTGGGGGCAGCCAGACAGGGTCTGAGTCCCGGTTCTGACCCATAGTGCTGAGTGACTTTTACTGGGTTTCCCAGCCTCTCTGAGCCTACTTTGTGCTTCTGTAGGACTGGAAAAGGCCACTATCCTAGGGGATCTGTCAGAATGAAAAGATCTCACCTGAAAGAGCCCAAGAGCCCCCTTTCCTCTCATCCCACCCCCTCCCTTACCCAAAGTCAGGGATCCTTTGTCAAATGGTCGACTTAGAGAAGGTCTCTGCCAGGTACAATCTCCCAGTAATGCAGCGGCTCCTTGACCCAGATGTTGTTTTGCCCAGGCAGGGAGAGAGATGCCAACAAGAGACATCAGGCCCCCGAGTGTCCCGGAAACCCTTCCAAGCTTCTGAATGCCAATTACGGGAAGTCTGATTCATCTGTGCTCTGCGTAGCTGGGTCCACTGACACCCGAGTTATTATCTGAGCTGAGTGTGTTGGGGGGTGACAGGCAGGGTGGCCTGGGAAGTGAGTGACCCCGCGTCCTGGTCCAGGCCAGCCACTAACCTCTCCCAGAGGTTTTAGGTAAAGGCATGGACCACAGCCCCTGAGGGCCCTCCCAAGGGTGCAGTCAACCTGATCTGCCCCATGATTCTGTGACTGATGCCAAGAGTTGGCCGAATGCCACTGGGCAGCTCGCCAGAGACCAAAGCAAATACAATGAAAAGGAAAGTTCCCCGTTTTCTGTGTACTCAAAGTTCCCTGCCCTGAGGCCTTTAGGCCCCCCAGTGTGGTAAGCGTCCAGGTCCCAACTCAACTTGACATTCTGGGCTGACCCTGTTGGGTCAGCATCTGGGAGCAGGCTTGGCACTCAGCAGGGTCCGGTGGGCTCAGAACTGCAGACTGTGGTCTGGGAAGATTCCAGAACCAAGAGGAAGAGCCTTACTCTTGTCCAGGCCTGAACCCCTGGGCTGGTCTGTTTGCCCTTGAGAAGTGGTTCTCAGACTTTAGAAGGTGTCAGAATCCCCTGGAGGGCAGCCCCCTCCCCCAGAGGATGATTCAGGAGGTCTGGGGTCGGGCCTGAGAATCTGCAGTTCTAACATGGTCCCGGGGGAGGCTGAGGTCGCTGGGATCCCTCTTTGAGAGCTGCTGATCTAAAATCATAGTTGGGAGAGGGCCTGGGAAGCAGAAGGAAGGAGGCACTGTGCTCAGAGCCCGGCCAGAGGCAGCCTTGGGTCAGCAGGGGCCCAGGCCAGGCTGGGCAGGGCTAGGACGCAGGTGGCTCGAGATGAAGGCCACGCCGGGTGGGAAGAACACCCCAGCCTGCGAGGAAAGAAGCCCCGGGCTTCAGCACCCTTGCCCAGCACTGCCCACCCCCCTCACTGGACAGGCGGTCCTGGGAGCTTCAAGAAACCTGCTTCCTCCCATTGTGCTTGTTCCTGCCTCTGGGCCCTTGTCCATTGCCCACCAATCCCCCTCAACACTTCACCTCGGGAGAGGCTCTTGACCCCCAACCAAGCAGAGCCCTGTGATTGGTCACACACCTCTGGATGCCCCACCACAGTGTAGAATCCAATGTATAGCAGGCCAGGTGGCCCACAGGTGTGGCTGCCCTTGTGGCCCCAGCACTGCGTTGGCGGGGAGGCAGCTTCTGCCTGTTCACTCATTCAACAGACATCGGGGGCTGGGTGCCCGGGGGGGTGGGCGGGGAGGGGAGAGGAGGCCGCCTAAACCCTCGAGACCCTTTGTTCAGGCACCATGAACCCTCACCGTCGGAGTCCCCACCCCGAGCCAGGCACAAGGCCAGGCTGTGAAAGGCATCCTGGCAAGAAAGAAAGAAGCGGGCTCCTAGGTGTGGGTTCTGCTCCTGGTGGGCTCTTCTGACCAGTGATGTCAGAGACCCTCTGCTCACTGCCCGTGATCCACACCAGCACCAACCCATCCATATGGGGCCTCAGCAGAGCTCAGGCATTGCAGGACAGGGGCAGAGCTCAGATCCGCACAAGTCAGCATGGATGGAGCAGGTCGTTGAGCTGGGGTCTGGAACCCAGGGACCACTGTGCGGGCCCCTCCCACAGGCCCTGCCCCCGCAGACCCTGCCTTCCCATAAGACCCCGGTCTGTGCCTCCAGGGGCCCTTCCTCATCACAGGTCCCCACCTCCTTAAGCCCTTCACTGGAAAGCCGAGTTTTTGCAGGTACCACCTGTGCGCCCCACCTCCCCCAGCGCTCTAGGTTCTCCCAGCTGGGAACCCTGCCATGTCATGAGGCTGCCACCGTCTGATGTTCCCTAGTGTTCTCTACCATGCAAAGGAGGCTCTTTGGTTTCCATAGATGCTGGGCCCGCTGGGGCCTTCAGCTTGCCCTCCCACCCTCTTTCCTAACGCACAGATGGCTCACATCCACAGACCGAGAGAAGACAAGACAGCTGGGATGCATTTCTCCCCACGTCCCAGGCAGGTCTCCCGCCACACATCCTCTTCACCAGCCTCCCAAATGTGCAAGCATTTCTGCTCCAACGAGATCTAGCACTCAGGGAGAAACAAACAAACAAACCTCACCTGCTCTAAGACTGCCCCTCAACATATCAGGACTGATGGGAGAACCAGGTTGGGCCAAACACCCCATGGGTCTGATGTCACACCAGGAAACAGTCAGTCACAGTGACAACCAGAGTAAATACCAGCACAGTTAACAAGGCTAAGTCCTACCAGATAAAGGAATACTGCAGTAAACACAGGGCTATACCTGCAAAAAAAAAAAAAGTAAAGGCAGCTTGAAAAGGAATGTGGTCAGGTGAAGCTGCTGAGTTTTAGAAACAAGAGCAAACTGCAAAGATCAGAGGAACCACGTGTTGGCAGAGAAAGAATTTAGTACTTATCTGCCTTTTTTTTACTGAAATGATTTCAGGGTACCCAAATAGCCCTGGTTGGTGAGGGAACGTTTTTTATAGAAGAATTCCACAAGTGCATTCAGAAGGAACAATTAGAAAGGTACCATGTTACAACTCTGGATGTCATACTTGACTCAGACAGTGGTCATCAATGGTTCAAATGGTCAGAAGGATGGACAAACGGATGCCAGGGCATGAGGGTCTATCTCCCCCACGTTCATGCCCACTGCAACGAGACGACATGATAAGACTCCTGCCACAATGCCATGCAAAGGGCAACACCACATAGCATTCTTGCCCAGATAACATGAACTCCTATGAAGTTGTCTGAGCTAAATTCCAGTTTAGAGGAAATACTAGGAGTTGAGGAACTAGTTAAATGACACCAAGAGGAAGCAAACAGGCAAGTCTTGAAAATAAGGCATTCTACAGACAGCTCACCAAGATTCTGCAACAAGCCAATGGCTTTTTAAAAAGGTGGGGGGAAAGAGGCTCTGCTTTAGATTAAAGAGGCTTTAAGAACAATACACACTAAATGCCACATGTGGATTTAATTTGGTTACCAATTTTACAAACCAACTGCAAAAAGGCATTTTCAAGACAATTAAGGAAAACGACATGTGTACTGGGTGTTAAGTGATAGCAAGGAATTGCTGTTATCTTGTTAAGTGTGCTAATAACCATATGGTTTTGTTTGAAAATGGCCTTGTTTGTTTTAGAGATCCACAGTGGAGTATATAGGAGCAAATTACTGAGGTCAGGATTTGATGTAAATACTTCAGTCAAAAGGAAAAAGAATAACGGGAAAAAAAGAAAAGAAAAGAAAGAGGGAGGGAGGAAGAAAGAAAAATGAGTAGTGAAGCAAGCTGGTAAAATCTTAACTGCTGAATCTGGGTAATGAGAATATGGGATTCATGATTCTATTCTCTTTACCTTCCAGTGCGTTTGAAAATTTGCATAATAACAGTTAAATTTAAAACACGGTATCACCACATGAATATACAATCAGAGCAATGAAGCCAACAAGAAAGTCTAGAAATAACCCCAAACACATATGGCAGCTCAGTATATGATAAAGGTGATATTTCAAATCAGTGAAAAAAAGGTAATTATAAGTGGCTTTGGACAAATGGGTGGCCATCTGGAAAAAAATTAAGCTGGAGTCCAGCAGATGGATCAAATATTCACATTTGAAAAAAATGAAACCGTAAGCCTATGAGAACGTATGAGAATTTCTTTATACTTTCACAGAAGAGAAAGCCTTTCTGTTACTTTGAATCCCATGAAAGTACCAGTAGGCAACCATATTTGCCGACAGAAATAGTAATTTCACATAATTTCATGTATGTTACAAAACCCCAAACACATTTTTAAAATGATGGTTCTGGCTGCATACATTTTTAAAATTTTGCATGGCAAAATCGTAACAAACAAAATGAAAACACAATAAATTGGGGAAAAGATTTGCAACTCATACTCCAAAGTATCCGTTTCCTCAATATATAACTTCTATGAATCAGTAAGAAAAATGTCATCAACCCAACAGATATACTAAGTTACTAATTCAAACACCAGTTCGCCAAAAAAGAGAATACAGGTGGCTCTTATATATACGAAAATATGCTCAATCTCATTCATAGTAAGAGAAATGCTAACTAAAATTGCAACGAGATGCCATTTCTCACCTATCAGATCGGCAAAGTTAAGGGGGTGAAAAAACAGGTGCTCACATACATCGCCAACAGAAGTATAAATAGGTATGGCTGTGGAGGACAGTTTGGCAAAATCTATCAAAACTGTAAATGCACCTCCACTTCACCCTATTTTATTTCTAGGGATTTATCTTACAAATATGCTCACACTTGAGCAAAAGGATATGTGTGCAAGGGTCCTCACAGCAGCACTGGGTAGAAAAGGAGAGTGGACACAGTCTGAACAGCCACCTTGCAGCACCTGGATGAATGAGTTATCATACACACATCCATTGTGGGAAGACCGCACAGGCGTTAAAAGCAGCAAGGCCACTCTACACACACTGAGACAGGAGCTCCAAGATGCACCGGGAAGAGAAGCCAAGCTAGGCGCAGGCCCGTGGCTGCCAAGTGCATGACAAGAACTAATGCACTGCTGGTGTACAGGGACCAGAAATGTGGGCGGATCCTGAGGAAACAGATAACAACAGGGCCTCGGCTGGGAGCAGCCAGAGCTGGCCAGGGTTGGGAGAAGACACGCTCCATGTGGACCCTTTTTCCTTTTTTTTTTTTTTTTGCCGTGAGACATGCGGGATCTTAGTTCCCTGAGCAGGGATCGAACCCGCGACCCCTGCAGGGGAAGCGTGGAGTCCTAACCACTGGGCCGCCAGGAAGTCCCCCCCTACACACCTACACACCCACCCCAACTCCTCCCCCAACCGTTTTACTTTTTGAATGCTATTACAATACCAGCATTTGTAAATTGAGGAGGGAGAAGGGAATCCTAGGGAAAGAAGAGCCGGGAGAGTCCCCACCCACATGGCCACGCATAGGCCATGCCTCTCTTGGCTTCCCAGAGCTCCACACTCAACAGGACTCCACCGATCTCAGCTCCTTCCCCCAGGCAGGCACCCCGAGCAAGCCCCCAAGCCAGGCTCTCTCCTGGAGGTGGCGCAGGGCTGTCACGCTGCGGCTGGGACACGGCTGGTGTGGCAGGTCAGCTGCCCCTCTGCCTGAGCCATCCACATGTGGACACGTGAGGTGGCATGAGGCCCCAGTCAAAGCCACAAGTCCCCTGGCTCACCCCAGGGTGACATGTCATCAGTGGCCCACAGTCACTGTCCGCCCTGGACTGTGCCCCCCCCCGACCAGCCCCGCCCCGCTTTCTTGGCATTCCTGGGCATGCCGGTGCATGTCCATCTCAGGGTCTGGGACTAGCTGTTCCCTCTGCAGGGAGCCCCCGGCCTCCAGACGTCCACGCGGCTTCCTTCTCCCTCCTCCCTTCGGGGCCTTCCCAGTTAGGCTGCCCTAGTCACTCTACTCTGAATGGAAGACCCCGGCACTTCTTCCGCCTCCCCCAATCAACCTCTAATTCCCTGTTCTGCCTTTCTCTACCTATTTTCAGATTTTTCTGCACTCCCCAAACCTGGGCCAGGCCTGGCGCACAGAGGCCTGTCCGCCCCTGAGCCACCTAGGGACCTGAGTCTGGACACCCTGCTCCAGTCAACCCGTTACTGAAAGATGGGGAAACAGAGCAGCAGTTTAGCTCAATTCAACTCAGGATCATCTGAGTAGGTGGTGGTGTCTAACCCTGAGCGGGAGGACTCGTGGGGGAAGGTGCCCACTGCTGGCACTGCCAAACGAGCCTGCCCTGTCAGGAGGCCCGAGGTGAAGGGCAGGGGCAGGTAGAGACACCCTCCTAAAAAGAACGAAATCATGCCATCTGCAGCAACATGGATGGACCTAGACATTGTCATACTGAGCGAAGTAAGTCAGACAGAGACAAATATCATATGATATCGCTTGTATGTGGAATCTAAAAAAAAATGGTACAAGTGAACCTATTTACAAAACAGAAATCGAGTCACAGATGTAGAGAAGAAACTTACGGTTACCAAGGGGGACATGGCGGGGAGGGATAAATTGGGAGACTGGGATTGACATATACACACTATTGTATATAAAATAGATACTAATAAGGACCTACTGTATGGCACAGGGAGCTCTACTCAATACTCTGTAACGACCTATATGGAAAAGGAATCTAAAAAAGAGTGGATATATGTATATGTGTGAGTGATTCACTTTGCTATACAGCAGAAATTAACACAACATGGTAAATCAACTCTACTCCAGTAAAAATTAATTTTAAAAAAGGGACACCCTCCTGCTGGGGCGGCCTGAGGGCTGAGGTCAGGCTCAGTCGGGGCTTTCCCTGCCCTTGCCCTGCCAGCCTGGTGCCCGTTACCCTCAGCTCCACGGGGGGACAGCCCACCCAGGAAGCCACCTGCCACACCGTGTCTGATGCCACAGGTGCGTGTGCATATCCTGGGGCGAGGCTCTGGCCACACCCGGTGCCAGAGGCAGGCTGCAGAGGGAGGCCTGGGCTGAGTCCAGGCTGGAGAAGGCGGCCGGGGGAGTGAGCACGGGCCACTTTGGGCACGCGGGCCACCGCCACCGCATCCCTGCAACCCCGCTCTGCCTCCACCTCATGGGGCCACAGATGCTTCGGTGGGAAGGGGCTCGGAGCCCCCGCCCTCGATCTAATTATGTGCTGTGCTGAGAGGCAGAGCCCTGGGCCTGGCTTCAGACAGGTCTGGGCTCCATGTCTCCGTCTGCAACCTCTTAGCCAGTGATCTTGAATAAAAAAGAAGTGACCCTGTCTGTCACCCCCAGTGGATCCATCTCTGTCCTCCCGGCCCTGCCCCCTGCCCTCAGAGGGGGTCCTGGCCCCTCCACCATCTAGAACCTTGGAGACTGACGTGGCATCACACGCCCTGCACCCTTCGGTGCAAAATGCTGCTGACGCTGACAGTCTGTGAAAACTGGAGGGGCCCTTCCTGGCATCACGGGGAGCACGGGGAGTGCTCTGGAGCCTAGTTAGTGCACCCAGGTCCACGCACCGTCAGGCTGTGCTCAGGCGTCCCACCCTCCCAGGCCAGGTGGCTGGGTGCTGCCAGGAGGGCCTTCCCCAAGGCTGCTCCCGGCCTGGTGCTGGGGCACTCTTAGATGCATGTTTGACCGCTGCCAAGCAAACCGAGGCAGGCAGCCCCTGAGGGGGTTTAGGGCCCTCCCTGGACCATTCCTGAGAGCAAGGAGCGCCATTCGGAGCACACGGGATGAAAAGTTCAGAGAAGTTCAGGGAAGAGGAGAACGGCACGGTTGGGCAGGCCAGCGGGGCAGATGGCAGGGAGCCCCGGAGGGGCCCAGCAGGGGTGGGCGGGCTACCAGGCAGAGGCCAGGCCCACAGCCCACCTGTGTGCCAGCCACGCCCCCACTCGACCCTCACGTCTGCCCGCTCGGCTCAGCATCTCTCACCTCCTCAGGTCAGTCCCGTGTGCTGCCACCCCTGAGCTGGGCTGCAGGAAGCCAAGAGGAGCTCATGGGCCCCCCTGCTGCAGGCCATACCCGAGGGCAGACCCCAGGGAGCCAACCAGCCCGGGGCGGACAGCTGCGGGTGGGTGATGAGACAATGGATGGGGCTGGAGTGCAGGCCCCAGACCCCAGGCCAGGGCTCTTCACCCCGCACTGCCCCCACTGGCCTGGCACCAGGACCCTCTCTCGAGGCTAGTGGGCTCTGGACAGCCCTCGGTCTAGGGTCCTCCCACCCCTGGCCTGCCCAGCATCCTGCCATTGAGCCCAGGCTGACGACCATGATTCAGTTCTTCTCTGGACAAGCTGACAGAGACCCTCCACGAGCCAGCACAGCCCTCAGTCCTGGGCCCCGCAGCACAGGGCAGGAGACTCGGATGCAGGCAGATGCACCCCAGGAAGATGAGGCACCACGGCAAAGAAGCCAGTGATCCATGAGCCAGGCCACAGGACGCATGGGCAGAAGCAGGCTGGACCTGAGGCTGCATCCCAAGCCTCCCAAGGACTACTGGGAGAGGCTGGGAGAAGCAGGCGGCTTCCTGCCTGCGGGCAGCAAGTGACACCAAGGAGGGGGCTGCTGCTGGGCCCACCCAGACTGCTAGGACCTCCTACCAGCCTGGGGCACCTTCCCCTAGGGCGGCCAGCACTGGGCCGTTCGCACCTGCAACCTTCTCCAGGGCACTGGAGGAGTCAAGGGCAGAGCCCACTCCCTGCCTCCCAGTGAGACAAGCCTGTGATGCAGTCTACACTCCAGAGTCCCCCATGTGGTTAGGCTGAGATGAGACTGCTTCAAATTACACTTCTGTCGTACGGGTCAGAACGGCCATCATCAAAAAATCTACAAACAATAAATGCTGGAGAGGCTGTGGAGAAAAGGGAACCTTCTTACACGGTTGGTGGAAATGTAAACTGGTACAGCCACTATGGAGAAGAGTATGGAGTTTCCTTAAAAATCTGAAAATAAAACTACCATGTGATCCAGCATATATGTGGAGAAAATCATAATTTGAAAAGATACATGCACCCCACTGTTCACTGTAGCACTATTTACAAGAGGCAAGACATGGAAGCAACCTAAGTGTCCATCGACAGATGAATGGATAAAGAAGATGTGGTACATATATACAATAGAATATTACTCAGCCATAAAAAAAATAATGCCATTTGCAGAAACATGGATGGACCTAGAGATTACCATACTAAGTAAGTCAAAGACAAATATCCTATGATATCACACATATGTAGAATCTAATTTTTTAAAAATACAAATGAACTTATTTACAAAACAGAAACAGACTTACAGATATCGAAAACAAACTTGTGGTTAACAAAGGGGAAACGTGGCAGGGAGGGATAAATCAGGAGCTTGGGATGAACATATACACACCACTATATATAAGATAGATAACCAACAAGGACCTACTGTATAGCACAGGGAACTCTACTCAATACTCTCTAATAACCTACATGAGAAAAGAATCTAGAAAAGAATGAGTATCTGTACATGTATAACTGAATCACTTTGCTGTACACCTGAAACTAACACAACATTGTAAATCAACTGTACTCCAATAAAATTAAAATACAAAAAATAATAATTTTTAAGAATTAAAATAAAAAAGAAAGAAACCGCACTCTGGTGAAACTGCCTCTCCCCTTTCCTACCTGCTTGCTCACCTGCTTACACTCCTGAGGGCACACCCTCGACACCCCATGCATCAGAATCCCCATTTCAGGCTCTGCATTTGGGGAACCCGACCTAAGCTGCGTCTTTCAAAAGCATGTGTGCGATGACCTAAAGGGGTGGGATAGGGAGGGTGGGAGGGAGGCTCAAGAGGGAGGGGATGTGGGGACACGTGTACACATATGGCTGATTCGCTTTGCTGTGCAACAGAAACTAACACGGTATTGTGAAGCAATTATACTCCAGTAAAGATCTATTAACAAAAAAAAAGTGTGTGTGAGGGACTTTCCTCGTGGTCCAGTGGGTAAGACTCCGTGCTCCCAATGCAGGGGGCCTGGGTTCGATCCCTGGTTGGGGAACTAGACCCCACGTGCCGCAACTAAGACCCGGCGCAGCCTAAATAAATAAATTTTTTTTTAAGTGTGTGTGAGATAAGTGGACTTGGGCAAAGTACTTAGAAGAGCGGCTGGCACACAGGGAGCTAGTTACGCCCACTACAAGTCCCTGGAGTTCTACAGCCCAGAGGAAGAGGCATCTCAACCGCCCAGGAGGTGGAGAAGCTCCTGCTGGGAGCCCTGTCCAAGCTGAGACCTGAGGTGTGAGTGTGAGATCAGGGAAGCCCAGGGGATGAGGGGAGGTCACAGTCAAAGTCAGGAAAGGGAGCGAGAGCCAGCTCAGGGCCTGCACACAGGGAGAGGGCAGCAGGAAGGGCACAGGAAGATGAAGGGAGGCACAAAAGAAGCAAGTCACCTTCTCTCCAAAGTGCTCCTTGGCACAGAGAAAAGACCTGGGTTCAAGTTCTGCCTTTGCCTCTCTCTCCAGACGCAAGAGGCTCGTGAGCAAAACGGGTATAATGATGCCAGCATCCAAAAACAACAAAAAGTTCACAGCGTTAAATTAAGTCAGGTGTTAGTGAAATGCACGGCAGAGTCCTTGGGACAGAGGGCTGGTCAGGGCCCCCTCCCTGCATGTGAATTCGCACGCACACACGCACACACATACGGAGTCCACACGCACACGCAGCGTGTCAAGATCCTGAGCATGGACAGGGTGGTCCAGGGCTCTGGCCTCCGCCACGCTGCCCGCTGTTCCATCCTCTCTCTGCCCTGCAACCTTGGGCCTTTCCCTGCACTGGCCCTTCCTTTTTTTCCCCTAACAGCACCCCAATAACCTCATAGAACAACAGCCCTTCAGAGTCTCAGCCCAAACTCACACACGCCTGGTGTCCTCCCCTCCAGGGCTGGGCATGGCTATCACCTGTGAATGGTGGCTGTGACCAGAGAGTGTGCTTTAAAAGTCCTGGTCTCAGGGCTTCCCTGGCGGCGCAGTGGTTAAGAATCCGCCTGCCAATGCAGGGGACACGGGTTCGGGCCCTGATCCCGGAAGACCCCACATGCCGCGGAGCAACTAAGCCCGTGCGCCACAACTACTGAGCCTGCGCTCTACAGCCCACGAGCCACAACTACTGAGCCTGCACTCTAGGGCCCGCGAACCACAACTACTGGAGCCTGCTCGCCTAGAGCCTGTGCTCTGCAGCAAGAGAAGCCACCGCAATGAGAAGCCTGCGCACCGCAACGCAGAGAAGCCCCGCTCGCCGCAACTAGAGAAAGCCCACGCACAGCAACAAAGACCCACTGCAACTAGAGTTGCACGGCAACGAAGACCCAACGCAGCCAAAAATAAATAAATAAATAAAATTTATACAAAATTAAAAAAAAAAAAGTCCTGGTCTCTGCACTGGGGGCAGGGCAGCTCCCCCAGACCCAGCCTGGCCTGACTGCAAGGAAAAGCCAGGGGATCCTGCATCTCCCCCAGGCATCCCTGCAGTCACGGGAGGCCTGGCCACTGCTCCCTGCCTCTAACCCCCTTCCAAGGCACCCACTGCCTGGCCCCTTTCCCACCAGCTGGGGCCGAGGAGGAGGTACGTGGACACGGATGCCTCAAAGAATGTGGAATACCCAGACAAGGTCAGCTGGTGACACATCTGCGGTGCTGTGTGCACGAAGGCTGTGTCCCACAAGTGTCCCTCATTATGTTTCTATCATTTCATTTCAGTATCATCTCATTTCCATTATGATTTCTTCTTGGATTCACTAAGTATTTATAAACGTGTTTTAAATTTTCCAAATACTAGAGTTATGTTTTGTTATTATTTCTATCAGAACTGCGTTGTAGGCAGAAAACACGGTCTGAATCACACGGTGCCTTTGATATTCCTTGAGGCGTTTTGACGGTCAGTTTGCAGGCAATTTTCATGAATGTTCCCATCATTAACGGCATGGTCCTGCAAGCACCCTGGAGCTCACGAGCCCTCCATCCTGGGGCGGACCAGGTACTGCGGGAGGCTCTGCCCCACGCGAGACACCCAGTCTTGGAAGCGATTCTGGCCTTTCCCAGAGGAATAGCTCTGACCCTTGTCAGCCCTGCTCACCGTCAAGCCTCCCTCCGTAGTCCTGGAGAGCCCCCTGACCCAGCAGCGAGGGACCAGGGCCCAGGTGCTCACAGGTCACCCCAGAGACTGGCAGACTGCTCACGCTGGTGGGGGTGGGCTACCCTCCCAGGCCCGAGGACGGAGGGGCTCAGGGCATGGAGGACTCTTCCCACGGTAGGGCTGAGCACCTGGCCTGCCATGGGCGGTGTGGACAGGACGTGGGCTCTTCCAGGGGCAGCTCTGATGCTCTCCTGTTCCTGGCCTCATCCACCCAGCAGGGGCCACCCACCACTAATAACCACAATAAAACCAATAACTGACGCAGCCTCCTGCCTGCTCCAAGGGATCGACTCAGGAAAGCTGCGGAGGCTCCCCTCAGAAGTCCACGAGCTCCTTCTCTATGAGCCTCTAACCCCATCCGACCCTAATCCCTCCAGCCTCATCCCCGAGCTGGTGCACATGGCCAGCTCTCGCCCTCCTTCACCCTCCCCCAGCTCTGAGGGCAGAGACCTGGATCCCAGGACCAACCGCCCGTCCCCAGTCGGCACGGCCTGGGCTGCGTGTCATTACCGCATTCAACCAAAGCCCTAACCTCAGAGGAGGAACGGAACCCAGACAGGGCTTGTTCAGAGTCCACAACCGAAACGGGCTTGGGCACCGAACCAGTCTCCGGGGAAGTCCTAGGCAAGAGAAGCCTGGGCCTCTGAGCCTGGGTTTCTGCAGTGACAAAACGGGGCTCCTCACCCTGGAAAGGGCCTGGTGCCAGGGCTGGGCACACCCCCGTGAGCCAGCTGCGGCTGGGATCCAGGCCACACGCAGATGGAATCGAGGCTCCGTGACACTCACATGGCGGGGGTCTGGGTACCAGAGGCCCAGAGAGCCCCGGGGGCAGAGGGGTCCACACAACCTGGGCAGCCTCGGTGCGGGTGTGGAAACAGGCTCTGCTCATAAACCCATCAGAACGCACACCCTCGCCCAGCCCCCTCGGTTTCTGGGTGAGCCAGCCTCCTCCACGGAAGCTACTCTTTGTTAACAGTGTTGCCATGACAACCAGATCCAGGGAGAACTCTCTCTTCAAGGTAGAGTCTGAGGGTGACACTTGGAGAAACGGAAGTGGTGGTGACAACAGGCAAGGGCCTGTCCTCCCGGCGCCACCCCCCCTTGCCTGTCCCAGAGCTTGTGGGTCTGCTCCCCTCTCCTCTCCCCGAAAGGGGACGGCAACGTGGCTGAGGCCAGGAGCCTCCCACCCACTGACACGCAGGTTCCCAGACACAGACCTGAGCTCTCCGCCCACCGCGCACAGACTTTCACACACATCCCACAAACGTTGCTGAGTCCCCCAGCACAGCCAGCATCGCAGAGCTGGCGGTCCATCTGGGGCCGACAGGCCAGGTATAGACCTGAGCCCGAGGGATCACAGACAGACAATTACACAGTATGCCCAGGGCACCCCGCAGAGCACACCTGTGCAGGAAGGCGCCCTAAGGAAGGCTGGGAGCCGACCAGGTGGGGAGAGGCCGTCCTGCTTGGGAGCAGGAGGCTCCAAGCATTTTTACAAAGAGAAGGTTAAAGGTCACTGGGCTGTGCTGTGGGGCAGGCACTGCAGGGGGAGCAGGGCGCTGCCACAGTCCAGGCCAGGGGAGGGCAGCCCGGCCGCGGAGGTGGCAGGGGGAGGGGGGGGGTCAGAGGAGCCGAAGGCTCAGTCAAGGGCTGACCTGGCAGAGTAAGAGGGAGGCCCTGGCTGTCCCACCTGCTCAGAGGGGGGCTGGGCAGGGGAGGCTCAGGGGTTCGATGACAGTGGACAGGCTGCCCGTGGTCACCTGGGAGGCAGCCAGCAGGCCTGGGCTCAAATGCTGCTGGGACAAGCTGGGGTGGGATCAACACCAAGGAGGGAACGGCAGCCACGTCTGGGGAGGAGAGGATGGAGGCCCAGGTCTTAAGGAAAGGAAGGGGAACACTGAGTGCCCCGGGAGAGGAGGGGGCACCCGCAGGAAGGTCTGCAGGGGGGCCGGAGGACACGGAGGCGCGGGGGGGCCCGCAGAGCCCGGGGGACCACGGCCAGGGAGCAGTGCCAGAGACACCCAAGGGCCTCTGAAGCCTGTTTGCCTGGAGTGAGGGGCGTACAGATGGGAGTGGGCTGGGCTGAGTGGGAAGTGCTGGTATGCAGTGGGCAAGCAGAGAACACCCTTTACAGTCGGCCCGCGCAGGGGAGGAGAGCAGGGTGCAAAAGAGCTGGAGGGGGAGACGGCTGAGGAAAGTTTGTCGTTGTGCTCGAGCTGGGAGAAGCTGTCGGCAAGTGGCTTCACCTCTGAGGCCATCAGCTGTCAACTAGGGCGACAGCACCGCACCTGGGAGGAGCTGGAGGAGTGGGAACGACGGCCTGAGCTCTCCACGCCGCACCTACGGCGCAGGCTCCCTGCCTGGGGGCTCAGCGCGTGTGTCCCCCAGGAGAAATGGGGTGCTCTCCTCTGAAGAGCTGGGACCCTCACCAAGGCCCAGAACCCTCCTTCCTAAACTGGTGCTCGCCCATCGCTTCCGAAACTCACCCCCCTCCGCGGAGGACCCCAGAGCCCGCTCAGAAGGACCACGGCACGGCCCGAGCTCCTGCCACCGGGCGGCACAGGCCGCAGCCTGCCCCCAACCATCCCCGCCCAGTGCAGGGACTCGCGGCGGCCAGGGAGACAAGAGGCTCTTTTCTCCCGTGCTACGTCCACATCCCAGCACCAGTGCACTGACCCTGAAGAGCTTCCCTCTTACATAAGTGAGACGGGAGAAGCTTCCAGGGCAGGACCACTGGGTGTTGCCCTGAATCCTACTCAAGGCACCTGTGGGGCTCTAAGGACATGCTTTTGCAGACAAGAGCGTTCAGACACCTGAAGCCACCTGACGATCCACCCTGAGGCAGGGTCAGCGACAGGCAGCACTCACACCCCTGCCCCTCCCCGGCCCTGGCAGGCATCGGTGTGGACCCTGATGATTTCATACTCTTGACCAGACACCTCTCACCAGCCTCCTTCCAGGGCCTGAGACCCGTCCCAAAAGGCGAATCCCCAAGGCCCTCCCTGCCTCCAGCACCTGGCCTCTGTCCCTCCCATACTTGGCACAGGCCCGGACATGGCGAGGCTTTCGACCTTCCCTTCCACGGTTCCCGCCACGCCACAGCCATGCTGATGTCTGCTGACCTTCCCAAACCCCACTCTGGAGTTGTGAGACCGGGACTTCCCGGCGTCCCCACTGCAGGGACATTCTGAATGGACCAGTAACAGCCAGCTCACTCTGTGCCAGCCCAGGGCACCCTTGTGCTCACTCTCTCTCTCACACAAACACAGCCCCAGGCTCTGTGCCCAGAAAGAGGTGAGAAAGGCACACAGTCTTAAAAGAGGGCAGAGTGTCCTCCCCAGACCCCAACAGATCAGGGCGCCCTGACATGTGGCCAGTGGGTGTCAGAGGTCCGCCTCGTCTCCCGTGGCCAAGGGTCTGGCAGCTTCCCCACCGATGCCACCCTGTGATGCCGGGCCTCCCTCCCGTCCTCCCTGCTTCCCTCCTCAGATTACGCCTGGAAGACGTGTTGCTAAGTAAACACTCATCTCAGGAAGAAGGTGGGCAGGCGAGGGCAAAGGGATGAGAGGCAGCCTGCAGTGGGTGGGAGCTACAGGAAGCAGATCTCTGCTCAGCATTTGGAAGCTCTGAGAGTAAAAACAGCCAGAGAGGACCAGGGCTGAAGCAGATGGGCCTCGGGAGGAAACAGGGAGGGAGGAGACGTCCCAGCAGGGGGCAGTAGGAGGGCCGGCTGGCACTAAGTCAAGACCACCTGGACAGGCCCTGCCCGGCATCTCTGTGGCCCTGGCACCCACCCCCAGCAGGTCCTGTAGGGACGCCCGGGGGGGGCCCTCTTCTGGGGTAGGGCCATGCAGCGAAGTGCAGCCTACACCCACCCACCCCAGCCCCAACCCCAGCTCCTGAAGGCAGCGTGTGGACCTCACAGCCGCACTCCTAGCCCTGCACCTTCACTTGGCCTATTTGACAAATCTGGCTTTGAAACATGCGGCTTGAAAACAGGGTTCTGTGGTTAAAAACCAAATATCAACCAAAGCTATTCCCATCCTGCCAGTGTGGCCCATTATTCACAGATGAGGAAACAGGTGGGCTCAGGGGCCCTCAGGCTACACCTGAGCATCCCAGCCTCTAACTGCTCTCCTCTGGAGGACCCAGGAGACGGACTAATGGCTCTGTCCCTCGTCTGGCCAGCTGCAGGGGGGCCACTTGTGCTGGGGATGCCCTTCCCCCTCAGCCTGGGCCCACCAGCCCCTGGCCTCACTCGGGTCGACCCAGCACAAACGCTGGTGGTGCCGGTATTTCTCCCTCCTCCCCCTCCCCCTCCCCCTGTGGTTGCTAAGTTACACCAAAAAACCCCTCTGCTCTGTGTGAACTGTTCCATTTCCATGATTTGCCAGGTGGAAGGAAGCCATCAGGCTGGCAGTTCAAGGATGCCTCCCAGAGAAAAACAAACTTGTTGGCTGGCTCTCTGGCCCCGATGGCATACCTGGGGACAGGGACACCTGCTGTGCTCCTGTGTGCTGGAGCACACAGCCTCCCTGGGAGGGTGTCAGCATGTGGGCCCACACTGCTCGCTCTTCTCAGGGGTAGGGCTTGCAGATTCTGCTGCTAACCCCACCCAGGCCCATGACCCCAGAGGGCTGCTGGTCACTCTGACACATGTCCTTAAGAACAAAGAAAGGCTGGAGGGGCAGAAAACCTACCCCTGTGCCCCAAGCGAAGCCCTCCACTTCCCCCCACTCTGAATCCCCTCCTCCTATTCTGGGTTGGCGTCCTGAGGTTCCATTGCAAAGTGTCCCTGGATGTCAGCGGAAATGCCCTCACAAGTCACTGAAACCATGGTGTCACTCTACAGGGAAACCGAGTCTCAGAGGAGCCTGCAGCCTGCCCACAGCTCAAAAGTCAAGACCTGTGGTCTCCCTACTCCCTAGTTTTCTGCTCACAACAGGAGCTGCTGCTTTGCTCTCTGCCCTCCTATCTGGGCAGGGAAGGGCCTGGACCCAGGCGAGGCTGGGCTGGGCCAGATTGTCCAGAGGGAGGTGGGAGACCCCTGAGGGGCAGGCCCGACCACTGCCTCTGCGAATTACCCCTGCATATGCCAGCCGGACTCTGCACGTCCTGGGCTCCCAGGTCAGGTGGCCATCTGGGCCCTTCCATTGCTCAGGAGGGTGGGAGAAGCACGACAGCAGTGGGGAGGGTGAACCTGACAGGGCTCCCATTTCCAAGCAGGGGAGAAGGGTGCTCCATCCACTACCACATCTAAGAGGCAGGCGGCCTCCCTGTAAACATCCACCAGCTCCAGCGCTCAGAAGCAGCTAGAGATGCAGGGCACAAGTGGCCTGCTGCTCGTCTGTCTCCCCCCTCACATGCGCAGACCAGAACTAGCTGCACCTGCCCCAGGCTCTGTTTCCAGTAGGGAGGGCCCGGGGCAGAGAGAGCACGGTCCTTCAAATGACCCTTGCCCACGGTGCAGACAGGGGCATCTCGCCCTGGCCCTGGCCGACTCCCCTCAAATGCTGAGCTCACGCCCCAATTCCTCGCCACACAGCAAGGGCGTGAGATGCCACCGCGGGGCCCAGAATGCAGACAAGCAAACGGAAACTTCCAACTGCGCAGCCCTAGCGCCTCAGATTTCCCAGCCTCCCTCCTCCACACCAGACCCGGGGCAGGGGACCCGCCGGCGGGTGTCCACGCCAGCCCGCCGAGTGCGCTCCCGCCACGCCCAGGCTGAGACCACCCGCTGCCCCGCAGGGCCTGGGGACTGGGAGGTCCTGACACTGTCCAGCCCGAGGCGGAGTTCTGGGCAACTCCGCACTGGGCTCCCGCACGCCCTCTTACACGCGCGCCCCGCGACCCGCGCCGGGAGCCCGCGCCCCGGCCCCACGACGGCCGCGCCAGGCGGGACCCTAGGCCCGCGTACGCCCCGCCCTGCCCGCGCAGGCGAGCGGAGGGGACGGCCCGCAAGAGGGAGGGAGGGACGGACAGAGGGACTGAGGACCGGCGGCCGCTGCCTACCTCGGTCCGGGCCAGCGTAGCTCCCGCGCAGCCCTTGCGCCGCAGTCTGGCCCACAGCAGCGCGCGGCCGGCGCCGGCGGCGGCTCATGCTCTGCACCCGGGCCCGCGGCACCCGCCCACCCGCGGCCGCCCCCGCGCTGCGCCAGCTGCGGGCAGAGCGGCTCCCTCCGCAGCCGGCGCCGCGGAGCGCGAGCGAGCGAACGCGGAGCGAGCACGGAACGGGCACGGATCGGGCACGAAGCGGGCGGGCGCGAGAGCGCGTGGAGCGGGCGGGCGCGGGGCGAGGATGCGGGGCGGGCGCCGGGAGAGGGAGGGCGCGGGGTGAGGAAGGGCGCAGGGCGGGTGCGTGGAGAGCGAAAGTGCAGGACCAAGGTGCAAGAACAGGTAGAACGCGTGTCCAGGGCGCAGGGCGCCGGGCGGGGGCAGGGGTTGGGGGCGAAGAGGGAGGGCGCGGGGAGAGACGGGGCCAGCCTTTCATTTTAAAAAGGATAAGGCAACAAACACCCCCAAAGGTGACGTGGCCTCCTCTTGTGAAAGACCGTTTGAGGATTCTCAGAGAGCTGCCCAAATTTTTATCATCCGCATCTGACAGTGAAAGCGCTTCCGTGGGCAAACCTGGTCCCTTCGGCTATTCCCTTCAACGGTCACAACCACGCTATATGGTTGGTGTTGGTTTTGTCGCCACTGGTCAGATGAGTAAACATATACATGGTCAGGGAAGCGAAGTGACCCTGCAGAATCTCAGAGCTGGTAAGTGGCAGAGCGAGAGTCCAAAACCATCTTGAGAGATTCCATAGTCCCCATTTTTCCAAAACCACTGAGAGGATGATGATCCAGGTTTTCTGGCTCCCAGAGAAGCCTCCTGTCTCTCTGAAGGGATATCCCTGTTCTCTGGCAACAACCAGGGTGTGGGGGAGGAGGGGGGTCAGGAGGGACTCAGACTCAGGTGAATATGGAAGAGGTCTGGGGCCAGGAAGGGGTGGAGGGGTCTGGGTGAAGAAACGGGAAGGTGCCCCTTAACACGGCTTGGAGAAGCTGAAGACCTTTTGTATTCATTCATTCAGTACATGTTTATTGAGCACCTACTGTGCCATTCTGGGCACTGGGGTACAGGTGTGAATGTCCGTGTCTGGTTGAAATTTGCACTTTTTTGGGGGGGAGGGGTACATGTTCATGCAGTCAAAACATGGGGGCGGGGGTTGGCGGGTTGTTTTTTTTAATATATATTTATTTATTTATTTTGGCTTTTCCGGGTCTTAGTTGGGGCACAGGGGATCTTCGTTGCGGCATGCAGGCTCTTAGTTGTGGCATGCATGCAGGATCTAGTTCCCTGACCAGGGATCGAACCCAGGCCCCCTGCATTGGGAGCACAGAGTCTTAACCACGGGACCCCTAGGAAAGTCCCCTGAAGTTTGCATTTTTGAGGGAAGCAGGCAGTAAATAAAAACACAAGTAAATATTTCATATGTCAGATGATGCAGATGCTCTGGAGAAAAGCATGGCAGGGAGAGGGCACAGAAGTGCAACTTATGGAGTTATTTTATTTTGACTTTGGTCAGGGAAGTCTTCCCTGAAAGGGTGACATTTGCGCAAAGACCTAACCGACGCAAGCCATGCTGAATCTGAGAGATGAACATTTGATGCAAAGGGAACAGGAAGTGCAAAGGCCCTGAAATGGGAGTATGCCTTGGTCATGGGCAGGCAATAAGGAGGAGGTCAGAGTGGTATGAAAATGAGTGAGAGTGTGGTAGAGAGTGAGATTCCAGGGGGTGCCAGGGTGACCAGATCAGGAAGAGCCGGGTTGGCCATCGGCCCATTGTGACTTTGACTCAGAGGGAGCAACAAAAGCTTGTGGAGGCTTTTGCACAGTAATGTTATGGCCTGACTTTTTTTTTTACAAAAACATTTCATTATGGAAAATTGCAAACATTTACAAAAGTAGGCCCTAAGGTATAATAAACCCAATGTTGGGCTTCAACAATTATCAATACATGGCCAACTTTGTTGCACCTGTACCCTCACCCACCACTCCCTATATAATTTAAGTGAACACTGACAGCTTTTTATATAACACATAAATATATTTATACATAGATGATAGTACACAAATCATAAATTTGTGCTTGATAGATTTTCAATGAGGATACTAATAACCATCTGTACCTTGATTTTTATTGTGGGAAGGTTTTAAATTACAGAATCATTTTCTTTAATAGATAGAGGACCATGCAGATTATCCACTTCTTCCTATGTCACTTTGGTAAATTGTATTTTTGAAATATTTTTCCATTTTGTCTAAATTTTCAGATTTATTGACATGTTATTCATAACATCCTCATATTATCCCTCAGATGTCTGTAGAATCTGTAGTGCTGTCCCACTTTTCATTCTGATATTGGGGCTCTTTGTGTTTTCTCTTTCTTTCCTTGATCAGTCTTGCTGGTGTTTTGTCAATTTTATAATTTTTTTCCAAAGAGCAACTTTCAGCTTTGTTGAGTTTTCTCTATTGTGCCCTGTATTTCATTGATCTCTGTTCTTAGTTTTATTGTGTCTATATTTCTACTTTTGGAGGGATACTTATTGTCCTTTTTGTTTGTTTCTTAAGTTGGAAGCTAGGCTTCTTGATTTTTGACTATATTCATTTAAAGCTATAAATTTCCTTTTAAGCACTGCTTTACCGTCTCTCACAAGTTTTACGTGTTTTTTTGATTATCATTTAGCTCACGATATTTAAATTTCCATTTTGATTTCTCTTTTGGCCCGTAAGTTATGTAGAAGGGTGTTACTTAGTTTCCAAATATTAGGGGATGTTCTAGTTATCTTCTTACTGAGTTCCAATTTAATTATACAAAAGGATATACTCTGAATTATTTCAATTATATAAAATCTGCTATACATTCTTTATGACCCAGAATATGTTCTGTTTTGGTAAGTGTCCCATATGCCCTTGAAAAGAATGAAAATTCTGTATGTATTAGTTAGGTCAGGTTGGTTAGTCAAGTCCAAATCTATATTGCTACTGAATTGTATCTTGTATTCTGTCAGTTCCTGAATCAAACTGGAAATAACCCAAAAGTTCTTCAATGAGTGAACAGATAAACTGTGATACGTCCACTTAGTGGGATACTACTCAGCAACAACATGCTCAAAGAGATCCAAACTGCATGATTCCATGTATATGACATTTATATGACATTCTAGAAAAGGCAAAACTGCAGAGATGGAGAACAGATCAGTGGTCCCCAGGGGTTGGTGGGGTGGAGGGGAGGGGAGGGTTGACTACAGCATGGGGAAAATTTTAGGAGCCATGAAGTGTACCTGTATCTTGATTTGTGGTGGTGATCACATGACTCTATGCATTTGTCAAGACTTAAAGTAACTGCACACCAAAAAGAGTGAATTTTACTATATGTAAATTTAAAAATAGTTTTCAATCTCCAATATATATAATTACAGGCTTCTGTGACTACCTTGTCATCTCTTTTTGTTGCGATGTTGTCCACAAGTTTCTGATTTTCCCTTCCTTTTTGCTATATCCATTATTATGGGGGAAATCAGGATGATCCATTACTGCCAATGAACATAGCATTGCCACTGTTGCCACAAAGATGAAGTCTGCAGGATGCACAGGAGAAGTCGAGGGAAAGGTTAAAAGGCTGTTGCAATATTTAGATGATAGATGATGGTGACAGACCAGGAGCTAATAGTGCTAAAAGTGCTAAGCGTTTGCAACTGGACATGTACTGCAGATGGAGACAAAAGTGCCTGGGTCGGAGAAAAGGGAGGAGCTAGAAATCCCTTTGCCCCAGTTGCTCCTTCTGCGCCCCTTGCCCATGCTGGGGAGCATGTCCTGAGGTGCCTCTGCATAGCGGGACACTGGCAGTGCTTTGAATGTTGCTTTATTTGGGCTGGCTTTGGGATAGAGGGATTTCTGCAGGTTGTGGGAACTAAAAGATATATGTCTATGACAATTCAGCCACTGTTGCACCCAGACATTGTCTTGCCTCAAACATGCCCCTTTAATACCTCTCATCACCATGACTGCACTGGCTTACAACATTTTACTTCCATGGAGTCCAGTTCATTGACTACATGGGGTGCTCTGGATCTGTCATTCCCCACCCAAACCAGATTTTCCCAGGATTTCCGCTTTCTCCCTCCTGACTTCACTTGCCTCCCGTTTCAGCCTCGTTTCCATAGAACAGGTTTTCAATTGTTCCCTTGCCAAAATGATAGATTTCCTTGCTCGTTTTACCTTCATGTCTCCCACCTGGCCAAACTCCATTGAGAGATGAATCCAAATCTGCCTTCTCCAGATGTACCCTCAGGTATCTAAGTGCTGCCAGACGCAATCATACAGCCCTGCTATCACTCTAAATTCACAATAAATTCATCAGTGGAACTGAGGACTCAAGACTACTCAGTCATTCTCCTATGGTTCTTTTTCTCCTCTTCTTAACTGTGAAATATGTCAGACATACAGAAGAGTGTATGAAATGTACATGTATAGTTTCAAGAATAATCACAATGAGAAAACCCACAGGGTAGAGTTCCCTGGTGGCCTAGTGGTTAGGATTCGGCATTTTTCACTGCAGAGGCCCCGGTTCAATCCCTGGTTGGGGAACCATCCTGCATGCCATGCAGTGCAGCCAAAATACAAAAGTACAAAAATAAATAAATAGATAAATAAAAGAAGAATTGTGTATATGTGCTATCTCTCATTTCTCTCATTCTCTCTTAAACCCATTCCGATTAACCCTCATAATTCCACTAAGACACAAGGTCACAAGTGACCACCACATTCCTATAGTCATTTTTCAGTCCGTGAACCACTTGATCTATCAGCATTTGGCAATCAATCACTATATCTTCTTTCAAACACTTCTGAGCTTCTAAGACACCACACCTGACTGCTGTTCTGCCTACTTTTCTGACTGCTTCTCTTAATCTGTTGCAGGTCCTTCTTTAAAAAAAAAGAAAAAGAAAAGAATACCCATGGGATCAGGACTTAGGCTAAGAAATAGGACATTGCCAGTACATGAGAAGCCGTCGCCTTTGTGTCCTCCCCAGTTTTCCCTCATCCCCTCTCCCTACCACCTCCCTCCCAGAGGTAACTGTTATCCTGATATTTATTCCCATGCCTTTATTTAAACTTTCACTCCTAGATATGTATGCCTGTCTGTGAACTTCTGTGAATGGAATCATACTGTATATTTTCTACTGTTACTTGCTTGCATCATCAATATGATGTTTGGGAGATTCACCCATGTTGATGAGTATAGTTTATTCATGTTTACTGTTGTTTGGCATTCTGTTATATTTATGTGGTCTACTATTAGTAGACATTTGGGGAGCTGACATTTTTGCTATTATTCACTCGTTCACTGGACAAATATTTCTTGAGCACCTACTACGTGCCAGGTACTACTTTAGGCATTGGGATAGAACAGTGATCAAAACTGATAAAATCCCTTCCCCCGTGGGTATTCTAGGTGTGGAAAACTACAATAAATAGAAAAAAATAGATAAGTTATGTTGTATGTTAAAAGAGGAGAAGTCCTAATTAGGACCAAAAGCAGGGAAAGAGATGGAAAGTACCAGGGTGGGAGGCTGCAATGGAGCTTCTACGGTATTCGCCACTGAGTTGACATCTAAGCCAAGACGTGTGGCCATCTAAGGTGAGGTGTTCCAGCAGAGGGAGAAGCAGCACAGCATTCTCAAGACAGGACGATACAGAAGGGTCTGTGCAATGCCACTCTGTCACTAACTGCCTTGAGTTAGGCCAAATTTCACAAGTTAAGGGCATATGCCCCACAAGACTGCCCTCACTTCAGACACCCACACCAAGCTCAGGGGTCCCCAGGCCACCCACGCTTCTGACCAACTGGTTACACGTATGGAGGTTCCCCCTACTCCCTCAAGTTCCAGAATTCACTAAAAGAACTCACAGAACTCAGGTAAGCACTGTACTTGGGCTTACAATCTTACCATAACAAAAAGAATTCAAATCAGGAAAAAGAGTCTCATAGGGCAAGATTTGGGAGGATCCCGAACACAAAGCTTCCATGTCTCTTCCCCACAGTCAGGATGTGTCACCCTCCTGGCATAGAGTATTGTTAACCAAGGAAGTTACCCTGAGCTTTTGTGTCCAGAGTTTTATTTCTGTGTCTAGGGTTTCATTATGTAGGCATGATTAAATCATCCATTGCCCATGCAGTTCAATCTCCAGCCCCTTCCCCTTCCCCCAGAAGATGGGCTGATGTCACATGACTCAAAGCCCCACCCCTCTTATCACATGGTCTTTCAGGCATGACCAACCCCCATCCTGAGTCACCTCATTAGCATAAACTCAGGTGTGGTCTGAGGGCCCACCAGGAACAAAAAAGACGCTTCTAACACTCAGGAAATTCCAAGGATTAGGAGCTCCCTCCCAGGAAGCAGGGGACAAACTCCAGCCAATTTCATCATACAACATCCCATGTGTCTGGAGAAGAGTAACCATGGCCAAAAATAAAAGGAGATGAGGGACTTCCCTGGTGGTGCAGTGGTTAAGAATCCGCCTGCCAATGCAGGGGATGCGGCTTCAATCCCTGGTCCGGGAAGATCCCACATGCCACGGAGCAACTAAGCCCATGCGCCACAACTACTGAGCCTGTGCTCTAGAGCCCACGAGCCACAACTACTGAGCCTGCGAGCCACAACTACTGAAGCCCACATGGCTAGAGCCTGTGCTCCACAACAAAAGAAGCCACCACAATGAGAAGTCCTCACACTGCAACGAAGAGTACCCTCCCTCGCCACAACTAGAGAAAGCCCACGCGCAGCAACAGACTCAACACAGCCAAAAATAAATAAATAAATTTTAAAAAAGAAAAAGGAGATGAGATCAGAGAGATACTAGGACTAGATCCCTTCGGTTATTCTAGTGCCTGTTTCCTGGTGCCTGGGTGGAAGGGTTTTCTCAAGTGTAGACTGGAAGTGCAACTTCTGGGTCACAGGAAGTGGATGTGTTCAACTCTGTTGGGAAATATCCAATTGTTTTCTAAAATAGTTATACCAATATACATGCTTACCAGCAGAGTATGGCGTTCCCATTGTTTCAATCTGTGGTAGGCAGAGTAATGGCCCCCAAGAAGTCCATCTCCTAATCCTCAGAAGCTGTTAATATGTTTCCTTTCCTTACATTATAAAAAAACTTTGCAGATGTGATAAGTTAAGGATCTCAACTTGAGGAGATTGGGAGGGTGGGCACTGTAATCACAAGGACACATAAGAGGGATGCTAAGGTTCAGAGTCACAGAAGGAGATGTGATTGTTCCTGATGAATTTAAGGTTCTTGCCTCACCACAAAAGAATCCAGTGAGAGACAAAGTGATAGGTAAGAAGTGGATTTATTTAGAGAGAAACACACTCCAAAGACAGAGCATGGGCCATCTCAGAAAGCTAGAAGCCCCGAAATATGGCGTGGTTAGTTTTCACGGGCTGGGTAATTTCACAGGCTAAGGAGTGGGAGGATTATTCCAATTATTTCGGGGAAGGGGCGGAGATTTCCAGGACTTGGGCCACCACCCACTCTTTGGCCTTTTATGGTTGGCCTCAGAACTGTCATGGCGCTGGCAGGCATGTCACTTAGCTTATGCTAATGTATTACAACGGGCATATGATTGGGCTCAAGGTCCACTGGAAGTCAAATATTCTGTCATCTTGGACCTAGTCGGTTCTAACCAGTTTTTGTCATGTCCTATGTCATTCTTTTAAAGGTTGTGCCCTGCCCCCTTCCCTCCTGTTTCATGATGAGAAAAGCAGAGGTCAGAAGGAGTGAGAGAGATTTGAAGATGCTACACTGCTGGCTTTGAAGATGGAAGAAGGGACTGATAGGGACAGAGTAGGATAGTTACACAAGTAGTTTTAGAAATCCCACTAGGGGATTATAGATAGAGAGGGAAACACAGGGAATTTTGGGAGACCACTGTAAGTTAATGATTACTCGAGAAAGCTATCGGAACATCATGGAACAAAGCAGGCTTGCTTAACTATAAAGCCATCAATAAAAGCATGAGATATGCCCCAGGCCATTAAGTGAAAAAATGAGACCTTCAGCCTGCTGGTCAAGTCCAGAAAGATAATCATCCTTAGAACCAAGGACAGGAATATAAGGGAAAGGTGACATTCCAAAGCAGGAGACCCTCATTATACTGAAACCTGAGATGATTTAAAATATTTTAGTATAAGGAATTCCCTGGCGGTCCAGTGGTTAGGACTCAGCACTTTCACTGCCGAGGGTGCGGGTTCAGTCCCTGGTCAGGGAACTAAGATCCGGCAAGCCATACAGAGTGGCCAAAAAATAAATAAATAGAAAGCCACTCTAAAAAAATTTTTTTTTCTAGTATATGTTACCCCCCTTCTGCTGATTTGAATAAGCACCACGACAGTCCTAGTTTGACCTTATAGGGTCAAACATTCTCCTGCCCAATGTGAAGGAGCAGCTAGTGATGTAAGACTGACGTCTACTCAAAGAATGAGGAAGAAGTTGGTCTTTTCCTCCTCCCCACTTTCTTTTGATTATAAAAATCAAAAGCAGGTGAGGGGTGATGGTGGTGGGATGAACTGGGAGATTGGGATTGACATATATACACTAACAATGTATATAATGGATGACTAATAAGAACCTGCTGTATATTAAAAAAATGTAGCCCGCTTAATTCTCGGGGCAGAGCTCCCTTGCCTGCCCACTTGTATCCCTCACACGTATATTAATACATCTACTTCTTGCCTATTGCTTTGCTTCTCGCTGAATTCCTTCTATGCTGAGACACAAAGAACCTGAGCCTCAGTAAGTCCTGGCACCAGGTGAATGATTCTGATTAAAAGACCATGAGTTCAAGTTCCAATCTGGGTTTTGGCTGGGTTCGTGTCCCAGGTTGTGGGTTCAAGTCCCAACCTGAGGTGTACAGTTTCAGGACTACAAGCCAAGGAAAGTATTGATAGATAGCCTGTAGAAGCTGTAAAAGTCGGGAAAACAGATTCTCTCCTACAGCCTCCAGAAGGAACTAGTCCTGCCAACATCTTGAATTTATCCCAATGAGACTGACCTCCAGAAACTGTGTTGTTTTAAGCCACTGAGATTGTGGTAATTTATTCCAGCAGCATTCGGAAACTAATATGTAATCCTTGCCAATACATTCTAAGTGTTGATTTCTCAATTTTTGCCAATCTGTTTGTTGTACAGTATTGTCTCATTGTAGATTTAATTGTTATTTTCCTGATGACGAATAATATCATCTTTTCATCTGTCTATTAGGCATTTGAGTTTACTCTTTAGTAAAATGCCTGTTCAACATTTTTGCTCAGTTTTCTATTGATTATTCTTTTTTCTTATTGATATAGAAGCTTTCTGTATACTCTAGAAATTGGTGCAATGAGAGTTAAATGTGTTACAAATTGGTAAATGTCCAATTGTTTGGACAATCTTCTCCCAAGATTGTCGTAGCTTGTATTATCACCCCCTTTGTGTTTCTTTTTAATATAAATTTATTTATTTTTTATTTTTGGCTGCATTGGGTCTTTGTTGCTGCACATGGGCTTTGTCTAGTTGCGGCGAGCAGGAGCTACTCTTCGTTGTGGTGCATGGGTTTCTCATTGCGGCGGCTTCTCTTGTTGCGGCTTCTCTTGTTGCGGAGCACGTGCTCTAGGCATGAGGGCTTCAGTAGTTGTGAGGCTTAGTTCTCCGGGGCATGTGGGATCTTCCTGGGCAAGGGCTCGAACCCATGTCCCCTGCATTGGCAGGCGGATTCTTAACCGCTGTGCCACCAGGGAAGTCCCTGTGTTATCTTTTGATGGAGACAATGTCTTAATCTGTATAATAGAGTTTCATTTATGGCATTCTTTTTTCTTTTTAATTATACTTTATTTTTTTATACAGCAGGTTCTTATCAGTTATCTATTTTGTACATATTAGTGTATATATGTCAATCCCAATCTCCCAATTCATCACACCACCACCACCACCCCCGCCACTTTCTCCCCTTGGTGTCCATACATTTGTTCTCTACATCTGTGTCTCAATTTCTGCCCTGCAAACTGGTTCATCTGTACCATTTTTCTAGGTTCCACATACATGCGTTAATATACAATATTTGTTTTTCTCTTTCTGACTTACTTCACTCTGTATGACAGTCTCTAGATCCATCCACATCTCTAAAAATGACTCAATTTCATTCCTTTTTATGGCTGAGTAATATTCCATTGTATATATGTACCACAACTTCTTTATCCATTCGTCTGTCGATGGGCATTTAGGTTGCTTCCATATCCTGGCTATTGTAAATAGTGCTGCAATGAACATTGGGGTGCATGTGTCTCTTTGAATTATGGTTTTCTCTGGGTATATGCCCAGTAGTGGGATTGCTGGATCATATGGTAATTCTATTTTTAGATATTTAAGGAACCTCCATACTGTTCTCCATAGTGGTTGTGTCAATTTACACTCCCACCAACAGTGCAAGAGGGTTCCCTTTTCTTCACACCCTCTCCAGCATTTGTTGTTTCTAGATTTTCTGATGATGCCCATTCTAACTGGTGTGAGGTGATACCTCATTGTAGTTTTGATTTGCATTTCTCTAATAATTAGTGATGTTGAGCAGCTTTTCATTTGCTTTTTGGCCATCTGTATGTCTTCTTGGAGAAATGTCTATTTAGGTCTTCTGCCCATTTTTGGACTGGGTTGTTTGTTTTTTTAATATTGAGCTGCATGAGCTGTTTATATATTTTGGAGATTAAGCTTTTGTCTGTTGATTCATTTGCAACTATTTTCTCCCATTCTGAGGGTTGTCTTTTTGTCTTGTTTGTAGTTTCCTTTGCTTTGCAAAAGCTTTTAAGTTTAATTAGGTCCCATTTGTTTATTTTTGTTTTTATTTCCATTACTCTAGGAGGTGGATCAAAAAAGATCTTGCTGTGATTTATGTCAGAGTGTTCTTCCAATGTTTTCCTCTAAGAGTTTTACAGTGTCTGGTCTTACATTTAGGTCTCTAACCCATTTTGAGTTTATTTTTGTGTATGGTGTTAGGGAGTGTTCTAATTTCATTCTTTTACATGTAGCTGTCCAGTTTTCCCAGCACCACTTATTGAAGAGACTGTCTTTTCTCCATTGTATATCCTTGTATGGCTTTCTTTTTTCATGGTTTGAGTTTTTCACTGTACTCCTCTCTAAATTCCCCAAACATTCCCAAGAATTTCAAATCCTCTGGGCCTTTACCAAACCCCAGACTGCCCTCTCTTTCTCCCCCTGTCAGATGGTGACCCTCCCTCTTTTACCTCATAGGGAAATTCAAAACCATCATCAGGAACTGTCTCAACTCTTACCCCCAAATTTACACATTTGTCTGCATCCTTCCCTCCTGTCATAATGGAGGACACCATCCGTTTTCTCTCACAGGTCATTCTCTCCTCCTCTGCCCTGGATGCCATTCCACATACCTCCTCTTTAATATTGTACATTTAAATATACTCTCTCTCTTCTCTCTCTTTAATGTCTTCCATTTAAACATCTAACCTTTCTCATTTTCAAAAAATCCCTGGAACACCCATGCCTTGTAGATTCCATCCTGCCTTCTTTTCCCATTCAGAGACATGCTTCTTAAAAGAATTAATGGTCTCCCTCCAATCTGCCTGAACCTCTGTGGCATAAGAAATACCTATTTGGTCTTTGTTCCCAGTTCCTGACATGGAGCTCCTAAATGTCTTGGAATTTCCTGTGCGAGAGGAGTGTCTTTTCTTCTAATAAGATGACTCTTGGCAAATGCCCTAGCTTCAGGATGGGGGCTAGTCACCAGAAAGACCAAACCTTGATTCGAATCCTGGAACTTTCAGCCCCATTCCCCAAGCTCCAGAAGGTGGAGGGACTGAAGATTGATTTAATAATCGATCTTGCTGACATGATTAAACCTCCATAAAAACCCCTACACAATGTAATTCAGAGAGTTTTCCATGTTGGTGAACACATTGAGGTACTGGGAGGGTGGTGAGCCTGGAGAAGTCATGCCCTCCTTTCATGCCCTACATGTCTCTTCCATTTGGGTGTTCCTGAGCTATAGCCTCCATAATAAACCACTAAGTGTAAGTAAACTGTTTTCCTGACTTCTGTGAACTGAAACTTGGGAGGGTCATGGGAATCCAAGTTAGACAGTAGCGTGGGTAACCTGGGGACCTGACATTTGTGACCAGTGTCTGAAGTGAGGGCAGTCTTATGGGACTGAGTCTTTTTAAAAAAAAAACATTCTTGGGGGCTTCCCTGGTGGCTCAGTGGTTGAGAGTCCGCCTGCTGATGCAGGGGACACGGGTTCGTGCCCCGGTCCGGGAAGATCCCACATGCCGCGGAGCGGCTAGGCCCATGAGCCATGGCTGCTGAGCCTGCGCGTCCGGACCCTGTGCTCCGCAATGGGAGAGGCCACAACAGTGAGAGGCCTGCGTACTGCCAAAAAAAACAAAAAAAAACAAACAACAAAAAAAAACATTCTTGCTGAAGTTGCCTGAGATCTCTTTTGCATGATGCAGCCAGAGTGATCTTTCAAACACTCAAATCTGACCAGGTCTCTCCCTTCCTTGAGAGGTAACACTCATTTTCCATCACATTTAGGACAAAGTCATTAATGTTAACAATTTAGAACACTTGTCTTTTTGTCTAAGGAAAATGTGTAACATCATGAATTCTAGTAACTCCTTTTAGTGATTTGCATGTGGTAACGAGCACACTTCTCTATGATACAGAGGACTTTCATGGTTGTTCTCTGTCTCCTCATAGAGCACATTAAGATTCAACTATTTGATATTCTAGTCCAACATGTAAGGAGTTTAGAAGTTGCCACTCTGTCCTAACAAGTAAAAAACTGAACAAGCTGAAAAATCACCACCACTTCTTAGATTCTTCAGAGAAGTGAAATCACAGAACAAAATGCTATTCCCCAAATCAGAGAGATAGGCAGATGTGGAGAATCACAAGTCAATGGAGCAGAAACCTCCACAGGAACCAGTGCCAGGGCAACGTAAACTGTAACTGATTAATTTCTGGAGGCCCAATATGGACAAGTCTGAGAGTTAAAAACTCCAGGGGGACCTAGTCATCAGGGGGGGACCCCACACCTTTTGGGTTTTACCTCTAAGAGCTCTACCAAGTCCTCACAGTGAATATCACAGAAAAATCCCCTCAAGCTTCTGGCAGAGAAAGGGGGAAAGGAGCCATTTTGAACTATACCAGCGCCTTCTGTTCTTCTTGACAATGCCTGCCCTCATGAAAAACTGTTTTACCAAAACCTACTGGGATTTTATCAGAGCCTAACCTACCCAGGGAAAGGGAAATACTCAACTCCAGTCCCTTCTAGCCATCCTGTCCCACCTAAGGGGGGAAAACAACTGAGAAGTACTGGTGAAGTTCACAGACCAAGGACCAAGGTACAGGTTCATCAAAGGCTGAGATCTAATCGTAGGACTATAGAATGCTTCCCCTTCCCCCGCATCTTACCACACCACGTTACTAAAGGCCTATTTACCAGAGTTCCTTTCACTCAGTACATCATCTGCAGATTTCAACAAAAAATTACAAGGCATACTAAAAGGCAAAAGACATGGTTTGAAGAGACTGAACAAGTATGAGAATAAGAGTCAGATATGGCAGGGATGTTGGAATTATCACACTGGAAATTTAAAACAAGTATAATTAATGTGCTAAGTGCGTGCTCTAATGGAAAAAGTAGACAACATGCAAGAACACATCAGTAATGGAAGCAGATAGAAATTCTAAGAAAGAATCAAAAAGAAATGCTAGAGATCACAAGATCACAAACACTATCACAAAAATGAAAACTGCCTTTTATGGGCTCATTAGTCGACAGAACATGGCTGAGGAAAAAAATCTCTGAGCTTGACGATATGACAATAGAAACTTCCAAAACTGAAAATCAAAGAGAAAAAAAAAAACCACAGAACAGAACATCCAAAAACTGTGGGACAACTACAAAAAGTGTAACATATGTATAATGAGATTATCAGAAGAAGAAAGAGAGAAAAAAAAAAAACAGAAGCAATATTTGAAGGAATAATGACTGATAATTTCCCCCAAATTAATGCCAGACACTAAACCACAGATCTGGGAAGCTCAGAGAACAGCAAGGAAGATAAACACCAAAACAACAATAATAACAACCTATAATTAGGCATATCGTGTTCAAACTTCAGAAAATTAAAGATGAAGAAAAAATCTTTTTTTCTTTTTTTTTTTGCTGTACACGGGCCTCTCACTGCTGTGGCCTCTTCCGTTGCGGAGCACAGGCTCCGGACGCACAGGCTCAGCGGCCATGGCTCACGGGCCCAGCCGCTCCACGGCATGTGGGATCTTCCCGGACCGGGGCACAAACCCATGTCCCCTGCATCGGCAGGCGGACTCTCAACCACTGTGCCACCAGGGAAGCCCGAAGAAAAAATCTTGAGAGAAGCCAGAAGGGAAAAAAAAAACTTACCTATAGAGAAGCAAACTTAAGACCAACATTTGACTTCTCCTCAGAAACCATGCAAGCAAGATGAGAATGGAGGGAAATATTTAAAGTGTCTAGAACTAACCTAGACTCTGTACCCTGTGAAAATCTCCTTCAAAAGAGAAGGAGGAAAAAGAATTTCTCAAACAAAAATTGAGAGAATTTTCTTCCAGTAGACTGGGCTTGCAAGAAATGTTAAAAGAAATTCTTCAGAGAGAAGGAAAATGATATAGGTCAGAAAGTCTGATCTATAAAGAAAGGAAAATCACTGGAAAATGAATAAGTGAAGGTAAAATAAAAACTTTTAGTTTCTTATTCTTAATTGATCTAACAGATAACTGTTCAAAATAATTACAAATATAAGCATATATATACTTATATATAAGTGAAATTAATGACAGTAATGATACAATGGGTGGGAGGGAGGAATTAGAAATATTTTATTATTATAAGGTACTTTCACTACTCATGAATCCATGGTGTTACTTGTTTTTTAATTTATTAATTTTATTTATATATTTTTTTATTTTGGGGTCTTTGTTGCTGTGCACAGGCTTTCTCTAGCTGTGGCAAGTGGGGGCTTCTCATTGTGGTAGCTTCTCTTGTTGTACAGCACAGGCTCTAGGCGCTCAGGCTTCAGTAGTTGTGGCACATGGACTCAGTAGTTGTGGCTCGTGGGCTCTAGAGCGCAGGCTCAGTAGCTGTGGCTCACAGTCTTAGTTGCTCCACGGTATGTGGGATCTTCCCGGACCAGGGCTCGAACCCGTGTCCCTTGCGTTGGCAGGCGGGCTCTTAACCACTGCACCACCAGGGAAGCCCCATAGTGTTACATGAAAGTGATTTTGGATTAGTTGTAAATATATAGTAAAAATTCTAGTACAAAAAAAAGTTAAAAAATAGTACAACAAATATGCTAAACAAGGAGAGAAAATGGAATCATAAAATGCTCAATTAAAACTACAATATACAATGAAGAAAAGACAGCCTCCTCAATAAGTGGTGCTGGGAAAAGTGGACAGCTACATGTAAAAGAATGAAATTAGAACACTTCCTAACACCATACACAAAAATAAACTCAAAATGGATTAAAGACCTAAATGTAAGGCCAGATAAAACTATAAAACTCTCAGAGGAAAACATAGGCAGAACTCTTTATGACCTAAATCACAGCAAGATCCTTTTTGACCCACCTCCTAGAGAAATGGAAATAAAAACAAAAATAAACAAATGGGACCTAATTAAACTTAAAAGCTTTTGCACAGCAAAGGAAACCATAAAAAGACGAAAAGACAACCCTCAGAATGGGAGAAAATATTTGCAAACGAAACAACTGAAAAAGGATTAATCTCCAAAATATACAAGCAGCTCATGCAGCTCAATATCAAAAAAACAACCCAATCCAAAAATGGGCAGAAGACCTAAATAGACATTTCTCCAAAGAAGATATACAGATTGCCAACAAACACATGAAAAGATGCTCAACATCACTGATCATTAGAGAAATGCAAATCAAAACTACAATGAGGGGAGGTTCCTTAAAAAACTAAAAATAGAACTACCATACAACCCAGCAATCCCACTACTGAGCATATACCCTGAGAAAACCATAATTCAAAAAGAGTCATGGGGGCTTCCCTGTTGGCGCGATGGTTGAGAGTCCGCCTGCCGATGCAGGGAACACGGGTTCGTGCCCCGGTCCGGGAAGATCCCACATGCCGTGGAGCGGCTGGGCCCGTGAGCCATGGCCGCTGAGCCTGCGCGTCTGGAGACTGTGCTCCACAACAGAAGAGGCCACAACAGTGAGAGGCCTGCGTACCGCAAAAAAAAACGAGTCACGTACCACAATGTTCATTGCAGCTCTATTTACAATAGCCAGGACATGGAAGCAACCTAAGTGTCCCTCAACAGATGAATGGATAAAGATGTGGCACATATATACAATGGAATATTACTCAACCATAAAAAGAAATGAAATTGAGTTATTTGTAGTGAGGTGGATGGACCTAGAGTCTGTCATACAGAGTGAAGTAAGTCCAAAAGAGAAAAACAAATACTATATGCTAACACATATATATGGAACCTAAAAAAAAAAATCGTTCTCATGAACCTAGGGGCAGGACAGGAATAAAGATGCAGACGTAGAGAATGGACTTGAGGACATGGGGAGGGGGAAGGGTAAGCTGGGACGAAGTGAGAGAGTAGCATTGACATATATACACTACCAAATGTAACATAGATAGCTAGTGGGAAGCAGCTGCATGGCACAGGAAGATCAGCTCAGTGCTTTGCGACCAACTAGAGGGGTGGGATAAGGGGGTGGGGTGGGAGGGAGATGCAAGAGGGAGCGAATATGGGGATATGGGGATATATGTATGCATATAGCTGATTCAGTTTGTTATACAGCAGAAAGTAACACAACACTGTAAAGCAATTATACTCCAATAAAGATGTTTTAAAAAAAAAGATACACGCATCTCAATGTTCACAGCAGCATTATTTACAATTGTCAAGCCATGGAAACAACCTAAGTGTCCATCAACAGATAAATGAAGTTGTGGTATATATATATATATATATATACACACATACATACATACACACAATTGAATATTACTCAGGCATAAAAAAGGATGAAATTTTGCCATTTGCAGCAACATGTATGGACTTTGAGGCCTTTATGCTAAGTGAAATAAGTCACACAGAGGAAGACAAATACTGTAGGATATCACTTATCTGTGGAATCTAAAAAATACATCAAACTAGTGAAGATAACAAAAAAGAAACAGACTCACAGATATAGAGAACAAACTAGTGGTTACCAGTGGGGAGGGGGGAGGGGCAATATAGGGATGGGGGAGTGGGAGGTACAAACTATTGGGTATAAGATAGTCTTAAGGATGTATTGTACAACATGGGGAATATAGCCAATATTTGCAATAACTGTAAATAGAATGTAACCTTTTAAAAGTGTATAAAAATAAAAAATTTAAAACCTTTAAAAAAAACTACAAAAGGCAGAAGAAAGTGTAAAAAGACAAAAATAGAAACAGAAAACAAGAGCAACAAATAGAAAAGAGTAATAAATATGGTAGATATTAATCCAATTATATCAATAATCACTTTAAATGTCCATTATCTAAATATACCAATTTAAAAATAGAGATTGTCAGTGTGGATCAAAAAACAAGACCCCAACTATATGTTGTCTACATAAACCCACTTTAAATAGAGACCTATATAGATTAAAAGGAATAGGATGAAGAAAGATATACTGTGCTAAACACTTGTCGAAAGAAAGTAGGGTAGCTGTATTAATTTCAGACAGAACCAACTTCAGAGCAAGGAAAATTATCAGTGATAAAGAGGAGGATTACATGATGATAAAGGGGTCAGTTCTCCAGGAACACACAATAAACATTAACGTGTATGGACCTAACAACAGAGCATCAAAGTACATGACACAAAAATTGATAAAACTGTAAGGAGAAATAGATGAATCCACTATTATAGTTGGAGACATAAACTCTCCTCTGTCAGAAATGGACAAACACAGCAGACAGAAAATCAGTAAGGATATAGCAAACTCAACAGCACCATCGATCAACTGGGTATAATTGACATCTATCAACTACTTCATTCAACAGCAAAATATACATTCTTAAACTCACGTGGCACATTTACCAAGATAGACCACATTCTGGGCCATAAAACACATACTAACAAATTTTTAAAAATATAAAATACAATATCTGCTCTCAGATCACAATGGAATTAAACTAGAAATAAATAATAGAAAAATAGCTAGGAAATCCCAAAATACTTGGAGATTAAACAACACACTTCTAAGTGAGACATGGTTCAAAGAAGAAATCTCAAAATAAATTAAGAAGTATTTTTAAGTAAATGAAATGAAAATACAACTTATCAAAATTTGTGGAATGCAACAAAAGCAATGCTTGAAAGGAATGTTATAGCACTGAATACCTATATTTGAAAAGAAGAAAGACCTAAAACTATCTAAGCTTCCCCCTTGGGAAACTAGAAAAAGAAGCACAAGTTAAATCCAAAGTAAGCAGAAGAAAAGTAATTTAAAAATTAGAACAGGGGCTTCCCTGGAGGCGCAGTGGTTGAGAGTCTGCCTGCCGATGCAGGGGACACGGGTTCGTGCCCAGGTCCGGGAAGATCCCACGTGCCGTGGAGCGGCTGGGCCCGTGAGCCATGGCCGCTGAGTTTGCGCGTCCGGAGCCTGTGCTCCGCAACGGGAGAGGCCACAACAGTGAGAGGCCTGCGTACCGCAAGAAAAAAAAAAAAAAAAAGAATCTGCCTGCCAATGCAGGGGACACGGGTTCAATCCCTGGTCCGAGAAGATCCCACATGCCACGAAGCAACTAAGCCCGTGCGCCACAACTACTGAGCCTGCGCTCTAGAGCCCACAAGCCACAACTACTGAGCCTGCGTGCCACAACTACTGAAGCCCGCGCGCCTAGAGCCCAGGCTCCACAACAAGAGAAGCCACTGCAATGAGAAGCCCGCACACCGCAACAAACAGTAGCCCCTGCTCACCACAACTAGAGAAAGCCTGTATGCAGCAATGAAGACCCAATGCAGCCAAAAATAATAAATAAAAATAACTTTATAAAAAATGAAGATTATGAACAACTCTATACCCACAAATTTGATAACCTAGATGAAATGAACCAATTCCTTGAAAGACAATCTGCCAAAAGTCACTTGAGAAGAAATAGACAATCTGAATAGGCCCACATCTATTAAAGAAATTGAAACAATAATTTATAACCTAACAAAACAGAAAACACCAGGCCCATATGGGTTCACTGAAGAGTTCTACCAAACACTTAAGAAAGTATACCAATTTTCTACAACGTCTTCCAGAAGACAGAAGTAGAGGGATGGCTTCCTAAATCATTCTATAAGGCTAGTATTACCCTAAAAGCAGGACCAGACAAAGACAGTACAAGCAAAGATTCAACTACTTACGAAAATATAGTTTACATGTATTTGTAGCTGGGTGCATGGAAGCTACAACAGGTGCAAAATTCTGAAAGTAGGAAACATGTGGGGGAACTACTGTCCATCCTCTGCAGTGGGAGTTCCTGCTCTGCCCTAGCATGTGGCCTTTACCAGACATGACCAAAATCCACCTGACATTTGGTCAAGGCAGGTGCCAGAGTCAGCCTGCATATTAGCTATTAGTAAAGCTGGACTTCTCTATTTTAAATAAATAGATATAAATGAATCATCTTGCTCACCTAACACTGGAACCAATTCAGGAAGTAATATTTACCTACTAAGTACCATCCCTTTGCTGAGTCTATAATATAGATTATTGTATTTAATTCTCACAGCTCTATGAAGTTGATTCTAAGATAACCCTCATTGGTGGAAGAAAACGAAGCAGACATAACGAAGTCACTTTCCCAAGGTCACTCAGCTATTGATGAAAATCCAGATATCTCTGACTCTGATCAGAGAGATTGCTTTAACCATATTTGTAATGGCAACTACAGCTGGGGCAATATCCCCATTCTTTGCTTAGCGCAGTCATTCTTTTTATTGGACACAAATCAAGTGCAACCTTATGCTACACCTTTGCTATGATCCAAGGTTCTAGTCCCGGCTCAGGGAGAGGATGAAATCTATATATGTCCTCAGCTGCCCGTGCCTCTAATCCCTGGATATCCATGGGTGATGTTCCTGGTTCTCTACCAGGGGTTGCTTTGGTCCTTATTTCTATCTGGTCTTGTCCCATTTTTTCCTGGAATATCTTGAACATCTGAATTTATGATTTGGCAATGCCACACTTCTCCACCTTTTAGCATTTACGCATGCTTTTCCTATTTCTATAGTCTGTTGATGGTCATTTCAATGGAAATTTGGAAAGAAGTTAGAGTTGCATACAAATGTAGCCATCCTATCTGGAAGTCTATTCTATCAAGTACAAAAGCTAAACATTTTTCTTGCCTCTAGAGCATGATTATGGGCAAGTTCTCTGAACTGAGACATTCTTTCTCTCTCTCATCTGGGCTAAGAGCTCATACCTTAAGATATTCCACAGTACATACAAATGAGCAGGGCCAGGAGAAGCTGGAAGGTAGAGGGAGGGTGGGTCCTTCAGATGACCCTATGCTGAAATTTTCTGTTCACCCCACCTGGACCCATTCAAAGGCCACTGTTTACAAGGCTCTATTTAGAGTCATGGTTTTCAGTATGAATTCTGTGGGTCCCTGGTGAGTGGGAAAGAAGCTGAGTATGAGACCCCAGAACCCCCTATTCCCACTTCATCCAAGCAGCTCTGCATGTATCTATGTTAGAAACTTTGTCTGAGTCCTGGTCAGACATTTATGGATGATGTAAGTAGACTGAGCCAGGTGTATCTTTGTGAGAGGGCATGGGGGCTTCTGAGGTTCAGTCCTCATCCTGAGCCAGGAAGTCCTGTGGCAGAGCCAGAAGGACCCTGCCCCCGGCAATGGTGGGGAGTCCAGTCCCATCTGTACCCAAGGCTGGGATTCAATTTGTCCCCTTAAAGATGTCCAGTTTCTCTCATTTCACAAAAGAATGGGGACTTTTTGTAACTACGTGAAAAGGGAAAGCCTACAACATCAAATAAACACATATTTAGGACGATGGCCAAGACTGGTATCTCTCTGCCCTGGAGAGCTTCTGCCTCTGATGGGGAAGTACGTCCACTGCAGCTGCTTCTGCTCTAGACACTGTGACCTGTTGGTCCCTGCTCTACAAGCAGCAGGCTGTGCGTGCCGTGCTACTCCTGAGGCTAAACGGAGCCTCAGCACCTTTTGAGTCTGAGAAGCCAGGAGGTGTTAGGCTTCAGGTAGCATGAAGCCTTGGAAACTTGCAACTCTGAAGCCAAATGCAGCTTTATACAAATATTTAAAAGCCCGGACTTCCCTGGTGGTGCAGTGGTTAAGAATCTGCCTGCCAACGCAGGGGACACGGTTCGAGCCCTGGTCCGGGAAGATCCCACATACTGCGGAGCAACTAGGCCCGTGAGCCACAACTACTGAACCTGCATGCCTAGAGCCCGTGCTCCGCAACAAGAGAAGCCACCGCAAGCACAAGCCTGCGCGCCGCTACGAAGAGTAGCCCCCACTCGCCACAACTAGAGAAAGCCCACGCGCAACAACGAAGACCCAACACAGCCAAAAATAAATAAATAAATATATTTATTTATTTATTTAAAAAAAATTAAAAGCCCACTCGCTGTGGTAGAGATCCTTGGCATCTGGCCATAAGGAGGTGTGCTGTTGATCAGCACAAAGGACAGCGCCTGAATCGGCGCTTAATAGAATTACTGGATGTCAAGTCTGGGAAAGAAGGGCCTCCTTACAGATACCGGGAAGGGTCAGACTGAGGGTAGGGGTGTGCTCAGGTGCCCTGCAAATGCCACAAGCAATTGACATCCCCCTGCTTGCCATCACAGCCAGAGGCATCTAGTTACACCTTCTAAAGTAGGGGGCACTGACTCACTTAGGAGCTGGGAGGCCACACATTTGGCACAAGTGGATGCCACGAGAAGACTGGGGGCTGGACAGCTTCCCTGGAGAGAGATACGCGATGCGTCCCCCAAAAGGGCAAGCTCTGCCTGACCAACAGACTGGCCTCGTGGCTCCCTCCTGGCTCAGAGCACACTTTCTCTCTAGTTCGTGTGCTCATGCTGTTGACCTGCGATGCTGAGCTCCACTGCAAGCGGGAGAAGGCCTCAATGGGATGAGGCTGCCCCATGTTCCTGATGCAGGTTCCAACGTGGCTTCTGGGTCGGGGCAGAGCTCCATTCCCAGATCACTGAGTGGTACGACACTGTTCCTTCTTTGCCTTCCGAGGAGCTACCTTCTACTGACCACTTCCTATGTCCTGCAAACACTAATCTCTTTACCTATGTCCTCTCCTCTGATCATCACAGCAACGCTGTGGGTGGGTATTGATGCTTCTCCCATTCTGCAGACAAGAAACTGAGACTCAGAGAGGCTAAATCATGGCCAGTAACTGTAGCCAGGACTGTCACTCAGATCTGCCTCCAACCAGTGTCCCTGTAGTGTATGACTCCAAGGGCAGAGGACTCCTGGGGCAAGGATGCTGGGGTAAAGGACACACCACAGCCAAGCCCCATAACCTTCCTTCTCTAGGTCAGAGGCCATTTAGATTTGGGGGTCAGACAACACATGGCATTGCTCTGTGCTGGGCTTACAAGGTCTCTGCTTCTGAAGTCAAGAGTCCAACAGGAAGGCCAGCCTTAATGCACAAATAGTCATACAGTGTTAACCTCCCAGCCTCCCCTATTTGCCTGTTCGATGAGAGACATGACAATCACGTCTCTCTCACACACTGCCCAGGAAGAAATTGGACTAAAAGGTGTCTGGTCCAGGGTACAGGTTCAGTAGACATGGCTTCCTTCTGAGCTGCATGTGGGGGACCTGTGAACTGAGCCTCTTCCTCTGAGTCACCCGCAGCAGGTCTCCTGCCAGGGGTTGTGAAGGTTGACCAGTCCCTGCATCGTGGTGGATCTGCTGTCCTGGGGGTGGGGGCTGGGATCTTCCCCCAGACCACTTCCTGGTCACTTCCCTTTCCTTCACTCTTATGCTGCTGAAGGTCAGCATGGGGCCCTCCCTGGCCACATGATTCTCTTCTTTGGAAGCCCAAGGTGCTTCTCAGAAAGGAGATTGCTTGAACCCACAAAGCATGGGAGTTTGGAGGGAGGGGCTGTGTCCCAAACTGACAGGTGAGGGAAGCCACTAGGTGCACCTGCACTAGACATGGAGAAAGCTGTGGCCCCAGAGGGCTTGAGGGTGGTCACGGCTGATTTCTGTTCCAGCTCTGCCACATACTGGCTGTTTGGACTTGGTACCCGCAAGCAGCAGTTTCTACATCAGTCAAGTGAGTAAACTGAAGCTCCCTCTCCAGATAAAAGAAGAGGTAACATGTGGAAGACACCAGAACAGTTCGCCAGAGTGGCACTTATCAACAGAGGTTGACAGTGCACGCGCGCGCACACGCACGCACGCACGCACACACACACACACACACACACACACACACACACACACACACACACACACACACACACACACACACACACACACACACACCTCCCAAAGCCTGCTTAACTAGTCCATCAGAGCAAGCTCTCCAAGACTGGGTTTTGAATAATGAAAACATTTTGAGTGATAAATGCCTGCAGGCCATCAGTATTTCTCAGGAAGTGTAGTTGGTGCCCTGCCCCAATGGTGTGTTGGGTGCCCCCTGGGAGAGTGTGTGGCTGGTCCCTGAAGAGGAAAGACATGGAGCCTGTGGGCCGCACCTCTACTTCCCTCACCTCACAGCCTCCTGACCTGGCACCAGTCAGGACACTGGTGGTCTGTGGATGCCCCTTCCTCTTCCCCCTTCCCCCTTCCCCACTCCGCTCTCCACTAGAAAACAAAGAGCCACACACGGAAGTGTCGTGTTCTGCTAATTGAGGGAGAGAGAGTTGAGTACTCTTGTCTTTCAAGGTTGATGTGTTTGTCAAAATCCAGCTTCTGCCCCTCCTCACAGATTAAATGACTCATTTCTCATTTGGATAAAAAGCTCTAATTTAGATAAAAAGTTCCTACATGGGTGTTTCTGTGAACAATATTTGTCTTTAATCTAAACAGATCATAACCGGTTAGAAAATTTTCTCCACTCTTCTGATTTATCTGCTTTTACATGCCAGCTTCAAGGAAGCAGACAATGGGCTCCGGGTTGGGGGGCCCATAAGCTAAAGGAGAGAAGCAGAGGGGGGATGCGTGAAAGAGGAAACAGGGTTTTCAAAGCGCCAGGGCTTGATCATGTTTCTGCACCCCCAAAGCACTGAGCGTGTCCATCACATGGCAGGCTGAATGAATGAATGAGTGAATGAATGGATGGAGAAAACAGGCGCAGAAGTGGGAAATTCAGGAAAGAACTTGTGTTTTCTTAGCTGGGTAAGATGACCACTCAGGTCCCCTAATGCTCACATCCCACAGGGAAAACAGGCAGCTGTCTTACAGAGGATGAGACTGAGCTGAGGGGCTGGGGGACTTGCTCCGAGAAAATGGGAGGGACTGGGCACAGCCCAGACCCCCCAGCAACAGGCCCACCCCTGCCCCTCACGCAGCCGCTTACCTGGGCTTGAGTTGCTCACAGCCAGACCCCAGCCATTCTTCCAGGTTGGACCAGTGGGGCCTCCTCTGGTGACCTCAGGACTGGACCCACAGCTGTCCCTGTAGGGGTGGCCCACGAACCCCTGCCCAGCAGATGAGGGCTGAGAGATGAGGTATTCTGGGAGATGCCCTGGGCCTCATTCCAGGGCAGCAGGGTCTGCGCTCCATGGACTCACTGCAGCGGGTCCCTGGTCCTGATTTTCACACCGCGACCAGCCCTCCTCAGTCAGAGCAGTGGGGCAGCTTCAGCCTTGCCTCCTATGCTCGGGGGCCGTTGTGACTGGCGTTGAATTGACCACCCCTGCTCTGCATGCAGCACAGCTGATGGCTGGTAAAAACAAAACAAAACACAGAAAACCAAAACTGAGGCAGAGAAAACAGAAAGGGAGACAGACAGATGGAGGAAGAGGTGATTCCTTGAGAAAGAGAGGGAAAGGGACAGGAAAAGATGAAGAATTAATAGAGATAGGGGACTTCCCTGGCGGTCCAGTGGTTGGGACCCTGCCCTTCCATTGCAGGGGGCACAGGTTCGATCCCTGGTTGGGGAACTAAGATCCCGCATGCCTCACAGTGTGGCTGAAAAAAAAAAAGAATAAACAGTTATAAACATGGGGAAAGAAAGAATAAAACTGACTCCTGAAGAGGACAGCGTGTGCCCGTGTGTGTGAGCACGTGTGCGTGCACGTGTGGTGTGTGTGCATGTCTGCTGGTGCACACACACGAGCCAGGTGTAGGGGGCATGTGTGGGAATAGTGCACTTTCACAGATGCAGCCCTAAGCCTTGCCACTGCGTGGGAGCATCAGTCCAATGGCCGCCATCATGGGCTTGGGCATCCGTCACGTGGGCACTGCCAGTAAGGCAGTGAAGCTTGTTGAAATCTCTAGAAATTTCGAGGGGTTGGAGCCAGGGTGGGATGGTGCTTGGCCTTTCCTGCTCCCCTGAGTTCCCACAGACTCCAGCCACCCACCTGTCAGGGTCTGGGGGCTACAGACAAGCCAGTGTGGTGCGGGCACATTCCAAACTTGCTTGCAGTGGGGCAATGAGGACAGTCTTGGACATCTAAATGCACTTTAATGCACAGGTGCTGTCTGTAATTTGCCCCACGTTCATTTCCATGTTGACATTTTGAGAAAGGAATAGTATACCAATTTTACAGATGAGAGGATGAAACCTATGAGGTCAGTCTTTTAGTCCCTTGTGGCCACAAATTTATGGAATAAAAAAATATCTCTGTTAAACAACCACATCAGTGGATGGACCTAGAGACCGTCATACCGAATGAAGTAAGTCAGACAGAGAAATATCATACGCTATCACTTATATGTGGAATCTAAAAAAAGGCTACAAATGAACTTATCTACAAAACAGAAACAGAGTTACAGAGGTAGAAAATAAACCTATGGTTATGGGGGGTGGTAAGGGGGGGATAAATTAGAAGATTGGGATTGACATATACACACTACTATATATAAAATAGATAACTAGTAAGGACCTACTGTATAGCACAGGGAACTCTACTCAATACTCTGTAATGGCCTATATGGGGAAAGAATCTAAAAAAGAGTGGATATATGTACATGTATAACTGATTCACTTTGCTGTACACCTGAAACTAACACAACACTGTAAATTAACTATACCCCAATAAAAATTTTTAAAAAAACACATCAGGAGAGGACCACTGTGAAAGGCGGGTTGTGTTGGAGGTTCTGAGAGGAAAGAGACACAGAGCAGAGGGAGCCTGGGCTCCTGAGGGGTGAAGATTTGGGACACTGGGGGCAGTAAGTAGGGGGTGAGGTGTCCTCCTTCACTTGCTCCAGGACAGGGGCAGTAGGTGTGGGCACTTGGGCTTCAGAGGACAGACAGAGCCTGGGGCAACTCCCAGGAAGTCAAGTAGCCCCAGTCTAGAAACCTCCATCACTGGGACTCATGACTGACCACAAGGCTTGTCCCTTCCACTCATGTTCCTTGGGCAGGCTGTAGGAAGAACTAGAACATTCATACGGGGTAAAAGGGAAATGGCAAGGCAAGGATGCACAGTCATATGTTCCTGTGATTTAACACACACCAAAGGAAAACAAACACCACAAAAGAGGAAACCAGGGACTTCCCTGGTGGCGCAGTGGTTAAGAATCCACCTGCCAATGCAGGGGACACGGGTTCAATCCCTGGCCCGGGAAGATCCCACATGCCGCCCGGAAAGATCCCACGTGCCGCAGAGCAACTAAGCCCATGTGCCACAACTACTGAGCCTGCACTCTAGAGCCCGCAAGCCACAACTACTGAGCCTGAGTGCAACAACTACTGAAGCCCGTGCACCTAGAGCCTGTGCTCTGCAGCAAGAGAAGCTAATGCATTGAGAAGCCCAAACACCACAATGAAGAGCAGCCCCCGTCCTCCGCAACTAGAGAAAGCCCACACACAGCAACAAAGACCCAAAGAAACCAAAAAAACTGTTTTAATTTTTAAATTAAAAAAAAAGAGGAAACCAATGCATCCTGTGGAAATCAACATTCAAGGACTTAGAGTTAATTGAGTAAAGAGAGAAGACTTTAGAAAAAGTATAATTAATATCCACAGACAGATATGACTGAATAGGAAGCCAGAAAAATATTCAGTGACAAATTTGAAGGCATCCAGATTGGAAAGGAAGAAGTAAAACTATCTCTATTTGCAGATAACACACTCTAGGACGTAGAAAACTTTGAAGGAATACACACTTACACATACACACACGAACACACATGCACACAGCTGTTAGAGCTAATAAATGAGTTCAGCAAGGTTGCAGGGTATACAAGATCAATAAAAAATCAGTCGTATCTTTATATATCAGCATTAAACAATCTGAAAATAGAATTAAGAAAACAATTCTGGGGGCTTCCCTGGTGGTGCAGTGGTTAAGAATCTGCCTGCCAATGCAGAGGACACGGGTTTGACCCCTGGTCCGGGAAGATCCCACACGCCGTGGAGCGACTAAGCCCGTGAGCCACAACTACTGAGCCCATGTGCCACAACTACTGAAGCCCACAAGCCTAGAGCCCGTGCTCCGCAACAAGAGAAGCCACCGCAGTGAGAAGCCTGCGTACCACAACGTAGAATAGCCCCCACATGGTGCAACTAGAGAAAGCCCATGTGCAGCAACGAGGACCCAATACGGACAAAAATAAATAATAAAATAAATAAATTTATTTTAAAAAAAAACAAAACAATTTTGTGTTAGTTTGCTAGAGCTGCCATAACAACATGCCACAAAATAGGTGGCTTAAATGGAAATTCTTTTGTCTCACAGTTCTGGAGGCTAGAAGTCTAAGACAAAGGTGTTGGCAAGTTTGGTTTCTTCTGAGGGCTGTGAGGGAAGGGTCTCTTCCAGGCCTCTCTCTTAGCTTCTGGTAGTTTCTCGGCTTGTCACAGCATAGCTCCAATCTTCACATGGCATCCTCTCTGTGTGCATGTCTATGTCCAAATTTCCCCTTCTTATAAGGACACAGACATACTGGATTAGGGGCCCACCCTAAAGACTTCAGTTTAACTTGATTACCTCTGTAAATACCATAACTCCAAATAAGGTCACATTCTGAGCTACTGGGGGGTTAGGCCTTCAACATATGGATTTTGAGGGGATATAACTCAACCCATAACAAATTCCATTTACAATTGCATCAAAAATAATAAAATATTTATGAATAAATTTAACAAAGACTTATATGCTGAAAATTATAAACATAATTGGAAGAAATTAAAGAAGACTTAAATAAATGGAAAGGCATCCCAAGTTCATGATGGGAAGACGTAATATTGTTAAGATGGCAATACTCCCCAAATAAATCTACAGATTAAAAGCAATCCTTACCAAAATCCCAGGTGTATTCTGTAAAGAAATTCACAAGCTGATGCAAAAATTCACATGCAAATTCAAGGAAACCAGCATAGCTAAAACAACCTTAAAAAAGAAGAACAGAATTGGAGGACTTACACTTCCTGGTTTCAAAACTTACCAGCAAGCTACAATAAACAAGACTGTGTTACTAGCATAAGGATATATGCAGAGAGATCAACGAAATAGAATTGAGAGCCCCAAAATAAACCTTCACATTTATGAGCAATTGATTTTGAAAAGGTTGCCAAGACAATTCAATGGAGGAAAGAATCATCTTTTCAACAAATGGTATTGGGACAACTGAACATTTACATGCAAGAGAATGGAGTTAGACCCTACCTCACATCATGTATCAAAATTAACTGAAAATAGATCTAAAATTTCAATGTAAGAGCTATATTTATATAGTTCTTAGAAGCAAACAGGTATAAATCATCATGACTTTGGATTAAACAATGGTTTCTTAGATATGACACCTAAAGCACAAGCAACCAAAGATAAATAGATAAATTAGACTCTGTCAACATTAAAAACTTTTATATTTCAAAAGACATGATTAAGAAAATTAAAAGTCAAGCCAGAAACTGGGAGAAAATATTTGTAATGTAAATATCTGCTAAAAGACTTGTATCCAGAATACGTAAAGATCTCTTACAAAGTAGCAAAATAAATTTTTTTAACTAATTTTTAAATAGGCAAAGTATCTGAAGACATACTTCACCAAAGAATATGTAGGAATCGTTAATAAGTGAATGAAAAGATGTTCAACATCATTAGTCATTTAGGGGTATGCAAATCAAAACCACAATGAGACATCATTTGCCAGCCACCAGCAGAGCTATAATAAGAAAGACCGTCCTTACAAGCTTTTGGTGAGAATGTGGGGAAACTGGAACACTTATACATTGCTAATGAAACGTAAATGATGCAACTACTTTGGAAAAACACTTATTTTCTTAAAAAGGTAAACATAAATTTACCATATGATCCAAGCAATTCCACTCCTAGGTATGCACCTAAGATAAATGAAAATTTATCTCCACACAAAGATGTGTATGCACATGTTTATAGTAGCATTATTCATAATAGCCAAAAAGTCCATCAACTGGTGAACTGGTGAACAAAATTAGTGTATCCATACAAAGAAATACTATTTGGCAATAAAAAATAATGAAGTACAGATACAAGCTACAACAAAGATGAACCTTGAAAACATTATGCTAAGTGAAAGAAACCAGAAGAAAAAGACCACATATTGTATGACTCAGTTCGTATTAAATGCCCAGAAAAGGCAAATCTATAGACAGAAAGTATATCAGTGATTGCCTAGGGCTGGGAGTAGAAATAGGGATTTACTGCAGATGGACATAAAGGATCTTTTTGGGGTGATGGAAATGTTCAGAATTGGATTGTCGTAACAGCTATACAACCCTGTAAATTTACTAAAAAATCATTCACACAAAATGAGTGAATTTTATGGTACATAAATTATAACTCAATAAAGCTCTTAACCACACACACACACACACACACACACACACAGAAATTGTTAGAGAAAATAAATGATTCAGCAAAGTTATAGGATATAAAATCAGTACATAAAAATCAGTTCTATTTCTGTATGTTAAAGATAAAATTTAATTGATTTGTGATAGCATCAAAAAGAGTAAAATTCTTAGGAATAATTTTTATTTATTATTTTATTTTATTGAAGTGTAATTGACTTATTGATACAATGTCATGTTAGTTTCAGTGTACAGCACAGTGATTCAGCTATAATTTTTTTGTCAGATTCTTTTCCCTTATGGGTTTTTACAAAATACTGAGTATAGTTCCCTGTGCTCTACAGTAGGTCCTCGTTGGAATAATTTTAACCAAGGAGCTTAAAGATTTATACACTAAAAACTGTAAAACATTGCTGAAATAAAGAAGACATAAATAAATGAAAAGGTAACCCATGTTCATTGATCGGAAGACTTAATATTGTTAAGATGACAATAATATCCAAAACAATCTACAGATGAGTGCAATCTCTATCAAATCCCAATGGTATTTTTTACAGAAAAAAAAATCCTAAAATTTATATGGAATATCAAGGGATCCCAGAACAATCTTGAAAAAGAAGAACAAAGCTAGAGGTCTCACAGTTTCTGGTTTCAAGATATATTACAAAGCTACAGTGATCAAAACAGTACAGTGTTGGCCTAAAGACAGACATTTAGACAAATGTAATAGAATAGAGAGCCCAGAAATAAACCCTCACATATGATCAAATGATTTTTGACAAGGTGCCAAGATCATTCAATGGGGAGAGGATAATCTTTTCAACAAAAGGTGCTGGAAAAACTGGATATTTACATGTTAACAAATAAAGTTGGAGTTTACCTAAGCCATATTTAAAAAAAAATAACTCAAAATGGATCAAAGACCCAAAAATAAGAGCTGAAACTATAAAACTCTTAGAAGAAAGCATAAGTGAAATCTTCATTGCATTGGATTTGGCAATTATTTTTTAGATTGGACACCAAAAGCACAGATATTGGAACGCTCATAGATTGCTGGTGGGAATGTTAAAATGGTGCAGCTGCTGTGGAAAACAGTTTGGCGGTTCCTCAAAAAGCTAAATATGGAATTACTATGACTCAACACTTCTACTCCTAGTTATATACCCCAAAGGAATTGAAAAGCAAGGACGGGAACAGATATTTATATCCCAGTGTTCATAGCATTATTCACAGTAGCCAAGAGGTGAAAATAACCCAAGCATCCATTAAATGAATGGATAAACAAAGTGTATTATATACATACATGAAATAGCATTCATACAAAGAAATGAAGTTCTGATACATACTGCAACATGGATGAACCTTTAAAATAAGGTGAAATAAATGAGACACAAAAGTGCAAATATTATGATTCCACTATATGAGGTGTCCAGAATAAGCAAATTCTTAGAGACTGAAAATAGATTAAAGATTACCAGGGGCTGGGGAGAAGATGGGGAGTTTCTGTTTAATGGATACACAGTTTCTGTTTGGGGTGATGAAAATATCTTGGGAATAGATAGTGGTGAAGGTTGTACAGCATTGTGAATGTCATTAATGCCACTGAACTGTATACTTTAAAATGGTTAAAATGGAAAATTTTGTTATATATTTTTACCACAGTTTTTTAAAAATTCATAATGTAATAGATTAAAAACTACTGAATTGTACACTTTAAATGTGTGAACTCTGTGGAATGTGAATTATATCTCAATAAAGCTACTTTTTATTTTTAATTTATTTTAATTTTTATTTTTTTTATTATTATTTTTTGGCATCCTCACATGGCTTGCAGGATCTTAGTTCCCCAACCAAGGATTGAACCTGGGCCACAGCAGTGAAAGCACCGAGTCCTAAGCGTTGGACGGCCAGGCAACTCCCAATAAAGCTATTTTTTTTAACTGATAGAAACATCAGAAGGTATTAAAATAGCTCTCTTATAGTAGGAGATATACATATATCTCCTAAGAAATAAACAAAGAAGTAAATAAATAAAATGGAAAATGATAGATCAATTTTTTTAAATTTCATTAAAATCCTTCTATCAACAATAGAATTGGGGCTTCCCTGGTTGTGCAGTGGTTGGGAATCCGCCTGCCAATGCAGGGGACATGGGTTTGAGCCCTGGTCCGGGAAGATCCCACATGCCGCGGAGCAACTAAGCCCGTGCGCCACAACTACTGAGCCTGCGCTCTAGAGTCCACGAGCCACAACTACTGAGCCCACGTGCCACACCTACTGAAGCCCGCGTGCCTAGAGCCCATGCTCTGCAACAAGAGAAGCCACCGCAATGAGAAGCCTGCACACCGCAACGAAGAGTGGCCCTCACTCTCCGCAACCAGATAAAAAGCCCGCGCGCAGCAACGAAGACCCAATGCAGCCAAAAATAAAATTAAAAAATTTTTTTTAATTTAAAAAAAACAATAGAATTAATCTTTAAAAAGGGACAAAAATTTCCTGAGATGTAAACTCCTAAGTAGTTCTAAATTAAGTCTAAAAAGTCTAATTCATATAGCCATATTCACTGACTTCAAAGTAATTAAGTTAGAAACTAGTGATTCCCCCAAATTACATAACACACTTAAAGTTACTCTTGGATTTAAAAGAACACCATGACAGAAATTCCCAACATCACAGCAGAAATCGATGACAACCAAGAAATGGATGACGGAATACTCCACTTTTTAAACTTGTGAATGTTTTTCAAAGCAGTATCCTGAGAAAATTTAGAACCTTAAATGCATTAATTAGAGAAAAGGAAGATTATAAATAAAGGAACTACTATCTTAGTTCAAAAGCAGGAATGCCAGCTATAAAATAAACCCAAGAAAGTTGAATTGTGATTGATAAAGAGGATGAAGATAATAAAATAGAAATCAAACCTACAGTAGGAAAAAATTCACACTGTTAATCCATAAAACCCAAAGCGGGCTCTCAGAATTAGCAATGCTGAATTTGCACAAATGCTGGGAGGCTCAGTGCCGTCACATGCATGTTTACAACATGGGTACTGCAACCTGATGAGACCGACGAGGAGAAAACACAGACAAGATCAGGAAAAAAGAAGGAAGACCAAGGAAATTAAATAAATCATAGTAGGCCAGTATGTACGATAAAGGGTTTGAAATCAGAGACATCATGGAGAAATTTACAGGAAAATATGAATTATCACAATGGGTGCGAAAACGCTAATAAACTAATAACTGCAAGGGAAGAAGCGGACAAAAAAGTACAAGGTTTACCCTAAATTACAGTGTCATTTTTTTCAGACAATGTGATTTTCTACCTAGAAAACTGAGTTAACAAACTATAAGAATAATTAGGACAAATTCCATTAGATGGAGGGAACTGCCTGTCTACACCAAGTCCCCTATCTACCAGCAATAAATTATAACATATAAAGAAAAATGTCGTTCATAATAGCAACACTGTTACAACACAGCCAGGGGTAAACCAAAAAAAACCGTGCAGGACCCATATGAGAAAATGATAAAGTGTCATGTCTATAATTTTTAAATTAAAATTTGCATGAATAAAGAGATAAACTGGAGAAAATGTGTAAGAATAGTCAAGACTGTTAGGAAAAAGGAAAGTAGTGAAGTAGAAATTCTCTGTGACACATGAAAATATATAATAAACCATTATAATTGAAGGAATATGTAAGAATAAACATATAGAATATCAGATACTCACTTTGAAAGAGGATAGTTTCCTGAAACTGGCCTACACATTGAGGAATTTACTATATAAACTAAAAGAGTGTAGAATATAGATTTTGAATAAGAGATTATTCAAAAAATGGTGCTGAATTGACTAACTATACATTTGTAATATAATGAAGGTAGACAGCTACCTCACAATACTAAAACAAATACAGATGATTTATCCCTACAAAATTATAATAAGTGAAAATAATATGAAAGAATTTATGTGGAATTAGGAAAGTCATTCTTAAGACACAAATGACAATATCTATAAAATAATTTTACATTAATAATAGTATACTGTGCAACCTCAAGATACGAGATACATTTTTCACTCAACAGTTTGGAAAACCGGATACTATTTAGAACTGATGGGAGTGTAAATAGGAACAGCATTTTTGAGGACAATTTAACCATATCTACTAAAATTAAAGGGTGCAATCCCTTAGACCAAAACAATTTCACTTCCTACACATATGCATAAGCTGGCTAAACAAGGATGTTTATTTAGCCTTGTTTATAGTAGCTACACAAATATATAAAATAAACAACCAAATGTCTATCGACATGGAAAAGGGTAAATAAATTATCACTATTCAGCAGTTTATAGATGAGGTCATCCTATATTCATTTAATATGGGAAGTTCTCACAAGATTTCTTGTTAAGTGGAGACAGCAAACTGCAAAAGCATGAATACATGGAATATCGTTTATGTTAACGATTTGTGTTAACTCACTGATGAAACCCAAATTATGCAAAAGCAAATTAATTTTTCTTTTTTTTTTTTGGCCGTGCCACGCAGCATGCATGATCCTAGTTTCCCAACCAGGGATCTAACCCATGCCCCCTGCAGTGGAAGCACAGAGTCTTAACCACTGGACAGGCAGGGAAGTCCCTACACCAGTTATGATGTCATCTTTGGGGAGGGCCTTGGGCATGGTGGCAGGGAGCAGGTGGCCATGTGGGAGGATTTCTGATGCATCTGTAAGTTTCACTTTTCTAAATAACAGAACATGCACATGTATTATTTGTGCAATTAGAATATAATTAAATATAAACATAAAAGATTTGTTTGGGTTGGAGGCAAAGAACATGTGAAAGCACCTGCCAAGTCTTGGTGAGGCATAACATGGACTCCTGGGCTGCTTTCCCAGCCACAAAACCTCCCGGGGGCAGAATGAAGAGAAAAGAACTCAAGTCTCTGCCCAGTCGTGGGAGATACCTTGTCCCCGAGGTAGAGGACGAGTGAGCGTGTGTGTGAGAGAGAGAGCTGTTGATGGTCGCGTTCTGACTCTGCGACATCAATGTCCAGGTTTTCCACACGATGCTGTCCTCTGTGCCAGCAGGAGCCCGCATGATGTGCATTTCTGAACACAACACCCCATTAGCTTTTTCTGGATACGCCACTGATCACTATTCTACAAGGTTTGCTGCTGGCGCTTTCTAGATCTTACCAGAAGGTGTCAGCAGAACATTTCAGACACCATCCAGGACTCTCGTTCCTTCCACCCAAGGGTGCTTCAATGATTTGTTGACAGAAACATTGAGGGGGTGAGGTCATCCAGTCAAGCTACCAGGAGGGACATGTGCAGGAAGTGATATTAACCTCAGGGCTGCCACCTAGCTAACATAAAGTTAAAACTCTTGATGGAGAGATACGACCTGATTTCTGAAAAGTTGAGGTGTACAAGTATACATTTCTGAACTGATTAAATGCACTATTTCTCTCCCATCAACTCCATACACCCAGTGAAGTCATTAGTCGGTAGGAAATCTAGGGGAGGTGGGAAAGGGCAGGTCAGTCTTCTTGTCGTCCGACACCCGTCCAACAAGGTCAATGGAGCTCCAGTCCAAGTTCACAGATGCTCAGAGAGTTTAAGTCAATTCTTCGGGGTCACATAGTCAATAAATGGCAGTCAGGACTTGAACTCATTGCCTGTGGCTCTGAATCCACTGCTTACTCTATTCTGCTACATGTCCACGGGAGCCTTCTGGAGGAGGGGGCTTGGCTTGGGCTGGTCCTTGACCATGCGGCATGTTCTGGCCCCTGTGAACACCTGAGGAGGTCCAGCATGGCTCTCGTTGTTCACAGGATCAGACACTGCTGGTGCCAGGAGGGGGTTGGCCGTGATATGCTTGGTTTCTGTTTCAGCACTGAACAGCTGGTGACCTTGCTCTTGACCTTCCTCTCCTTGGGCAAGAGTTCTGGAAAGAGCATGTTGGACTCTAGGATCTCCGAAAGCCCTCCAGCTCTGGAGCTCTACAACTGGGTGATCTCCAGAAAGAAAACTGTGTGAGACTGTGAAGCCTCTTTTCTTTGCAGATAGGCTCAAGGAGCCTAGCGGTAGTGTCTGGACCAAGAACTCTGGGCCTCGTCCTGCCCGAGGACTCAGACTTGGTGGGCAGTGAAAGACTGCGTTGCCGAAGTTTACTGAACTGGACTCTGCCTATCAGGGAAAGAGGTTCCACAGTCCTCTGGGTCCAGGGAATACCTGTGAGCAAAAGCCTTTGGCCATGGATTGCTAAGCCAAACTTCTGAGAGCCCAGGATCATGGAGGGAAAAACTAGGAATGGGGAAAGCAGGGTCCTTGTCAACCAGGACCGGCAAGTCCTCCCTTGATTCTGGAGAGAGTCGCAGAAGGGAAATTCGGATGGAATTCTGCTGAGCAGAGGGGTTGCTCCCAGCGGGCAAGGCTGATCTACCTGTGAATCACCCCAGTCCCCACCCATTCCCACCTAGAGGCAGTCCTGCCCACCTCCTGAGGGCAACCCTGCCCCCTCCCGACCAGTCTGACTGGACTCTAGGAGAACTCCACCTGCCTCTCCCTAAATACCGTGTGTCCCTCCACCCACCTGGGTTAGAGTTGGGATTCCCTATGGAATTCCCCAGGTCACTCTGCCTCCAAACTGGTGCTGGAACACAGCACCCCAGGGCTCACAGAGAATTCCAGACCTCCCCTGAGTCGCTGCTTACCTGGCCCCAGAGCCTCCATTTCTATCTGTAAAACAAGTCACTTCTACCTTCTTCACAGCGTTCCATGGAAGGAACTAAAGGCGTTATCATCAGAGAAGCATCAGCCCAGTGAGTGGGTCTGTTGTGTTGGGCATGATTTGTTCTAAATGTCTGATGGCCCTCGTACAGCCCCTCCCTGTTAGGATCATGCTTCCCATCCATTGACAGCAGGCTTGGCAACTGACATGTTTTGGCCCAAGAAATCTGAGCGGAAGTACCGTGCGCCTCTTCCAAGCGGAACATCCAGGGGCCATCGTGTTGTTCTCCCATTGCTCTTCTCTCTCATCTGGGAGACTAGTAGGTCCCAGGTACCGACTGCTTCTGAATCCTGAGGCCCTAACTGAGCAGAGCCGAGGCCAGCTTGCATTGGACTATAGAGGTGGGTAAGAAATAATCATTTGCTGTCATACAGCACTGAGATTTGGGATCATTTGTTTCAGCAACACCTCTTAGCCCACGCTGACTGATATAAGCACGGAGGACCAGTGGTATATGTTGGTTCCTTACCATCTCCCCTTTAAGGATGAGGCATCCATCATGCTTAGTATAATGAATTAGGAAGAACAATGCTCCAAGTTGCAGAGGTATAGCAGGGGGGCAAGGACAGTGGCTGGGAGTGGCCCTGCTAGGAGTGATGGAGTAGGGGGAGGAGGTGGGCAGGTGGAGGCCCTTGTATGTTATGGGTTGAAGACCTAGAGGGACCAGGTGATGTTGCAACCTTCGCTGTGCTTCAATGCAAAAAATAGTATTATTACTTATCTTCCAAGTCTTTCAGTAATAATGAAATTTCGTGAGTGCCTTGTTTGGGATAGGGTGTCACATATCCATTTTAGATGTTTGGGTAGAAGCCAAGCCAGGTGTCCCAGGGTGTTAGCACAGGCTGAAGGCTTAAGACAGGTCCCCGGGCCAGGTAGCGTAGGCGGGATGGCACAGACCCAGGAGATCAGAGACTGGAGGCAGAGCGCAGGTGCACTGGTTGGAGTGCGTGGGGTCGCCTGGATATAGGGCAGAGCCATATGTAGACGACCTCTGTCCTTGTCCGCAGCCCAGGGTTCTCCACAGGGCGGAGACTGTCGCATGGTCAGAGACTGTCAGGGCTGAGACTGCTGTCAAAGCCTGCTTCTGCTTGTCCAGCACTAATGAGAATACTATCTCCTAGAAGGGTCGCTCTCCTTGGAGGCGCGGGGTGACCGTGGGAGACGTTCATCTCGGAAATACGAAGCCCAGCCACAGAGATCTCAGTGGAAGGAGCACAGATTTCTGCTCCTTGTTAATTTCATGGTTGACTTAACTGTTCTTAAGCGATTATAGCGCTGGTGATGATGGGCTTGAAATGCTTTTACTTTTTTTTCCCAGCCAGTTCTCTTTCTTTGTCCCAAAAGATTCAGACTCTCGATTTGAAGTACAACTTCGTTGTCTTAAGGTTTCCTGGGCACCGTTGTTTGTGGGAACATATTTATTTTGCCTGTCGTAGGAGGAAGAACACTGAAGAGAGGGGGAGGATGAAGACGATACAGACCCGCATTCCCAAGCAGTTCTTATGGCCAGGCTGGGCTGCATACCTGTGTCCCATGCATCGTTTCTTTGAATTTTCTCAACAGCTCACGAGGCAGCACGGCCACTGGAGTATGAGCCCCACGGGGCTTATTTTATCACTGCATCCAATCATCTTAAGCAGGTCTGGCACATAATAGGAGCTCAATAAATATTTGTTTTTTTAAAAAGGGATATCATGATCATCCACATCTTAAAAATAACATAATGGAGGGCTTCCCTGGTGGCGCTGTGGTTGAGAGTCCGCCTGCCGATGCAGGGGACATGGGTTCGTGCCCCTGTCCGGGAAGATCCCACATGCCGCGGAGCGGCTGGGCCCGTGAGCCATGGCCACTGAGCCTGCGCGTCCGGAGCCTGTGCTCCGCAGAGGCAGACGCCACAACAGTGAGAGGCCCGCGCACCGCAAAAAAAAAAATAAATAAATAACATAATGGGGACTTCCCTGGTGGTGCAGTGGTTAAGAATCTGCCTGCCAGTGCAGGGGACACAGGTTCGATCCCTGGTCTGGGAAGATCCCACATGCCGCGGAGCAACTAAGCCCGTGTGCCACAACTACTGAGCCTGCAAGCCACAACTACTGAGCCCATGCGCCACAACTACTGAAGCCCACGTGTCTAGAGCCCATGCTCCACAACAAGAGAAGCCACTGCAATGAGAAGCCCCCACACCACAATGAAGAGTAGCCCCCGCTCGCCGCAACTAGAGAAAGACCGTGCACAGCAATTAAGACCCAACACAGCCATAAATAAATAAATAAATAAATAAAAATAACATAACGGAGGCTGAGGAGATTAAGAGACTTGCCCAAACCCACATGGCTCATAGGTGGCAGAACCGGAACTCAGATCTCTGGGACCCAGAAGGTTTCAATCTGCCTTCGGTGGGTATGGACCATTCAACCTCTTCTCAATGGTCAAGATAGACACAGGAGTGGTGTTAGAGAAAAGCCATTTTAGAAAGATACAGGAGGAACTTATCAACAGGATGGACTACATATTTTAATGGATTGTTATCTAGGTTGCACATTAATGTGGGAACTCTTGCAGCAGTATTTTCCAAAGGTGGCCACATATGCTCTTTTTACAGTGTTACATGGACTTGCCTCTATCAAAAGGTGGGGCTCGAGTCCCCTCCCCCTGAACCTGGGCAGACCTCAGTAACTGCCTCAACCAAAAGCATGGGATTTCCAAGCTCAGTCACACACATCAACACAGCCTTGTCCTGGACCTCTCTTGGGACGTGAGCCTTGGATATCTGAGCTGACAGGTGAGAAGTCTGGCCCCCGCATGCTGGGGAGGCCACATGGAGAGGCCATCAGGAGACAGAGATGCCCGAGAATGCCCAGTGTCCCAACCCCCGGCTGTCTGCCTCTCCCCGCCATCAACTGCCAGACATAGATGTGAGGGAGGGACGAAACCAGCAGGTGAGTCCAGCCTTGGCCTTTAAGCTACCCCGGCTGATGCAGAGTGGAGAGAGATGAGAAGTCTCCACCAAACCTGCCCAAATTGCAGCTTTGTGAGCCGTATAAACATTGCTGCGGGTTCTCATGCTCTCGGTAGAAGTGGTGGCCTGGAAGCAGGTAAAGGGGGTGTGGACGGTGTAGCTCTTCATGTCCTGCTATGCTCTGCCCACTAGTGCTGCTGTCTGAAAAGTCCCAGCCTCAGTGGGACCCCGGGCCACTGGATTTAGCACGGCACCCCCCTACCTGTCTGCCATGATACTGTGCTACTCTGCCCCTCTGAAACAATGGGTAAGCCCACTGCCCTGTGGCCAGTGCTTCAGCAAGGATGGCTTCTCACCCCTACAGCATCACTTTCCATCTCAAATGGATCATTAATATCAATCTCAAACACATTTTTATTAACCCTACCCTTAAAAAAATACTCTCTTGACTCTATTGTTTCTCGTGTCTCTTTTTTGCTCCCATTTTTAGCAAAACATTCTCAGAAGTGCGTCTATGTTCACATTCTGTACTCACTCCCAGCCTATCACTCTTGAACCCGTTCCAATTCGTTTCATCCAGCAAAACTGGTCTTGTAAGGACTCAGTGACTGAACCTGTCCCCCAGTGGCCAGATCCAAGGACTAAGCCTTGGTTCCCAGAGGACTTAAGCTGTCATTGGCGTTTGCATGGGCTGTCGCCCTCCATCTGGACCCGCCTGCTTCGCCTGTCCCAGGACACACCCCCTGGTTTCCTCTTCTCCTCAGCCCCCTTTTCTGGTCCCCTCTCATCCCTCCAACTTCTGTACTGGTGAGCCCGTGGCTCAGTGCGTGGGCTCCAATCTCTCCTCTCTTTTCTAGCATTACAAACACCACGTGGGTGCTGACAGGTCTTGAACCTCCCTGTCCAGCCTGGGCATTGCCATCTGGAATCAGAATCCCAGCCTCCTATGGCTAACGCCTGCTTGATCCCTTTACAGGAAGTCTGAGAGACATCTCAACCTTGACACGCCCACGTCCAAATTTCTCATGTTCTCCCCCCGAAGTGCTCCTCCCCAGCTGCTCAGTTAAAGGCCATCCATTCTTCTGGATCCTCTGGCCAAAAATTATGGAGTTAAACTGGACTATTCTATTTTTCTCAAACCCAACTCCCAATGCATCAGCAAATCCTTTTGGCTTGACTGTGCAGGTATACTCTGCATCCCCTCCATGGCCACCACCCTGGTCCAAACCCCCAGCATCTATCAAAGGATTATTAGAGCAAACTCCTACAGGGTGTCTCTGGTCTGCCTTCTGTAGTCCTACCATCTATGCTTCAAAAAGCACTAGAATAACCCTACTAAAAGGTCAGCTGGGGGCTTTCCTGGTGGCACAGTGGTTGGGAGTCCGCCTGCCGATGCAGGGGACACGGGTTCGTGCCCCAGTCCGGGAGGATCCCACGTGCCGCGGAGCGGCTGGGCCCGTGAGCCATGGCCACTGAGCCTAGGCTTCCGGAGCCTGTGCTCCGCAACGGGAGAGGCCACAACAGTGAGAGGCCCGCGTACCGCAAAAAAAAAAAAAAAAAAAATAGGCAAAGAAATTGAAAAGACATTTCTCCAAAGAAAATCACAAATGGTCAAGAAGCACATAAAAGATGCTCAACATCATTAATCATGAGAAATGCAAATCAAAACCAAAATGAGATACCACATCACACCTACTACAAGGGCTATAATTTTTAAAAATGGAAAATAACAAGTGTTGGTGAGAATGTGGAGAAATCGAAATCGTTATGAACTATTGACAGGAATGTAAAATGGTACAGCTGCTGTGAAAAACAAACTGGCACATCCTTGGGGTTCCATCAACGCCATAACCAACCCCAATTCCAAACCTAGAGGTCCAGCTGGGGAGCCTCAGGTGGGCTGCACAGTGCCCCGAAGCCCTCTAGAGGCCGTCTGCTGTAATGCCAACTCTCGACACTTCCTGCTGCTTCCCCCCCCCCCCCGCCGCCCCGCCCCCGCAGCCCCAGAGGCTGCACTGGCTTGGAAACGTGCCACCATGATTGCCTTCCTTCTCTCCCCCTAAGCGCCATGAGTGCTCTACAGAGGAGGGTATTTCTCTCTCAAACTCTCCCAGGACACTCTCACCTCCCAACCCACCCCACTACTTTAAATCAGCCAGCGGCCCGGCCATCTACATCAGGTCAGCGGGCTTTAAATCAAACAACATCCATAACTGACTTCACCTGCATTTAAGTCAGGACATCCAGGCAAGGGTGGGGGGAAAGGAGGAAGTGGATCAGGTGGAAAGGGAAGAAGGAAGTTTGCGGAGAGCTCAAGAGAAACAAAGGGCACAGGGATGAGGACAGCTCACCCAGCACTACCAGGGCTTTTACAGGCTCCAGGTTCAGGACAACTAGCCACGTTTCCCAGGTGCCAACACACACAGAGGCCTGCAGCTTAAAAGCTGCAAGCCCGAGTCAAGGCAGGTATTTCCGGGTCCAGGTTCCTGCCGCTGAAGAAACAAAGGACAGTACTCTGCAGACAGCCTGTTTGGCCGTCCAGCCACTGGGCCACAAGACCAGGCTGGAAATGCCCCCATCGCAAATTGAAGGCAACCTCTGTCCCCCACTGTGAGGTGAGGCATTTGACTGATTGAATCGGAGGGACCCGGTAACCAACCCCTTTGCTCTGGGCATGTCCTTGAGATTCTGCCCACCCCAAATCCAACTACATCTCAGAGCCTGTTGGTTTGGCCAGGGAGCCGCCACACTTGGGCTATGTTGGTGCTCTGGCGTCCTCTTGTGGCCGTCGTCTCTAATAGCAACTCATAGACCTTCCTCCTGCCTCCCTCGCCAGCTACAAGGGCTGCAAAGGCCAACGGCAAGTGCCCCCCTAATTTCATTTCCTCTCTCCCTCTAAGCAAAATGAAGTGCGCTAAGAATGGGGACATTTTCTCTCTCCAACACTCCCAAAGTACTCAACCTTCCCGACACCACCCCGCTGCTTTAACTTAAATAGCCTGGGACTTCCCAGGAGGTTGAGCAGTTAAGACTCCACACTTCCACTGCAGGTGGCACGGGTTTCATCCCTGTTCATGGAACTAATATTCTACATGTCACACGGCGAGGCCAAAATACGATAAATAAATAAATAGTCCCCTGAAGTCACTGATGTACCGGGGTTGAACTCAATAACCTCCTTCTTAATCAGGTGACCTGGTTTTATATCAGTTTTTTCCACGCAGGGTTTGGACACAGAAGGAAGAGATCAGATAGAAAGGGAAGACAAACGTTTGCGGAGAACTCTCCAGAGAAAGAGAGGGCACAGGGATGAGCAAAGCCCGCCCAGCAAATATCCAGGCTTTTACAGGCTCCAGGTTCAGGAAAACCAGCCCCGTTTTCCAGACGCCACACCCACAAAGGCCAACAGCTTAAAAATCTGCAAGCCCGAGTAAAGGCAGGTATTTCTGGGTCAAGAGACCTGACTCTGGAGAAACAAAGGGCAGTCAGTCTACAGGCAACCTGTCTGGTCATCCGACCACTGCGCAACAACCTGGAAGGAAGTGTCCCCATCGAAAGCTGAAGGCAGAACACTGCGCCAGTGTGAGGCGACGCAATTTGAGCCGGTGAATCAGAGGGGCCCGTAACCAACCCCTTTGCTCTGGGCACGTCCTTGCGGTTCTGCTAACCCCATCTTCAATCCCATCTCGAAACCTGGAATTTTGGCCAGGGATACACAAGTGGGCTCCGCTGGTGCTCCGGCGCCCTCTTGTGGCCCTCATCTCTAATAGCATCTTACAGCCCTTCCTCCTGCCTACCTTGCCAGCTCTAGGGGCTGCACTGGCGCAGGGCACCTGCCCGCCTGATTTCCTTCCCCCTATCCCTCTTATCACAATGAAGTGCCCTAGACATGGCGATATTTTCCCTCTCCAAGTCTCCCAGGGTACTCATCCCTCCCTACCACATCCTACTACTTTAAATTAATCAGCCCAGGACTTCCCTGGTCCTCCAGTGGTTGAGACTCCCTTCTTCCACTGCAGGGCGCCTGGGTTTGATCCTTGGTCGGACAACTAAGATCCTACATGCCACACGGCATGCCCAAATATAAATAAATAAATAAATGGACCCACTGCATTTACCGATGTACCGGGGTCTAAATCAATCATCTCCCACATACTTCAAGTGACCTGGCTTTAGGTCAGGTTACCCCAGGCAGAGTTGTGGACACAGAAGGAAGAGGATCAGATGGAAAGGGAAGACAAACTTTTGGAGAGAACTCTCGGGAAAAAGAAAGGGCACAGGGATGAGCGCAGCCCGCCAGCAAACACCAGGGTTTTTACAGGCTCCAGGTTCAGGACGACGGCCCCGTTTTCCAGATGCCAACACACACAGAGACCAGCAGCTTAAAAGCTGGAAGCCCAAGTCAAGCCAGGTGTTTCTGGGTCCAGAGTCCTGACTCTGGAGAAACAAAGGGCAGTCAGTCTGCAGACAGCCTCTCTGGCTGTCGGGTCACTGGGCCACCCGGCCCGGCTGAAAGTGCCCCCATGGCAAGCTGAAGGCAGAATTCAGCCCACTCTGTGAGAGGAGGCAGTTTCAGCAAGTGAATCAGAGGGGCCCAGTAACAACCCCTTTCCTCTGGGCACGTCCTTGACTTTCCGCAAACCCCATGTCCGAACCTGGAGGCTTGGCCAGGGATGCACACGAGGGTACCGCTGGTGCTCTGGCGCCCTCTTGTGGACGTCGGCTCTAATAGCCACTCTCAGCCCTTCTTCCCTGCGGAGCCCCGGGGGCTGCACTGCCTTGGGCACCTGGCAGCCTGATTGCCTTCCCCTTCTCCCGCTTAGCACAATGAAGTGCCCTACAAATGGGGCTATTTTCTCTCTCAAAGTTTCCCAGAGTACTATACCTCCCTACCGCACCCCACCACTTTAAATTAAATAGCCCGGAACTTTCCAGGCGGTCAATTGGCTAAGACTCCACCGCTTTCACTGAAGGGGGCACGAGTTTCATCCCTCGTCATGGAACTCAGAATAACAGCCTACATGCCACACGGCATGGCCAAAGGTAAATAAATAAATAAATAAACAAATAAATAAATAAATAGTCCCCTGAAGTCACTGATGTACCGGCCTTGAACTCAATCACCTCCCTTTTAATTCAGCTGACCTGGCTTTAGGTCACTTTTCCCCACGCAGGGTTGTGGAAACAGAAGGAAGACGATCAGATAGAAAGCGAAGACAAACGTTTGCGGAGAACTCTCCAGAGAACGAGAGGGCACAGGGATGAGCAAAGCCCGCCCAGCAAATATCCAGCCTTTTACAGGCTCCAGGTTCAGGAAAACCAGCCCCGTTTTCCAGATGCCAACACCCACAGAGGCCAACAGCTTAAAAAGCTGCAAGCCCGAATCAAGGCACGTATTTCTGGGTCCAGAGTCCTGACTCTGGAGAAACAAAGGGCAATCAGTCTACAGGCAACCTGTCTGGCCGTCTGACCACTGGGCCACAACCTGGCTGGAAGTGTCCCCATCGGAAGCTGAAGGCAGACCACTGCCCCCCTGTGCGGCGAGGCAATTTCAACCGGTGAATCAGAGGGGCCCGTAACCAACCCCTTTGCTCTGGGCACGTCCTTGCGGTTCTGCTAACCCCATCTCCAACCCCATCTCAAACCCGGGAATTTTGGCCAGGGATACACAAGTGGGCTCCGCTGGTGCTCCGGCGCCCTCTTGTGGCCCTCGTCTCTAATAGCATCTTACAGCCCTTCCTCCTGCCTCCCTTGCCAGCTCTGGGGGCAGAACAGGTCCAGGGCGCCTGCCCGCCTGATTTCCTTTCCCCTCTCCCTCTTATCACAATGAAGTGCCCTAGGGATGACGATATTTTCTCTCTCCAAGTCTCCCAGCGTAGTCCTCCCTTCCTATCACATCCTACTACTTTAATCAGCCCAGGACTTCCCTGGTCCTCCAGTGGTTTAGACTCCCTTCTTCCACCGCAGGGCACCTGGGTTTGATCCTTGGTCGGGGAACTAAGATCCTACATGCCACACGGCATGCCCAAATATAAATAAATAAATAAATGGGCCCACTGCATTTACCGATGTACCACCGGGGTCTAAATCAATCATCTCCCACATACTTCAAGTGACCTGGCTTTAGGTCAGGTTACCCCAGGCAGAGTTGTGGACACAGAAGGAAGAGGATCAGATGGAAAGGGAAGACAAACTTTTGGAGAGAACCCTCGGGAAAAAGAAAGGGCACAGGGATGAGCGCAGCCCGCCAGCAAACACCAGGGTTTTTACAGGCTCCAGGTTCAGGACGACGGCCCCGTTTTCCAGATGCCAACACACACAGAGACCAGCAGCTTAAAAGCTGGAAGCCCAAGTCAAGCCAGGTGTTTCTGGGTCCAGAGTCCTGACTCTGGAGAAACAAAGGGCAGTCAGTCTGCAGACAGCCTCTCTGGCTGTCGGGTCACTGGGCCACCCGGCCCGGCTGAAAGTGCCCCCATGGCAAGCTGAAGGCAGAATTCAGCCCACTCTGTGAGAGGAGGCAATTTCAGCAAGTGAATCAGAGGGGCCCAGTAACAACCCCTTTCCTCTGGGCACGTCCTTGACTTTCCGCAAACCCCATGTCCGAACCTGGAGGCTTGGCCAGGGATGCACACGAGGGTACCGCTGGTGCTCCGGCGCCCTCTTGTGGACGTCGGCTCTAATAGCCACTCTCAGCCCTTCTTCCCTGCGGAGCCCCGGGGGCGGCCCTGGCCTTGGGCACCTGGCAGCCTGATTGCCTTCCCCTTCTCCCTCTTAGCACAATGAAGTGCCCTACAAATGGGGCTATTTTCTCTCTCAAAGTTTCCCAGAGTACTATACCTCCCTACCGCACCCCACCACTTTAAATTAAATAGCCCGGAACTTTCCAGGAGGTCACTTGGCTAAGACTCCACCGCTTTCACTGCAGGGGGCACGGGTTTCCTCCCTCGTCATGGAACTCAGAATAAGAGCCTACATGCCACACGGCATGGCCAAAAATAAATAAACAAACAAATAAATAAATACTCCCCTGAAGTCACTGATGTACCGGCCTTGAACTCAATCACCTCCCTTTTAATCCAGCTGACCTGGCTTTAGGTCACTTTTCCCCACGCCGGGTTGTGGAAACAGAAGGAAGACGATCAGATAGAAAGCGAAGACAAACGTTTGCGGAGAACTCTCCAGAGAACGAGAGGGCACAGGGATGAGCAAAGCCCGCCCAGCAAATATCCAGCCTTTTACAGGCTCCAGGTTCAGGAAAACCAGCCCCGTTTTCCAGATGCCAACACCCACAGAGGCCAACAGCTTAAAAAGCTGCAAGCCCGAATCAAGGCACGTATTTCTGGGTCCAGAGTCCTGACTCTGGAGAAACAAAGGGCAATCAGTCTACAGGCAACCTGTCTGGCCGTCTGACCACTGGGCCACAACCTGGCTGGAAGTGTCCCCATCGGAAGCTGAAGGCAGACCACTGCCCCCCTGTGCGGCGAGGCAATTTCAACCGGTGAATCAGAGGGGCCCGTAACCAACCCCTTTGCTCTGGGCACGTCCTTGCGGTTCTGCTAACCCCATCTCCAACCCCATCTCAAACCCGGGAATTTTGGCCAGGGATACACAAGTGGGCTCCGCTGGTGCTCCGGCGCCCTCTTGTGGCCCTCGTCTCTAATAGCATCTTACAGCCCTTCCTCCTGCCTCCCTTGCCAGCTCTGGGGGCAGAACAGGTCCAGGGCGCCTGCCCGCCTGATTTCCTTTCCCCTCTCCCTCTTATCACAATGAAGTGCCCTAGGGATGACGATATTTTCTCTCTCCAAGTCTCCCAGCGTAGTCCTCCCTTCCTATCACATCCTACTACTTTAATCAGCCCAGGACTTCCCTGGTCCTCCAGTGGTTTAGACTCCCTTCTTCCACCGCAGGGCACCTGGGTTTGATCCTTGGTCGGGGAACTAAGATCCTACATGCCACACGGCATGCCCAAATATAAATAAATAAATAAATGGGCCCACTGCATTTACCGATGTACCACCGGGGTCTAAATCAATCATCTCCCACATACTTCAAGTGACCTGGCTTTAGGTCAGGTTACCCCAGGCAGAGTTGTGGACACAGAAGGAAGAGGATCAGATGGAAAGGGAAGACAAACTTTTGGAGAGAACCCTCGGGAAAAAGAAAGGGCACAGGGATGAGCGCAGCCCGCCAGCAAACACCAGGGTTTTTACAGGCTCCAGGTTCAGGACGACGGCCCCGTTTTCCAGATGCCAACACACACAGAGACCAGCAGCTTAAAAGCTGGAAGCCCAAGTCAAGCCAGGTGTTTCTGGGTCCAGAGTCCTGACTCTGGAGAAACAAAGGGCAGTCAGTCTGCAGACAGCCTCTCTGGCTGTCGGGTCACTGGGCCACCCGGCCCGGCTGAAAGTGCCCCCATGGCAAGCTGAAGGCAGAATTCAGCCCACTCTGTGAGAGGAGGCAATTTCAGCAAGTGAATCAGAGGGGCCCAGTAACAACCCCTTTCCTCTGGGCACGTCCTTGACTTTCCGCAAACCCCATGTCCGAACCTGGAGGCTTGGCCAGGGATGCACACGAGGGTTCCGCTGGTGCTCCGGCGCCCTCTTGTGGACGTCGGCTCTAATAGCCACTCTCAGCCCTTCTTCCCTGCGGAGCCCCGGGGGCGGCCCTGGCCTTGGGCACCTGGCAGCCTGATTGCCTTCCCCTTCTCCCTCTTAGCACAATGAAGTGCCCTACAAATGGGGCTATTTTCTCTCTCAAAGTTTCCCAGAGTACTATACCTCCCTACCGCACCCCACCACTTTAAATTAAATAGCCCGGAACTTTCCAGGAGGTCACTTGGCTAAGACTCCACCGCTTTCACTGCAGGGGGCACGGGTTTCCTCCCTCGTCATGGAACTCAGAATAAGAGCCTACATGCCACACGGCATGGCCAAAAATAAATAAACAAACAAATAAATAAATACTCCCCTGAAGTCACTGATGTACCGGCCTTGAACTCAATCACCTCCCTTTTAATCCAGCTGACCTGGCTTTAGGTCACTTTTCCCCACGCAGGGTTGTGGAAACAGAAGGAAGACGATCAGATAGAAAGCGAAGACAAACGTTTGCGGAGAACTCTCCAGAGAACGAGAGGGCACAGGGATGAGCAAAGCCCGCCCAGCAAATATCCAGCCTTTTACAGGCTCCAGGTTCAGGAAAACCAGCCCCGTTTTCCAGATGCCAACACCCACAGAGGCCAACAGCTTAAAAAGCTGCAAGCCCGAATCAAGGCACGTATTTCTGGGTCCAGAGTCCTGACTCTGGAGAAACAAAGGGCAATCAGTCTACAGGCAACCTGTCTGGCCGTCTGACCACTGGGCCACAACCTGGCTGGAAGTGTCCCCATCGGAAGCTGAAGGCAGACCACTGCCCCCCTGTGCGGCGAGGCAATTTCAACCGGTGAATCAGAGGGGCCCGTAACCAACCCCTTTGCTCTGGGCACGTCCTTGCGGTTCTGCTAACCCCATCTCCAACCCCATCTCAAACCCGGGAATTTTGGCCAGGGATACACAAGTGGGCTCCGCTGGTGCTCCGGCGCCCTCTTGTGGCCCTCGTCTCTAATAGCATCTTACAGCCCTTCCTCCTGCCTCCCTTGCCAGCTCTGGGGGCAGAACAGGTCCAGGGCGCCTGCCCGCCTGATTTCCTTTCCCCTCTCCCTCTTATCACAATGAAGTGCCCTAGGGATGACGATATTTTGTCTCTCCAAGTCTCCCAGCGTAGTCCTCCCTTCCTATCACATCCTACTACTTTAATCAGCCCAGGACTTCCCTGGTCCTCCAGTGGTTTAGACTCCCTTCTTCCACCGCAGGGCACCTGGGTTTGATCCTTGGTCGGGGAACTAAGATCCTACATGCCACACGGCATGCCCAAATATAAATAAATAAATAAATGGGCCCACTGCATTTACCGATGTACCACCGGGGTCTAAATCAATCATCTCCCACATACTTCAAGTGACCTGGCTTTAGGTCAGGTTACCCCAGGCAGAGTTGTGGACACAGAAGGAAGAGGATCAGATGGAAAGGGAAGACAAACTTTTGGAGAGAACTCTCGGGAAAAAGAAAGGGCACAGGGATGAGCGCAGCCCGCCAGCAAACACCAGGGTTTTTACAGGCTCCAGGTTCAGGACGACGGCCCCGTTTTCCAGATGCCAACACACACAGAGACCAGCAGCTTAAAAGCTGGAAGCCCAAGTCAAGCCAGGTGTTTCTGGGTCCAGAGTCCTGACTCTGGAGAAACAAAGGGCAGTCAGTCTGCAGACAGCCTCTCTGGCTGTCGGGTCACTGGGCCACCCGGCCCGGCTGAAAGTGCCCCCATGGCAAGCTGAAGGCAGAATTCAGCCCACTCTGTGAGAGGAGGCAATTTCAGCAAGTGAATCAGAGGGGCCCAGTAACAACCCCTTTCCTCTGGGCACGTCCTTGACTTTCCGCAAACCCCATGTCCGAACCTGGAGGCTTGGCCAGGGATGCACACGAGGGTTCCGCTGGTGCTCCGGCGCCCTCTTGTGGACGTCGGCTCTAATAGCCACTCTCAGCCCTTCTTCCCTGCGGAGCCCCGGGGGCGGCCCTGGCCTTGGGCACCTGGCAGCCTGATTGCCTTCCCCTTCTCCCTCTTAGCACAATGAAGTGCCCTACAAATGGGGCTATTTTCTCTCTCAAAGTTTCCCAGAGTACTATACCTCCCTACCGCACCCCACCACTTTAAATTAAATAGCCCGGAACTTTCCAGGAGGTCACTTGGCTAAGACTCCACCGCTTTCACTGCAGGGGGCACGGGTTTCCTCCCTCGTCATGGAACTCAGAATAAGAGCCTACATGCCACACGGCATGGCCAAAAATAAATAAACAAACAAATAAATAAATACTCCCCTGAAGTCACTGATGTACCGGCCTTGAACTCAATCACCTCCCTTTTAATCCAGCTGACCTGGCTTTAGGTCACTTTTCCCCACGCAGGGTTGTGGAAACAGAAGGAAGACGATCAGATAGAAAGCGAAGACAAACGTTTGCGGAGAACTCTCCAGAGAACGAGAGGGCACAGGGATGAGCAAAGCCCGCCCAGCAAATATCCAGCCTTTTACAGGCTCCAGGTTCAGGAAAACCAGCCCCGTTTTCCAGATGCCAACACCCACAGAGGCCAACAGCTTAAAAAGCTGCAAGCCCGAATCAAGGCACGTATTTCTGGGTCCAGAGTCCTGACTCTGGAGAAACAAAGGGCAATCAGTCTACAGGCAACCTGTCTGGCCGTCTGACCACTGGGCCACAACCTGGCTGGAAGTGTCCCCATCGGAAGCTGAAGGCAGACCACTGCCCCCCTGTGCGGCGAGGCAATTTCAACCGGTGAATCAGAGGGGCCCGTAACCAACCCCTTTGCTCTGGGCACGTCCTTGCGGTTCTGCTAACCCCATCTCCAACCCCATCTCAAACCCGGGAATTTTGGCCAGGGATACACAAGTGGGCTCCGCTGGTGCTCCGGCGCCCTCTTGTGGCCCTCGTCTCTAATAGCATCTTACAGCCCTTCCTCCTGCCTCCCTTGCCAGCTCTGGGGGCAGAACAGGTCCAGGGCGCCTGCCCGCCTGATTTCCTTTCCCCTCTCCCTCTTATCACAATGAAGTGCCCTAGGGATGACGATATTTTCTCTCTCCAAGTCTCCCAGCGTAGTCCTCCCTTCCTATCACATCCTACTACTTTAATCAGCCCAGGACTTCCCTGGTCCTCCAGTGGTTTAGACTCCCTTCTTCCACCGCAGGGCACCTGGGTTTGATCCTTGGTCGGGGAACTAAGATCCTACATGCCACACGGCATGCCCAAATATAAATAAATAAATAAATGGGCCCACTGCATTGACCGATGTACCACCGGGGTCTAAATCAATCATCTCCCACATACTTCAAGTGACCTGGCTTTAGGTCAGGTTACCCCAGGCAGAGTTGTGGACACAGAAGGAAGAGGATCAGATGGAAAGGGAAGACAAACTTTTGGAGAGAACTCTCGGGAAAAAGAAAGGGCACAGGGATGAGCGCAGCCCGCCAGCAAACACCAGGGTTTTTACAGGCTCCAGGTTCAGGACGACGGCCCCGTTTTCCAGATGCCAACACACACAGAGACCAGCAGCTTAAAAGCTGGAAGCCCAAGTCAAGCCAGGTGTTTCTGGGTCCAGAGTCCTGACTCTGGAGAAACAAAGGGCAGTCAGTCTGCAGACAGCCTCTCTGGCTGTCGGGTCACTGGGCCACCCGGCCCGGCTGAAAGTGCCCCCATGGCAAGCTGAAGGCAGAATTCAGCCCACTCTGTGAGAGGAGGCAATTTCAGCAAGTGAATCAGAGGGGCCCAGTAACAACCCCTTTCCTCTGGGCACGTCCTTGACTTTCCGCAAACCCCATGTCCGAACCTGGAGGCTTGGCCAGGGATGCACACGAGGGTACCGCTGGTGCTCCGGCGCCCTCTTGTGGACGTCGGCTCTAATAGCCACTCTCAGCCCTTCTTCCCTGCGGAGCCCCGGGGGCGGCCCTGGCCTTGGGCACCTGGCAGCCTGATTGCCTTCCCCCTCTCCCTCTTATCACAATGAAGTGCCCTAGGGATGACGATATTTTCTCTCTCCAAGTCTCCCAGCGTAGTCCTCCCTTCCTATCACATCCTACTACTTTAATCAGCCCAGGACTTCCCTTGTCCTCCAGTGGTTTAGACTCCCTTCTTCCACTGCAGGGCACCTGGGTTTGATCCTTGGTCGGGGAACTAAGATCCTACATGCCACACGGCATGCCCAAATATAAATAAATAAATAAATGGGCCCACTGCATTTACCGATGTACCACCGGGGTCTAAATCAATCATCTCCCACATACTTCAAGTGACCTGGCTTTAGGTCAGGTTACCCCAGGCAGAGTTGTGGACACAGAAGGAAGAGGATCAGATGGAAAGGGAAGACAAACTTTTGGAGAGAACTCTCGGGAAAAAGAAAGGGCACAGGGATGAGCGCAGCCCGCCAGCAAACACCAGGGTTTTTACAGGCTCCAGGTTCAGGACGACAGCCCCGTTTTCCAGATGCCAACACACACAGAGACCAGCAGCTTAAAAGCTGGAAGCCCAAGTCAAGCCAGGTGTTTCTGGGTCCAGAGTCCTGACTCTGGAGAAACAAAGGGCAGTCAGTCTGCAGACAGCCTCTCTGGCTGTCGGGTCACTGGGCCACCCGGCCCGGCTGAAAGTGCCCCCATGGCAAGCTGAAGGCAGAATTCAGCCCACTCTGTGAGAGGAGGCAATTTCAGCAAGTGAATCAGAGGGGCCCAGTAACAACCCCTTTCCTCTGGGCACGTCCTTGACTTTCCGCAAACCCCATGTCCGAACCTGGAGGCTTGGCCAGGGATGCACACGAGGGTTCCGCTGGTGCTCCGGCGCCCTCTTGTGGACGTCGGCTCTAATAGCCACTCTCAGCCCTTCTTCCCTGCGGAGCCCCGGGGGCGGCCCTGGCCTTGGGCACCTGGCAGCCTGATTGCCTTCCCCTTCTCCCTCTTAGCACAATGAAGTGCCCTACAAATGGGGCTATTTTCTCTCTCAAAGTTTCCCAGAGTACTATACCTCCCTACCGCACCCCACCACTTTAAATTAAATAGCCCGGAACTTTCCAGGAGGTCACTTGGCTAAGACTCCACCGCTTTCACTGCAGGGGGCACGGGTTTCCTCCCTCGTCATGGAACTCAGAATAAGAGCCTACATGCCACACGGCATGGCCAAAAATAAATAAACAAACAAATAAATAACTACTCCCCTGAAGTCACTGATGTACCGGCCTTGAACTCAATCACCTCCCTTTTAATCCAGCTGACCTGGCTTTAGGTCACTTTTCCCCACGCAGGGTTGTGGAAACAGAAGGAAGACGATCAGATAGAAAGCGAAGACAAACGTTTGCGGAGAACTCTCCAGAGAACGAGAGGGCACAGGGATGAGCAAAGCCCGCCCAGCAAATATCCAGCCTTTTACAGGCTCCAGGTTCAGGAAAACCAGCCCCGTTTTCCAGATGCCAACACCCACAGAGGCCAACAGCTTAAAAAGCTGCAAGCCCGAATCAAGGCACGTATTTCTGGGTCCAGAGTCCTGACTCTGGAGAAACAAAGGGCAATCAGTCTACAGGCAACCTGTCTGGCCGTCTGACCACTGGGCCACAACCTGGCTGGAAGTGTCCCCATCGGAAGCTGAAGGCAGACCACTGCCCCCCTGTGCGGCGAGGCAATTTCAACCGGTGAATCAGAGGGGCCCGTAACCAACCCCTTTGCTCTGGGCACGTCCTTGCGGTTCTGCTAACCCCATCTCCAACCCCATCTCAAACCCGGGAATTTTGGCCAGGGATACACAAGTGGGCTCCGCTGGTGCTCCGGCGCCCTCTTGTGGCCCTCGTCTCTAATAGCATCTTACAGCCCTTCCTCCTGCCTCCCTTGCCAGCTCTGGGGGCAGAACAGGTCCAGGGCGCCTGCCCGCCTGATTTCCTTTCCCCTCTCCCTCTTATCACAATGAAGTGCCCTAGGGATGACGATATTTTCTCTCTCCAAGTCTCCCAGCGTAGTCCTCCCTTCCTATCACATCCTACTACTTTAATCAGCCCAGGACTTCCCTGGTCCTCCAGTGGTTTAGACTCCCTTCTTCCACCGCAGGGCACCTGGGTTTGATCCTTGGTCGGGGAACTAAGATCCTACATGCCACACGGCATGCCCAAATATAAATAAATAAATAAATGGGCCCACTGCATTGACCGATGTACCACCGGGGTCTAAATCAATCATCTCCCACATACTTCAAGTGACCTGGCTTTAGGTCAGGTTACCCCAGGCAGAGTTGTGGACACAGAAGGAAGAGGATCAGATGGAAAGGGAAGACAAACTTTTGGAGAGAACTCTCGGGAAAAAGAAAGGGCACAGGGATGAGCGCAGCCCGCCAGCAAACACCAGGGTTTTTACAGGCTCCAGGTTCAGGACGACGGCCCCGTTTTCCAGATGCCAACACACACAGAGACCAGCAGCTTAAAAGCTGGAAGCCCAAGTCAAGCCAGGTGTTTCTGGGTCCAGAGTCCTGACTCTGGAGAAACAAAGGGCAGTCAGTCTGCAGACAGCCTCTCTGGCTGTCGGGTCACTGGGCCACCCGGCCCGGCTGAAAGTGCCCCCATGGCAAGCTGAAGGCAGAATTCAGCCCACTCTGTGAGAGGAGGCAATTTCAGCAAGTGAATCAGAGGGGCCCAGTAACAACCCCTTTCCTCTGGGCACGTCCTTGACTTTCCGCAAACCCCATGTCCGAACCTGGAGGCTTGGCCAGGGATGCACACGAGGGTACCGCTGGTGCTCCGGCGCCCTCTTGTGGACGTCGGCTCTAATAGCCACTCTCAGCCCTTCTTCCCTGCGGAGCCCCGGGGGCGGCCCTGGCCTTGGGCACCTGGCAGCCTGATTGCCTTCCCCCTCTCCCTCTTATCACAATGAAGTGCCCTAGGGATGACGATATTTTCTCTCTCCAAGTCTCCCAGCGTAGTCCTCCCTTCCTATCACATCCTACTACTTTAATCAGCCCAGGACTTCCCTTGTCCTCCAGTGGTTTAGACTCCCTTCTTCCACTGCAGGGCACCTGGGTTTGATCCTTGGTCGGGGAACTAAGATCCTACATGCCACACGGCATGCCCAAATATAAATAAATAAATAAATGGGCCCACTGCATTTACCGATGTACCACCGGGGTCTAAATCAATCATCTCCCACATACTTCAAGTGACCTGGCTTTAGGTCAGGTTACCCCAGGCAGAGTTGTGGACACAGAAGGAAGAGGATCAGATGGAAAGGGAAGACAAACTTTTGGAGAGAACTCTCGGGAAAAAGAAAGGGCACAGGGATGAGCGCAGCCCGCCAGCACACACCAGGGTTTTTACAGGCTCCAGGTTCAGGACGACAGCCCCGTTTTCCAGATGCCAACACACACAGAGACCAGCAGCTTAAAAGCTGGAAGCCCAAGTCAAGCCAGGTGTTTCTGGGTCCAGAGTCCTGACTCTGGAGAAACAAAGGGCAGTCAGTCTGCAGACAGCCTCTCTGGCTGTCGGGTCACTGGGCCACCCGGCCCGGCTGAAAGTGCCCCCATGGCAAGCTGAAGGCAGAATTCAGCCCACTCTGTGAGAGGAGGCAATTTCAGCAAGTGAATCAGAGGGGCCCAGTAACAACCCCTTTCCTCTGGGCACGTCCTTGACTTTCCGCAAACCCCATGTCCGAACCTGGAGGCTTGGCCAGGGATGCACACGAGGGTTCCGCTGGTGCTCCGGCGCCCTCTTGTGGACGTCGGCTCTAATAGCCACTCTCAGCCCTTCTTCCCTGCGGAGCCCCGGGGGCGGCCCTGGCCTTGGGCACCTGGCAGCCTGATTGCCTTCCCCTTCTCCCTCTTAGCACAATGAAGTGCCCTACAAATGGGGCTATTTTCTCTCTCAAAGTTTCCCAGAGTACTATACCTCCCTACCGCACCCCACCACTTTAAATTAAATAGCCCGGAACTTTCCAGGAGGTCACTTGGCTAAGACTCCACCGCTTTCACTGCAGGGGGCACGGGTTTCCTCCCTCGTCATGGAACTCAGAATAAGAGCCTACATGCCACACGGCATGGCCAAAAATAAATAAACAAACAAATAAATAACTACTCCCCTGAAGTCACTGATGTACCGGCCTTGAACTCAATCACCTCCCTTTTAATCCAGCTGACCTGGCTTTAGGTCACTTTTCCCCACGCAGGGTTGTGGAAACAGAAGGAAGACGATCAGATAGAAAGCGAAGACAAACGTTTGCGGAGAACTCTCCAGAGAACGAGAGGGCACAGGGATGAGCAAAGCCCGCCCAGCAAATATCCAGCCTTTTACAGGCTCCAGGTTCAGGAAAACCAGCCCCGTTTTCCAGATGCCAACACCCACAGAGGCCAACAGCTTAAAAAGCTGCAAGCCCGAATCAAGGCACGTATTTCTGGGTCCAGAGTCCTGACTCTGGAGAAACAAAGGGCAATCAGTCTACAGGCAACCTGTCTGGCCGTCTGACCACTGGGCCACAACCTGGCTGGAAGTGTCCCCATCGGAAGCTGAAGGCAGACCACTGCCCCCCTGTGCGGCGAGGCAATTTCAACCGGTGAATCAGAGGGGCCCGTAACCAACCCCTTTGCTCTGGGCACGTCCTTGCGGTTCTGCTAACCCCATCTCCAACCCCATCTCAAACCCGGGAATTTTGGCCAGGGATACACAAGTGGGCTCCGCTGGTGCTCCGGCGCCCTCTTGTGGCCCTCGTCTCTAATAGCATCTTACAGCCCTTCCTCCTGCCTCCCTTGCCAGCTCTGGGGGCAGAACAGGTCCAGGGCGCCTGCCCGCCTGATTTCCTTTCCCCTCTCCCTCTTATCACAATGAAGTGCCCTAGGGATGACGATATTTTCTCTCTCCAAGTCTCCCAGCGTAGTCCTCCCTTCCTATCACATCCTACTACTTTAATCAGCCCAGGACTTCCCTGGTCCTCCAGTGGTTTAGACTCCCTTCTTCCACCGCAGGGCACCTGGGTTTGATCCTTGGTCGGGGAACTAAGATCCTACATGCCACACGGCATGCCCAAATATAAATAAATAAATAAATGGGCCCACTGCATTGACCGATGTACCACCGGGGTCTAAATCAATCATCTCCCACATACTTCAAGTGACCTGGCTTTAGGTCAGGTTACCCCAGGCAGAGTTGTGGACACAGAAGGAAGAGGATCAGATGGAAAGGGAAGACAAACTTTTGGAGAGAACCCTCGGGAAAAAGAAAGGGCACAGGGATGAGCGCAGCCCGCCAGCAAACACCAGGGTTTTTACAGGCTCCAGGTTCAGGACGACGGCCCCGTTTTCCAGATGCCAACACACACAGAGACCAGCAGCTTAAAAGCTGGAAGCCCAAGTCAAGCCAGGTGTTTCTGGGTCCAGAGTCCTGACTCTGGAGAAACAAAGGGCAGTCAGTCTGCAGACAGCCTCTCTGGCTGTCGGGTCACTGGGCCACCCGGCCCGGCTGAAAGTGCCCCCATGGCAAGCTGAAGGCAGAATTCAGCCCACTCTGTGAGAGGAGGCAATTTCAGCAAGTGAATCAGAGGGGCCCAGTAACAACCCCTTTCCTCTGGGCACGTCCTTGACTTTCCGCAAACCCCATGTCCGAACCTGGAGGCTTGGCCAGGGATGCACACGAGGGTACCGCTGGTGCTCCGGCGCCCTCTTGTGGACGTCGGCTCTAATAGCCACTCTCAGCCCTTCTTCCCTGCGGAGCCCCGGGGGCGGCCCTGGCCTTGGGCACCTGGCAGCCTGATTGCCTTCCCCTTCTCCCTCTTAGCACAATGAAGTGCCCTACAAATGGGGCTATTTTCTCTCTCAAAGTTTCCCAGAGTACTATACCTCCCTACCGCACCCCACCACTTTAAATTAAATAGCCCGGAACTTTCCAGGAGGTCACTTGGCTAAGACTCCACCGCTTTCACTGCAGGGGGCACGGGTTTCCTCCCTCGTCATGGAACTCAGAATAAGAGCCTACATGCCACACGGCATGGCCAAAAATAAATAAACAAATAAATAAATAAACACTCCCCTGAAGTCACTGATGTACCGGCCTTGAACTCAATCACCTCCCTTTTAATCCAGCTGACCTGGCTTTAGGTCACTTTTCCCCACGCCGGGTTGTGGAAACAGAAGGAAGACGATCAGATAGAAAGCGAAGACAAACGTTTGCGGAGAACTCTCCAGAGAACGAGAGGGCACAGGGATGAGCAAAGCCCGCCCAGCAAATATCCAGCCTTTTACAGGCTCCAGGTTCAGGAAAACCAGCCCCGTTTTCCAGATGCCAACACCCACAGAGGCCAACAGCTTAAAAAGCTGCAAGCCCGAATCAAGGCACGTATTTCTGGGTCCAGAGTCCTGACTCTGGAGAAACAAAGGGCAATCAGTCTACAGGCAACCTGTCTGGCCGTCTGACCACTGGGCCACAACCTGGCTGGAAGTGTCCCCATCGGAAGCTGAAGGCAGACCACTGCCCCCCTGTGCGGCGAGGCAATTTCAACCGGTGAATCAGAGGGGCCCGTAACCAACCCCTTTGCTCTGGGCACGTCCTTGCGGTTCTGCTAACCCCATCTCCAACCCCATCTCAAACCCGGGAATTTTGGCCAGGGATACACAAGTGGGCTCCGCTGGTGCTCCGGCGCCCTCTTGTGGCCCTCGTCTCTAATAGCATCTTACAGCCCTTCCTCCTGCCTCCCTTGCCAGCTCTGGGGGCAGAACAGGTCCAGGGCGCCTGCCCGCCTGATTTCCTTTCCCCTCTCCCTCTTATCACAATGAAGTGCCCTAGGGATGACGATATTTTCTCTCTCCAAGTCTCCCAGCGTAGTCCTCCCTTCCTATCACATCCTACTACTTTAATCAGCCCAGGACTTCCCTGGTCCTCCAGTGGTTTAGACTCCCTTCTTCCACCGCAGGGCACCTGGGTTTGATCCTTGGTCGGGGAACTAAGATCCTACATGCCACACGGCATGCCCAAATATAAATAAATAAATAAATGGGCCCACTGCATTTACCGATGTACCACCGGGGTCTAAATCAATCATCTCCCACATACTTCAAGTGACCTGGCTTTAGGTCAGGTTACCCCAGGCAGAGTTGTGGACACAGAAGGAAGAGGATCAGATGGAAAGGGAAGACAAACTTTTGGAGAGAACCCTCGGGAAAAAGAAAGGGCACAGGGATGAGCGCAGCCCGCCAGCAAACACCAGGGTTTTTACAGGCTCCAGGTTCAGGACGACGGCCCCGTTTTCCAGATGCCAACACACACAGAGACCAGCAGCTTAAAAGCTGGAAGCCCAAGTCAAGCCAGGTGTTTCTGGGTCCAGAGTCCTGACTCTGGAGAAACAAAGGGCAGTCAGTCTGCAGACAGCCTCTCTGGCTGTCGGGTCACTGGGCCACCCGGCCCGGCTGAAAGTGCCCCCATGGCAAGCTGAAGGCAGAATTCAGCCCACTCTGTGAGAGGAGGCAATTTCAGCAAGTGAATCAGAGGGGCCCAGTAACAACCCCTTTCCTCTGGGCACGTCCTTGACTTTCCGCAAACCCCATGTCCGAACCTGGAGGCTTGGCCAGGGATGCACACGAGGGTACCGCTGGTGCTCCGGCGCCCTCTTGTGGACGTCGGCTCTAATAGCCACTCTCAGCCCTTCTTCCCTGCGGAGCCCCGGGGGCGGCCCTGGCCTTGGGCACCTGGCAGCCTGATTGCCTTCCCCTTCTCCCTCTTAGCACAATGAAGTGCCCTACAAATGGGGCTATTTTCTCTCTCAAAGTTTCCCAGAGTACTATACCTCCCTACCGCACCCCACCACTTTAAATTAAATAGCCCGGAACTTTCCAGGAGGTCACTTGGCTAAGACTCCACCGCTTTCACTGCAGGGGGCACGGGTTTCCTCCCTCGTCATGGAACTCAGAATAAGAGCCTACATGCCACACGGCATGGCCAAAAATAAATAAACAAATAAATAAATAAACACTCCCCTGAAGTCACTGATGTACCGGCCTTGAACTCAATCACCTCCCTTTTAATCCAGCTGACCTGGCTTTAGGTCACTTTTCCCCACGCCGGGTTGTGGAAACAGAAGGAAGACGATCAGATAGAAAGCGAAGACAAACGTTTGCGGAGAACTCTCCAGAGAACGAGAGGGCACAGGGATGAGCAAAGCCCGCCCAGCAAATATCCAGCCTTTTACAGGCTCCAGGTTCAGGAAAACCAGCCCCGTTTTCCAGATGCCAACACCCACAGAGGCCAACAGCTTAAAAAGCTGCAAGCCCGAATCAAGGCACGTATTTCTGGGTCCAGAGTCCTGACTCTGGAGAAACAAAGGGCAATCAGTCTACAGGCAACCTGTCTGGCCGTCTGACCACTGGGCCACAACCTGGCTGGAAGTGTCCCCATCGGAAGCTGAAGGCAGACCACTGCCCCCCTGTGCGGCGAGGCAATTTCAACCGGTGAATCAGAGGGGCCCGTAACCAACCCCTTTGCTCTGGGCACGTCCTTGCGGTTCTGCTAACCCCATCTCCAACCCCATCTCAAACCCGGGAATTTTGGCCAGGGATACACAAGTGGGCTCCGCTGGTGCTCCGGCGCCCTCTTGTGGCCCTCGTCTCTAATAGCATCTTACAGCCCTTCCTCCTGCCTCCCTTGCCAGCTCTGGGGGCAGAACAGGTCCAGGGCGCCTGCCCGCCTGATTTCCTTTCCCCTCTCCCTCTTATCACAATGAAGTGCCCTAGGGATGACGATATTTTCTCTCTCCAAGTCTCCCAGCGTAGTCCTCCCTTCCTATCACATCCTACTACTTTAATCAGCCCAGGACTTCCCTGGTCCTCCAGTGGTTTAGACTCCCTTCTTCCACCGCAGGGCACCTGGGTTTGATCCTTGGTCGGGGAACTAAGATCCTACATGCCACACGGCATGCCCAAATATAAATAAATAAATAAATGGGCCCACTGCATTGACCGATGTACCACCGGGGTCTAAATCAATCATCTCCCACATACTTCAAGTGACCTGGCTTTAGGTCAGGTTACCCCAGGCAGAGTTGTGGACACAGAAGGAAGAGGATCAGATGGAAAGGGAAGACAAACTTTTGGAGAGAACCCTCGGGAAAAAGAAAGGGCACAGGGATGAGCGCAGCCCGCCAGCAAACACCAGGGTTTTTACAGGCTCCAGGTTCAGGACGACGGCCCCGTTTTCCAGATGCCAACACACACAGAGACCAGCAGCTTAAAAGCTGGAAGCCCAAGTCAAGCCAGGTGTTTCTGGGTCCAGAGTCCTGACTCTGGAGAAACAAAGGGCAGTCAGTCTGCAGACAGCCTCTCTGGCTGTCGGGTCACTGGGCCACCCGGCCCGGCTGAAAGTGCCCCCATGGCAAGCTGAAGGCAGAATTCAGCCCACTCTGTGAGAGGAGGCAATTTCAGCAAGTGAATCAGAGGGGCCCAGTAACAACCCCTTTCCTCTGGGCACGTCCTTGACTTTCCGCAAACCCCATGTCCGAACCTGGAGGCTTGGCCAGGGATGCACACGAGGGTTCCGCTGGTGCTCCGGCGCCCTCTTGTGGACGTCGGCTCTAATAGCCACTCTCAGCCCTTCTTCCCTGCGGAGCCCCGGGGGCGGCCCTGGCCTTGGGCACCTGGCAGCCTGATTGCCTTCCCCTTCTCCCTCTTAGCACAATGAAGTGCCCTACAAATGGGGCTATTTTCTCTCTCAAAGTTTCCCAGAGTACTATACCTCCCTACCGCACCCCACCACTTTAAATTAAATAGCCCGGAACTTTCCAGGAGGTCACTTGGCTAAGACTCCACCGCTTTCACTGCAGGGGGCACGGGTTTCCTCCCTCGTCATGGAACTCAGAATAAGAGCCTACATGCCACACGGCATGGCCAAAAATAAATAAACAAACAAATAAATAACTACTCCCCTGAAGTCACTGATGTACCGGCCTTGAACTCAATCACCTCCCTTTTAATCCAGCTGACCTGGCTTTAGGTCACTTTTCCCCACGCAGGGTTGTGGAAACAGAAGGAAGACGATCAGATAGAAAGCGAAGACAAACGTTTGCGGAGAACTCTCCAGAGAACGAGAGGGCACAGGGATGAGCAAAGCCCGCCCAGCAAATATCCAGCCTTTTACAGGCTCCAGGTTCAGGAAAACCAGCCCCGTTTTCCAGATGCCAACACCCACAGAGGCCAACAGCTTAAAAAGCTGCAAGCCCGAATCAAGGCACGTATTTCTGGGTCCAGAGTCCTGACTCTGGAGAAACAAAGGGCAATCAGTCTACAGGCAACCTGTCTGGCCGTCTGACCACTGGGCCACAACCTGGCTGGAAGTGTCCCCATCGGAAGCTGAAGGCAGACCACTGCCCCCCTGTGCGGCGAGGCAATTTCAACTGGTGAATCAGAGGGGCCCGTAACCAACCCCTTTGCTCTGGGCACGTCCTTGCGGTTCTGCTAACCCCATCTCCAACCCCATCTCAAACCCGGGAATTTTGGCCAGGGATACACAAGTGGGCTCCGCTGGTGCTCCGGCGCCCTCTTGTGGCCCTCGTCTCTAATAGCATCTTACAGCCCTTCCTCCTGCCTCCCTTGCCAGCTCTGGGGGCAGAACAGGTCCAGGGCGCCTGCCCGCCTGATTTCCTTTCCCCTCTCCCTCTTATCACAATGAAGTGCCCTAGGGATGACGATATTTTCTCTCTCCAAGTCTCCCAGCGTAGTCCTCCCTTCCTATCACATCCTACTACTTTAATCAGCCCAGGACTTCCCTGGTCCTCCAGTGGTTTAGACTCCCTTCTTCCACCGCAGGGCACCTGGGTTTGATCCTTGGTCGGGGAACTAAGATCCTACATGCCACACGGCATGCCCAAATATAAATAAATAAATAAATGGGCCCACTGCATTGACCGATGTACCACCGGGGTCTAAATCAATCATCTCCCACATACTTCAAGTGACCTGGCTTTAGGTCAGGTTACCCCAGGCAGAGTTGTGGACACAGAAGGAAGAGGATCAGATGGAAAGGGAAGACAAACTTTTGGAGAGAACCCTCGGGAAAAAGAAAGGGCACAGGGATGAGCGCAGCCCGCCAGCAAACACCAGGGTTTTTACAGGCTCCAGGTTCAGGACGACGGCCCCGTTTTCCAGATGCCAACACACACAGAGACCAGCAGCTTAAAAGCTGGAAGCCCAAGTCAAGCCAGGTGTTTCTGGGTCCAGAGTCCTGACTCTGGAGAAACAAAGGGCAGTCAGTCTGCAGACAGCCTCTCTGGCTGTCGGGTCACTGGGCCACCCGGCCCGGCTGAAAGTGCCCCCATGGCAAGCTGAAGGCAGAATTCAGCCCACTCTGTGAGAGGAGGCAATTTCAGCAAGTGAATCAGAGGGGCCCAGTAACAACCCCTTTCCTCTGGGCACGTCCTTGACTTTCCGCAAACCCCATGTCCGAACCTGGAGGCTTGGCCAGGGATGCACACGAGGGTTCCGCTGGTGCTCCGGCGCCCTCTTGTGGACGTCGGCTCTAATAGCCACTCTCAGCCCTTCTTCCCTGCGGAGCCCCGGGGGCGGCCCTGGCCTTGGGCACCTGGCAGCCTGATTGCCTTCCCCTTCTCCCTCTTAGCACAATGAAGTGCCCTACAAATGGGGCTATTTTCTCTCTCAAAGTTTCCCAGAGTACTATACCTCCCTACCGCACCCCACCACTTTAAATTAAATAGCCCGGAACTTTCCAGGAGGTCACTTGGCTAAGACTCCACCGCTTTCACTGCAGGGGGCACGGGTTTCCTCCCTCGTCATGGAACTCAGAATAAGAGCCTACATGCCACACGGCATGGCCAAAAATAAATAAACAAACAAATAAATAAATACTCCCCTGAAGTCACTGATGTACCGGCCTTGAACTCAATCACCTCCCTTTTAATCCAGCTGACCTGGCTTTAGGTCACTTTTCCCCACGCAGGGTTGTGGAAACAGAAGGAAGACGATCAGATAGAAAGCGAAGACAAACGTTTGCGGAGAACTCTCCAGAGAACGAGAGGGCACAGGGATGAGCAAAGCCCGCCCAGCAAATATCCAGCCTTTTACAGGCTCCAGGTTCAGGAAAACCAGCCCCGTTTTCCAGATGCCAACACCCACAGAGGCCAACAGCTTAAAAAGCTGCAAGCCCGAATCAAGGCACGTATTTCTGGGTCCAGAGTCCTGACTCTGGAGAAACAAAGGGCAATCAGTCTACAGGCAACCTGTCTGGCCGTCTGACCACTGGGCCACAACCTGGCTGGAAGTGTCCCCATCGGAAGCTGAAGGCAGACCACTGCCCCCCTGTGCGGCGAGGCAATTTCAACCGGTGAATCAGAGGGGCCCGTAACCAACCCCTTTGCTCTGGGCACGTCCTTGCGGTTCTGCTAACCCCATCTCCAACCCCATCTCAAACCCGGGAATTTTGGCCAGGGATACACAAGTGGGCTCCGCTGGTGCTCCGGCGCCCTCTTGTGGCCCTCGTCTCTAATAGCATCTTACAGCCCTTCCTCCTGCCTCCCTTGCCAGCTCTGGGGGCAGAACAGGTCCAGGGCGCCTGCCCGCCTGATTTCCTTTCCCCTCTCCCTCTTATCACAATGAAGTGCCCTAGGGATGACGATATTTTCTCTCTCCAAGTCTCCCAGCGTAGTCCTCCCTTCCTATCACATCCTACTACTTTAATCAGCCCAGGACTTCCCTGGTCCTCCAGTGGTTTAGACTCCCTTCTTCCACCGCAGGGCACCTGGGTTTGATCCTTGGTCGGGGAACTAAGATCCTACATGCCACACGGCATGCCCAAATATAAATAAATAAATAAATGGGCCCACTGCATTTACCGATGTACCACCGGGGTCTAAATCAATCATCTCCCACATACTTCAAGTGACCTGGCTTTAGGTCAGGTTACCCCAGGCAGAGTTGTGGACACAGAAGGAAGAGGATCAGATGGAAAGGGAAGACAAACTTTTGGAGAGAACCCTCGGGAAAAAGAAAGGGCACAGGGATGAGCGCAGCCCGCCAGCAAACACCAGGGTTTTTACAGGCTCCAGGTTCAGGACGACGGCCCCGTTTTCCAGATGCCAACACACACAGAGACCAGCAGCTTAAAAGCTGGAAGCCCAAGTCAAGCCAGGTGTTTCTGGGTCCAGAGTCCTGACTCTGGAGAAACAAAGGGCAGTCAGTCTGCAGACAGCCTCTCTGGCTGTCGGGTCACTGGGCCACCCGGCCCGGCTGAAAGTGCCCCCATGGCAAGCTGAAGGCAGAATTCAGCCCACTCTGTGAGAGGAGGCAATTTCAGCAAGTGAATCAGAGGGGCCCAGTAACAACCCCTTTCCTCTGGGCACGTCCTTGACTTTCCGCAAACCCCATGTCCGAACCTGGAGGCTTGGCCAGGGATGCACACGAGGGTACCGCTGGTGCTCCGGCGCCCTCTTGTGGACGTCGGCTCTAATAGCCACTCTCAGCCCTTCTTCCCTGCGGAGCCCCGGGGGCGGCCCTGGCCTTGGGCACCTGGCAGCCTGATTGCCTTCCCCTTCTCCCTCTTAGCACAATGAAGTGCCCTACAAATGGGGCTATTTTCTCTCTCAAAGTTTCCCAGAGTACTATACCTCCCTACCGCACCCCACCACTTTAAATTAAATAGCCCGGAACTTTCCAGGAGGTCACTTGGCTAAGACTCCACCGCTTTCACTGCAGGGGGCACGGGTTTCCTCCCTCGTCATGGAACTCAGAATAAGAGCCTACATGCCACACGGCATGGCCAAAAATAAATAAACAAACAAATAAATAAATACTCCCCTGAAGTCACTGATGTACCGGCCTTGAACTCAATCACCTCCCTTTTAATCCAGCTGACCTGGCTTTAGGTCACTTTTCCCCATGCAGGGTTGTGGAAACAGAAGGAAGACGATCAGATAGAAAGCGAAGACAAACGTTTGCGGAGAACTCTCCAGAGAACGAGAGGGCACAGGGATGAGCAAAGCCCGCCCAGCAAATATCCAGCCTTTTACAGGCTCCAGGTTCAGGAAAACCAGCCCCGTTTTCCAGATGCCAACACCCACAGAGGCCAACAGCTTAAAAAGCTGCAAGCCCGAATCAAGGCACGTATTTCTGGGTCCAGAGTCCTGACTCTGGAGAAACAAAGGGCAATCAGTCTACAGGCAACCTGTCTGGCCGTCTGACCACTGGGCCACAACCTGGCTGGAAGTGTCCCCATCGGAAGCTGAAGGCAGACCACTGCCCCCCTGTGCGGCGAGGCAATTTCAACCGGTGAATCAGAGGGGCCCGTAACCAACCCCTTTGCTCTGGGCACGTCCTTGCGGTTCTGCTAACCCCATCTCCAACCCCATCTCAAACCCGGGAATTTTGGCCAGGGATACACAAGTGGGCTCCGCTGGTGCTCCGGCGCCCTCTTGTGGCCCTCGTCTCTAATAGCATCTTACAGCCCTTCCTCCTGCCTCCCTTGCCAGCTCTGGGGGCAGAACAGGTCCAGGGCGCCTGCCCGCCTGATTTCCTTTCCCCTCTCCCTCTTATCACAATGAAGTGCCCTAGGGATGACGATATTTTCTCTCTCCAAGTCTCCCAGCGTAGTCCTCCCTTCCTATCACATCCTACTACTTTAATCAGCCCAGGACTTCCCTGGTCCTCCAGTGGTTTAGACTCCCTTCTTCCACCGCAGGGCACCTGGGTTTGATCCTTGGTCGGGGAACTAAGATCCTACATGCCACACGGCATGCCCAAATATAAATAAATAAATAAATGGGCCCACTGCATTGACCGATGTACCACCGGGGTCTAAATCAATCATCTCCCACATACTTCAAGTGACCTGGCTTTAGGTCAGGTTACCCCAGGCAGAGTTGTGGACACAGAAGGAAGAGGATCAGATGGAAAGGGAAGACAAACTTTTGGAGAGAACTCTCGGGAAAAAGAAAGGGCACAGGGATGAGCGCAGCCCGCCAGCAAACACCAGGGTTTTTACAGGCTCCAGGTTCAGGACGACGGCCCCGTTTTCCAGATGCCAACACACACAGAGACCAGCAGCTTAAAAGCTGGAAGCCCAAGTCAAGCCAGGTGTTTCTGGGTCCAGAGTCCTGACTCTGGAGAAACAAAGGGCAGTCAGTCTGCAGACAGCCTCTCTGGCTGTCGGGTCACTGGGCCACCCGGCCCGGCTGAAAGTGCCCCCATGGCAAGCTGAAGGCAGAATTCAGCCCACTCTGTGAGAGGAGGCAATTTCAGCAAGTGAATCAGAGGGGCCCAGTAACAACCCCTTTCCTCTGGGCACGTCCTTGACTTTCCGCAAACCCCATGTCCGAACCTGGAGGCTTGGCCAGGGATGCACACGAGGGTTCCGCTGGTGCTCCGGCGCCCTCTTGTGGACGTCGGCTCTAATAGCCACTCTCAGCCCTTCTTCCCTGCGGAGCCCCGGGGGCGGCCCTGGCCTTGGGCACCTGGCAGCCTGATTGCCTTCCCCTTCTCCCTCTTAGCACAATGAAGTGCCCTACAAATGGGGCTATTTTCTCTCTCAAAGTTTCCCAGAGTACTATACCTCCCTACCGCACCCCACCACTTTAAATTAAATAGCCCGGAACTTTCCAGGAGGTCACTTGGCTAAGACTCCACCGCTTTCACTGCAGGGGGCACGGGTTTCCTCCCTCGTCATGGAACTCAGAATAAGAGCCTACATGCCACACGGCATGGCCAAAAATAAATAAACAAACAAATAAATAACTACTCCCCTGAAGTCACTGATGTACCGGCCTTGAACTCAATCACCTCCCTTTTAATCCAGCTGACCTGGCTTTAGGTCACTTTTCCCCATGCAGGGTTGTGGAAACAGAAGGAAGACGATCAGATAGAAAGCGAAGACAAACGTTTGCGGAGAACTCTCCAGAGAACGAGAGGGCACAGGGATGAGCAAAGCCCGCCCAGCAAATATCCAGCCTTTTACAGGCTCCAGGTTCAGGAAAACCAGCCCCGTTTTCCAGATGCCAACACCCACAGAGGCCAACAGCTTAAAAAGCTGCAAGCCCGAATCAAGGCACGTATTTCTGGGTCCAGAGTCCTGACTCTGGAGAAACAAAGGGCAATCAGTCTACAGGCAACCTGTCTGGCCGTCTGACCACTGGGCCACAACCTGGCTGGAAGTGTCCCCATCGGAAGCTGAAGGCAGACCACTGCCCCCCTGTGCGGCGAGGCAATTTCAACCGGTGAATCAGAGGGGCCCGTAACCAACCCCTTTGCTCTGGGCACGTCCTTGCGGTTCTGCTAACCCCATCTCCAACCCCATCTCAAACCCGGGAATTTTGGCCAGGGATACACAAGTGGGCTCCGCTGGTGCTCCGGCGCCCTCTTGTGGCCCTCGTCTCTAATAGCATCTTACAGCCCTTCCTCCTGCCTCCCTTGCCAGCTCTGGGGGCAGAACAGGTCCAGGGCGCCTGCCCGCCTGATTTCCTTTCCCCTCTCCCTCTTATCACAATGAAGTGCCCTAGGGATGACGATATTTTCTCTCTCCAAGTCTCCCAGCGTAGTCCTCCCTTCCTATCACATCCTACTACTTTAATCAGCCCAGGACTTCCCTGGTCCTCCAGTGGTTTAGACTCCCTTCTTCCACCGCAGGGCACCTGGGTTTGATCCTTGGTCGGGGAACTAAGATCCTACATGCCACACGGCATGCCCAAATATAAATAAATAAATAAATGGGCCCACTGCATTGACCGATGTACCACCGGGGTCTAAATCAATCATCTCCCACATACTTCAAGTGACCTGGCTTTAGGTCAGGTTACCCCAGGCAGAGTTGTGGACACAGAAGGAAGAGGATCAGATGGAAAGGGAAGACAAACTTTTGGAGAGAACTCTCGGGAAAAAGAAAGGGCACAGGGATGAGCGCAGCCCGCCAGCAAACACCAGGGTTTTTACAGGCTCCAGGTTCAGGACGACAGCCCCGTTTTCCAGATGCCAACACACACAGAGACCAGCAGCTTAAAAGCTGGAAGCCCAAGTCAAGCCAGGTGTTTCTGGGTCCAGAGTCCTGACTCTGGAGAAACAAAGGGCAGTCAGTCTGCAGACAGCCTCTCTGGCTGTCGGGTCACTGGGCCACCCGGCCCGGCTGAAAGTGCCCCCATGGCAAGCTGAAGGCAGAATTCAGCCCACTCTGTGAGAGGAGGCAATTTCAGCAAGTGAATCAGAGGGGCCCAGTAACAACCCCTTTCCTCTGGGCACGTCCTTGACTTTCCGCAAACCCCATGTCCGAACCTGGAGGCTTGGCCAGGGATGCACACGAGGGTACCGCTGGTGCTCCGGCGCCCTCTTGTGGACGTCGGCTCTAATAGCCACTCTCAGCCCTTCTTCCCTGCGGAGCCCCGGGGGCGGCCCTGGCCTTGGGCACCTGGCAGCCTGATTGCCTTCCCCCTCTCCCTCTTATCACAATGAAGTGCCCTAGGGATGACGATATTTTCTCTCTCCAAGTCTCCCAGCGTAGTCCTCCCTTCCTATCACATCCTACTACTTTAATCAGCCCAGGACTTCCCTGGTCCTCCAGTGGTTTAGACTCCCTTCTTCCACCGCAGGGCACCTGGGTTTGATCCTTGGTCGGGGAACTAAGATCCTACATGCCACACGGCATGCCCAAATATAAATAAATAAATAAATGGGCCCACTGCATTTACCGATGTACCACCGGGGTCTAAATCAATCATCTCCCACATACTTCAAGTGACCTGGCTTTAGGTCAGGTTACCCCAGGCAGAGTTGTGGACACAGAAGGAAGAGGATCAGATGGAAAGGGAAGACAAACTTTTGGAGAGAACCCTCGGGAAAAAGAAAGGGCACAGGGATGAGCGCAGCCCGCCAGCAAACACCAGGGTTTTTACAGGCTCCAGGTTCAGGACGACGGCCCCGTTTTCCAGATGCCAACACACACAGAGACCAGCAGCTTAAAAGCTGGAAGCCCAAGTCAAGCCAGGTGTTTCTGGGTCCAGAGTCCTGACTCTGGAGAAACAAAGGGCAGTCAGTCTGCAGACAGCCTCTCTGGCTGTCGGGTCACTGGGCCACCCGGCCCGGCTGAAAGTGCCCCCATGGCAAGCTGAAGGCAGAATTCAGCCCACTCTGTGAGAGGAGGCAATTTCAGCAAGTGAATCAGAGGGGCCCAGTAACAACCCCTTTCCTCTGGGCACGTCCTTGACTTTCCGCAAACCCCATGTCCGAACCTGGAGGCTTGGCCAGGGATGCACACGAGGGTTCCGCTGGTGCTCCGGCGCCCTCTTGTGGACGTCGGCTCTAATAGCCACTCTCAGCCCTTCTTCCCTGCGGAGCCCCGGGGGCGGCCCTGGCCTTGGGCACCTGGCAGCCTGATTGCCTTCCCCTTCTCCCTCTTAGCACAATGAAGTGCCCTACAAATGGGGCTATTTTCTCTCTCAAAGTTTCCCAGAGTACTATACCTCCCTACCGCACCCCACCACTTTAAATTAAATAGCCCGGAACTTTCCAGGAGGTCACTTGGCTAAGACTCCACCGCTTTCACTGCAGGGGGCACGGGTTTCCTCCCTCGTCATGGAACTCAGAATAAGAGCCTACATGCCACACGGCATGGCCAAAAATAAATAAACAAACAAATAAATAACTACTCCCCTGAAGTCACTGATGTACCGGCCTTGAACTCAATCACCTCCCTTTTAATCCAGCTGACCTGGCTTTAGGTCACTTTTCCCCACGCCGGGTTGTGGAAACAGAAGGAAGACGATCAGATAGAAAGCGAAGACAAACGTTTGCGGAGAACTCTCCAGAGAACGAGAGGGCACAGGGATGAGCAAAGCCCGCCCAGCAAATATCCAGCCTTTTACAGGCTCCAGGTTCAGGAAAACCAGCCCCGTTTTCCAGATGCCAACACCCACAGAGGCCAACAGCTTAAAAAGCTGCAAGCCCGAATCAAGGCACGTATTTCTGGGTCCAGAGTCCTGACTCTGGAGAAACAAAGGGCAATCAGTCTACAGGCAACCTGTCTGGCCGTCTGACCACTGGGCCACAACCTGGCTGGAAGTGTCCCCATCGGAAGCTGAAGGCAGACCACTGCCCCCCTGTGCGGCGAGGCAATTTCAACCGGTGAATCAGAGGGGCCCGTAACCAACCCCTTTGCTCTGGGCACGTCCTTGCGGTTCTGCTAACCCCATCTCCAACCCCATCTCAAACCCGGGAATTTTGGCCAGGGATACACAAGTGGGCTCCGCTGGTGCTCCGGCGCCCTCTTGTGGCCCTCGTCTCTAATAGCATCTTACAGCCCTTCCTCCTGCCTCCCTTGCCAGCTCTGGGGGCAGAACAGGTCCAGGGCGCCTGCCCGCCTGATTTCCTTTCCCCTCTCCCTCTTATCACAATGAAGTGCCCTAGGGATGACGATATTTTCTCTCTCCAAGTCTCCCAGCGTAGTCCTCCCTTCCTATCACATCCTACTACTTTAATCAGCCCAGGACTTCCCTGGTCCTCCAGTGGTTTAGACTCCCTTCTTCCACCGCAGGGCACCTGGGTTTGATCCTTGGTCGGGGAACTAAGATCCTACATGCCACACGGCATGCCCAAATATAAATAAATAAATAAATGGGCCCACTGCATTTACCGATGTACCACCGGGGTCTAAATCAATCATCTCCCACATACTTCAAGTGACCTGGCTTTAGGTCAGGTTACCCCAGGCAGAGTTGTGGACACAGAAGGAAGAGGATCAGATGGAAAGGGAAGACAAACTTTTGGAGAGAACCCTCGGGAAAAAGAAAGGGCACAGGGATGAGCGCAGCCCGCCAGCAAACACCAGGGTTTTTACAGGCTCCAGGTTCAGGACGACGGCCCCGTTTTCCAGATGCCAACACACACAGAGACCAGCAGCTTAAAAGCTGGAAGCCCAAGTCAAGCCAGGTGTTTCTGGGTCCAGAGTCCTGACTCTGGAGAAACAAAGGGCAGTCAGTCTGCAGACAGCCTCTCTGGCTGTCGGGTCACTGGGCCACCCGGCCCGGCTGAAAGTGCCCCCATGGCAAGCTGAAGGCAGAATTCAGCCCACTCTGTGAGAGGAGGCAATTTCAGCAAGTGAATCAGAGGGGCCCAGTAACAACCCCTTTCCTCTGGGCACGTCCTTGACTTTCCGCAAACCCCATGTCCGAACCTGGAGGCTTGGCCAGGGATGCACACGAGGGTTCCGCTGGTGCTCCGGCGCCCTCTTGTGGACGTCGGCTCTAATAGCCACTCTCAGCCCTTCTTCCCTGCGGAGCCCCGGGGGCGGCCCTGGCCTTGGGCACCTGGCAGCCTGATTGCCTTCCCCCTCTCCCTCTTATCACAATGAAGTGCCCTAGGGATGACGATATTTTCTCTCTCCAAGTCTCCCAGCGTAGTCCTCCCTTCCTATCACATCCTACTACTTTAATCAGCCCAGGACTTCCCTGGTCCTCCAGTGGTTTAGACTCCCTTCTTCCACCGCAGGGCACCTGGGTTTGATCCTTGGTCGGGGAACTAAGATCCTACATGCCACACGGCATGCCCAAATATAAATAAATAAATAAATGGGCCCACTGCATTTACCGATGTACCACCGGGGTCTAAATCAATCATCTCCCACATACTTCAAGTGACCTGGCTTTAGGTCAGGTTACCCCAGGCAGAGTTGTGGACACAGAAGGAAGAGGATCAGATGGAAAGGGAAGACAAACTTTTGGAGAGAACCCTCGGGAAAAAGAAAGGGCACAGGGATGAGCGCAGCCCGCCAGCAAACACCAGGGTTTTTACAGGCTCCAGGTTCAGGACGACGGCCCCGTTTTCCAGATGCCAACACACACAGAGACCAGCAGCTTAAAAGCTGGAAGCCCAAGTCAAGCCAGGTGTTTCTGGGTCCAGAGTCCTGACTCTGGAGAAACAAAGGGCAGTCAGTCTGCAGACAGCCTCTCTGGCTGTCGGGTCACTGGGCCACCCGGCCCGGCTGAAAGTGCCCCCATGGCAAGCTGAAGGCAGAATTCAGCCCACTCTGTGAGAGGAGGCAATTTCAGCAAGTGAATCAGAGGGGCCCAGTAACAACCCCTTTCCTCTGGGCACGTCCTTGACTTTCCGCAAACCCCATGTCCGAACCTGGAGGCTTGGCCAGGGATGCACACGAGGGTACCGCTGGTGCTCCGGCGCCCTCTTGTGGACGTCGGCTCTAATAGCCACTCTCAGCCCTTCTTCCCTGCGGAGCCCCGGGGGCGGCCCTGGCCTTGGGCACCTGGCAGCCTGATTGCCTTCCCCTTCTCCCTCTTAGCACAATGAAGTGCCCTACAAATGGGGCTATTTTCTCTCTCAAAGTTTCCCAGAGTACTATACCTCCCTACCGCACCCCACCACTTTAAATTAAATAGCCCGGAACTTTCCAGGAGGTCACTTGGCTAAGACTCCACCGCTTTCACTGCAGGGGGCACGGGTTTCCTCCCTCGTCATGGAACTCAGAATAAGAGCCTACATGCCACACGGCATGGCCAAAAATAAATAAACAAATAAATAAATAAACACTCCCCTGAAGTCACTGATGTACCGGCCTTGAACTCAATCACCTCCCTTTTAATCCAGCTGACCTGGCTTTAGGTCACTTTTCCCCACGCAGGGTTGTGGAAACAGAAGGAAGACGATCAGATAGAAAGCGAAGACAAACGTTTGCGGAGAACTCTCCAGAGAACGAGAGGGCACAGGGATGAGCAAAGCCCGCCCAGCAAATATCCAGCCTTTTCCAGGCTCCAGGTTCAGGAAAACCAGCCCCGTTTTCCAGATGCCAACACCCACAGAGGCCAACAGCTTAAAAAGCTGCAAGCCCGAATCAAGGCACGTATTTCTGGGTCCAGAGTCCTGACTCTGGAGAAACAAAGGGCAATCAGTCTACAGGCAACCTGTCTGGCCGTCTGACCACTGGGCCACAACCTGGCTGGAAGTGTCCCCATCGGAAGCTGAAGGCAGACCACTGCCCCCCTGTGCGGCGAGGCAATTTCAACCGGTGAATCAGAGGGGCCCGTAACCAACCCCTTTGCTCTGGGCACGTCCTTGCGGTTCTGCTAACCCCATCTCCAACCCCATCTCAAACCCGGGAATTTTGGCCAGGGATACACAAGTGGGCTCCGCTGGTGCTCCGGCGCCCTCTTGTGGCCCTCGTCTCTAATAGCATCTTACAGCCCTTCCTCCTGCCTCCCTTGCCAGCTCTGGGGGCAGAACAGGTCCAGGGCGCCTGCCCGCCTGATTTCCTTTCCCCTCTCCCTCTTATCACAATGAAGTGCCCTAGGGATGACGATATTTTCTCTCTCCAAGTCTCCCAGCGTAGTCCTCCCTTCCTATCACATCCTACTACTTTAATCAGCCCAGGACTTCCCTGGTCCTCCAGTGGTTTAGACTCCCTTCTTCCACCGCAGGGCACCTGGGTTTGATCCTTGGTCGGGGAACTAAGATCCTACATGCCACACGGCATGCCCAAATATAAATAAATAAATAAATGGGCCCACTGCATTTACCGATGTACCACCGGGGTCTAAATCAATCATCTCCCACATACTTCAAGTGACCTGGCTTTAGGTCAGGTTACCCCAGGCAGAGTTGTGGACACAGAAGGAAGAGGATCAGATGGAAAGGGAAGACAAACTTTTGGAGAGAACCCTCGGGAAAAAGAAAGGGCACAGGGATGAGCGCAGCCCGCCAGCAAACACCAGGGTTTTTACAGGCTCCAGGTTCAGGACGACGGCCCCGTTTTCCAGATGCCAACACACACAGAGACCAGCAGCTTAAAAGCTGGAAGCCCAAGTCAAGCCAGGTGTTTCTGGGTCCAGAGTCCTGACTCTGGAGAAACAAAGGGCAGTCAGTCTGCAGACAGCCTCTCTGGCTGTCGGGTCACTGGGCCACCCGGCCCGGCTGAAAGTGCCCCCATGGCAAGCTGAAGGCAGAATTCAGCCCACTCTGTGAGAGGAGGCAATTTCAGCAAGTGAATCAGAGGGGCCCAGTAACAACCCCTTTCCTCTGGGCACGTCCTTGACTTTCCGCAAACCCCATGTCCGAACCTGGAGGCTTGGCCAGGGATGCACACGAGGGTTCCGCTGGTGCTCCGGCGCCCTCTTGTGGACGTCGGCTCTAATAGCCACTCTCAGCCCTTCTTCCCTGCGGAGCCCCGGGGGCGGCCCTGGCCTTGGGCACCTGGCAGCCTGATTGCCTTCCCCTTCTCCCTCTTAGCACAATGAAGTGCCCTACAAATGGGGCTATTTTCTCTCTCAAAGTTTCCCAGAGTACTATACCTCCCTACCGCACCCCACCACTTTAAATTAAATAGCCCGGAACTTTCCAGGAGGTCACTTGGCTAAGACTCCACCGCTTTCACTGCAGGGGGCACGGGTTTCCTCCCTCGTCATGGAACTCAGAATAAGAGCCTACATGCCACACGGCATGGCCAAAAATAAATAAACAAACAAATAAATAACTACTCCCCTGAAGTCACTGATGTACCGGCCTTGAACTCAATCACCTCCCTTTTAATCCAGCTGACCTGGCTTTAGGTCACTTTTCCCCACGCAGGGTTGTGGAAACAGAAGGAAGACGATCAGATAGAAAGCGAAGACAAACGTTTGCGGAGAACTCTCCAGAGAACGAGAGGGCACAGGGATGAGCAAAGCCCGCCCAGCAAATATCCAGCCTTTTACAGGCTCCAGGTTCAGGAAAACCAGCCCCGTTTTCCAGATGCCAACACCCACAGAGGCCAACAGCTTAAAAAGCTGCAAGCCCGAATCAAGGCACGTATTTCTGGGTCCAGAGTCCTGACTCTGGAGAAACAAAGGGCAATCAGTCTACAGGCAACCTGTCTGGCCGTCTGACCACTGGGCCACAACCTGGCTGGAAGTGTCCCCATCGGAAGCTGAAGGCAGACCACTGCCCCCCTGTGCGGCGAGGCAATTTCAACCGGTGAATCAGAGGGGCCCGTAACCAACCCCTTTGCTCTGGGCACGTCCTTGCGGTTCTGCTAACCCCATCTCCAACCCCATCTCAAACCCGGGAATTTTGGCCAGGGATACACAAGTGGGCTCCGCTGGTGCTCCGGCGCCCTCTTGTGGCCCTCGTCTCTAATAGCATCTTACAGCCCTTCCTCCTGCCTCCCTTGCCAGCTCTGGGGGCAGAACAGGTCCAGGGCGCCTGCCCGCCTGATTTCCTTTCCCCTCTCCCTCTTATCACAATGAAGTGCCCTAGGGATGACGATATTTTCTCTCTCCAAGTCTCCCAGCGTAGTCCTCCCTTCCTATCACATCCTACTACTTTAATCAGCCCAGGACTTCCCTGGTCCTCCAGTGGTTTAGACTCCCTTCTTCCACCGCAGGGCACCTGGGTTTGATCCTTGGTCGGGGAACTAAGATCCTACATGCCACACGGCATGCCCAAATATAAATAAATAAATAAATGGGCCCACTGCATTGACCGATGTACCACCGGGGTCTAAATCAATCATCTCCCACATACTTCAAGTGACCTGGCTTTAGGTCAGGTTACCCCAGGCAGAGTTGTGGACACAGAAGGAAGAGGATCAGATGGAAAGGGAAGACAAACTTTTGGAGAGAACCCTCGGGAAAAAGAAAGGGCACAGGGATGAGCGCAGCCCGCCAGCAAACACCAGGGTTTTTACAGGCTCCAGGTTCAGGACGACGGCCCCGTTTTCCAGATGCCAACACACACAGAGACCAGCAGCTTAAAAGCTGGAAGCCCAAGTCAAGCCAGGTGTTTCTGGGTCCAGAGTCCTGACTCTGGAGAAACAAAGGGCAGTCAGTCTGCAGACAGCCTCTCTGGCTGTCGGGTCACTGGGCCACCCGGCCCGGCTGAAAGTGCCCCCATGGCAAGCTGAAGGCAGAATTCAGCCCACTCTGTGAGAGGAGGCAATTTCAGCAAGTGAATCAGAGGGGCCCAGTAACAACCCCTTTCCTCTGGGCACGTCCTTGACTTTCCGCAAACCCCATGTCCGAACCTGGAGGCTTGGCCAGGGATGCACACGAGGGTACCGCTGGTGCTCCGGCGCCCTCTTGTGGACGTCGGCTCTAATAGCCACTCTCAGCCCTTCTTCCCTGCGGAGCCCCGGGGGCGGCCCTGGCCTTGGGCACCTGGCAGCCTGATTGCCTTCCCCTTCTCCCTCTTAGCACAATGAAGTGCCCTACAAATGGGGCTATTTTCTCTCTCAAAGTTTCCCAGAGTACTATACCTCCCTACCGCACCCCACCACTTTAAATTAAATAGCCCGGAACTTTCCAGGAGGTCACTTGGCTAAGACTCCACCGCTTTCACTGCAGGGGGCACGGGTTTCCTCCCTCGTCATGGAACTCAGAATAAGAGCCTACATGCCACACGGCATGGCCAAAAATAAATAAACAAACAAATAAATAAATACTCCCCTGAAGTCACTGATGTACCGGCCTTGAACTCAATCACCTCCCTTTTAATCCAGCTGACCTGGCTTTAGGTCACTTTTCCCCACGCCGGGTTGTGGAAACAGAAGGAAGACGATCAGATAGAAAGCGAAGACAAACGTTTGCGGAGAACTCTCCAGAGAACGAGAGGGCACAGGGATGAGCAAAGCCCGCCCAGCAAATATCCAGCCTTTTACAGGCTCCAGGTTCAGGAAAACCAGCCCCGTTTTCCAGATGCCAACACCCACAGAGGCCAACAGCTTAAAAAGCTGCAAGCCCGAATCAAGGCACGTATTTCTGGGTCCAGAGTCCTGACTCTGGAGAAACAAAGGGCAATCAGTCTACAGGCAACCTGTCTGGCCGTCTGACCACTGGGCCACAACCTGGCTGGAAGTGTCCCCATCGGAAGCTGAAGGCAGACCACTGCCCCCCTGTGCGGCGAGGCAATTTCAACCGGTGAATCAGAGGGGCCCGTAACCAACCCCTTTGCTCTGGGCACGTCCTTGCGGTTCTGCTAACCCCATCTCCAACCCCATCTCAAACCCGGGAATTTTGGCCAGGGATACACAAGTGGGCTCCGCTGGTGCTCCGGCGCCCTCTTGTGGCCCTCGTCTCTAATAGCATCTTACAGCCCTTCCTCCTGCCTCCCTTGCCAGCTCTGGGGGCAGAACAGGTCCAGGGCGCCTGCCCGCCTGATTTCCTTTCCCCTCTCCCTCTTATCACAATGAAGTGCCCTAGGGATGACGATATTTTCTCTCTCCAAGTCTCCCAGCGTAGTCCTCCCTTCCTATCACATCCTACTACTTTAATCAGCCCAGGACTTCCCTGGTCCTCCAGTGGTTTAGACTCCCTTCTTCCACCGCAGGGCACCTGGGTTTGATCCTTGGTCGGGGAACTAAGATCCTACATGCCACACGGCATGCCCAAATATAAATAAATAAATAAATGGGCCCACTGCATTGACCGATGTACCACCGGGGTCTAAATCAATCATCTCCCACATACTTCAAGTGACCTGGCTTTAGGTCAGGTTACCCCAGGCAGAGTTGTGGACACAGAAGGAAGAGGATCAGATGGAAAGGGAAGACAAACTTTTGGAGAGAACCCTCGGGAAAAAGAAAGGGCACAGGGATGAGCGCAGCCCGCCAGCAAACACCAGGGTTTTTACAGGCTCCAGGTTCAGGACGACGGCCCCGTTTTCCAGATGCCAACACACACAGAGACCAGCAGCTTAAAAGCTGGAAGCCCAAGTCAAGCCAGGTGTTTCTGGGTCCAGAGTCCTGACTCTGGAGAAACAAAGGGCAGTCAGTCTGCAGACAGCCTCTCTGGCTGTCGGGTCACTGGGCCACCCGGCCCGGCTGAAAGTGCCCCCATGGCAAGCTGAAGGCAGAATTCAGCCCACTCTGTGAGAGGAGGCAATTTCAGCAAGTGAATCAGAGGGGCCCAGTAACAACCCCTTTCCTCTGGGCACGTCCTTGACTTTCCGCAAACCCCATGTCCGAACCTGGAGGCTTGGCCAGGGATGCACACGAGGGTACCGCTGGTGCTCCGGCGCCCTCTTGTGGACGTCGGCTCTAATAGCCACTCTCAGCCCTTCTTCCCTGCGGAGCCCCGGGGGCGGCCCTGGCCTTGGGCACCTGGCAGCCTGATTGCCTTCCCCTTCTCCCTCTTAGCACAATGAAGTGCCCTACAAATGGGGCTATTTTCTCTCTCAAAGTTTCCCAGAGTACTATACCTCCCTACCGCACCCCACCACTTTAAATTAAATAGCCCGGAACTTTCCAGGAGGTCACTTGGCTAAGACTCCACCGCTTTCACTGCAGGGGGCACGGGTTTCCTCCCTCGTCATGGAACTCAGAATAAGAGCCTACATGCCACACGGCATGGCCAAAAATAAATAAACAAACAAATAAATAAATACTCCCCTGAAGTCACTGATGTACCGGCCTTGAACTCAATCACCTCCCTTTTAATCCAGCTGACCTGGCTTTAGGTCACTTTTCCCCACGCCGGGTTGTGGAAACAGAAGGAAGACGATCAGATAGAAAGCGAAGACAAACGTTTGCGGAGAACTCTCCAGAGAACGAGAGGGCACAGGGATGAGCAAAGCCCGCCCAGCAAATATCCAGCCTTTTACAGGCTCCAGGTTCAGGAAAACCAGCCCCGTTTTCCAGATGCCAACACCCACAGAGGCCAACAGCTTAAAAAGCTGCAAGCCCGAATCAAGGCACGTATTTCTGGGTCCAGAGTCCTGACTCTGGAGAAACAAAGGGCAATCAGTCTACAGGCAACCTGTCTGGCCGTCTGACCACTGGGCCACAACCTGGCTGGAAGTGTCCCCATCGGAAGCTGAAGGCAGACCACTGCCCCCCTGTGCGGCGAGGCAATTTCAACCGGTGAATCAGAGGGGCCCGTAACCAACCCCTTTGCTCTGGGCACGTCCTTGCGGTTCTGCTAACCCCATCTCCAACCCCATCTCAAACCCGGGAATTTTGGCCAGGGATACACAAGTGGGCTCCGCTGGTGCTCCGGCGCCCTCTTGTGGCCCTCGTCTCTAATAGCATCTTACAGCCCTTCCTCCTGCCTCCCTTGCCAGCTCTGGGGGCAGAACAGGTCCAGGGCGCCTGCCCGCCTGATTTCCTTTCCCCTCTCCCTCTTATCACAATGAAGTGCCCTAGGGATGACGATATTTTCTCTCTCCAAGTCTCCCAGCGTAGTCCTCCCTTCCTATCACATCCTACTACTTTAATCAGCCCAGGACTTCCCTGGTCCTCCAGTGGTTTAGACTCCCTTCTTCCACCGCAGGGCACCTGGGTTTGATCCTTGGTCGGGGAACTAAGATCCTACATGCCACACGGCATGCCCAAATATAAATAAATAAATAAATGGGCCCACTGCATTGACCGATGTACCACCGGGGTCTAAATCAATCATCTCCCACATACTTCAAGTGACCTGGCTTTAGGTCAGGTTACCCCAGGCAGAGTTGTGGACACAGAAGGAAGAGGATCAGATGGAAAGGGAAGACAAACTTTTGGAGAGAACCCTCGGGAAAAAGAAAGGGCACAGGGATGAGCGCAGCCCGCCAGCAAACACCAGGGTTTTTACAGGCTCCAGGTTCAGGACGACGGCCCCGTTTTCCAGATGCCAACACACACAGAGACCAGCAGCTTAAAAGCTGGAAGCCCAAGTCAAGCCAGGTGTTTCTGGGTCCAGAGTCCTGACTCTGGAGAAACAAAGGGCAGTCAGTCTGCAGACAGCCTCTCTGGCTGTCGGGTCACTGGGCCACCCGGCCCGGCTGAAAGTGCCCCCATGGCAAGCTGAAGGCAGAATTCAGCCCACTCTGTGAGAGGAGGCAATTTCAGCAAGTGAATCAGAGGGGCCCAGTAACAACCCCTTTCCTCTGGGCACGTCCTTGACTTTCCGCAAACCCCATGTCCGAACCTGGAGGCTTGGCCAGGGATGCACACGAGGGTACCGCTGGTGCTCCGGCGCCCTCTTGTGGACGTCGGCTCTAATAGCCACTCTCAGCCCTTCTTCCCTGCGGAGCCCCGGGGGCGGCCCTGGCCTTGGGCACCTGGCAGCCTGATTGCCTTCCCCTTCTCCCTCTTAGCACAATGAAGTGCCCTACAAATGGGGCTATTTTCTCTCTCAAAGTTTCCCAGAGTACTATACCTCCCTACCGCACCCCACCACTTTAAATTAAATAGCCCGGAACTTTCCAGGAGGTCACTTGGCTAAGACTCCACCGCTTTCACTGCAGGGGGCACGGGTTTCCTCCCTCGTCATGGAACTCAGAATAAGAGCCTACATGCCACACGGCATGGCCAAAAATAAATAAACAAACAAATAAACACTCCCCTGAAGTCACTGATGTACCGGCCTTGAACTCAATCACCTCCCTTTTAATCCAGCTGACCTGGCTTTAGGTCACTTTTCCCCACGCCGGGTTGTGGAAACAGAAGGAAGACGATCAGATAGAAAGCGAAGACAAACGTTTGCGGAGAACTCTCCAGAGAACGAGAGGGCACAGGGATGAGCAAAGCCCGCCCAGCAAATATCCAGCCTTTTACAGGCTCCAGGTTCAGGAAAACCAGCCCCGTTTTCCAGATGCCAACACCCACAGAGGCCAACAGCTTAAAAAGCTGCAAGCCCGAATCAAGGCACGTATTTCTGGGTCCAGAGTCCTGACTCTGGAGAAACAAAGGGCAATCAGTCTACAGGCAACCTGTCTGGCCGTCTGACCACTGGGCCACAACCTGGCTGGAAGTGTCCCCATCGGAAGCTGAAGGCAGACCACTGCCCCCCTGTGCGGCGAGGCAATTTCAACCGGTGAATCAGAGGGGCCCGTAACCAACCCCTTTGCTCTGGGCACGTCCTTGCGGTTCTGCTAACCCCATCTCCAACCCCATCTCAAACCCGGGAATTTTGGCCAGGGATACACAAGTGGGCTCCGCTGGTGCTCCGGCGCCCTCTTGTGGCCCTCGTCTCTAATAGCATCTTACAGCCCTTCCTCCTGCCTCCCTTGCCAGCTCTGGGGGCAGAACAGGTCCAGGGCGCCTGCCCGCCTGATTTCCTTTCCCCTCTCCCTCTTATCACAATGAAGTGCCCTAGGGATGACGATATTTTCTCTCTCCAAGTCTCCCAGCGTAGTCCTCCCTTCCTATCACATCCTACTACTTTAATCAGCCCAGGACTTCCCTGGTCCTCCAGTGGTTTAGACTCCCTTCTTCCACCGCAGGGCACCTGGGTTTGATCCTTGGTCGGGGAACTAAGATCCTACATGCCACACGGCATGCCCAAATATAAATAAATAAATAAATGGGCCCACTGCATTGACCGATGTACCACCGGGGTCTAAATCAATCATCTCCCACATACTTCAAGTGACCTGGCTTTAGGTCAGGTTACCCCAGGCAGAGTTGTGGACACAGAAGGAAGAGGATCAGATGGAAAGGGAAGACAAACTTTTGGAGAGAACCCTCGGGAAAAAGAAAGGGCACAGGGATGAGCGCAGCCCGCCAGCAAACACCAGGGTTTTTACAGGCTCCAGGTTCAGGACGACGGCCCCGTTTTCCAGATGCCAACACACACAGAGACCAGCAGCTTAAAAGCTGGAAGCCCAAGTCAAGCCAGGTGTTTCTGGGTCCAGAGTCCTGACTCTGGAGAAACAAAGGGCAGTCAGTCTGCAGACAGCCTCTCTGGCTGTCGGGTCACTGGGCCACCCGGCCCGGCTGAAAGTGCCCCCATGGCAAGCTGAAGGCAGAATTCAGCCCACTCTGTGAGAGGAGGCAATTTCAGCAAGTGAATCAGAGGGGCCCAGTAACAACCCCTTTCCTCTGGGCACGTCCTTGACTTTCCGCAAACCCCATGTCCGAACCTGGAGGCTTGGCCAGGGATGCACACGAGGGTTCCGCTGGTGCTCCGGCGCCCTCTTGTGGACGTCGGCTCTAATAGCCACTCTCAGCCCTTCTTCCCTGCGGAGCCCCGGGGGCGGCCCTGGCCTTGGGCACCTGGCAGCCTGATTGCCTTCCCCTTCTCCCTCTTAGCACAATGAAGTGCCCTACAAATGGGGCTATTTTCTCTCTCAAAGTTTCCCAGAGTACTATACCTCCCTACCGCACCCCACCACTTTAAATTAAATAGCCCGGAACTTTCCAGGAGGTCACTTGGCTAAGACTCCACCGCTTTCACTGCAGGGGGCACGGGTTTCCTCCCTCGTCATGGAACTCAGAATAAGAGCCTACATGCCACACGGCATGGCCAAAAATAAATAAACAAACAAATAAATAACTACTCCCCTGAAGTCACTGATGTACCGGCCTTGAACTCAATCACCTCCCTTTTAATCCAGCTGACCTGGCTTTAGGTCACTTTTCCCCACGCCGGGTTGTGGAAACAGAAGGAAGACGATCAGATAGAAAGCGAAGACAAACGTTTGCGGAGAACTCTCCAGAGAACGAGAGGGCACAGGGATGAGCAAAGCCCGCCCAGCAAATATCCAGCCTTTTACAGGCTCCAGGTTCAGGAAAACCAGCCCCGTTTTCCAGATGCCAACACCCACAGAGGCCAACAGCTTAAAAAGCTGCAAGCCCGAATCAAGGCACGTATTTCTGGGTCCAGAGTCCTGACTCTGGAGAAACAAAGGGCAATCAGTCTACAGGCAACCTGTCTGGCCGTCTGACCACTGGGCCACAACCTGGCTGGAAGTGTCCCCATCGGAAGCTGAAGGCAGACCACTGCCCCCCTGTGCGGCGAGGCAATTTCAACCGGTGAATCAGAGGGGCCCGTAACCAACCCCTTTGCTCTGGGCACGTCCTTGCGGTTCTGCTAACCCCATCTCCAACCCCATCTCAAACCCGGGAATTTTGGCCAGGGATACACAAGTGGGCTCCGCTGGTGCTCCGGCGCCCTCTTGTGGCCCTCGTCTCTAATAGCATCTTACAGCCCTTCCTCCTGCCTCCCTTGCCAGCTCTGGGGGCAGAACAGGTCCAGGGCGCCTGCCCGCCTGATTTCCTTTCCCCTCTCCCTCTTATCACAATGAAGTGCCCTAGGGATGACGATATTTTCTCTCTCCAAGTCTCCCAGCGTAGTCCTCCCTTCCTATCACATCCTACTACTTTAATCAGCCCAGGACTTCCCTGGTCCTCCAGTGGTTTAGACTCCCTTCTTCCACCGCAGGGCACCTGGGTTTGATCCTTGGTCGGGGAACTAAGATCCTACATGCCACACGGCATGCCCAAATATAAATAAATAAATAAATGGGCCCACTGCATTGACCGATGTACCACCGGGGTCTAAATCAATCATCTCCCACATACTTCAAGTGACCTGGCTTTAGGTCAGGTTACCCCAGGCAGAGTTGTGGACACAGAAGGAAGAGGATCAGATGGAAAGGGAAGACAAACTTTTGGAGAGAACCCTCGGGAAAAAGAAAGGGCACAGGGATGAGCGCAGCCCGCCAGCAAACACCAGGGTTTTTACAGGCTCCAGGTTCAGGACGACGGCCCCGTTTTCCAGATGCCAACACACACAGAGACCAGCAGCTTAAAAGCTGGAAGCCCAAGTCAAGCCAGGTGTTTCTGGGTCCAGAGTCCTGACTCTGGAGAAACAAAGGGCAGTCAGTCTGCAGACAGCCTCTCTGGCTGTCGGGTCACTGGGCCACCCGGCCCGGCTGAAAGTGCCCCCATGGCAAGCTGAAGGCAGAATTCAGCCCACTCTGTGAGAGGAGGCAATTTCAGCAAGTGAATCAGAGGGGCCCAGTAACAACCCCTTTCCTCTGGGCACGTCCTTGACTTTCCGCAAACCCCATGTCCGAACCTGGAGGCTTGGCCAGGGATGCACACGAGGGTTCCGCTGGTGCTCCGGCGCCCTCTTGTGGACGTCGGCTCTAATAGCCACTCTCAGCCCTTCTTCCCTGCGGAGCCCCGGGGGCGGCCCTGGCCTTGGGCACCTGGCAGCCTGATTGCCTTCCCCTTCTCCCTCTTAGCACAATGAAGTGCCCTACAAATGGGGCTATTTTCTCTCTCAAAGTTTCCCAGAGTACTATACCTCCCTACCGCACCCCACCACTTTAAATTAAATAGCCCGGAACTTTCCAGGAGGTCACTTGGCTAAGACTCCACCGCTTTCACTGCAGGGGGCACGGGTTTCCTCCCTCGTCATGGAACTCAGAATAAGAGCCTACATGCCACACGGCATGGCCAAAAATAAATAAACAAACAAATAAATAACTACTCCCCTGAAGTCACTGATGTACCGGCCTTGAACTCAATCACCTCCCTTTTAATCCAGCTGACCTGGCTTTAGGTCACTTTTCCCCACGCCGGGTTGTGGAAACAGAAGGAAGACGATCAGATAGAAAGCGAAGACAAACGTTTGCGGAGAACTCTCCAGAGAACGAGAGGGCACAGGGATGAGCAAAGCCCGCCCAGCAAATATCCAGCCTTTTACAGGCTCCAGGTTCAGGAAAACCAGCCCCGTTTTCCAGATGCCAACACCCACAGAGGCCAACAGCTTAAAAAGCTGCAAGCCCGAATCAAGGCACGTATTTCTGGGTCCAGAGTCCTGACTCTGGAGAAACAAAGGGCAATCAGTCTACAGGCAACCTGTCTGGCCGTCTGACCACTGGGCCACAACCTGGCTGGAAGTGTCCCCATCGGAAGCTGAAGGCAGACCACTGCCCCCCTGTGCGGCGAGGCAATTTCAACCGGTGAATCAGAGGGGCCCGTAACCAACCCCTTTGCTCTGGGCACGTCCTTGCGGTTCTGCTAACCCCATCTCCAACCCCATCTCAAACCCGGGAATTTTGGCCAGGGATACACAAGTGGGCTCCGCTGGTGCTCCGGCGCCCTCTTGTGGCCCTCGTCTCTAATAGCATCTTACAGCCCTTCCTCCTGCCTCCCTTGCCAGCTCTGGGGGCAGAACAGGTCCAGGGCGCCTGCCCGCCTGATTTCCTTTCCCCTCTCCCTCTTATCACAATGAAGTGCCCTAGGGATGACGATATTTTCTCTCTCCAAGTCTCCCAGCGTAGTCCTCCCTTCCTATCACATCCTACTACTTTAATCAGCCCAGGACTTCCCTGGTCCTCCAGTGGTTTAGACTCCCTTCTTCCACCGCAGGGCACCTGGGTTTGATCCTTGGTCGGGGAACTAAGATCCTACATGCCACACGGCATGCCCAAATATAAATAAATAAATAAATGGGCCCACTGCATTTACCGATGTACCACCGGGGTCTAAATCAATCATCTCCCACATACTTCAAGTGACCTGGCTTTAGGTCAGGTTACCCCAGGCAGAGTTGTGGACACAGAAGGAAGAGGATCAGATGGAAAGGGAAGACAAACTTTTGGAGAGAACCCTCGGGAAAAAGAAAGGGCACAGGGATGAGCGCAGCCCGCCAGCAAACACCAGGGTTTTTACAGGCTCCAGGTTCAGGACGACGGCCCCGTTTTCCAGATGCCAACACACACAGAGACCAGCAGCTTAAAAGCTGGAAGCCCAAGTCAAGCCAGGTGTTTCTGGGTCCAGAGTCCTGACTCTGGAGAAACAAAGGGCAGTCAGTCTGCAGACAGCCTCTCTGGCTGTCGGGTCACTGGGCCACCCGGCCCGGCTGAAAGTGCCCCCATGGCAAGCTGAAGGCAGAATTCAGCCCACTCTGTGAGAGGAGGCAATTTCAGCAAGTGAATCAGAGGGGCCCAGTAACAACCCCTTTCCTCTGGGCACGTCCTTGACTTTCCGCAAACCCCATGTCCGAACCTGGAGGCTTGGCCAGGGATGCACACGAGGGTACCGCTGGTGCTCCGGCGCCCTCTTGTGGACGTCGGCTCTAATAGCCACTCTCAGCCCTTCTTCCCTGCGGAGCCCCGGGGGCGGCCCTGGCCTTGGGCACCTGGCAGCCTGATTGCCTTCCCCTTCTCCCTCTTAGCACAATGAAGTGCCCTACAAATGGGGCTATTTTCTCTCTCAAAGTTTCCCAGAGTACTATACCTCCCTACCGCACCCCACCACTTTAAATTAAATAGCCCGGAACTTTCCAGGAGGTCACTTGGCTAAGACTCCACCGCTTTCACTGCAGGGGGCACGGGTTTCCTCCCTCGTCATGGAACTCAGAATAAGAGCCTACATGCCACACGGCATGGCCAAAAATAAATAAACAAATAAATAAATAAACACTCCCCTGAAGTCACTGATGTACCGGCCTTGAACTCAATCACCTCCCTTTTAATCCAGCTGACCTGGCTTTAGGTCACTTTTCCCCACGCCGGGTTGTGGAAACAGAAGGAAGACGATCAGATAGAAAGCGAAGACAAACGTTTGCGGAGAACTCTCCAGAGAACGAGAGGGCACAGGGATGAGCAAAGCCCGCCCAGCAAATATCCAGCCTTTTACAGGCTCCAGGTTCAGGAAAACCAGCCCCGTTTTCCAGATGCCAACACCCACAGAGGCCAACAGCTTAAAAAGCTGCAAGCCCGAATCAAGGCACGTATTTCTGGGTCCAGAGTCCTGACTCTGGAGAAACAAAGGGCAATCAGTCTACAGGCAACCTGTCTGGCCGTCTGACCACTGGGCCACAACCTGGCTGGAAGTGTCCCCATCGGAAGCTGAAGGCAGACCACTGCCCCCCTGTGCGGCGAGGCAATTTCAACCGGTGAATCAGAGGGGCCCGTAACCAACCCCTTTGCTCTGGGCACGTCCTTGCGGTTCTGCTAACCCCATCTCCAACCCCATCTCAAACCCGGGAATTTTGGCCAGGGATACACAAGTGGGCTCCGCTGGTGCTCCGGCGCCCTCTTGTGGCCCTCGTCTCTAATAGCATCTTACAGCCCTTCCTCCTGCCTCCCTTGCCAGCTCTGGGGGCAGAACAGGTCCAGGGCGCCTGCCCGCCTGATTTCCTTTCCCCTCTCCCTCTTATCACAATGAAGTGCCCTAGGGATGACGATATTTTCTCTCTCCAAGTCTCCCAGCGTAGTCCTCCCTTCCTATCACATCCTACTACTTTAATCAGCCCAGGACTTCCCTGGTCCTCCAGTGGTTTAGACTCCCTTCTTCCACCGCAGGGCACCTGGGTTTGATCCTTGGTCGGGGAACTAAGATCCTACATGCCACACGGCATGCCCAAATATAAATAAATAAATAAATGGGCCCACTGCATTGACCGATGTACCACCGGGGTCTAAATCAATCATCTCCCACATACTTCAAGTGACCTGGCTTTAGGTCAGGTTACCCCAGGCAGAGTTGTGGACACAGAAGGAAGAGGATCAGATGGAAAGGGAAGACAAACTTTTGGAGAGAACCCTCGGGAAAAAGAAAGGGCACAGGGATGAGCGCAGCCCGCCAGCAAACACCAGGGTTTTTACAGGCTCCAGGTTCAGGACGACGGCCCCGTTTTCCAGATGCCAACACACACAGAGACCAGCAGCTTAAAAGCTGGAAGCCCAAGTCAAGCCAGGTGTTTCTGGGTCCAGAGTCCTGACTCTGGAGAAACAAAGGGCAGTCAGTCTGCAGACAGCCTCTCTGGCTGTCGGGTCACTGGGCCACCCGGCCCGGCTGAAAGTGCCCCCATGGCAAGCTGAAGGCAGAATTCAGCCCACTCTGTGAGAGGAGGCAATTTCAGCAAGTGAATCAGAGGGGCCCAGTAACAACCCCTTTCCTCTGGGCACGTCCTTGACTTTCCGCAAACCCCATGTCCGAACCTGGAGGCTTGGCCAGGGATGCACACGAGGGTTCCGCTGGTGCTCCGGCGCCCTCTTGTGGACGTCGGCTCTAATAGCCACTCTCAGCCCTTCTTCCCTGCGGAGCCCCGGGGGCGGCCCTGGCCTTGGGCACCTGGCAGCCTGATTGCCTTCCCCTTCTCCCTCTTAGCACAATGAAGTGCCCTACAAATGGGGCTATTTTCTCTCTCAAAGTTTCCCAGAGTACTATACCTCCCTACCGCACCCCACCACTTTAAATTAAATAGCCCGGAACTTTCCAGGAGGTCACTTGGCTAAGACTCCACCGCTTTCACTGCAGGGGGCACGGGTTTCCTCCCTCGTCATGGAACTCAGAATAAGAGCCTACATGCCACACGGCATGGCCAAAAATAAATAAACAAACAAATAAATAACTACTCCCCTGAAGTCACTGATGTACCGGCCTTGAACTCAATCACCTCCCTTTTAATCCAGCTGACCTGGCTTTAGGTCACTTTTCCCCACGCAGGGTTGTGGAAACAGAAGGAAGACGATCAGATAGAAAGCGAAGACAAACGTTTGCGGAGAACTCTCCAGAGAACGAGAGGGCACAGGGATGAGCAAAGCCCGCCCAGCAAATATCCAGCCTTTTACAGGCTCCAGGTTCAGGAAAACCAGCCCCGTTTTCCAGATGCCAACACCCACAGAGGCCAACAGCTTAAAAAGCTGCAAGCCCGAATCAAGGCACGTATTTCTGGGTCCAGAGTCCTGACTCTGGAGAAACAAAGGGCAATCAGTCTACAGGCAACCTGTCTGGCCGTCTGACCACTGGGCCACAACCTGGCTGGAAGTGTCCCCATCGGAAGCTGAAGGCAGACCACTGCCCCCCTGTGCGGCGAGGCAATTTCAACCGGTGAATCAGAGGGGCCCGTAACCAACCCCTTTGCTCTGGGCACGTCCTTGCGGTTCTGCTAACCCCATCTCCAACCCCATCTCAAACCCGGGAATTTTGGCCAGGGATACACAAGTGGGCTCCGCTGGTGCTCCGGCGCCCTCTTGTGGCCCTCGTCTCTAATAGCATCTTACAGCCCTTCCTCCTGCCTCCCTTGCCAGCTCTGGGGGCAGAACAGGTCCAGGGCGCCTGCCCGCCTGATTTCCTTTCCCCTCTCCCTCTTATCACAATGAAGTGCCCTAGGGATGACGATATTTTCTCTCTCCAAGTCTCCCAGCGTAGTCCTCCCTTCCTATCACATCCTACTACTTTAATCAGCCCAGGACTTCCCTGGTCCTCCAGTGGTTTAGACTCCCTTCTTCCACCGCAGGGCACCTGGGTTTGATCCTTGGTCGGGGAACTAAGATCCTACATGCCACACGGCATGCCCAAATATAAATAAATAAATAAATGGGCCCACTGCATTGACCGATGTACCACCGGGGTCTAAATCAATCATCTCCCACATACTTCAAGTGACCTGGCTTTAGGTCAGGTTACCCCAGGCAGAGTTGTGGACACAGAAGGAAGAGGATCAGATGGAAAGGGAAGACAAACTTTTGGAGAGAACCCTCGGGAAAAAGAAAGGGCACAGGGATGAGCGCAGCCCGCCAGCAAACACCAGGGTTTTTACAGGCTCCAGGTTCAGGACGACGGCCCCGTTTTCCAGATGCCAACACACACAGAGACCAGCAGCTTAAAAGCTGGAAGCCCAAGTCAAGCCAGGTGTTTCTGGGTCCAGAGTCCTGACTCTGGAGAAACAAAGGGCAGTCAGTCTGCAGACAGCCTCTCTGGCTGTCGGGTCACTGGGCCACCCGGCCCGGCTGAAAGTGCCCCCATGGCAAGCTGAAGGCAGAATTCAGCCCACTCTGTGAGAGGAGGCAATTTCAGCAAGTGAATCAGAGGGGCCCAGTAACAACCCCTTTCCTCTGGGCACGTCCTTGACTTTCCGCAAACCCCATGTCCGAACCTGGAGGCTTGGCCAGGGATGCACACGAGGGTACCGCTGGTGCTCCGGCGCCCTCTTGTGGACGTCGGCTCTAATAGCCACTCTCAGCCCTTCTTCCCTGCGGAGCCCCGGGGGCGGCCCTGGCCTTGGGCACCTGGCAGCCTGATTGCCTTCCCCTTCTCCCTCTTAGCACAATGAAGTGCCCTACAAATGGGGCTATTTTCTCTCTCAAAGTTTCCCAGAGTACTATACCTCCCTACCGCACCCCACCACTTTAAATTAAATAGCCCGGAACTTTCCAGGAGGTCACTTGGCTAAGACTCCACCGCTTTCACTGCAGGGGGCACGGGTTTCCTCCCTCGTCATGGAACTCAGAATAAGAGCCTACATGCCACACGGCATGGCCAAAAATAAATAAACAAACAAATAAATAAACACTCCCCTGAAGTCACTGATGTACCGGCCTTGAACTCAATCACCTCCCTTTTAATCCAGCTGACCTGGCTTTAGGTCACTTTTCCCCACGCCGGGTTGTGGAAACAGAAGGAAGACGATCAGATAGAAAGCGAAGACAAACGTTTGCGGAGAACTCTCCAGAGAACGAGAGGGCACAGGGATGAGCAAAGCCCGCCCAGCAAATATCCAGCCTTTTACAGGCTCCAGGTTCAGGAAAACCAGCCCCGTTTTCCAGATGCCAACACCCACAGAGGCCAACAGCTTAAAAAGCTGCAAGCCCGAATCAAGGCACGTATTTCTGGGTCCAGAGTCCTGACTCTGGAGAAACAAAGGGCAATCAGTCTACAGGCAACCTGTCTGGCCGTCTGACCACTGGGCCACAACCTGGCTGGAAGTGTCCCCATCGGAAGCTGAAGGCAGACCACTGCCCCCCTGTGCGGCGAGGCAATTTCAACCGGTGAATCAGAGGGGCCCGTAACCAACCCCTTTGCTCTGGGCACGTCCTTGCGGTTCTGCTAACCCCATCTCCAACCCCATCTCAAACCCGGGAATTTTGGCCAGGGATACACAAGTGGGCTCCGCTGGTGCTCCGGCGCCCTCTTGTGGCCCTCGTCTCTAATAGCATCTTACAGCCCTTCCTCCTGCCTCCCTTGCCAGCTCTGGGGGCAGAACAGGTCCAGGGCGCCTGCCCGCCTGATTTCCTTTCCCCTCTCCCTCTTATCACAATGAAGTGCCCTAGGGATGACGATATTTTCTCTCTCCAAGTCTCCCAGCGTAGTCCTCCCTTCCTATCACATCCTACTACTTTAATCAGCCCAGGACTTCCCTGGTCCTCCAGTGGTTTAGACTCCCTTCTTCCACCGCAGGGCACCTGGGTTTGATCCTTGGTCGGGGAACTAAGATCCTACATGCCACACGGCATGCCCAAATATAAATAAATAAATAAATGGGCCCACTGCATTGACCGATGTACCACCGGGGTCTAAATCAATCATCTCCCACATACTTCAAGTGACCTGGCTTTAGGTCAGGTTACCCCAGGCAGAGTTGTGGACACAGAAGGAAGAGGATCAGATGGAAAGGGAAGACAAACTTTTGGAGAGAACCCTCGGGAAAAAGAAAGGGCACAGGGATGAGCGCAGCCCGCCAGCAAACACCAGGGTTTTTACAGGCTCCAGGTTCAGGACGACGGCCCCGTTTTCCAGATGCCAACACACACAGAGACCAGCAGCTTAAAAGCTGGAAGCCCAAGTCAAGCCAGGTGTTTCTGGGTCCAGAGTCCTGACTCTGGAGAAACAAAGGGCAGTCAGTCTGCAGACAGCCTCTCTGGCTGTCGGGTCACTGGGCCACCCGGCCCGGCTGAAAGTGCCCCCATGGCAAGCTGAAGGCAGAATTCAGCCCACTCTGTGAGAGGAGGCAATTTCAGCAAGTGAATCAGAGGGGCCCAGTAACAACCCCTTTCCTCTGGGCACGTCCTTGACTTTCCGCAAACCCCATGTCCGAACCTGGAGGCTTGGCCAGGGATGCACACGAGGGTACCGCTGGTGCTCCGGCGCCCTCTTGTGGACGTCGGCTCTAATAGCCACTCTCAGCCCTTCTTCCCTGCGGAGCCCCGGGGGCGGCCCTGGCCTTGGGCACCTGGCAGCCTGATTGCCTTCCCCTTCTCCCTCTTAGCACAATGAAGTGCCCTACAAATGGGGCTATTTTCTCTCTCAAAGTTTCCCAGAGTACTATACCTCCCTACCGCACCCCACCACTTTAAATTAAATAGCCCGGAACTTTCCAGGAGGTCACTTGGCTAAGACTCCACCGCTTTCACTGCAGGGGGCACGGGTTTCCTCCCTCGTCATGGAACTCAGAATAAGAGCCTACATGCCACACGGCATGGCCAAAAATAAATAAACAAATAAATAAATAAACACTCCCCTGAAGTCACTGATGTACCGGCCTTGAACTCAATCACCTCCCTTTTAATCCAGCTGACCTGGCTTTAGGTCACTTTTCCCCACGCCGGGTTGTGGAAACAGAAGGAAGACGATCAGATAGAAAGCGAAGACAAACGTTTGCGGAGAACTCTCCAGAGAACGAGAGGGCACAGGGATGAGCAAAGCCCGCCCAGCAAATATCCAGCCTTTTACAGGCTCCAGGTTCAGGAAAACCAGCCCCGTTTTCCAGATGCCAACACCCACAGAGGCCAACAGCTTAAAAAGCTGCAAGCCCGAATCAAGGCACGTATTTCTGGGTCCAGAGTCCTGACTCTGGAGAAACAAAGGGCAATCAGTCTACAGGCAACCTGTCTGGCCGTCTGACCACTGGGCCACAACCTGGCTGGAAGTGTCCCCATCGGAAGCTGAAGGCAGACCACTGCCCCCCTGTGCGGCGAGGCAATTTCAACCGGTGAATCAGAGGGGCCCGTAACCAACCCCTTTGCTCTGGGCACGTCCTTGCGGTTCTGCTAACCCCATCTCCAACCCCATCTCAAACCCGGGAATTTTGGCCAGGGATACACAAGTGGGCTCCGCTGGTGCTCCGGCGCCCTCTTGTGGCCCTCGTCTCTAATAGCATCTTACAGCCCTTCCTCCTGCCTCCCTTGCCAGCTCTGGGGGCAGAACAGGTCCAGGGCGCCTGCCCGCCTGATTTCCTTTCCCCTCTCCCTCTTATCACAATGAAGTGCCCTAGGGATGACGATATTTTCTCTCTCCAAGTCTCCCAGCGTAGTCCTCCCTTCCTATCACATCCTACTACTTTAATCAGCCCAGGACTTCCCTGGTCCTCCAGTGGTTTAGACTCCCTTCTTCCACCGCAGGGCACCTGGGTTTGATCCTTGGTCGGGGAACTAAGATCCTACATGCCACACGGCATGCCCAAATATAAATAAATAAATAAATGGGCCCACTGCATTGACCGATGTACCACCGGGGTCTAAATCAATCATCTCCCACATACTTCAAGTGACCTGGCTTTAGGTCAGGTTACCCCAGGCAGAGTTGTGGACACAGAAGGAAGAGGATCAGATGGAAAGGGAAGACAAACTTTTGGAGAGAACCCTCGGGAAAAAGAAAGGGCACAGGGATGAGCGCAGCCCGCCAGCAAACACCAGGGTTTTTACAGGCTCCAGGTTCAGGACGACGGCCCCGTTTTCCAGATGCCAACACACACAGAGACCAGCAGCTTAAAAGCTGGAAGCCCAAGTCAAGCCAGGTGTTTCTGGGTCCAGAGTCCTGACTCTGGAGAAACAAAGGGCAGTCAGTCTGCAGACAGCCTCTCTGGCTGTCGGGTCACTGGGCCACCCGGCCCAGCTGAAAGTGCCCCCATGGCAAGCTGAAGGCAGAATTCAGCCCACTCTGTGAGAGGAGGCAATTTCAGCAAGTGAATCAGAGGGGCCCAGTAACAACCCCTTTCCTCTGGGCACGTCCTTGACTTTCCGCAAACCCCATGTCCGAACCTGGAGGCTTGGCCAGGGATGCACACGAGGGTTCCGCTGGTGCTCCGGCGCCCTCTTGTGGACGTCGGCTCTAATAGCCACTCTCAGCCCTTCTTCCCTGCGGAGCCCCGGGGGCGGCCCTGGCCTTGGGCACCTGGCAGCCTGATTGCCTTCCCCTTCTCCCTCTTAGCACAATGAAGTGCCCTACAAATGGGGCTATTTTCTCTCTCAAAGTTTCCCAGAGTACTATACCTCCCTACCGCACCCCACCACTTTAAATTAAATAGCCCGGAACTTTCCAGGAGGTCACTTGGCTAAGACTCCACCGCTTTCACTGCAGGGGGCACGGGTTTCCTCCCTCGTCATGGAACTCAGAATAAGAGCCTACATGCCACACGGCATGGCCAAAAATAAATAAACAAATAAATAAATAAACACTCCCCTGAAGTCACTGATGTACCGGCCTTGAACTCAATCACCTCCCTTTTAATCCAGCTGACCTGGCTTTAGGTCACTTTTCCCCACGCCGGGTTGTGGAAACAGAAGGAAGACGATCAGATAGAAAGCGAAGACAAACGTTTGCGGAGAACTCTCCAGAGAACGAGAGGGCACAGGGATGAGCAAAGCCCGCCCAGCAAATATCCAGCCTTTTACAGGCTCCAGGTTCAGGAAAACCAGCCCCGTTTTCCAGATGCCAACACCCACAGAGGCCAACAGCTTAAAAAGCTGCAAGCCCGAATCAAGGCACGTATTTCTGGGTCCAGAGTCCTGACTCTGGAGAAACAAAGGGCAATCAGTCTACAGGCAACCTGTCTGGCCGTCTGACCACTGGGCCACAACCTGGCTGGAAGTGTCCCCATCGGAAGCTGAAGGCAGACCACTGCCCCCCTGTGCGGCGAGGCAATTTCAACCGGTGAATCAGAGGGGCCCGTAACCAACCCCTTTGCTCTGGGCACGTCCTTGCGGTTCTGCTAACCCCATCTCCAACCCCATCTCAAACCCGGGAATTTTGGCCAGGGATACACAAGTGGGCTCCGCTGGTGCTCCGGCGCCCTCTTGTGGCCCTCGTCTCTAATAGCATCTTACCCCTTCCTCCTGCCTCCCTTGCCAGCTCTGGGGGCAGAACAGGTCCAGGGCGCCTGCCCGCCTGATTTCCTTTCCCCTCTCCCTCTTATCACAATGAAGTGCCCTAGGGATGACGATATTTTCTCTCTCCAAGTCTCCCAGCGTAGTCCTCCCTTCCTATCACATCCTACTACTTTAATCAGCCCAGGACTTCCCTGGTCCTCCAGTGGTTTAGACTCCCTTCTTCCACCGCAGGGCACCTGGGTTTGATCCTTGGTCGGGGAACTAAGATCCTACATGCCACACGGCATGCCCAAATATAAATAAATAAATAAATGGGCCCACTGCATTGACCGATGTACCACCGGGGTCTAAATCAATCATCTCCCACATACTTCAAGTGACCTGGCTTTAGGTCAGGTTACCCCAGGCAGAGTTGTGGGACACAGAAGGAAGAGGATCAGATGGAAAGGGAAGACAAACTTTTGGAGAGAACCCCTCGGGAAAAAGAAAGGGCACAGGGATGAGCGCAGCCCGCCAGCAAACACCAGGGTTTTTACAGGCTCCAGGTTCAGGACGACGGCCCCGTTTTCCAGATGCCAACACACACAGAGACCAGCAGCTTAAAAGCTGGAAGCCCAAGTCAAGCCAGGTGTTTCTGGGTCCAGAGTCCTGACTCTGGAGAAACAAAGGGCAGTCAGTCTGCAGACAGCCTCTCTGGCTGTCGGGTCACTGGGCCACCCGGCCCGGCTGAAAGTGCCCCCATGGCAAGCTGAAGGCAGAATTCAGCCCACTCTGTGAGAGGAGGCAATTTCAGCAAGTGAATCAGAGGGGCCCAGTAACAACCCCTTTCCTCTGGGCACGTCCTTGACTTTCCGCAAACCCCATGTCCGAACCTGGAGGCTTGGCCAGGGATGCACACGAGGGTTCCGCTGGTGCTCCGGCGCCCTCTTGTGGACGTCGGCTCTAATAGCCACTCTCAGCCCTTCTTCCCTGCGGAGCCCCGGGGGCGGCCCTGGCCTTGGGCACCTGGCAGCCTGATTGCCTTCCCCTTCTCCCTCTTAGCACAATGAAGTGCCCTACAAATGGGGCTATTTTCTCTCTCAAAGTTTCCCAGAGTACTATACCTCCCTACCGCACCCCACCACTTTAAATTAAATAGCCCGGAACTTTCCAGGAGGTCACTTGGCTAAGACTCCACCGCTTTCACTGCAGGGGGCACGGGTTTCCTCCCTCGTCATGGAACTCAGAATAAGAGCCTACATGCCACACGGCATGGCCAAAAATAAATAAACAAATAAATAAATAAACACTCCCCTGAAGTCACTGATGTACCGGCCTTGAACTCAATCACCTCCCTTTTAATCCAGCTGACCTGGCTTTAGGTCACTTTTCCCCACGCAGGGTTGTGGAAACAGAAGGAAGACGATCAGATAGAAAGCGAAGACAAACGTTTGCGGAGAACTCTCCAGAGAACGAGAGGGCACAGGGATGAGCAAAGCCCGCCCAGCAAATATCCAGCCTTTTACAGGCTCCAGGTTCAGGAAAACCAGCCCCGTTTTCCAGATGCCAACACCCACAGAGGCCAACAGCTTAAAAAGCTGCAAGCCCGAATCAAGGCACGTATTTCTGGGTCCAGAGTCCTGACTCTGGAGAAACAAAGGGCAATCAGTCTACAGGCAACCTGTCTGGCCGTCTGACCACTGGGCCACAACCTGGCTGGAAGTGTCCCCATCGGAAGCTGAAGGCAGACCACTGCCCCCCTGTGCGGCGAGGCAATTTCAACCGGTGAATCAGAGGGGCCCGTAACCAACCCCTTTGCTCTGGGCACGTCCTTGCGGTTCTGCTAACCCCATCTCCAACCCCATCTCAAACCCGGGAATTTTGGCCAGGGATACACAAGTGGGCTCCGCTGGTGCTCCGGCGCCCTCTTGTGGCCCTCGTCTCTAATAGCATCTTACAGCCCTTCCTCCTGCCTCCCTTGCCAGCTCTGGGGGCAGAACAGGTCCAGGGCGCCTGCCCGCCTGATTTCCTTTCCCCTCTCCCTCTTATCACAATGAAGTGCCCTAGGGATGACGATATTTTCTCTCTCCAAGTCTCCCAGCGTAGTCCTCCCTTCCTATCACATCCTACTACTTTAATCAGCCCAGGACTTCCCTGGTCCTCCAGTGGTTTAGACTCCCTTCTTCCACCGCAGGGCACCTGGGTTTGATCCTTGGTCGGGGAACTAAGATCCTACATGCCACACGGCATGCCCAAATATAAATAAATAAATAAATGGGCCCACTGCATTGACCGATGTACCACCGGGGTCTAAATCAATCATCTCCCACATACTTCAAGTGACCTGGCTTTAGGTCAGGTTACCCCAGGCAGAGTTGTGGACACAGAAGGAAGAGGATCAGATGGAAAGGGAAGACAAACTTTTGGAGAGAACCCTCGGGAAAAAGAAAGGGCACAGGGATGAGCGCAGCCCGCCAGCAAACACCAGGGTTTTTACAGGCTCCAGGTTCAGGACGACGGCCCCGTTTTCCAGATGCCAACACACACAGAGACCAGCAGCTTAAAAGCTGGAAGCCCAAGTCAAGCCAGGTGTTTCTGGGTCCAGAGTCCTGACTCTGGAGAAACAAAGGGCAGTCAGTCTGCAGACAGCCTCTCTGGCTGTCGGGTCACTGGGCCACCCGGCCCGGCTGAAAGTGCCCCCATGGCAAGCTGAAGGCAGAATTCAGCCCACTCTGTGAGAGGAGGCAATTTCAGCAAGTGAATCAGAGGGGCCCAGTAACAACCCCTTTCCTCTGGGCACGTCCTTGACTTTCCGCAAACCCCATGTCCGAACCTGGAGGCTTGGCCAGGGATGCACACGAGGGTACCGCTGGTGCTCCGGCGCCCTCTTGTGGACGTCGGCTCTAATAGCCACTCTCAGCCCTTCTTCCCTGCGGAGCCCCGGGGGCGGCCCTGGCCTTGGGCACCTGGCAGCCTGATTGCCTTCCCCCTCTCCCTCTTATCACAATGAAGTGCCCTAGGGATGACGATATTTTCTCTCTCCAAGTCTCCCAGCGTAGTCCTCCCTTCCTATCACATCCTACTACTTTAATCAGCCCAGGACTTCCCTTGTCCTCCAGTGGTTTAGACTCCCTTCTTCCACTGCAGGGCACCTGGGTTTGATCCTTGGTCGGGGAACTAAGATCCTACATGCCACACGGCATGCCCAAATATAAATAAATAAATAAATGGGCCCACTGCATTTACCGATGTACCACCGGGGTCTAAATCAATCATCTCCCACATACTTCAAGTGACCTGGCTTTAGGTCAGGTTACCCCAGGCAGAGTTGTGGACACAGAAGGAAGAGGATCAGATGGAAAGGGAAGACAAACTTTTGGAGAGAACTCTCGGGAAAAAGAAAGGGCACAGGGATGAGCGCAGCCCGCCAGCACACACCAGGGTTTTTACAGGCTCCAGGTTCAGGACGACGGCCCCGTTTTCCAGATGCCAACACACACAGAGACCAGCAGCTTAAAAGCTGGAAGCCCAAGTCAAGCCAGGTGTTTCTGGGTCCAGAGTCCTGACTCTGGAGAAACAAAGGGCAGTCAGTCTGCAGACAGCCTCTCTGGCTGTCGGGTCACTGGGCCACCCGGCCCGGCTGAAAGTGCCCCCATGGCAAGCTGAAGGCAGAATTCAGCCCACTCTGTGAGAGGAGGCAATTTCAGCAAGTGAATCAGAGGGGCCCAGTAACAACCCCTTTCCTCTGGGCACGTCCTTGACTTTCCGCAAACCCCATGTCCGAACCTGGAGGCTTGGCCAGGGATGCACACGAGGGTTCCGCTGGTGCTCCGGCGCCCTCTTGTGGACGTCGGCTCTAATAGCCACTCTCAGCCCTTCTTCCCTGCGGAGCCCCGGGGGCGGCCCTGGCCTTGGGCACCTGGCAGCCTGATTGCCTTCCCCTTCTCCCTCTTAGCACAATGAAGTGCCCTACAAATGGGGCTATTTTCTCTCTCAAAGTTTCCCAGAGTACTATACCTCCCTACCGCACCCCACCACTTTAAATTAAATAGCCCGGAACTTTCCAGGAGGTCACTTGGCTAAGACTCCACCGCTTTCACTGCAGGGGGCACGGGTTTCCTCCCTCGTCATGGAACTCAGAATAAGAGCCTACATGCCACACGGCATGGCCAAAAATAAATAAACAAACAAATAAATAAATACTCCCCTGAAGTCACTGATGTACCGGCCTTGAACTCAATCACCTCCCTTTTAATCCAGCTGACCTGGCTTTAGGTCACTTTTCCCCACGCAGGGTTGTGGAAACAGAAGGAAGACGATCAGATAGAAAGCGAAGACAAACGTTTGCGGAGAACTCTCCAGAGAACGAGAGGGCACAGGGATGAGCAAAGCCCGCCCAGCAAATATCCAGCCTTTTACAGGCTCCAGGTTCAGGAAAACCAGCCCCGTTTTCCAGATGCCAACACCCACAGAGGCCAACAGCTTAAAAAGCTGCAAGCCCGAATCAAGGCACGTATTTCTGGGTCCAGAGTCCTGACTCTGGAGAAACAAAGGGCAATCAGTCTACAGGCAACCTGTCTGGCCGTCTGACCACTGGGCCACAACCTGGCTGGAAGTGTCCCCATCGGAAGCTGAAGGCAGACCACTGCCCCCCTGTGCGGCGAGGCAATTTCAACCGGTGAATCAGAGGGGCCCGTAACCAACCCCTTTGCTCTGGGCACGTCCTTGCGGTTCTGCTAACCCCATCTCCAACCCCATCTCAAACCCGGGAATTTTGGCCAGGGATACACAAGTGGGCTCCGCTGGTGCTCCGGCGCCCTCTTGTGGCCCTCGTCTCTAATAGCATCTTACAGCCCTTCCTCCTGCCTCCCTTGCCAGCTCTGGAGGCAGAACAGGTCCAGGGCGCCTGCCCGCCTGATTTCCTTTCCCCTCTCCCTCTTATCACAATGAAGTGCCCTAGGGATGACGATATTTTCTCTCTCCAAGTCTCCCAGCGTAGTCCTCCCTTCCTATCACATCCTACTACTTTAATCAGCCCAGGACTTCCCTGGTCCTCCAGTGGTTTAGACTCCCTTCTTCCACCGCAGGGCACCTGGGTTTGATCCTTGGTCGGGGAACTAAGATCCTACATGCCACACGGCATGCCCAAATATAAATAAATAAATAAATGGGCCCACTGCATTGACCGATGTACCACCGGGGTCTAAATCAATCATCTCCCACATACTTCAAGTGACCTGGCTTTAGGTCAGGTTACCCCAGGCAGAGTTGTGGACACAGAAGGAAGAGGATCAGATGGAAAGGGAAGACAAACTTTTGGAGAGAACCCTCGGGAAAAAGAAAGGGCACAGGGATGAGCGCAGCCCGCCAGCAAACACCAGGGTTTTTACAGGCTCCAGGTTCAGGACGACGGCCCCGTTTTCCAGATGCCAACACACACAGAGACCAGCAGCTTAAAAGCTGGAAGCCCAAGTCAAGCCAGGTGTTTCTGGGTCCAGAGTCCTGACTCTGGAGAAACAAAGGGCAGTCAGTCTGCAGACAGCCTCTCTGGCTGTCGGGTCACTGGGCCACCCGGCCCGGCTGAAAGTGCCCCCATGGCAAGCTGAAGGCAGAATTCAGCCCACTCTGTGAGAGGAGGCAATTTCAGCAAGTGAATCAGAGGGGCCCAGTAACAACCCCTTTCCTCTGGGCACGTCCTTGACTTTCCGCAAACCCCATGTCCGAACCTGGAGGCTTGGCCAGGGATGCACACGAGGGTTCCGCTGGTGCTCCGGCGCCCTCTTGTGGACGTCGGCTCTAATAGCCACTCTCAGCCCTTCTTCCCTGCGGAGCCCCGGGGGCGGCCCTGGCCTTGGGCACCTGGCAGCCTGATTGCCTTCCCCTTCTCCCTCTTAGCACAATGAAGTGCCCTACAAATGGGGCTATTTTCTCTCTCAAAGTTTCCCAGAGTACTATACCTCCCTACCGCACCCCACCACTTTAAATTAAATAGCCCGGAACTTTCCAGGAGGTCACTTGGCTAAGACTCCACCGCTTTCACTGCAGGGGGCACGGGTTTCCTCCCTCGTCATGGAACTCAGAATAAGAGCCTACATGCCACACGGCATGGCCAAAAATAAATAAACAAACAAATAAATAAATACTCCCCTGAAGTCACTGATGTACCGGCCTTGAACTCAATCACCTCCCTTTTAATCCAGCTGACCTGGCTTTAGGTCACTTTTCCCCACGCAGGGTTGTGGAAACAGAAGGAAGACGATCAGATAGAAAGCGAAGACAAACGTTTGCGGAGAACTCTCCAGAGAACGAGAGGGCACAGGGATGAGCAAAGCCCGCCCAGCAAATATCCAGCCTTTTACAGGCTCCAGGTTCAGGAAAACCAGCCCCGTTTTCCAGATGCCAACACCCACAGAGGCCAACAGCTTAAAAAGCTGCAAGCCCGAATCAAGGCACGTATTTCTGGGTCCAGAGTCCTGACTCTGGAGAAACAAAGGGCAATCAGTCTACAGGCAACCTGTCTGGCCGTCTGACCACTGGGCCACAACCTGGCTGGAAGTGTCCCCATCGGAAGCTGAAGGCAGACCACTGCCCCCCTGTGCGGCGAGGCAATTTCAACCGGTGAATCAGAGGGGCCCGTAACCAACCCCTTTGCTCTGGGCACGTCCTTGCGGTTCTGCTAACCCCATCTCCAACCCCATCTCAAACCCGGGAATTTTGGCCAGGGATACACAAGTGGGCTCCGCTGGTGCTCCGGCGCCCTCTTGTGGCCCTCGTCTCTAATAGCATCTTACAGCCCTTCCTCCTGCCTCCCTTGCCAGCTCTGGGGGCAGAACAGGTCCAGGGCGCCTGCCCGCCTGATTTCCTTTCCCCTCTCCCTCTTATCACAATGAAGTGCCCTAGGGATGACGATATTTTCTCTCTCCAAGTCTCCCAGCGTAGTCCTCCCTTCCTATCACATCCTACTACTTTAATCAGCCCAGGACTTCCCTGGTCCTCCAGTGGTTTAGACTCCCTTCTTCCACCGCAGGGCACCTGGGTTTGATCCTTGGTCGGGGAACTAAGATCCTACATGCCACACGGCATGCCCAAATATAAATAAATAAATAAATGGGCCCACTGCATTGACCGATGTACCACCGGGGTCTAAATCAATCATCTCCCACATACTTCAAGTGACCTGGCTTTAGGTCAGGTTACCCCAGGCAGAGTTGTGGACACAGAAGGAAGAGGATCAGATGGAAAGGGAAGACAAACTTTTGGAGAGAACCCTCGGGAAAAAGAAAGGGCACAGGGATGAGCGCAGCCCGCCAGCAAACACCAGGGTTTTTACAGGCTCCAGGTTCAGGACGACGGCCCCGTTTTCCAGATGCCAACACACACAGAGACCAGCAGCTTAAAAGCTGGAAGCCCAAGTCAAGCCAGGTGTTTCTGGGTCCAGAGTCCTGACTCTGGAGAAACAAAGGGCAGTCAGTCTGCAGACAGCCTCTCTGGCTGTCGGGTCACTGGGCCACCCGGCCCGGCTGAAAGTGCCCCCATGGCAAGCTGAAGGCAGAATTCAGCCCACTCTGTGAGAGGAGGCAATTTCAGCAAGTGAATCAGAGGGGCCCAGTAACAACCCCTTTCCTCTGGGCACGTCCTTGACTTTCCGCAAACCCCATGTCCGAACCTGGAGGCTTGGCCAGGGATGCACACGAGGGTACCGCTGGTGCTCCGGCGCCCTCTTGTGGACGTCGGCTCTAATAGCCACTCTCAGCCCTTCTTCCCTGCGGAGCCCCGGGGGCGGCCCTGGCCTTGGGCACCTGGCAGCCTGATTGCCTTCCCCTTCTCCCTCTTAGCACAATGAAGTGCCCTACAAATGGGGCTATTTTCTCTCTCAAAGTTTCCCAGAGTACTATACCTCCCTACCGCACCCCACCACTTTAAATTAAATAGCCCGGAACTTTCCAGGAGGTCACTTGGCTAAGACTCCACCGCTTTCACTGCAGGGGGCACGGGTTTCCTCCCTCGTCATGGAACTCAGAATAAGAGCCTACATGCCACACGGCATGGCCAAAAATAAATAAACAAACAAATAAATAAATACTCCCCTGAAGTCACTGATGTACCGGCCTTGAACTCAATCACCTCCCTTTTAATCCAGCTGACCTGGCTTTAGGTCACTTTTCCCCACGCCGGGTTGTGGAAACAGAAGGAAGACGATCAGATAGAAAGCGAAGACAAACGTTTGCGGAGAACTCTCCAGAGAACGAGAGGGCACAGGGATGAGCAAAGCCCGCCCAGCAAATATCCAGCCTTTTACAGGCTCCAGGTTCAGGAAAACCAGCCCCGTTTTCCAGATGCCAACACCCACAGAGGCCAACAGCTTAAAAAGCTGCAAGCCCGAATCAAGGCACGTATTTCTGGGTCCAGAGTCCTGACTCTGGAGAAACAAAGGGCAATCAGTCTACAGGCAACCTGTCTGGCCGTCTGACCACTGGGCCACAACCTGGCTGGAAGTGTCCCCATCGGAAGCTGAAGGCAGACCACTGCCCCCCTGTGCGGCGAGGCAATTTCAACCGGTGAATCAGAGGGGCCCGTAACCAACCCCTTTGCTCTGGGCACGTCCTTGCGGTTCTGCTAACCCCATCTCCAACCCCATCTCAAACCCGGGAATTTTGGCCAGGGATACACAAGTGGGCTCCGCTGGTGCTCCGGCGCCCTCTTGTGGCCCTCGTCTCTAATAGCATCTTACAGCCCTTCCTCCTGCCTCCCTTGCCAGCTCTGGGGGCAGAACAGGTCCAGGGCGCCTGCCCGCCTGATTTCCTTTCCCCTCTCCCTCTTATCACAATGAAGTGCCCTAGGGATGACGATATTTTCTCTCTCCAAGTCTCCCAGCGTAGTCCTCCCTTCCTATCACATCCTACTACTTTAATCAGCCCAGGACTTCCCTGGTCCTCCAGTGGTTTAGACTCCCTTCTTCCACCGCAGGGCACCTGGGTTTGATCCTTGGTCGGGGAACTAAGATCCTACATGCCACACGGCATGCCCAAATATAAATAAATAAATAAATGGGCCCACTGCATTGACCGATGTACCACCGGGGTCTAAATCAATCATCTCCCACATACTTCAAGTGACCTGGCTTTAGGTCAGGTTACCCCAGGCAGAGTTGTGGACACAGAAGGAAGAGGATCAGATGGAAAGGGAAGACAAACTTTTGGAGAGAACCCTCGGGAAAAAGAAAGGGCACAGGGATGAGCGCAGCCCGCCAGCAAACACCAGGGTTTTTACAGGCTCCAGGTTCAGGACGACGGCCCCGTTTTCCAGATGCCAACACACACAGAGACCAGCAGCTTAAAAGCTGGAAGCCCAAGTCAAGCCAGGTGTTTCTGGGTCCAGAGTCCTGACTCTGGAGAAACAAAGGGCAGTCAGTCTGCAGACAGCCTCTCTGGCTGTCGGGTCACTGGGCCACCCGGCCCGGCTGAAAGTGCCCCCATGGCAAGCTGAAGGCAGAATTCAGCCCACTCTGTGAGAGGAGGCAATTTCAGCAAGTGAATCAGAGGGGCCCAGTAACAACCCCTTTCCTCTGGGCACGTCCTTGACTTTCCGCAAACCCCATGTCCGAACCTGGAGGCTTGGCCAGGGATGCACACGAGGGTACCGCTGGTGCTCCGGCGCCCTCTTGTGGACGTCGGCTCTAATAGCCACTCTCAGCCCTTCTTCCCTGCGGAGCCCCGGGGGCGGCCCTGGCCTTGGGCACCTGGCAGCCTGATTGCCTTCCCCTTCTCCCTCTTAGCACAATGAAGTGCCCTACAAATGGGGCTATTTTCTCTCTCAAAGTTTCCCAGAGTACTATACCTCCCTACCGCACCCCACCACTTTAAATTAAATAGCCCGGAACTTTCCAGGAGGTCACTTGGCTAAGACTCCACCGCTTTCACTGCAGGGGGCACGGGTTTCCTCCCTCGTCATGGAACTCAGAATAAGAGCCTACATGCCACACGGCATGGCCAAAAATAAATAAACAAATAAATAAATAAACACTCCCCTGAAGTCACTGATGTACCGGCCTTGAACTCAATCACCTCCCTTTTAATCCAGCTGACCTGGCTTTAGGTCACTTTTCCCCACGCCGGGTTGTGGAAACAGAAGGAAGACGATCAGATAGAAAGCGAAGACAAACGTTTGCGGAGAACTCTCCAGAGAACGAGAGGGCACAGGGATGAGCAAAGCCCGCCCAGCAAATATCCAGCCTTTTACAGGCTCCAGGTTCAGGAAAACCAGCCCCGTTTTCCAGATGCCAACACCCACAGAGGCCAACAGCTTAAAAAGCTGCAAGCCCGAATCAAGGCACGTATTTCTGGGTCCAGAGTCCTGACTCTGGAGAAACAAAGGGCAATCAGTCTACAGGCAACCTGTCTGGCCGTCTGACCACTGGGCCACAACCTGGCTGGAAGTGTCCCCATCGGAAGCTGAAGGCAGACCACTGCCCCCCTGTGCGGCGAGGCAATTTCAACCGGTGAATCAGAGGGGCCCGTAACCAACCCCTTTGCTCTGGGCACGTCCTTGCGGTTCTGCTAACCCCATCTCCAACCCCATCTCAAACCCGGGAATTTTGGCCAGGGATACACAAGTGGGCTCCGCTGGTGCTCCGGCGCCCTCTTGTGGCCCTCGTCTCTAATAGCATCTTACAGCCCTTCCTCCTGCCTCCCTTGCCAGCTCTGGGGGCAGAACAGGTCCAGGGCGCCTGCCCGCCTGATTTCCTTTCCCCTCTCCCTCTTATCACAATGAAGTGCCCTAGGGATGACGATATTTTCTCTCTCCAAGTCTCCCAGCGTAGTCCTCCCTTCCTATCACATCCTACTACTTTAATCAGCCCAGGACTTCCCTGGTCCTCCAGTGGTTTAGACTCCCTTCTTCCACCGCAGGGCACCTGGGTTTGATCCTTGGTCGGGGAACTAAGATCCTACATGCCACACGGCATGCCCAAATATAAATAAATAAATAAATGGGCCCACTGCATTTACCGATGTACCACCGGGGTCTAAATCAATCATCTCCCACATACTTCAAGTGACCTGGCTTTAGGTCAGGTTACCCCAGGCAGAGTTGTGGACACAGAAGGAAGAGGATCAGATGGAAAGGGAAGACAAACTTTTGGAGAGAACCCTCGGGAAAAAGAAAGGGCACAGGGATGAGCGCAGCCCGCCAGCAAACACCAGGGTTTTTACAGGCTCCAGGTTCAGGACGACGGCCCCGTTTTCCAGATGCCAACACACACAGAGACCAGCAGCTTAAAAGCTGGAAGCCCAAGTCAAGCCAGGTGTTTCTGGGTCCAGAGTCCTGACTCTGGAGAAACAAAGGGCAGTCAGTCTGCAGACAGCCTCTCTGGCTGTCGGGTCACTGGGCCACCCGGCCCGGCTGAAAGTGCCCCCATGGCAAGCTGAAGGCAGAATTCAGCCCACTCTGTGAGAGGAGGCAATTTCAGCAAGTGAATCAGAGGGGCCCAGTAACAACCCCTTTCCTCTGGGCACGTCCTTGACTTTCCGCAAACCCCATGTCCGAACCTGGAGGCTTGGCCAGGGATGCACACGAGGGTTCCGCTGGTGCTCCGGCGCCCTCTTGTGGACGTCGGCTCTAATAGCCACTCTCAGCCCTTCTTCCCTGCGGAGCCCCGGGGGCGGCCCTGGCCTTGGGCACCTGGCAGCCTGATTGCCTTCCCCTTCTCCCTCTTAGCACAATGAAGTGCCCTACAAATGGGGCTATTTTCTCTCTCAAAGTTTCCCAGAGTACTATACCTCCCTACCGCACCCCACCACTTTAAATTAAATAGCCCGGAACTTTCCAGGAGGTCACTTGGCTAAGACTCCACCGCTTTCACTGCAGGGGGCACGGGTTTCCTCCCTCGTCATGGAACTCAGAATAAGAGCCTACATGCCACACGGCATGGCCAAAAATAAATAAACAAATAAATAAATAAACACTCCCCTGAAGTCACTGATGTACCGGCCTTGAACTCAATCACCTCCCTTTTAATCCAGCTGACCTGGCTTTAGGTCACTTTTCCCCACGCAGGGTTGTGGAAACAGAAGGAAGACGATCAGATAGAAAGCGAAGACAAACGTTTGCGGAGAACTCTCCAGAGAACGAGAGGGCACAGGGATGAGCAAAGCCCGCCCAGCAAATATCCAGCCTTTTACAGGCTCCAGGTTCAGGAAAACCAGCCCCGTTTTCCAGATGCCAACACCCACAGAGGCCAACAGCTTAAAAAGCTGCAAGCCCGAATCAAGGCACGTATTTCTGGGTCCAGAGTCCTGACTCTGGAGAAACAAAGGGCAATCAGTCTACAGGCAACCTGTCTGGCCGTCTGACCACTGGGCCACAACCTGGCTGGAAGTGTCCCCATCGGAAGCTGAAGGCAGACCACTGCCCCCCTGTGCGGCGAGGCAATTTCAACCGGTGAATCAGAGGGGCCCGTAACCAACCCCTTTGCTCTGGGCACGTCCTTGCGGTTCTGCTAACCCCATCTCCAACCCCATCTCAAACCCGGGAATTTTGGCCAGGGATACACAAGTGGGCTCCGCTGGTGCTCCGGCGCCCTCTTGTGGCCCTCGTCTCTAATAGCATCTTACAGCCCTTCCTCCTGCCTCCCTTGCCAGCTCTGGGGGCAGAACAGGTCCAGGGCGCCTGCCCGCCTGATTTCCTTTCCCCTCTCCCTCTTATCACAATGAAGTGCCCTAGGGATGACGATATTTTCTCTCTCCAAGTCTCCCAGCGTAGTCCTCCCTTCCTATCACATCCTACTACTTTAATCAGCCCAGGACTTCCCTGGTCCTCCAGTGGTTTAGACTCCCTTCTTCCACCGCAGGGCACCTGGGTTTGATCCTTGGTCGGGGAACTAAGATCCTACATGCCACACGGCATGCCCAAATATAAATAAATAAATAAATGGGCCCACTGCATTGACCGATGTACCACCGGGGTCTAAATCAATCATCTCCCACATACTTCAAGTGACCTGGCTTTAGGTCAGGTTACCCCAGGCAGAGTTGTGGACACAGAAGGAAGAGGATCAGATGGAAAGGGAAGACAAACTTTTGGAGAGAACCCTCGGGAAAAAGAAAGGGCACAGGGATGAGCGCAGCCCGCCAGCAAACACCAGGGTTTTTACAGGCTCCAGGTTCAGGACGACGGCCCCGTTTTCCAGATGCCAACACACACAGAGACCAGCAGCTTAAAAGCTGGAAGCCCAAGTCAAGCCAGGTGTTTCTGGGTCCAGAGTCCTGACTCTGGAGAAACAAAGGGCAGTCAGTCTGCAGACAGCCTCTCTGGCTGTCGGGTCACTGGGCCACCCGGCCCGGCTGAAAGTGCCCCCATGGCAAGCTGAAGGCAGAATTCAGCCCACTCTGTGAGAGGAGGCAATTTCAGCAAGTGAATCAGAGGGGCCCAGTAACAACCCCTTTCCTCTGGGCACGTCCTTGACTTTCCGCAAACCCCATGTCCGAACCTGGAGGCTTGGCCAGGGATGCACACGAGGGTACCGCTGGTGCTCCGGCGCCCTCTTGTGGACGTCGGCTCTAATAGCCACTCTCAGCCCTTCTTCCCTGCGGAGCCCCGGGGGCGGCCCTGGCCTTGGGCACCTGGCAGCCTGATTGCCTTCCCCCTCTCCCTCTTATCACAATGAAGTGCCCTAGGGATGACGATATTTTCTCTCTCCAAGTCTCCCAGCGTAGTCCTCCCTTCCTATCACATCCTACTACTTTAATCAGCCCAGGACTTCCCTTGTCCTCCAGTGGTTTAGACTCCCTTCTTCCACTGCAGGGCACCTGGGTTTGATCCTTGGTCGGGGAACTAAGATCCTACATGCCACACGGCATGCCCAAATATAAATAAATAAATAAATGGGCCCACTGCATTTACCGATGTACCACCGGGGTCTAAATCAATCATCTCCCACATACTTCAAGTGACCTGGCTTTAGGTCAGGTTACCCCAGGCAGAGTTGTGGACACAGAAGGAAGAGGATCAGATGGAAAGGGAAGACAAACTTTTGGAGAGAACTCTCGGGAAAAAGAAAGGGCACAGGGATGAGCGCAGCCCGCCAGCACACACCAGGGTTTTTACAGGCTCCAGGTTCAGGACGACGGCCCCGTTTTCCAGATGCCAACACACACAGAGACCAGCAGCTTAAAAGCTGGAAGCCCAAGTCAAGCCAGGTGTTTCTGGGTCCAGAGTCCTGACTCTGGAGAAACAAAGGGCAGTCAGTCTGCAGACAGCCTCTCTGGCTGTCGGGTCACTGGGCCACCCGGCCCGGCTGAAAGTGCCCCCATGGCAAGCTGAAGGCAGAATTCAGCCCACTCTGTGAGAGGAGGCAATTTCAGCAAGTGAATCAGAGGGGCCCAGTAACAACCCCTTTCCTCTGGGCACGTCCTTGACTTTCCGCAAACCCCATGTCCGAACCTGGAGGCTTGGCCAGGGATGCACACGAGGGTTCCGCTGGTGCTCCGGCGCCCTCTTGTGGACGTCGGCTCTAATAGCCACTCTCAGCCCTTCTTCCCTGCGGAGCCCCGGGGGCGGCCCTGGCCTTGGGCACCTGGCAGCCTGATTGCCTTCCCCTTCTCCCTCTTAGCACAATGAAGTGCCCTACAAATGGGGCTATTTTCTCTCTCAAAGTTTCCCAGAGTACTATACCTCCCTACCGCACCCCACCACTTTAAATTAAATAGCCCGGAACTTTCCAGGAGGTCACTTGGCTAAGACTCCACCGCTTTCACTGCAGGGGGCACGGGTTTCCTCCCTCGTCATGGAACTCAGAATAAGAGCCTACATGCCACACGGCATGGCCAAAAATAAATAAACAAACAAATAAATAAATACTCCCCTGAAGTCACTGATGTACCGGCCTTGAACTCAATCACCTCCCTTTTAATCCAGCTGACCTGGCTTTAGGTCACTTTTCCCCACGCAGGGTTGTGGAAACAGAAGGAAGACGATCAGATAGAAAGCGAAGACAAACGTTTGCGGAGAACTCTCCAGAGAACGAGAGGGCACAGGGATGAGCAAAGCCCGCCCAGCAAATATCCAGCCTTTTACAGGCTCCAGGTTCAGGAAAACCAGCCCCGTTTTCCAGATGCCAACACCCACAGAGGCCAACAGCTTAAAAAGCTGCAAGCCCGAATCAAGGCACGTATTTCTGGGTCCAGAGTCCTGACTCTGGAGAAACAAAGGGCAATCAGTCTACAGGCAACCTGTCTGGCCGTCTGACCACTGGGCCACAACCTGGCTGGAAGTGTCCCCATCGGAAGCTGAAGGCAGACCACTGCCCCCCTGTGCGGCGAGGCAATTTCAACCGGTGAATCAGAGGGGCCCGTAACCAACCCCTTTGCTCTGGGCACGTCCTTGCGGTTCTGCTAACCCCATCTCCAACCCCATCTCAAACCCGGGAATTTTGGCCAGGGATACACAAGTGGGCTCCGCTGGTGCTCCGGCGCCCTCTTGTGGCCCTCGTCTCTAATAGCATCTTACAGCCCTTCCTCCTGCCTCCCTTGCCAGCTCTGGGGGCAGAACAGGTCCAGGGCGCCTGCCCGCCTGATTTCCTTTCCCCTCTCCCTCTTATCACAATGAAGTGCCCTAGGGATGACGATATTTTCTCTCTCCAAGTCTCCCAGCGTAGTCCTCCCTTCCTATCACATCCTACTACTTTAATCAGCCCAGGACTTCCCTGGTCCTCCAGTGGTTTAGACTCCCTTCTTCCACCGCAGGGCACCTGGGTTTGATCCTTGGTCGGGGAACTAAGATCCTACATGCCACACGGCATGCCCAAATATAAATAAATAAATAAATGGGCCCACTGCATTGACCGATGTACCACCGGGGTCTAAATCAATCATCTCCCACATACTTCAAGTGACCTGGCTTTAGGTCAGGTTACCCCAGGCAGAGTTGTGGACACAGAAGGAAGAGGATCAGATGGAAAGGGAAGACAAACTTTTGGAGAGAACCCTCGGGAAAAAGAAAGGGCACAGGGATGAGCGCAGCCCGCCAGCAAACACCAGGGTTTTTACAGGCTCCAGGTTCAGGACGACGGCCCCGTTTTCCAGATGCCAACACACACAGAGACCAGCAGCTTAAAAGCTGGAAGCCCAAGTCAAGCCAGGTGTTTCTGGGTCCAGAGTCCTGACTCTGGAGAAACAAAGGGCAGTCAGTCTGCAGACAGCCTCTCTGGCTGTCGGGTCACTGGGCCACCCGGCCCGGCTGAAAGTGCCCCCATGGCAAGCTGAAGGCAGAATTCAGCCCACTCTGTGAGAGGAGGCAATTTCAGCAAGTGAATCAGAGGGGCCCAGTAACAACCCCTTTCCTCTGGGCACGTCCTTGACTTTCCGCAAACCCCATGTCCGAACCTGGAGGCTTGGCCAGGGATGCACACGAGGGTACCGCTGGTGCTCCGGCGCCCTCTTGTGGACGTCGGCTCTAATAGCCACTCTCAGCCCTTCTTCCCTGCGGAGCCCCGGGGGCGGCCCTGGCCTTGGGCACCTGGCAGCCTGATTGCCTTCCCCTTCTCCCTCTTAGCACAATGAAGTGCCCTACAAATGGGGCTATTTTCTCTCTCAAAGTTTCCCAGAGTACTATACCTCCCTACCGCACCCCACCACTTTAAATTAAATAGCCCGGAACTTTCCAGGAGGTCACTTGGCTAAGACTCCACCGCTTTCACTGCAGGGGGCACGGGTTTCCTCCCTCGTCATGGAACTCAGAATAAGAGCCTACATGCCACACGGCATGGCCAAAAATAAATAAACAAATAAATAAATAAACACTCCCCTGAAGTCACTGATGTACCGGCCTTGAACTCAATCACCTCCCTTTTAATCCAGCTGACCTGGCTTTAGGTCACTTTTCCCCACGCCGGGTTGTGGAAACAGAAGGAAGACGATCAGATAGAAAGCGAAGACAAACGTTTGCGGAGAACTCTCCAGAGAACGAGAGGGCACAGGGATGAGCAAAGCCCGCCCAGCAAATATCCAGCCTTTTACAGGCTCCAGGTTCAGGAAAACCAGCCCCGTTTTCCAGATGCCAACACCCACAGAGGCCAACAGCTTAAAAAGCTGCAAGCCCGAATCAAGGCACGTATTTCTGGGTCCAGAGTCCTGACTCTGGAGAAACAAAGGGCAATCAGTCTACAGGCAACCTGTCTGGCCGTCTGACCACTGGGCCACAACCTGGCTGGAAGTGTCCCCATCGGAAGCTGAAGGCAGACCACTGCCCCCCTGTGCGGCGAGGCAATTTCAACCGGTGAATCAGAGGGGCCCGTAACCAACCCCTTTGCTCTGGGCACGTCCTTGCGGTTCTGCTAACCCCATCTCCAACCCCATCTCAAACCCGGGAATTTTGGCCAGGGATACACAAGTGGGCTCCGCTGGTGCTCCGGCGCCCTCTTGTGGCCCTCGTCTCTAATAGCATCTTACAGCCCTTCCTCCTGCCTCCCTTGCCAGCTCTGGGGGCAGAACAGGTCCAGGGCGCCTGCCCGCCTGATTTCCTTTCCCCTCTCCCTCTTATCACAATGAAGTGCCCTAGGGATGACGATATTTTCTCTCTCCAAGTCTCCCAGCGTAGTCCTCCCTTCCTATCACATCCTACTACTTTAATCAGCCCAGGACTTCCCTGGTCCTCCAGTGGTTTAGACTCCCTTCTTCCACCGCAGGGCACCTGGGTTTGATCCTTGGTCGGGGAACTAAGATCCTACATGCCACACGGCATGCCCAAATATAAATAAATAAATAAATGGGCCCACTGCATTTACCGATGTACCACCGGGGTCTAAATCAATCATCTCCCACATACTTCAAGTGACCTGGCTTTAGGTCAGGTTACCCCAGGCAGAGTTGTGGACACAGAAGGAAGAGGATCAGATGGAAAGGGAAGACAAACTTTTGGAGAGAACCCTCGGGAAAAAGAAAGGGCACAGGGATGAGCGCAGCCCGCCAGCAAACACCAGGGTTTTTACAGGCTCCAGGTTCAGGACGACGGCCCCGTTTTCCAGATGCCAACACACACAGAGACCAGCAGCTTAAAAGCTGGAAGCCCAAGTCAAGCCAGGTGTTTCTGGGTCCAGAGTCCTGACTCTGGAGAAACAAAGGGCAGTCAGTCTGCAGACAGCCTCTCTGGCTGTCGGGTCACTGGGCCACCCGGCCCGGCTGAAAGTGCCCCCATGGCAAGCTGAAGGCAGAATTCAGCCCACTCTGTGAGAGGAGGCAATTTCAGCAAGTGAATCAGAGGGGCCCAGTAACAACCCCTTTCCTCTGGGCACGTCCTTGACTTTCCGCAAACCCCATGTCCGAACCTGGAGGCTTGGCCAGGGATGCACACGAGGGTTCCGCTGGTGCTCCGGCGCCCTCTTGTGGACGTCGGCTCTAATAGCCACTCTCAGCCCTTCTTCCCTGCGGAGCCCCGGGGGCGGCCCTGGCCTTGGGCACCTGGCAGCCTGATTGCCTTCCCCTTCTCCCTCTTAGCACAATGAAGTGCCCTACAAATGGGGCTATTTTCTCTCTCAAAGTTTCCCAGAGTACTATACCTCCCTACCGCACCCCACCACTTTAAATTAAATAGCCCGGAACTTTCCAGGAGGTCACTTGGCTAAGACTCCACCGCTTTCACTGCAGGGGGCACGGGTTTCCTCCCTCGTCATGGAACTCAGAATAAGAGCCTACATGCCACACGGCATGGCCAAAAATAAATAAACAAATAAATAAATAAACACTCCCCTGAAGTCACTGATGTACCGGCCTTGAACTCAATCACCTCCCTTTTAATCCAGCTGACCTGGCTTTAGGTCACTTTTCCCCACGCAGGGTTGTGGAAACAGAAGGAAGACGATCAGATAGAAAGCGAAGACAAACGTTTGCGGAGAACTCTCCAGAGAACGAGAGGGCACAGGGATGAGCAAAGCCCGCCCAGCAAATATCCAGCCTTTTACAGGCTCCAGGTTCAGGAAAACCAGCCCCGTTTTCCAGATGCCAACACCCACAGAGGCCAACAGCTTAAAAAGCTGCAAGCCCGAATCAAGGCACGTATTTCTGGGTCCAGAGTCCTGACTCTGGAGAAACAAAGGGCAATCAGTCTACAGGCAACCTGTCTGGCCGTCTGACCACTGGGCCACAACCTGGCTGGAAGTGTCCCCATCGGAAGCTGAAGGCAGACCACTGCCCCCCTGTGCGGCGAGGCAATTTCAACCGGTGAATCAGAGGGGCCCGTAACCAACCCCTTTGCTCTGGGCACGTCCTTGCGGTTCTGCTAACCCCATCTCCAACCCCATCTCAAACCCGGGAATTTTGGCCAGGGATACACAAGTGGGCTCCGCTGGTGCTCCGGCGCCCTCTTGTGGCCCTCGTCTCTAATAGCATCTTACAGCCCTTCCTCCTGCCTCCCTTGCCAGCTCTGGGGGCAGAACAGGTCCAGGGCGCCTGCCCGCCTGATTTCCTTTCCCCTCTCCCTCTTATCACAATGAAGTGCCCTAGGGATGACGATATTTTCTCTCTCCAAGTCTCCCAGCGTAGTCCTCCCTTCCTATCACATCCTACTACTTTAATCAGCCCAGGACTTCCCTGGTCCTCCAGTGGTTTAGACTCCCTTCTTCCACCGCAGGGCACCTGGGTTTGATCCTTGGTCGGGGAACTAAGATCCTACATGCCACACGGCATGCCCAAATATAAATAAATAAATAAATGGGCCCACTGCATTTACCGATGTACCACCGGGGTCTAAATCAATCATCTCCCACATACTTCAAGTGACCTGGCTTTAGGTCAGGTTACCCCAGGCAGAGTTGTGGACACAGAAGGAAGAGGATCAGATGGAAAGGGAAGACAAACTTTTGGAGAGAACCCTCGGGAAAAAGAAAGGGCACAGGGATGAGCGCAGCCCGCCAGCAAACACCAGGGTTTTTACAGGCTCCAGGTTCAGGACGACGGCCCCGTTTTCCAGATGCCAACACACACAGAGACCAGCAGCTTAAAAGCTGGAAGCCCAAGTCAAGCCAGGTGTTTCTGGGTCCAGAGTCCTGACTCTGGAGAAACAAAGGGCAGTCAGTCTGCAGACAGCCTCTCTGGCTGTCGGGTCACTGGGCCACCCGGCCCGGCTGAAAGTGCCCCCATGGCAAGCTGAAGGCAGAATTCAGCCCACTCTGTGAGAGGAGGCAATTTCAGCAAGTGAATCAGAGGGGCCCAGTAACAACCCCTTTCCTCTGGGCACGTCCTTGACTTTCCGCAAACCCCATGTCCGAACCTGGAGGCTTGGCCAGGGATGCACACGAGGGTACCGCTGGTGCTCCGGCGCCCTCTTGTGGACGTCGGCTCTAATAGCCACTCTCAGCCCTTCTTCCCTGCGGAGCCCCGGGGGCGGCCCTGGCCTTGGGCACCTGGCAGCCTGATTGCCTTCCCCCTCTCCCTCTTATCACAATGAAGTGCCCTAGGGATGACGATATTTTCTCTCTCCAAGTCTCCCAGCGTAGTCCTCCCTTCCTATCACATCCTACTACTTTAATCAGCCCAGGACTTCCCTTGTCCTCCAGTGGTTTAGACTCCCTTCTTCCACTGCAGGGCACCTGGGTTTGATCCTTGGTCGGGGAACTAAGATCCTACATGCCACACGGCATGCCCAAATATAAATAAATAAATAAATGGGCCCACTGCATTTACCGATGTACCACCGGGGTCTAAATCAATCATCTCCCACATACTTCAAGTGACCTGGCTTTAGGTCAGGTTACCCCAGGCAGAGTTGTGGACACAGAAGGAAGAGGATCAGATGGAAAGGGAAGACAAACTTTTGGAGAGAACTCTCGGGAAAAAGAAAGGGCACAGGGATGAGCGCAGCCCGCCAGCACACACCAGGGTTTTTACAGGCTCCAGGTTCAGGACGACGGCCCCGTTTTCCAGATGCCAACACACACAGAGACCAGCAGCTTAAAAGCTGGAAGCCCAAGTCAAGCCAGGTGTTTCTGGGTCCAGAGTCCTGACTCTGGAGAAACAAAGGGCAGTCAGTCTGCAGACAGCCTCTCTGGCTGTCGGGTCACTGGGCCACCCGGCCCGGCTGAAAGTGCCCCCATGGCAAGCTGAAGGCAGAATTCAGCCCACTCTGTGAGAGGAGGCAATTTCAGCAAGTGAATCAGAGGGGCCCAGTAACAACCCCTTTCCTCTGGGCACGTCCTTGACTTTCCGCAAACCCCATGTCCGAACCTGGAGGCTTGGCCAGGGATGCACACGAGGGTTCCGCTGGTGCTCCGGCGCCCTCTTGTGGACGTCGGCTCTAATAGCCACTCTCAGCCCTTCTTCCCTGCGGAGCCCCGGGGGCGGCCCTGGCCTTGGGCACCTGGCAGCCTGATTGCCTTCCCCTTCTCCCTCTTAGCACAATGAAGTGCCCTACAAATGGGGCTATTTTCTCTCTCAAAGTTTCCCAGAGTACTATACCTCCCTACCGCACCCCACCACTTTAAATTAAATAGCCCGGAACTTTCCAGGAGGTCACTTGGCTAAGACTCCACCGCTTTCACTGCAGGGGGCACGGGTTTCCTCCCTCGTCATGGAACTCAGAATAAGAGCCTACATGCCACACGGCATGGCCAAAAATAAATAAACAAACAAATAAATAAATACTCCCCTGAAGTCACTGATGTACCGGCCTTGAACTCAATCACCTCCCTTTTAATCCAGCTGACCTGGCTTTAGGTCACTTTTCCCCACGCAGGGTTGTGGAAACAGAAGGAAGACGATCAGATAGAAAGCGAAGACAAACGTTTGCGGAGAACTCTCCAGAGAACGAGAGGGCACAGGGATGAGCAAAGCCCGCCCAGCAAATATCCAGCCTTTTACAGGCTCCAGGTTCAGGAAAACCAGCCCCGTTTTCCAGATGCCAACACCCACAGAGGCCAACAGCTTAAAAAGCTGCAAGCCCGAATCAAGGCACGTATTTCTGGGTCCAGAGTCCTGACTCTGGAGAAACAAAGGGCAATCAGTCTACAGGCAACCTGTCTGGCCGTCTGACCACTGGGCCACAACCTGGCTGGAAGTGTCCCCATCGGAAGCTGAAGGCAGACCACTGCCCCCCTGTGCGGCGAGGCAATTTCAACCGGTGAATCAGAGGGGCCCGTAACCAACCCCTTTGCTCTGGGCACGTCCTTGCGGTTCTGCTAACCCCATCTCCAACCCCATCTCAAACCCGGGAATTTTGGCCAGGGATACACAAGTGGGCTCCGCTGGTGCTCCGGCGCCCTCTTGTGGCCCTCGTCTCTAATAGCATCTTACAGCCCTTCCTCCTGCCTCCCTTGCCAGCTCTGGAGGCAGAACAGGTCCAGGGCGCCTGCCCGCCTGATTTCCTTTCCCCTCTCCCTCTTATCACAATGAAGTGCCCTAGGGATGACGATATTTTCTCTCTCCAAGTCTCCCAGCGTAGTCCTCCCTTCCTATCACATCCTACTACTTTAATCAGCCCAGGACTTCCCTGGTCCTCCAGTGGTTTAGACTCCCTTCTTCCACCGCAGGGCACCTGGGTTTGATCCTTGGTCGGGGAACTAAGATCCTACATGCCACACGGCATGCCCAAATATAAATAAATAAATAAATGGGCCCACTGCATTGACCGATGTACCACCGGGGTCTAAATCAATCATCTCCCACATACTTCAAGTGACCTGGCTTTAGGTCAGGTTACCCCAGGCAGAGTTGTGGACACAGAAGGAAGAGGATCAGATGGAAAGGGAAGACAAACTTTTGGAGAGAACCCTCGGGAAAAAGAAAGGGCACAGGGATGAGCGCAGCCCGCCAGCAAACACCAGGGTTTTTACAGGCTCCAGGTTCAGGACGACGGCCCCGTTTTCCAGATGCCAACACACACAGAGACCAGCAGCTTAAAAGCTGGAAGCCCAAGTCAAGCCAGGTGTTTCTGGGTCCAGAGTCCTGACTCTGGAGAAACAAAGGGCAGTCAGTCTGCAGACAGCCTCTCTGGCTGTCGGGTCACTGGGCCACCCGGCCCGGCTGAAAGTGCCCCCATGGCAAGCTGAAGGCAGAATTCAGCCCACTCTGTGAGAGGAGGCAATTTCAGCAAGTGAATCAGAGGGGCCCAGTAACAACCCCTTTCCTCTGGGCACGTCCTTGACTTTCCGCAAACCCCATGTCCGAACCTGGAGGCTTGGCCAGGGATGCACAACGAGGGTTCCGCTGGTGCTCCGGCGCCCTCTTGTGGACGTCGGCTCTAATAGCCACTCTCAGCCCTTCTTCCCTGCGGAGCCCCGGGGGCGGCCCTGGCCTTGGGCACCTGGCAGCCTGCTTGCCTTCCCCTTCTCCCTCTTAGCACAATGAAGTGCCCTACAAATGGGGCTATTTTCTCTCTCAAAGTTTCCCAGAGTACTATACCTCCCTACCGCACCCCACCACTTTAAATTAAATAGCCCGGAACTTTCCAGGAGGTCACTTGGCTAAGACTCCACCGCTTTCACTGCAGGGGGCACGGGTTTCCTCCCTCGTCATGGAACTCAGAATAAGAGCCTACATGCCACACGGCATGGCCAAAAATAAATAAACAAACAAATAAATAAATACTCCCCTGAAGTCACTGATGTACCGGCCTTGAACTCAATCACCTCCCTTTTAATCCAGCTGACCTGGCTTTAGGTCACTTTTCCCCACGCAGGGTTGTGGAAACAGAAGGAAGACGATCAGATAGAAAGCGAAGACAAACGTTTGCGGAGAACTCTCCAGAGAACGAGAGGGCACAGGGATGAGCAAAGCCCGCCCAGCAAATATCCAGCCTTTTACAGGCTCCAGGTTCAGGAAAACCAGCCCCGTTTTCCAGATGCCAACACCCACAGAGGCCAACAGCTTAAAAAGCTGCAAGCCCGAATCAAGGCACGTATTTCTGGGTCCAGAGTCCTGACTCTGGAGAAACAAAGGGCAATCAGTCTACAGGCAACCTGTCTGGCCGTCTGACCACTGGGCCACAACCTGGCTGGAAGTGTCCCCATCGGAAGCTGAAGGCAGACCACTGCCCCCCTGTGCGGCGAGGCAATTTCAACCGGTGAATCAGAGGGGCCCGTAACCAACCCCTTTGCTCTGGGCACGTCCTTGCGGTTCTGCTAACCCCATCTCCAACCCCATCTCAAACCCGGGAATTTTGGCCAGGGATACACAAGTGGGCTCCGCTGGTGCTCCGGCGCCCTCTTGTGGCCCTCGTCTCTAATAGCATCTTACAGCCCTTCCTCCTGCCTCCCTTGCCAGCTCTGGGGGCAGAACAGGTCCAGGGCGCCTGCCCGCCTGATTTCCTTTCCCCTCTCCCTCTTATCACAATGAAGTGCCCTAGGGATGACGATATTTTCTCTCTCCAAGTCTCCCAGCGTAGTCCTCCCTTCCTATCACATCCTACTACTTTAATCAGCCCAGGACTTCCCTGGTCCTCCAGTGGTTTAGACTCCCTTCTTCCACCGCAGGGCGCCTGGGTTTGATCCTTGGTCGGGGAACTAAGTTCCTACATGCCACACGGCATGCCCAAATATAAATAAATAAATAAATGGGCCCACTGCATTTACCGATGTACCACCGGGGTCTAAATCAATCATCTCCCACATACTTCAAGTGACCTGGCTTTAGGTCAGGTTACCCCAGGCAGAGTTGTGGACACAGAAGGAAGAGGATCAGATGGAAAGGGAAGACAAACTTTTGGAGAGAACCCTCGGGAAAAAGAAAGGGCACAGGGATGAGCGCAGCCCGCCAGCAAACACCAGGGTTTTTACAGGCTCCAGGTTCAGGACGACGGCCCCGTTTTCCAGATGCCAACACACACAGAGACCAGCAGCTTAAAAGCTGGAAGCCCAAGTCAAGCCAGGTGTTTCTGGGTCCAGAGTCCTGACTCTGGAGAAACAAAGGGCAGTCAGTCTGCAGACAGCCTCTCTGGCTGTCGGGTCACTGGGCCACCCGGCCCGGCTGAAAGTGCCCCCATGGCAAGCTGAAGGCAGAATTCAGCCCACTCTGTGAGAGGAGGCAATTTCAGCAAGTGAATCAGAGGGGCCCAGTAACAACCCCTTTCCTCTGGGCACGTCCTTGACTTTCCGCAAACCCCGTGTCCGAACCTGGAGGCTTGGCCAGGGATGCACACGAGGGTTCCGCTGGTGCTCCGGCGCCCTCTTGTGGACGTCGGCTCTAATAGCCACTCTCAGCCCTTCTTCCCTGCGGAGCCCCGGGGGCGGCCCTGGCCTTGGGCACCTGGCAGCCTGCTTGCCTTCCCCTTCTCCCTCTTAGCACAATGAAGTGCCCTACAAATGGGGCTATTTTCTCTCTCAAAGTTTCCCAGAGTACTATACCTCCCTACCGCACCCCACCACTTTAAATTAAATAGCCCGGAACTTTCCAGGAGGTCACTTGGCTAAGACTCCACCGCTTTCACTGCAGGGGGCACGGGTTTCCTCCCTCGTCATGGAACTCAGAATAAGAGCCTACATGCCACACGGCATGGCCAAAAATAAATAAACAAACAAATAAATAAATACTCCCCTGAAGTCACTGATGTACCGGCCTTGAACTCAATCACCTCCCTTTTAATCCAGCTGACCTGGCTTTAGGTCACTTTTCCCCACGCAGGGTTGTGGAAACAGAAGGAAGACGATCAGATAGAAAGCGAAGACAAACGTTTGCGGAGAACTCTCCAGAGAACGAGAGGGCACAGGGATGAGCAAAGCCCGCCCAGCAAATATCCAGCCTTTTACAGGCTCCAGGTTCAGGAAAACCAGCCCCGTTTTCCAGATGCCAACACCCACAGAGGCCAACAGCTTAAAAAGCTGCAAGCCCGAATCAAGGCACGTATTTCTGGGTCCAGAGTCCTGACTCTGGAGAAACAAAGGGCAATCAGTCTACAGGCAACCTGTCTGGCCGTCTGACCACTGGGCCACAACCTGGCTGGAAGTGTCCCCATCGGAAGCTGAAGGCAGACCACTGCCCCCCTGTGCGGCGAGGCAATTTCAACCGGTGAATCAGAGGGGCCCGTAACCAACCCCTTTGCTCTGGGCACGTCCTTGCGGTTCTGCTAACCCCATCTCCAACCCCATCTCAAACCCGGGAATTTTGGCCAGGGATACACAAGTGGGCTCCGCTGGTGCTCCGGCGCCCTCTTGTGGCCCTCGTCTCTAATAGCATCTTACAGCCCTTCCTCCTGCCTCCCTTGCCAGCTCTGGGGGCAGAACAGGTCCAGGGCGCCTGCCCGCCTGATTTCCTTTCCCCTCTCCCTCTTATCACAATGAAGTGCCCTAGGGATGACGATATTTTCTCTCTCCAAGTCTCCCAGCGTAGTCCTCCCTTCCTATCACATCCTACTACTTTAATCAGCCCAGGACTTCCCTGGTCCTCCAGTGGTTTAGACTCCCTTCTTCCACCGCAGGGCGCCTGGGTTTGATCCTTGGTCGGGGAACTAAGTTCCTACATGCCACACGGCATGCCCAAATATAAATAAATAAATAAATGGGCCCACTGCATTGACCGATGTACCACCGGGGTCTAAATCAATCATCTCCCACATACTTCAAGTGACCTGGCTTTAGGTCAGGTTACCCCAGGCAGAGTTGTGGACACAGAAGGAAGAGGATCAGATGGAAAGGGAAGACAAACTTTTGGAGAGAACCCTCGGGAAAAAGAAAGGGCACAGGGATGAGCGCAGCCCGCCAGCAAACACCAGGGTTTTTACAGGCTCCAGGTTCAGGACGACGGCCCCGTTTTCCAGATGCCAACACACACAGAGACCAGCAGCTTAAAAGCTGGAAGCCCAAGTCAAGCCAGGTGTTTCTGGGTCCAGAGTCCTGACTCTGGAGAAACAAAGGGCAGTCAGTCTGCAGACAGCCTCTCTGGCTGTCGGGTCACTGGGCCACCCGGCCCGGCTGAAAGTGCCCCCATGGCAAGCTGAAGGCAGAATTCAGCCCACTCTGTGAGAGGAGGCAATTTCAGCAAGTGAATCAGAGGGGCCCAGTAACAACCCCTTTCCTCTGGGCACGTCCTTGACTTTCCGCAAACCCCGTGTCCGAACCTGGAGGCTTGGCCAGGGATGCACACGAGGGTTCCGCTGGTGCTCCGGCGCCCTCTTGTGGACGTCGGCTCTAATAGCCACTCTCAGCCCTTCTTCCCTGCGGAGCCCCGGGGGCGGCCCTGGCCTTGGGCACCTGGCAGCCTGCTTGCCTTCCCCTTCTCCCTCTTAGCACAATGAAGTGCCCTACAAATGGGGCTATTTTCTCTCTCAAAGTTTCCCAGAGTACTATACCTCCCTACCGCACCCCACCACTTTAAATTAAATAGCCCGGAACTTTCCAGGAGGTCACTTGGCTAAGACTCCACCGCTTTCACTGCAGGGGGCACGGGTTTCCTCCCTCGTCATGGAACTCAGAATAAGAGCCTACATGCCACACGGCATGGCCAAAAATAAATAAACAAACAAATAAATAAATACTCCCCTGAAGTCACTGATGTACCGGCCTTGAACTCAATCACCTCCCTTTTAATCCAGCTGACCTGGCTTTAGGTCACTTTTCCCCACGCCGGGTTGTGGAAACAGAAGGAAGACGATCAGATAGAAAGCGAAGACAAACGTTTGCGGAGAACTCTCCAGAGAACGAGAGGGCACAGGGATGAGCAAAGCCCGCCCAGCAAATATCCAGCCTTTTACAGGCTCCAGGTTCAGGAAAACCAGCCCCGTTTTCCAGATGCCAACACCCTCAGAGGCCAACAGCTTAAAAAGCTGCAAGCCCGAATCAAGGCACGTATTTCTGGGTCCAGAGTCCTGACTCTGGAGAAACAAAGGGCAATCAGTCTACAGGCAACCTGTCTGGCCGTCTGACCACTGGGCCACAACCTGGCTGGAAGTGTCCCCATCGGAAGCTGAAGGCAGACCACTGCCCCCCTGTGCGGCGAGGCAATTTCAACCGGTGAATCAGAGGGGCCCGTAACCAACCCCTTTGCTCTGGGCACGTCCTTGCGGTTCTGCTAACCCCATCTCCAACCCCATCTCAAACCCGGGAATTTTGGCCAGGGATACACAAGTGGGCTCCGCTGGTGCTCCGGCGCCCTCTTGTGGCCCTCGTCTCTAATAGCATCTTACAGCCCTTCCTCCTGCCTCCCTTGCCAGCTCTGGGGGCAGAACAGGTCCAGGGCGCCTGCCCGCCTGATTTCCTTTCCCCTCTCCCTCTTATCACAATGAAGTGCCCTAGGGATGACGATATTTTCTCTCTCCAAGTCTCCCAGCGTAGTCCTCCCTTCCTATCACATCCTACTACTTTAATCAGCCCAGGACTTCCCTGGTCCTCCAGTGGTTTAGACTCCCTTCTTCCACCGCAGGGCGCCTGGGTTTGATCCTTGGTCGGGGAACTAAGATCCTACATGCCACACGGCATGCCCAAATATAAATAAATAAATAAATGGGCCCACTGCATTTACCGATGTACCACCGGGGTCTAAATCAATCATCTCCCACATACTTCAAGTGACCTGGCTTTAGGTCAGGTTACCCCAGGCAGAGTTGTGGACACAGAAGGAAGAGGATCAGATGGAAAGGGAAGACAAACTTTTGGAGAGAACCCTCGGGAAAAAGAAAGGGCACAGGGATGAGCGCAGCCCGCCAGCAAACACCAGGGTTTTTACAGGCTCCAGGTTCAGGACGACGGCCCCATTTTCCAGATGCCAACACACACAGAGACCAGCAGCTTAAAAGCTGGAAGCCCAAGTCAAGCCAGGTGTTTCTGGGTCCAGAGTCCTGACTCTGGAGAAACAAAGGGCAGTCAGTCTGCAGACAGCCTCTCTGGCTGTCGGGTCACTGGGCCACCCGGCCCGGCTGAAAGTGCCCCCATGGCAAGCTGAAGGCAGAATTCAGCCCACTCTGTGAGAGGAGGCAATTTCAGCAAGTGAATCAGAGGGGCCCAGTAACAACCCCTTTCCTCTGGGCACGTCCTTGACTTTCCGCAAACCCCGTGTCCGAACCTGGAGGCTTGGCCAGGGATGCACACGAGGGTACCGCTGGTGCTCCGGCGCCCTCTTGTGGACGTCGGCTCTAATAGCCACTCTCAGCCCTTCTTCCCTGCGGAGCCCCGGGGGCGGCCCTGGCCTTGGGCACCTGGCAGCCTGATTGCCTTCCCCTTCTCCCTCTTAGCACAATGAAGTGCCCTACAAATGGGGCTATTTTCTCTCTCAAAGTTTCCCAGAGTACTATACCTCCCTACCGCACCCCACCACTTTAAATTAAATAGCCCGGAACTTTCCAGGAGGTCACTTGGCTAAGACTCCACCGCTTTCACTGCAGGGGGCACGGGTTTCCTCCCTCGTCATGGAACTCAGAATAAGAGCCTACATGCCACACGGCATGGCCAAAAATAAATAAACAAACAAATAAATAAATACTCCCCTGAAGTCACTGATGTACCGGCCTTGAACTCAATCACCTCCCTTTTAATCCAGCTGACCTGGCTTTAGGTCACTTTTCCCCACGCCGGGTTGTGGAAACAGAAGGAAGACGATCAGATAGAAAGCGAAGACAAACGTTTGCGGAGAACTCTCCAGAGAACGAGAGGGCACAGGGATGAGCAAAGCCCGCCCAGCAAATATCCAGCCTTTTACAGGCTCCAGGTTCAGGAAAACCAGCCCCGTTTTCCAGATGCCAACACCCACAGAGGCCAACAGCTTAAAAAGCTGCAAGCCCGAATCAAGGCACGTATTTCTGGGTCCAGAGTCCTGACTCTGGAGAAACAAAGGGCAATCAGTCTACAGGCAACCTGTCTGGCCGTCTGACCACTGGGCCACAACCTGGCTGGAAGTGTCCCCATCGGAAGCTGAAGGCAGACCACTGCCCCCCTGTGCGGCGAGGCAATTTCAACCGGTGAATCAGAGGGGCCCGTAACCAACCCCTTTGCTCTGGGCACGTCCTTGCGGTTCTGCTAACCCCATCTCCAACCCCATCTCAAACCCGGGAATTTTGGCCAGGGATACACAAGTGGGCTCCGCTGGTGCTCCGGCGCCCTCTTGTGGCCCTCGTCTCTAATAGCATCTTACAGCCCTTCCTCCTGCCTCCCTTGCCAGCTCTGGGGGCAGAACAGGTCCAGGGCGCCTGCCCGCCTGATTTCCTTTCCCCTCTCCCTCTTATCACAATGAAGTGCCCTAGGGATGACGATATTTTCTCTCTCCAAGTCTCCCAGCGTAGTCCTCCCTTCCTATCACATCCTACTACTTTAATCAGCCCAGGACTTCCCTGGTCCTCCAGTGGTTTAGACTCCCTTCTTCCACCGCAGGGCGCCTGGGTTTGATCCTTGGTCGGGGAACTAAGTTCCTACATGCCACACGGCATGCCCAAATATAAATAAATAAATAAATGGGCCCACTGCATTGACCGATGTACCACCGGGGTCTAAATCAATCATCTCCCACATACTTCAAGTGACCTGGCTTTAGGTCAGGTTACCCCAGGCAGAGTTGTGGACACAGAAGGAAGAGGATCAGATGGAAAGGGAAGACAAACTTTTGGAGAGAACCCTCGGGAAAAAGAAAGGGCACAGGGATGAGCGCAGCCCGCCAGCAAACACCAGGGTTTTTACAGGCTCCAGGTTCAGGACGACGGCCCCGTTTTCCAGATGCCAACACACACAGAGACCAGCAGCTTAAAAGCTGGAAGCCCAAGTCAAGCCAGGTGTTTCTGGGTCCAGAGTCCTGACTCTGGAGAAACAAAGGGCAGTCAGTCTGCAGACAGCCTCTCTGGCTGTCGGGTCACTGGGCCACCCGGCCCGGCTGAAAGTGCCCCCATGGCAAGCTGAAGGCAGAATTCAGCCCACTCTGTGAGAGGAGGCAATTTCAGCAAGTGAATCAGAGGGGCCCAGTAACAACCCCTTTCCTCTGGGCACGTCCTTGACTTTCCGCAAACCCCGTGTCCGAACCTGGAGGCTTGGCCAGGGATGCACACGAGGGTTCCGCTGGTGCTCCGGCGCCCTCTTGTGGACGTCGGCTCTAATAGCCACTCTCAGCCCTTCTTCCCTGCGGAGCCCCGGGGGCGGCCCTGGCCTTGGGCACCTGGCAGCCTGCTTGCCTTCCCCTTCTCCCTCTTAGCACAATGAAGTGCCCTACAAATGGGGCTATTTTCTCTCTCAAAGTTTCCCAGAGTACTATACCTCCCTACCGCACCCCACCACTTTAAATTAAATAGCCCGGAACTTTCCAGGAGGTCACTTGGCTAAGACTCCACCGCTTTCACTGCAGGGGGCACGGGTTTCCTCCCTCGTCATGGAACTCAGAATAAGAGCCTACATGCCACACGGCATGGCCAAAAATAAATAAACAAACAAATAAATAAATACTCCCCTGAAGTCACTGATGTACCGGCCTTGAACTCAATCACCTCCCTTTTAATCCAGCTGACCTGGCTTTAGGTCACTTTTCCCCACGCCGGGTTGTGGAAACAGAAGGAAGACGATCAGATAGAAAGCGAAGACAAACGTTTGCGGACAACTCTCCAGAGAACGAGAGGGCACAGGGATGAGCAAAGCCCGCCCAGCAAATATCCAGCCTTTTACAGGCTCCAGGTTCAGGAAAACCAGCCCCGTTTTCCAGATGCCAACACCCTCAGAGGCCAACAGCTTAAAAAGCTGCAAGCCCGAATCAAGGCACGTATTTCTGGGTCCAGAGTCCTGACTCTGGAGAAACAAAGGGCAATCAGTCTACAGGCAACCTGTCTGGCCGTCTGACCACTGGGCCACAACCTGGCTGGAAGTGTCCCCATCGGAAGCTGAAGGCAGACCACTGCCCCCCTGTGCGGCGAGGCAATTTCAACCGGTGAATCAGAGGGGCCCGTAACCAACCCCTTTGCTCTGGGCACGTCCTTGCGGTTCTGCTAACCCCATCTCCAACCCCATCTCAAACCCGGGAATTTTGGCCAGGGATACACAAGTGGGCTCCGCTGGTGCTCCGGCGCCCTCTTGTGGCCCTCGTCTCTAATAGCATCTTACAGCCCTTCCTCCTGCCTCCCTTGCCAGCTCTGGGGGCAGAACAGGTCCAGGGCGCCTGCCCGCCTGATTTCCTTTCCCCTCTCCCTCTTATCACAATGAAGTGCCCTAGGGATGACGATATTTTCTCTCTCCAAGTCTCCCAGCGTAGTCCTCCCTTCCTATCACATCCTACTACTTTAATCAGCCCAGGACTTCCCTGGTCCTCCAGTGGTTTAGACTCCCTTCTTCCACCGCAGGGCGCCTGGGTTTGATCCTTGGTCGGGGAACTAAGATCCTACATGCCACACGGCATGCCCAAATATAAATAAATAAATAAATGGGCCCACTGCATTTACCGATGTACCACCGGGGTCTAAATCAATCATCTCCCACATACTTCAAGTGACCTGGCTTTAGGTCAGGTTACCCCAGGCAGAGTTGTGGACACAGAAGGAAGAGGATCAGATGGAAAGGGAAGACAAACTTTTGGAGAGAACCCTCGGGAAAAAGAAAGGGCACAGGGATGAGCGCAGCCCGCCAGCAAACACCAGGGTTTTTACAGGCTCCAGGTTCAGGACGACGGCCCCATTTTCCAGATGCCAACACACACAGAGACCAGCAGCTTAAAAGCTGGAAGCCCAAGTCAAGCCAGGTGTTTCTGGGTCCAGAGTCCTGACTCTGGAGAAACAAAGGGCAGTCAGTCTGCAGACAGCCTCTCTGGCTGTCGGGTCACTGGGCCACCCGGCCCGGCTGAAAGTGCCCCCATGGCAAGCTGAAGGCAGAATTCAGCCCACTCTGTGAGAGGAGGCAATTTCAGCAAGTGAATCAGAGGGGCCCAGTAACAACCCCTTTCCTCTGGGCACGTCCTTGACTTTCCGCAAACCCCGTGTCCGAACCTGGAGGCTTGGCCAGGGATGCACACGAGGGTACCGCTGGTGCTCCGGCGCCCTCTTGTGGACGTCGGCTCTAATAGCCACTCTCAGCCCTTCTTCCCTGCGGAGCCCCGGGGGCGGCCCTGGCCTTGGGCACCTGGCAGCCTGATTGCCTTCCCCTTCTCCCTCTTAGCACAATGAAGTGCCCTACAAATGGGGCTATTTTCTCTCTCAAAGTTTCCCAGAGTACTATACCTCCCTACCGCACCCCACCACTTTAAATTAAATAGCCCGGAACTTTCCAGGAGGTCACTTGGCTAAGACTCCACCGCTTTCACTGCAGGGGGCACGGGTTTCCTCCCTCGTCATGGAACTCAGAATAAGAGCCTACATGCCACACGGCATGGCCAAAAATAAATAAACAAACAAATAAATAAATACTCCCCTGAAGTCACTGATGTACCGGCCTTGAACTCAATCACCTCCCTTTTAATCCAGCTGACCTGGCTTTAGGTCACTTTTCCCCACGCCGGGTTGTGGAAACAGAAGGAAGACGATCAGATAGAAAGCGAAGACAAACGTTTGCGGAGAACTCTCCAGAGAACGAGAGGGCACAGGGATGAGCAAAGCCCGCCCAGCAAATATCCAGCCTTTTACAGGCTCCAGGTTCAGGAAAACCAGCCCCGTTTTCCAGATGCCAACACCCACAGAGGCCAACAGCTTAAAAAGCTGCAAGCCCGAATCAAGGCACGTATTTCTGGGTCCAGAGTCCTGACTCTGGAGAAACAAAGGGCAATCAGTCTACAGGCAACCTGTCTGGCCGTCTGACCACTGGGCCACAACCTGGCTGGAAGTGTCCCCATCGGAAGCTGAAGGCAGACCACTGCCCCCCTGTGCGGCGAGGCAATTTCAACCGGTGAATCAGAGGGGCCCGTAACCAACCCCTTTGCTCTGGGCACGTCCTTGCGGTTCTGCTAACCCCATCTCCAACCCCATCTCAAACCCGGGAATTTTGGCCAGGGATACACAAGTGGGCTCCGCTGGTGCTCCGGCGCCCTCTTGTGGCCCTCGTCTCTAATAGCATCTTACAGCCCTTCCTCCTGCCTCCCTTGCCAGCTCTGGGGGCAGAACAGGTCCAGGGCGCCTGCCCGCCTGATTTCCTTTCCCCTCTCCCTCTTATCACAATGAAGTGCCCTAGGGATGACGATATTTTCTCTCTCCAAGTCTCCCAGCGTAGTCCTCCCTTCCTATCACATCCTACTACTTTAATCAGCCCAGGACTTCCCTGGTCCTCCAGTGGTTTAGACTCCCTTCTTCCACCGCAGGGCGCCTGGGTTTGATCCTTGGTCGGGGAACTAAGTTCCTACATGCCACACGGCATGCCCAAATATAAATAAATAAATAAATGGGCCCACTGCATTGACCGATGTACCACCGGGGTCTAAATCAATCATCTCCCACATACTTCAAGTGACCTGGCTTTAGGTCAGGTTACCCCAGGCAGAGTTGTGGACACAGAAGGAAGAGGATCAGATGGAAAGGGAAGACAAACTTTTGGAGAGAACCCTCGGGAAAAAGAAAGGGCACAGGGATGAGCGCAGCCCGCCAGCAAACACCAGGGTTTTTACAGGCTCCAGGTTCAGGACGACGGCCCCGTTTTCCAGATGCCAACACACACAGAGACCAGCAGCTTAAAAGCTGGAAGCCCAAGTCAAGCCAGGTGTTTCTGGGTCCAGAGTCCTGACTCTGGAGAAACAAAGGGCAGTCAGTCTGCAGACAGCCTCTCTGGCTGTCGGGTCACTGGGCCACCCGGCCCGGCTGAAAGTGCCCCCATGGCAAGCTGAAGGCAGAATTCAGCCCACTCTGTGAGAGGAGGCAATTTCAGCAAGTGAATCAGAGGGGCCCAGTAACAACCCCTTTCCTCTGGGCACGTCCTTGACTTTCCGCAAACCCCGTGTCCGAACCTGGAGGCTTGGCCAGGGATGCACACGAGGGTTCCGCTGGTGCTCCGGCGCCCTCTTGTGGACGTCGGCTCTAATAGCCACTCTCAGCCCTTCTTCCCTGCGGAGCCCCGGGGGCGGCCCTGGCCTTGGGCACCTGGCAGCCTGCTTGCCTTCCCCTTCTCCCTCTTAGCACAATGAAGTGCCCTACAAATGGGGCTATTTTCTCTCTCAAAGTTTCCCAGAGTACTATACCTCCCTACCGCACCCCACCACTTTAAATTAAATAGCCCGGAACTTTCCAGGAGGTCACTTGGCTAAGACTCCACCGCTTTCACTGCAGGGGGCACGGGTTTCCTCCCTCGTCATGGAACTCAGAATAAGAGCCTACATGCCACACGGCATGGCCAAAAATAAATAAACAAACAAATAAATAAATACTCCCCTGAAGTCACTGATGTACCGGCCTTGAACTCAATCACCTCCCTTTTAATCCAGCTGACCTGGCTTTAGGTCACTTTTCCCCACGCCGGGTTGTGGAAACAGAAGGAAGACGATCAGATAGAAAGCGAAGACAAACGTTTGCGGAGAACTCTCCAGAGAACGAGAGGGCACAGGGATGAGCAAAGCCCGCCCAGCAAATATCCAGCCTTTTACAGGCTCCAGGTTCAGGAAAACCAGCCCCGTTTTCCAGATGCCAACACCCTCAGAGGCCAACAGCTTAAAAAGCTGCAAGCCCGAATCAAGGCACGTATTTCTGGGTCCAGAGTCCTGACTCTGGAGAAACAAAGGGCAATCAGTCTACAGGCAACCTGTCTGGCCGTCTGACCACTGGGCCACAACCTGGCTGGAAGTGTCCCCATCGGAAGCTGAAGGCAGACCACTGCCCCCCTGTGCGGCGAGGCAATTTCAACCGGTGAATCAGAGGGGCCCGTAACCAACCCCTTTGCTCTGGGCACGTCCTTGCGGTTCTGCTAACCCCATCTCCAACCCCATCTCAAACCCGGGAATTTTGGCCAGGGATACACAAGTGGGCTCCGCTGGTGCTCCGGCGCCCTCTTGTGGCCCTCGTCTCTAATAGCATCTTACAGCCCTTCCTCCTGCCTCCCTTGCCAGCTCTGGGGGCAGAACAGGTCCAGGGCGCCTGCCCGCCTGATTTCCTTTCCCCTCTCCCTCTTATCACAATGAAGTGCCCTAGGGATGACGATATTTTCTCTCTCCAAGTCTCCCAGCGTAGTCCTCCCTTCCTATCACATCCTACTACTTTAATCAGCCCAGGACTTCCCTGGTCCTCCAGTGGTTTAGACTCCCTTCTTCCACCGCAGGGCGCCTGGGTTTGATCCTTGGTCGGGGAACTAAGATCCTACATGCCACACGGCATGCCCAAATATAAATAAATAAATAAATGGGCCCACTGCATTTACCGATGTACCACCGGGGTCTAAATCAATCATCTCCCACATACTTCAAGTGACCTGGCTTTAGGTCAGGTTACCCCAGGCAGAGTTGTGGACACAGAAGGAAGAGGATCAGATGGAAAGGGAAGACAAACTTTTGGAGAGAACCCTCGGGAAAAAGAAAGGGCACAGGGATGAGCGCAGCCCGCCAGCAAACACCAGGGTTTTTACAGGCTCCAGGTTCAGGACGACGGCCCCGTTTTCCAGATGCCAACACACACAGAGACCAGCAGCTTAAAAGCTGGAAGCCCAAGTCAAGCCAGGTGTTTCTGGGTCCAGAGTCCTGACTCTGGAGAAACAAAGGGCAGTCAGTCTGCAGACAGCCTCTCTGGCTGTCGGGTCACTGGGCCACCCGGCCCGGCTGAAAGTGCCCCCATGGCAAGCTGAAGGCAGAATTCAGCCCACTCTGTGAGAGGAGGCAATTTCAGCAAGTGAATCAGAGGGGCCCAGTAACAACCCCTTTCCTCTGGGCACGTCCTTGACTTTCCGCAAACCCCGTGTCCGAACCTGGAGGCTTGGCCAGGGATGCACACGAGGGTACCGCTGGTGCTCCGGCGCCCTCTTGTGGACGTCGGCTCTAATAGCCACTCTCAGCCCTTCTTCCCTGCGGAGCCCCGGGGGCGGCCCTGGCCTTGGGCACCTGGCAGCCTGATTGCCTTCCCCTTCTCCCTCTTAGCACAATGAAGTGCCCTACAAATGGGGCTATTTTCTCTCTCAAAGTTTCCCAGAGTACTATACCTCCCTACCGCACCCCACCACTTTAAATTAAATAGCCCGGAACTTTCCAGGAGGTCACTTGGCTAAGACTCCACCGCTTTCACTGCAGGGGGCACGGGTTTCCTCCCTCGTCATGGAACTCAGAATAAGAGCCTACATGCCACACGGCATGGCCAAAAATAAATAAACAAACAAATAAATAAATACTCCCCTGAAGTCACTGATGTACCGGCCTTGAACTCAATCACCTCCCTTTTAATCCAGCTGACCTGGCTTTAGGTCACTTTTCCCCACGCCGGGTTGTGGAAACAGAAGGAAGACGATCAGATAGAAAGCGAAGACAAACGTTTGCGGAGAACTCTCCAGAGAACGAGAGGGCACAGGGATGAGCAAAGCCCGCCCAGCAAATATCCAGCCTTTTACAGGCTCCAGGTTCAGGAAAACCAGCCCCGTTTTCCAGATGCCAACACCCACAGAGGCCAACAGCTTAAAAAGCTGCAAGCCCGAATCAAGGCACGTATTTCTGGGTCCAGAGTCCTGACTCTGGAGAAACAAAGGGCAATCAGTCTACAGGCAACCTGTCTGGCCGTCTGACCACTGGGCCACAACCTGGCTGGAAGTGTCCCCATCGGAAGCTGAAGGCAGACCACTGCCCCCCTGTGCGGCGAGGCAATTTCAACCGGTGAATCAGAGGGGCCCGTAACCAACCCCTTTGCTCTGGGCACGTCCTTGCGGTTCTGCTAACCCCATCTCCAACCCCATCTCAAACCCGGGAATTTTGGCCAGGGATACACAAGTGGGCTCCGCTGGTGCTCCGGCGCCCTCTTGTGGCCCTCGTCTCTAATAGCATCTTACAGCCCTTCCTCCTGCCTCCCTTGCCAGCTCTGGGGGCAGAACAGGTCCAGGGCGCCTGCCCGCCTGATTTCCTTTCCCCTCTCCCTCTTATCACAATGAAGTGCCCTAGGGATGACGATATTTTCTCTCTCCAAGTCTCCCAGCGTAGTCCTCCCTTCCTATCACATCCTACTACTTTAATCAGCCCAGGACTTCCCTGGTCCTCCAGTGGTTTAGACTCCCTTCTTCCACCGCAGGGCGCCTGGGTTTGATCCTTGGTCGGGGAACTAAGATCCTACATGCCACACGGCATGCCCAAATATAAATAAATAAATAAATGGGCCCACTGCATTTACCGATGTACCACCGGGGTCTAAATCAATCATCTCCCACATACTTCAAGTGACCTGGCTTTAGGTCAGGTTACCCCAGGCAGAGTTGTGGACACAGAAGGAAGAGGATCAGATGGAAAGGGAAGACAAACTTTTGGAGAGAACCCTCGGGAAAAAGAAAGGGCACAGGGATGAGCGCAGCCCGCCAGCAAACACCAGGGTTTTTACAGGCTCCAGGTTCAGGACGACGGCCCCGTTTTCCAGATGCCAACACACACAGAGACCAGCAGCTTAAAAGCTGGAAGCCCAAGTCAAGCCAGGTGTTTCTGGGTCCAGAGTCCTGACTCTGGAGAAACAAAGGGCAGTCAGTCTGCAGACAGCCTCTCTGGCTGTCGGGTCACTGGGCCACCCGGCCCGGCTGAAAGTGCCCCCATGGCAAGCTGAAGGCAGAATTCAGCCCACTCTGTGAGAGGAGGCAATTTCAGCAAGTGAATCAGAGGGGCCCAGTAACAACCCCTTTCCTCTGGGCACGTCCTTGACTTTCCGCAAACCCCGTGTCCGAACCTGGAGGCTTGGCCAGGGATGCACACGAGGGTTCCGCTGGTGCTCCGGCGCCCTCTTGTGGACGTCGGCTCTAATAGCCACTCTCAGCCCTTCTTCCCTGCGGAGCCCCGGGGGCGGCCCTGGCCTTGGGCACCTGGCAGCCTGCTTGCCTTCCCCTTCTCCCTCTTAGCACAATGAAGTGCCCTACAAATGGGGCTATTTTCTCTCTCAAAGTTTCCCAGAGTACTATACCTCCCTACCGCACCCCACCACTTTAAATTAAATAGCCCGGAACTTTCCAGGAGGTCACTTGGCTAAGACTCCACCGCTTTCACTGCAGGGGGCACGGGTTTCCTCCCTCGTCATGGAACTCAGAATAAGAGCCTACATGCCACACGGCATGGCCAAAAATAAATAAACAAACAAATAAATAAATACTCCCCTGAAGTCACTGATGTACCGGCCTTGAACTCAATCACCTCCCTTTTAATCCAGCTGACCTGGCTTTAGGTCACTTTTCCCCACGCCGGGTTGTGGAAACAGAAGGAAGACGATCAGATAGAAAGCGAAGACAAACGTTTGCGGAGAACTCTCCAGAGAACGAGAGGGCACAGGGATGAGCAAAGCCCGCCCAGCAAATATCCAGCCTTTTACAGGCTCCAGGTTCAGGAAAACCAGCCCCGTTTTCCAGATGCCAACACCCTCAGAGGCCAACAGCTTAAAAAGCTGCAAGCCCGAATCAAGGCACGTATTTCTGGGTCCAGAGTCCTGACTCTGGAGAAACAAAGGGCAATCAGTCTACAGGCAACCTGTCTGGCCGTCTGACCACTGGGCCACAACCTGGCTGGAAGTGTCCCCATCGGAAGCTGAAGGCAGACCACTGCCCCCCTGTGCGGCGAGGCAATTTCAACCGGTGAATCAGAGGGGCCCGTAACCAACCCCTTTGCTCTGGGCACGTCCTTGCGGTTCTGCTAACCCCATCTCCAACCCCATCTCAAACCCGGGAATTTTGGCCAGGGATACACAAGTGGGCTCCGCTGGTGCTCCGGCGCCCTCTTGTGGCCCTCGTCTCTAATAGCATCTTACAGCCCTTCCTCCCGCCTCCCTTGCCAGCTCTGGGGGCAGAACAGGTCCAGGGCGCCTGCCCGCCTGATTTCCTTTCCCCTCTCCCTCTTATCACAATGAAGTGCCCTAGGGATGACGATATTTTCTCTCTCCAAGTCTCCCAGCGTAGTCCTCCCTTCCTATCACATCCTACTACTTTAATCAGCCCAGGACTTCCCTGGTCCTCCAGTGGTTTAGACTCCCTTCTTCCACCGCAGGGCGCCTGGGTTTGATCCTTGGTCGGGGAACTAAGATCCTACATGCCACACGGCATGCCCAAATATAAATAAATAAATAAATGGGCCCACTGCATTTACCGATGTACCACCGGGGTCTAAATCAATCATCTCCCACATACTTCAAGTGACCTGGCTTTAGGTCAGGTTACCCCAGGCAGAGTTGTGGACACAGAAGGAAGAGGATCAGATGGAAAGGGAAGACAAACTTTTGGAGAGAACCCTCGGGAAAAAGAAAGGGCACAGGGATGAGCGCAGCCCGCCAGCAAACACCAGGGTTTTTACAGGCTCCAGGTTCAGGACGACGGCCCCGTTTTCCAGATGCCAACACACACAGAGACCAGCAGCTTAAAAGCTGGAAGCCCAAGTCAAGCCAGGTGTTTCTGGGTCCAGAGTCCTGACTCTGGAGAAACAAAGGGCAGTCAGTCTGCAGACAGCCTCTCTGGCTGTCGGGTCACTGGGCCACCCGGCCCGGCTGAAAGTGCCCCCATGGCAAGCTGAAGGCAGAATTCAGCCCACTCTGTGAGAGGAGGCAATTTCAGCAAGTGAATCAGAGGGGCCCAGTAACAACCCCTTTCCTCTGGGCACGTCCTTGACTTTCCGCAAACCCCGTGTCCGAACCTGGAGGCTTGGCCAGGGATGCACACGAGGGTACCGCTGGTGCTCCGGCGCCCTCTTGTGGACGTCGGCTCTAATAGCCACTCTCAGCCCTTCTTCCCTGCGGAGCCCCGGGGGCGGCCCTGGCCTTGGGCACCTGGCAGCCTGATTGCCTTCCCCTTCTCCCTCTTAGCACAATGAAGTGCCCTACAAATGGGGCTATTTTCTCTCTCAAAGTTTCCCAGAGTACTATACCTCCCTACCGCACCCCACCACTTTAAATTAAATAGCCCGGAACTTTCCAGGAGGTCACTTGGCTAAGACTCCACCGCTTTCACTGCAGGGGGCACGGGTTTCCTCCCTCGTCATGGAACTCAGAATAAGAGCCTACATGCCACACGGCATGGCCAAAAATAAATAAACAAACAAATAAATAAATACTCCCCTGAAGTCACTGATGTACCGGCCTTGAACTCAATCACCTCCCTTTTAATCCAGCTGACCTGGCTTTAGGTCACTTTTCCCCACGCCGGGTTGTGGAAACAGAAGGAAGACGATCAGATAGAAAGCGAAGACAAACGTTTGCGGAGAACTCTCCAGAGAACGAGAGGGCACAGGGATGAGCAAAGCCCGCCCAGCAAATATCCAGCCTTTTACAGGCTCCAGGTTCAGGAAAACCAGCCCCGTTTTCCAGATGCCAACACCCACAGAGGCCAACAGCTTAAAAAGCTGCAAGCCCGAATCAAGGCACGTATTTCTGGGTCCAGAGTCCTGACTCTGGAGAAACAAAGGGCAATCAGTCTACAGGCAACCTGTCTGGCCGTCTGACCACTGGGCCACAACCTGGCTGGAAGTGTCCCCATCGGAAGCTGAAGGCAGACCACTGCCCCCCTGTGCGGCGAGGCAATTTCAACCGGTGAATCAGAGGGGCCCGTAACCAACCCCTTTGCTCTGGGCACGTCCTTGCGGTTCTGCTAACCCCATCTCCAACCCCATCTCAAACCCGGGAATTTTGGCCAGGGATACACAAGTGGGCTCCGCTGGTGCTCCGGCGCCCTCTTGTGGCCCTCGTCTCTAATAGCATCTTACAGCCCTTCCTCCTGCCTCCCTTGCCAGCTCTGGGGGCAGAACAGGTCCAGGGCGCCTGCCCGCCTGATTTCCTTTCCCCTCTCCCTCTTATCACAATGAAGTGCCCTAGGGATGACGATATTTTCTCTCTCCAAGTCTCCCAGCGTAGTCCTCCCTTCCTATCACATCCTACTACTTTAATCAGCCCAGGACTTCCCTGGTCCTCCAGTGGTTTAGACTCCCTTCTTCCACCGCAGGGCACCTGGGTTTGATCCTTGGTCGGGGAACTAAGATCCTACATGCCACACGGCATGCCCAAATATAAATAAATAAATAAATGGGCCCACTGCATTGACCGATGTACCACCGGGGTCTAAATCAATCATCTCCCACATACTTCAAGTGACCTGGCTTTAGGTCAGGTTACCCCAGGCAGAGTTGTGGACACAGAAGGAAGAGGATCAGATGGAAAGGGAAGACAAACTTTTGGAGAGAACCCTCGGGAAAAAGAAAGGGCACAGGGATGAGCGCAGCCCGCCAGCAAACACCAGGGTTTTTACAGGCTCCAGGTTCAGGACGACGGCCCCGTTTTCCAGATGCCAACACACACAGAGACCAGCAGCTTAAAAGCTGGAAGCCCAAGTCAAGCCAGGTGTTTCTGGGTCCAGAGTCCTGACTCTGGAGAAACAAAGGGCAGTCAGTCTGCAGACAGCCTCTCTGGCTGTCGGGTCACTGGGCCACCCGGCCCGGCTGAAAGTGCCCCCATGGCAAGCTGAAGGCAGAATTCAGCCCACTCTGTGAGAGGAGGCAATTTCAGCAAGTGAATCAGAGGGGCCCAGTAACAACCCCTTTCCTCTGGGCACGTCCTTGACTTTCCGCAAACCCCGTGTCCGAACCTGGAGGCTTGGCCAGGGATGCACACGAGGGTTCCGCTGGTGCTCCGGCGCCCTCTTGTGGACGTCGGCTCTAATAGCCACTCTCAGCCCTTCTTCCCTGCGGAGCCCCGGGGGCGGCCCTGGCCTTGGGCACCTGGCAGCCTGATTGCCTTCCCCTTCTCCCTCTTAGCACAATGAAGTGCCCTACAAATGGGGCTATTTTCTCTCTCAAAGTTTCCCAGAGTACTATACCTCCCTACCGCACCCCACCACTTTAAATTAAATAGCCCGGAACTTTCCAGGAGGTCACTTGGCTAAGACTCCACCGCTTTCACTGCAGGGGGCACGGGTTTCCTCCCTCGTCATGGAACTCAGAATAAGAGCCTACATGCCACACGGCATGGCCAAAAATAAATAAACAAACAAATAAATAAATACTCCCCTGAAGTCACTGATGTACCGGCCTTGAACTCAATCACCTCCCTTTTAATCCAGCTGACCTGGCTTTAGGTCACTTTTCCCCACGCCGGGTTGTGGAAACAGAAGGAAGACGATCAGATAGAAAGCGAAGACAAACGTTTGCGGAGAACTCTCCAGAGAACGAGAGGGCACAGGGATGAGCAAAGCCCGCCCAGCAAATATCCAGCCTTTTACAGGCTCCAGGTTCAGGAAAACCAGCCCCGTTTTCCAGATGCCAACACCCTCAGAGGCCAACAGCTTAAAAAGCTGCAAGCCCGAATCAAGGCACGTATTTCTGGGTCCAGAGTCCTGACTCTGGAGAAACAAAGGGCAATCAGTCTACAGGCAACCTGTCTGGCCGTCTGACCACTGGGCCACAACCTGGCTGGAAGTGTCCCCATCGGAAGCTGAAGGCAGACCACTGCCCCCCTGTGCGGCGAGGCAATTTCAACCGGTGAATCAGAGGGGCCCGTAACCAACCCCTTTGCTCTGGGCACGTCCTTGCGGTTCTGCTAACCCCATCTCCAACCCCATCTCAAACCCGGGAATTTTGGCCAGGGATACACAAGTGGGCTCCGCTGGTGCTCCGGCGCCCTCTTGTGGCCCTCGTCTCTAATAGCATCTTACAGCCCTTCCTCCCGCCTCCCTTGCCAGCTCTGGGGGCAGAACAGGTCCAGGGCGCCTGCCCGCCTGATTTCCTTTCCCCTCTCCCTCTTATCACAATGAAGTGCCCTAGGGATGACGATATTTTCTCTCTCCAAGTCTCCCAGCGTAGTCCTCCCTTCCTATCACATCCTACTACTTTAATCAGCCCAGGACTTCCCTGGTCCTCCAGTGGTTTAGACTCCCTTCTTCCACCGCAGGGCGCCTGGGTTTGATCCTTGGTCGGGGAACTAAGATCCTACATGCCACACGGCATGCCCAAATATAAATAAATAAATAAATGGGCCCACTGCATTTACCGATGTACCACCGGGGTCTAAATCAATCATCTCCCACATACTTCAAGTGACCTGGCTTTAGGTCAGGTTACCCCAGGCAGAGTTGTGGACACAGAAGGAAGAGGATCAGATGGAAAGGGAAGACAAACTTTTGGAGAGAACCCTCGGGAAAAAGAAAGGGCACAGGGATGAGCGCAGCCCGCCAGCAAACACCAGGGTTTTTACAGGCTCCAGGTTCAGGACGACGGCCCCATTTTCCAGATGCCAACACACACAGAGACCAGCAGCTTAAAAGCTGGAAGCCCAAGTCAAGCCAGGTGTTTCTGGGTCCAGAGTCCTGACTCTGGAGAAACAAAGGGCAGTCAGTCTGCAGACAGCCTCTCTGGCTGTCGGGTCACTGGGCCACCCGGCCCGGCTGAAAGTGCCCCCATGGCAAGCTGAAGGCAGAATTCAGCCCACTCTGTGAGAGGAGGCAATTTCAGCAAGTGAATCAGAGGGGCCCAGTAACAACCCCTTTCCTCTGGGCACGTCCTTGACTTTCCGCAAACCCCGTGTCCGAACCTGGAGGCTTGGCCAGGGATGCACACGAGGGTACCGCTGGTGCTCCGGCGCCCTCTTGTGGACGTCGGCTCTAATAGCCACTCTCAGCCCTTCTTCCCTGCGGAGCCCCGGGGGCGGCCCTGGCCTTGGGCACCTGGCAGCCTGATTGCCTTCCCCTTCTCCCTCTTAGCACAATGAAGTGCCCTACAAATGGGGCTATTTTCTCTCTCAAAGTTTCCCAGAGTACTATACCTCCCTACCGCACCCCACCACTTTAAATTAAATAGCCCGGAACTTTCCAGGAGGTCACTTGGCTAAGACTCCACCGCTTTCACTGCAGGGGGCACGGGTTTCCTCCCTCGTCATGGAACTCAGAATAAGAGCCTACATGCCACACGGCATGGCCAAAAATAAATAAACAAACAAATAAATAAATACTCCCCTGAAGTCACTGATGTACCGGCCTTGAACTCAATCACCTCCCTTTTAATCCAGCTGACCTGGCTTTAGGTCACTTTTCCCCACGCCGGGTTGTGGAAACAGAAGGAAGACGATCAGATAGAAAGCGAAGACAAACGTTTGCGGAGAACTCTCCAGAGAACGAGAGGGCACAGGGATGAGCAAAGCCCGCCCAGCAAATATCCAGCCTTTTACAGGCTCCAGGTTCAGGAAAACCAGCCCCGTTTTCCAGATGCCAACACCCACAGAGGCCAACAGCTTAAAAAGCTGCAAGCCCGAATCAAGGCACGTATTTCTGGGTCCAGAGTCCTGACTCTGGAGAAACAAAGGGCAATCAGTCTACAGGCAACCTGTCTGGCCGTCTGACCACTGGGCCACAACCTGGCTGGAAGTGTCCCCATCGGAAGCTGAAGGCAGACCACTGCCCCCCTGTGCGGCGAGGCAATTTCAACCGGTGAATCAGAGGGGCCCGTAACCAACCCCTTTGCTCTGGGCACGTCCTTGCGGTTCTGCTAACCCCATCTCCAACCCCATCTCAAACCCGGGAATTTTGGCCAGGGATACACAAGTGGGCTCCGCTGGTGCTCCGGCGCCCTCTTGTGGCCCTCGTCTCTAATAGCATCTTACAGCCCTTCCTCCTGCCTCCCTTGCCAGCTCTGGGGGCAGAACAGGTCCAGGGCGCCTGCCCGCCTGATTTCCTTTCCCCTCTCCCTCTTATCACAATGAAGTGCCCTAGGGATGACGATATTTTCTCTCTCCAAGTCTCCCAGCGTAGTCCTCCCTTCCTATCACATCCTACTACTTTAATCAGCCCAGGACTTCCCTGGTCCTCCAGTGGTTTAGACTCCCTTCTTCCACCGCAGGGCGCCTGGGTTTGATCCTTGGTCGGGGAACTAAGATCCTACATGCCACACGGCATGCCCAAATATAAATAAATAAATAAATGGGCCCACTGCATTTACCGATGTACCACCGGGGTCTAAATCAATCATCTCCCACATACTTCAAGTGACCTGGCTTTAGGTCAGGTTACCCCAGGCAGAGTTGTGGACACAGAAGGAAGAGGATCAGATGGAAAGGGAAGACAAACTTTTGGAGAGAACCCTCGGGAAAAAGAAAGGGCACAGGGATGAGCGCAGCCCGCCAGCAAACACCAGGGTTTTTACAGGCTCCAGGTTCAGGACGACGGCCCCGTTTTCCAGATGCCAACACACACAGAGACCAGCAGCTTAAAAGCTGGAAGCCCAAGTCAAGCCAGGTGTTTCTGGGTCCAGAGTCCTGACTCTGGAGAAACAAAGGGCAGTCAGTCTGCAGACAGCCTCTCTGGCTGTCGGGTCACTGGGCCACCCGGCCCGGCTGAAAGTGCCCCCATGGCAAGCTGAAGGCAGAATTCAGCCCACTCTGTGAGAGGAGGCAATTTCAGCAAGTGAATCAGAGGGGCCCAGTAACAACCCCTTTCCTCTGGGCACGTCCTTGACTTTCCGCAAACCCCGTGTCCGAACCTGGAGGCTTGGCCAGGGATGCACACGAGGGTTCCGCTGGTGCTCCGGCGCCCTCTTGTGGACGTCGGCTCTAATAGCCACTCTCAGCCCTTCTTCCCTGCGGAGCCCCGGGGGCGGCCCTGGCCTTGGGCACCTGGCAGCCTGATTGCCTTCCCCTTCTCCCTCTTAGCACAATGAAGTGCCCTACAAATGGGGCTATTTTCTCTCTCAAAGTTTCCCAGAGTACTATACCTCCCTACCGCACCCCACCACTTTAAATTAAATAGCCCGGAACTTTCCAGGAGGTCATTTGGCTAAGACTCCACCGCTTTCACTGCAGGGGGCACGGGTTTCCTCCCTCGTCATGGAACTCAGAATAAGAGCCTACATGCCACACGGCATGGCCAAAAATAAATAAACAAACAAATAAATAAATACTCCCCTGAAGTCACTGATGTACCGGCCTTGAACTCAATCACCTCCCTTTTAATCCAGCTGACCTGGCTTTAGGTCACTTTTCCCCACGCCGGGTTGTGGAAACAGAAGGAAGACGATCAGATAGAAAGCGAAGACAAACGTTTGCGGAGAACTCTCCAGAGAACGAGAGGGCACAGGGATGAGCAAAGCCCGCCCAGCAAATATCCAGCCTTTTACAGGCTCCAGGTTCAGGAAAACCAGCCCCGTTTTCCAGATGCCAACACCCTCAGAGGCCAACAGCTTAAAAAGCTGCAAGCCCGAATCAAGGCACGTATTTCTGGGTCCAGAGTCCTGACTCTGGAGAAACAAAGGGCAATCAGTCTACAGGCAACCTGTCTGGCCGTCTGACCACTGGGCCACAACCTGGCTGGAAGTGTCCCCATCGGAAGCTGAAGGCAGACCACTGCCCCCCTGTGCGGCGAGGCAATTTCAACCGGTGAATCAGAGGGGCCCGTAACCAACCCCTTTGCTCTGGGCACGTCCTTGCGGTTCTGCTAACTCCATCTCCAACCCCATCTCAAACCCGGGAATTTTGGCCAGGGATACACAAGTGGGCTCCGCTGGTGCTCCGGCGCCCTCTTGTGGCCCTCGTCTCTAATAGCATCTTACAGCCCTTCCTCCTGCCTCCCTTGCCAGCTCTGGGGGCAGAACAGGTCCAGGGCGCCTGCCCGCCTGATTTCCTTTCCCCTCTCCCTCTTATCACAATGAAGTGCCCTAGGGATGACGATATTTTCTCTCTCCAAGTCTCCCAGCGTAGTCCTCCCTTCCTATCACATCCTACTACTTTAATCAGCCCAGGACTTCCCTGGTCCTCCAGTGGTTTAGACTCCCTTCTTCCACTGCAGGGCGCCTGGGTTTGATCCTTGGTCGGGGAACTAAGATCCTACATGCCACACGGCATGCCCAAATATAAATAAATGGGCCCACTGCATTTACCGATGTACCACCGGGGTCTAAATCAATCATCTCCCACATACTTCAAGTGACCTGGCTTTAGGTCAGGTTACCCCAGGCAGAGTTGTGGACACAGAAGGAAGAGGATCAGATGGAAAGGGAAGACAAACTTTTGGAGAGAACCCTCGGGAAAAAGAAAGGGCACAGGGATGAGCGCAGCCCGCCAGCAAACACCAGGGTTTTTACAGGCTCCAGGTTCAGGACGACGGCCCCGTTTTCCAGATGCCAACACACACAGAGACCAGCAGCTTAAAAGCTGGAAGCCCAAGTCAAGCCAGGTGTTTCTGGGTCCAGAGTCCTGACTCTGGAGAAACAAAGGACAGTCAGTCTGCAGACAGCCTCTCTGGCTGTCGGGTCACTGGGCCACCCGGCCCGGCTGAAAGTGCCCCCATGGCAAGCTGAAGGCAGAATTCAGCCCACTCTGTGAGAGGAGGCAATTTCAGCAAGTGAATCAGAGGGGCCCAGTAACAACCCCTTTCCTCTGGGCACGTCCTTGACTTTCCGCAAACCCCGTGTCCGAACCTGGAGGCTTGGCCAGGGATGCACACGAGGGTACCGCTGGTGCTCCGGCGCCCTCTTGTGGACGTCGGCTCTAATAGCCACTCTCAGCCCTTCTTCCCTGCGGAGCCCCGGGGGCGGCCCTGGCCTTGGGCACCTGGCAGCCTGATTGCCTTCCCCTTCTCCCTCTTAGCACAATGAAGTGCCCTACAAATGGGGCTATTTTCTCTCTCAAAGTTTCCCAGAGTACTATACCTCCCTACCGCACCCCACCACTTTAAATTAAATAGCCCGGAACTTTCCAGGAGGTCACTTGGCTAAGACTCCACCGCTTTCACTGCAGGGGGCACGGGTTTCCTCCCTCGTCATGGAACTCAGAATAAGAGCCTACATGCCACACGGCATGGCCAAAAATAAATAAACAAACAAATAAATAAATACTCCCCTGAAGTCACTGATGTACCGGCCTTGAACTCAATCACCTCCCTTTTAATCCAGCTGACCTGGCTTTAGGTCACTTTTCCCCACGCCGGGTTGTGGAAACAGAAGGAAGACGATCAGATAGAAAGCGAAGACAAACGTTTGCGGAGAACTCTCCAGAGAACGAGAGGGCACAGGGATGAGCAAAGCCCGCCCAGCAAATATCCAGCCTTTTACAGGCTCCAGGTTCAGGAAAACCAGCCCCGTTTTCCAGATGCCAACACCCACAGAGGCCAACAGCTTAAAAAGCTGCAAGCCCGAATCAAGGCACGTATTTCTGGGTCCAGAGTCCTGACTCTGGAGAAACAAAGGGCAATCAGTCTACAGGCAACCTGTCTGGCCGTCTGACCACTGGGCCACAACCTGGCTGGAAGTGTCCCCATCGGAAGCTGAAGGCAGACCACTGCCCCCCTGTGCGGCGAGGCAATTTCAACCGGTGAATCAGAGGGGCCCGTAACCAACCCCTTTGCTCTGGGCACGTCCTTGCGGTTCTGCTAACCCCATCTCCAACCCCATCTCAAACCCGGGAATTTTGGCCAGGGATACACAAGTGGGCTCCGCTGGTGCTCCGGCGCCCTCTTGTGGCCCTCGTCTCTAATAGCATCTTACAGCCCTTCCTCCTGCCTCCCTTGCCAGCTCTGGGGGCAGAACAGGTCCAGGGCGCCTGCCCGCCTGATTTCCTTTCCCCTCTCCCTCTTATCACAATGAAGTGCCCTAGGGATGACGATATTTTCTCTCTCCAAGTCTCCCAGCGTAGTCCTCCCTTCCTATCACATCCTACTACTTTAATCAGCCCAGGACTTCCCTGGTCCTCCAGTGGTTTAGACTCCCTTCTTCCACCGCAGGGCGCCTGGGTTTGATCCTTGGTCGGGGAACTAAGATCCTACATGCCACACGGCATGCCCAAATATAAATAAATAAATAAATGGGCCCACTGCATTTACCGATGTACCACCGGGGTCTAAATCAATCATCTCCCACATACTTCAAGTGACCTGGCTTTAGGTCAGGTTACCCCAGGCAGAGTTGTGGACACAGAAGGAAGAGGATCAGATGGAAAGGGAAGACAAACTTTTGGAGAGAACCCTCGGGAAAAAGAAAGGGCACAGGGATGAGCGCAGCCCGCCAGCAAACACCAGGGTTTTTACAGGCTCCAGGTTCAGGACGACGGCCCCGTTTTCCAGATGCCAACACACACAGAGACCAGCAGCTTAAAAGCTGGAAGCCCAAGTCAAGCCAGGTGTTTCTGGGTCCAGAGTCCTGACTCTGGAGAAACAAAGGGCAGTCAGTCTGCAGACAGCCTCTCTGGCTGTCGGGTCACTGGGCCACCCGGCCCGGCTGAAAGTGCCCCCATGGCAAGCTGAAGGCAGAATTCAGCCCACTCTGTGAGAGGAGGCAATTTCAGCAAGTGAATCAGAGGGGCCCAGTAACAACCCCTTTCCTCTGGGCACGTCCTTGACTTTCCGCAAACCCCGTGTCCGAACCTGGAGGCTTGGCCAGGGATGCACACGAGGGTTCCGCTGGTGCTCCGGCGCCCTCTTGTGGACGTCGGCTCTAATAGCCACTCTCAGCCCTTCTTCCCTGCGGAGCCCCGGGGGCGGCCCTGGCCTTGGGCACCTGGCAGCCTGATTGCCTTCCCCTTCTCCCTCTTAGCACAATGAAGTGCCCTACAAATGGGGCTATTTTCTCTCTCAAAGTTTCCCAGAGTACTATACCTCCCTACCGCACCCCACCACTTTAAATTAAATAGCCCGGAACTTTCCAGGAGGTCACTTGGCTAAGACTCCACCGCTTTCACTGCAGGGGGCACGGGTTTCCTCCCTCGTCATGGAACTCAGAATAAGAGCCTACATGCCACACGGCATGGCCAAAAATAAATAAACAAACAAATGAATAAATACTCCCCTGAAGTCACTGATGTACCGGCCTTGAACTCAATCACCTCCCTTTTAATCCAGCTGACCTGGCTTTAGGTCACTTTTCCCCACGCCGGGTTGTGGAAACAGAAGGAAGACGATCAGATAGAAAGCGAAGACAAACGTTTGCGGAGAACTCTCCAGAGAACGAGAGGGCACAGGGATGAGCAAAGCCCGCCCAGCAAATATCCAGCCTTTTACAGGCTCCAGGTTCAGGAAAACCAGCCCCGTTTTCCAGATGCCAACACCCACAGAGGCCAACAGCTTAAAAAGCTGCAAGCCCGAATCAAGGCACGTATTTCTGGGTCCAGAGTCCTGACTCTGGAGAAACAAAGGGCAATCAGTCTACAGGCAACCTGTCTGGCCGTCTGACCACTGGGCCACAACCTGGCTGGAAGTGTCCCCATCGGAAGCTGAAGGCAGACCACTGCCCCCCTGTGCGGCGAGGCAATTTCAACCGGTGAATCAGAGGGGCCCGTAACCAACCCCTTTGCTCTGGGCACGTCCTTGCGGTTCTGCTAACCCCATCTCCAACCCCATCTCAAACCCGGGAATTTTGGCCAGGGATACACAAGTGGGCTCCGCTGGTGCTCCGGCGCCCTCTTGTGGCCCTCGTCTCTAATAGCATCTTACAGCCCTTCCTCCTGCCTCCCTTGCCAGCTCTGGGGGCAGAACAGGTCCAGGGCGCCTGCCCGCCTGATTTCCTTTCCCCTCTCCCTCTTATCACAATGAAGTGCCCTAGGGATGACGATATTTTCTCTCTCCAAGTCTCCCAGCGTAGTCCTCCCTTCCTATCACATCCTACTACTTTAATCAGCCCAGGACTTCCCTGGTCCTCCAGTGGTTTAGACTCCCTTCTTCCACCGCAGGGCGCCTGGGTTTGATCCTTGGTCGGGGAACTAAGATCCTACATGCCACACGGCATGCCCAAATATAAATAAATAAATAAATGGGCCCACTGCATTTACCGATGTACCACCGGGGTCTAAATCAATCATCTCCCACATACTTCAAGTGACCTGGCTTTAGGTCAGGTTACCCCAGGCAGAGTTGTGGACACAGAAGGAAGAGGATCAGATGGAAAGGGAAGACAAACTTTTGGAGAGAACCCTCGGGAAAAAGAAAGGGCACAGGGATGAGCGCAGCCCGCCAGCAAACACCAGGGTTTTTACAGGCTCCAGGTTCAGGACGACGGCCCCGTTTTCCAGATGCCAACACACACAGAGACCAGCAGCTTAAAAGCTGGAAGCCCAAGTCAAGCCAGGTGTTTCTGGGTCCAGAGTCCTGACTCTGGAGAAACAAAGGGCAGTCAGTCTGCAGACAGCCTCTCTGGCTGTCGGGTCACTGGGCCACCCGGCCCGGCTGAAAGTGCCCCCATGGCAAGCTGAAGGCAGAATTCAGCCCACTCTGTGAGAGGAGGCAATTTCAGCAAGTGAATCAGAGGGGCCCAGTAACAACCCCTTTCCTCTGGGCACGTCCTTGACTTTCCGCAAACCCCGTGTCCGAACCTGGAGGCTTGGCCAGGGATGCACACGAGGGTTCCGCTGGTGCTCCGGCGCCCTCTTGTGGACGTCGGCTCTAATAGCCACTCTCAGCCCTTCTTCCCTGCGGAGCCCCGGGGGCGGCCCTGGCCTTGGGCACCTGGCAGCCTGATTGCCTTCCCCTTCTCCCTCTTAGCACAATGAAGTGCCCTACAAATGGGGCTATTTTCTCTCTCAAAGTTTCCCAGAGTACTATACCTCCCTACCGCACCCCACCACTTTAAATTAAATAGCCCGGAACTTTCCAGGAGGTCACTTGGCTAAGACTCCACCGCTTTCACTGCAGGGGGCACGGGTTTCCTCCCTCGTCATGGAACTCAGAATAAGAGCCTACATGCCACACGGCATGGCCAAAAATAAATAAACAAACAAATGAATAAATACTCCCCTGAAGTCACTGATGTACCGGCCTTGAACTCAATCACCTCCCTTTTAATCCAGCTGACCTGGCTTTAGGTCACTTTTCCCCACGCCGGGTTGTGGAAACAGAAGGAAGACGATCAGATAGAAAGCGAAGACAAACGTTTGCGGAGAACTCTCCAGAGAACGAGAGGGCACAGGGATGAGCAAAGCCCGCCCAGCAAATATCCAGCCTTTTACAGGCTCCAGGTTCAGGAAAACCAGCCCCGTTTTCCAGATGCCAACACCCACAGAGGCCAACAGCTTAAAAAGCTGCAAGCCCGAATCAAGGCACGTATTTCTGGGTCCAGAGTCCTGACTCTGGAGAAACAAAGGGCAATCAGTCTACAGGCAACCTGTCTGGCCGTCTGACCACTGGGCCACAACCTGGCTGGAAGTGTCCCCATCGGAAGCTGAAGGCAGACCACTGCCCCCCTGTGCGGCGAGGCAATTTCAACCGGTGAATCAGAGGGGCCCGTAACCAACCCCTTTGCTCTGGGCACGTCCTTGCGGTTCTGCTAACCCCACCTCCAACCCCATCTCAAACCCGGGAATTTTGGCCAGGGATACACAAGTGGGCTCCGCTGGTGCTCCGGCGCCCTCTTGTGGCCCTCGTCTCTAATAGCATCTTACAGCCCTTCCTCCTGCCTCCCTTGCCAGCTCTGGGGGCAGAACAGGTCCAGGGCGCCTGCCCGCCTGATTTCCTTTCCCCTCTCCCTCTTATCACAATGAAGTGCCCTAGGGATGACGATATTTTCTCTCTCCAAGTCTCCCAGCGTAGTCCTCCCTTCCTATCACATCCTACTACTTTAATCAGCCCAGGACTTCCCTGGTCCTCCAGTGGTTTAGACTCCCTTCTTCCACCGCAGGGCGCCTGGGTTTGATCCTTGGTCGGGGAACTAAGATCCTACATGCCACACGGCATGCCCAAATATAAATAAATAAATAAATGGGCCCACTGCATTTACCGATGTACCACCGGGGTCTAAATCAATCATCTCCCACATACTTCAAGTGACCTGGCTTTAGGTCAGGTTACCCCAGGCAGAGTTGTGGACACAGAAGGAAGAGGATCAGATGGAAAGGGAAGACAAACTTTTGGAGAGAACCCTCGGGAAAAAGAAAGGGCACAGGGATGAGCGCAGCCCGCCAGCAAACACCAGGGTTTTTACAGGCTCCAGGTTCAGGACGACGGCCCCGTTTTCCAGATGCCAACACACACAGAGACCAGCAGCTTAAAAGCTGGAAGCCCAAGTCAAGCCAGGTGTTTCTGGGTCCAGAGTCCTGACTCTGGAGAAACAAAGGGCAGTCAGTCTGCAGACAGCCTCTCTGGCTGTCGGGTCACTGGGCCACCCGGCCCGGCTGAAAGTGCCCCCATGGCAAGCTGAAGGCAGAATTCAGCCCACTCTGTGAGAGGAGGCAATTTCAGCAAGTGAATCAGAGGGGCCCAGTAACAACCCCTTTCCTCTGGGCACGTCCTTGACTTTCCGCAAACCCCGTGTCCGAACCTGGAGGCTTGGCCAGGGATGCACACGAGGGTTCCGCTGGTGCTCCGGCGCCCTCTTGTGGACGTCGGCTCTAATAGCCACTCTCAGCCCTTCTTCCCTGCGGAGCCCCGGGGGCGGCCCTGGCCTTGGGCACCTGGCAGCCTGATTGCCTTCCCCTTCTCCCTCTTAGCACAATGAAGTGCCCTACAAATGGGGCTATTTTCTCTCTCAAAGTTTCCCAGAGTACTATACCTCCCTACCGCACCCCACCACTTTAAATTAAATAGCCCGGAACTTTCCAGGAGGTCACTTGGCTAAGACTCCACCGCTTTCACTGCAGGGGGCACGGGTTTCCTCCCTCGTCATGGAACTCAGAATAAGAGCCTACATGCCACACGGCATGGCCAAAAATAAATAAACAAACAAATGAATAAATACTCCCCTGAAGTCACTGATGTACCGGCCTTGAACTCAATCACCTCCCTTTTAATCCAGCTGACCTGGCTTTAGGTCACTTTTCCCCACGCCGGGTTGTGGAAACAGAAGGAAGACGATCAGATAGAAAGCGAAGACAAACGTTTGCGGAGAACTCTCCAGAGAACGAGAGGGCACAGGGATGAGCAAAGCCCGCCCAGCAAATATCCAGCCTTTTACAGGCTCCAGGTTCAGGAAAACCAGCCCCGTTTTCCAGATGCCAACACCCACAGAGGCCAACAGCTTAAAAAGCTGCAAGCCCGAATCAAGGCACGTATTTCTGGGTCCAGAGTCCTGACTCTGGAGAAACAAAGGGCAATCAGTCTACAGGCAACCTGTCTGGCCGTCTGACCACTGGGCCACAACCTGGCTGGAAGTGTCCCCATCGGAAGCTGAAGGCAGACCACTGCCCCCCTGTGCGGCGAGGCAATTTCAACCGGTGAATCAGAGGGGCCCGTAACCAACCCCTTTGCTCTGGGCACGTCCTTGCGGTTCTGCTAACCCCATCTCCAACCCCATCTCAAACCCGGGAATTTTGGCCAGGGATACACAAGTGGGCTCCGCTGGTGCTCCGGCGCCCTCTTGTGGCCCTCGTCTCTAATAGCATCTTACAGCCCTTCCTCCTGCCTCCCTTGCCAGCTCTGGGGGCAGAACAGGTCCAGGGCGCCTGCCCGCCTGATTTCCTTTCCCCTCTCCCTCTTATCACAATGAAGTGCCCTAGGGATGACGATATTTTCTCTCTCCAAGTCTCCCAGCGTAGTCCTCCCTTCCTATCACATCCTACTACTTTAATCAGCCCAGGACTTCCCTGGTCCTCCAGTGGTTTAGACTCCCTTCTTCCACCGCAGGGCGCCTGGGTTTGATCCTTGGTCGGGGAACTAAGATCCTACATGCCACACGGCATGCCCAAATATAAATAAATAAATAAATGGGCCCACTGCATTTACCGATGTACCACCGGGGTCTAAATCAATCATCTCCCACATACTTCAAGTGACCTGGCTTTAGGTCAGGTTACCCCAGGCAGAGTTGTGGACACAGAAGGAAGAGGATCAGATGGAAAGGGAAGACAAACTTTTGGAGAGAACCCTCGGGAAAAAGAAAGGGCACAGGGATGAGCGCAGCCCGCCAGCAAACACCAGGGTTTTTACAGGCTCCAGGTTCAGGACGACGGCCCCGTTTTCCAGATGCCAACACACACAGAGACCAGCAGCTTAAAAGCTGGAAGCCCAAGTCAAGCCAGGTGTTTCTGGGTCCAGAGTCCTGACTCTGGAGAAACAAAGGGCAGTCAGTCTGCAGACAGCCTCTCTGGCTGTCGGGTCACTGGGCCACCCGGCCCGGCTGAAAGTGCCCCCATGGCAAGCTGAAGGCAGAATTCAGCCCACTCTGTGAGAGGAGGCAATTTCAGCAAGTGAATCAGAGGGGCCCAGTAACAACCCCTTTCCTCTGGGCACGTCCTTGACTTTCCGCAAACCCCGTGTCCGAACCTGGAGGCTTGGCCAGGGATGCACAACGAGGGTTCCGCTGGTGCTCCGGCGCCCTCTTGTGGACGTCGGCTCTAATAGCCACTCTCAGCCCTTCTTCCCTGCGGAGCCCCGGGGGCGGCCCTGGCCTTGGGCACCTGGCAGCCTGATTGCCTTCCCCTTCTCCCTCTTAGCACAATGAAGTGCCCTACAAATGGGGCTATTTTCTCTCTCAAAGTTTCCCAGAGTACTATACCTCCCTACCGCACCCCACCACTTTAAATTAAATAGCCCGGAACTTTCCAGGAGGTCACTTGGCTAAGACTCCACCGCTTTCACTGCAGGGGGCACGGGTTTCCTCCCTCGTCATGGAACTCAGAATAAGAGCCTACATGCCACACGGCATGGCCAAAAATAAATAAACAAACAAATAAATAAATACTCCCCTGAAGTCACTGATGTACCGGCCTTGAACTCAATCACCTCCCTTTTAATCCAGCTGACCTGGCTTTAGGTCACTTTTCCCCACGCCGGGTTGTGGAAACAGAAGGAAGACGATCAGATAGAAAGCGAAGACAAACGTTTGCGGAGAACTCTCCAGAGAACGAGAGGGCACAGGGATGAGCAAAGCCCGCCCAGCAAATATCCAGCCTTTTACAGGCTCCAGGTTCAGGAAAACCAGCCCCGTTTTCCAGATGCCAACACCCACAGAGGCCAACAGCTTAAAAAGCTGCAAGCCCGAATCAAGGCACGTATTTCTGGGTCCAGAGTCCTGACTCTGGAGAAACAAAGGGCAATCAGTCTACAGGCAACCTGTCTGGCCGTCTGACCACTGGGCCACAACCTGGCTGGAAGTGTCCCCATCGGAAGCTGAAGGCAGACCACTGCCCCCCTGTGCGGCGAGGCAATTTCAACCGGTGAATCAGAGGGGCCCGTAACCAACCCCTTTGCTCTGGGCACGTCCTTGCGGTTCTGCTAACCCCATCTCCAACCCCATCTCAAACCCGGGAATTTTGGCCAGGGATACACAAGTGGGCTCCGCTGGTGCTCCGGCGCCCTCTTGTGGCCCTCGTCTCTAATAGCATCTTACAGCCCTTCCTCCTGCCTCCCTTGCCAGCTCTGGGGGCAGAACAGGTCCAGGGCGCCTGCCCGCCTGATTTCCTTTCCCCTCTCCCTCTTATCACAATGAAGTGCCCTAGGGATGACGATATTTTCTCTCTCCAAGTCTCCCAGCGTAGTCCTCCCTTCCTATCACATCCTACTACTTTAATCAGCCCAGGACTTCCCTGGTCCTCCAGTGGTTTAGACTCCCTTCTTCCACCGCAGGGCGCCTGGGTTTGATCCTTGGTCGGGGAACTAAGATCCTACATGCCACACGGCATGCCCAAATATAAATAAATAAATAAATGGGCCCACTGCATTTACCGATGTACCACCGGGGTCTAAATCAATCATCTCCCACATACTTCAAGTGACCTGGCTTTAGGTCAGGTTACCCCAGGCAGAGTTGTGGACACAGAAGGAAGAGGATCAGATGGAAAGGGAAGACAAACTTTTGGAGAGAACCCTCGGGAAAAAGAAAGGGCACAGGGATGAGCGCAGCCCGCCAGCAAACACCAGGGTTTTTACAGGCTCCAGGTTCAGGACGACGGCCCCGTTTTCCAGATGCCAACACACACAGAGACCAGCAGCTTAAAAGCTGGAAGCCCAAGTCAAGCCAGGTGTTTCTGGGTCCAGAGTCCTGACTCTGGAGAAACAAAGGGCAGTCAGTCTGCAGACAGCCTCTCTGGCTGTCGGGTCACTGGGCCACCCGGCCCGGCTGAAAGTGCCCCCATGGCAAGCTGAAGGCAGAATTCAGCCCACTCTGTGAGAGGAGGCAATTTCAGCAAGTGAATCAGAGGGGCCCAGTAACAACCCCTTTCCTCTGGGCACGTCCTTGACTTTCCGCAAACCCCGTGTCCGAACCTGGAGGCTTGGCCAGGGATGCACAACGAGGGTTCCGCTGGTGCTCCGGCGCCCTCTTGTGGACGTCGGCTCTAATAGCCACTCTCAGCCCTTCTTCCCTGCGGAGCCCCGGGGGCGGCCCTGGCCTTGGGCACCTGGCAGCCTGATTGCCTTCCCCTTCTCCCTCTTAGCACAATGAAGTGCCCTACAAATGGGGCTATTTTCTCTCTCAAAGTTTCCCAGAGTACTATACCTCCCTACCGCACCCCACCACTTTAAATTAAATAGCCCGGAACTTTCCAGGAGGTCACTTGGCTAAGACTCCACCGCTTTCACTGCAGGGGGCACGGGTTTCCTCCCTCGTCATGGAACTCAGAATAAGAGCCTACATGCCACACGGCATGGCCAAAAATAAATAAACAAACAAATGAATAAATACTCCCCTGAAGTCACTGATGTACCGGCCTTGAACTCAATCACCTCCCTTTTAATCCAGCTGACCTGGCTTTAGGTCACTTTTCCCCACGCCGGGTTGTGGAAACAGAAGGAAGACGATCAGATAGAAAGCGAAGACAAACGTTTGCGGAGAACTCTCCAGAGAACGAGAGGGCACAGGGATGAGCAAAGCCCGCCCAGCAAATATCCAGCCTTTTACAGGCTCCAGGTTCAGGAAAACCAGCCCCGTTTTCCAGATGCCAACACCCACAGAGGCCAACAGCTTAAAAAGCTGCAAGCCCGAATCAAGGCACGTATTTCTGGGTCCAGAGTCCTGACTCTGGAGAAACAAAGGGCAATCAGTCTACAGGCAACCTGTCTGGCCGTCTGACCACTGGGCCACAACCTGGCTGGAAGTGTCCCCATCGGAAGCTGAAGGCAGACCACTGCCCCCCTGTGCGGCGAGGCAATTTCAACCGGTGAATCAGAGGGGCCCGTAACCAACCCCTTTGCTCTGGGCACGTCCTTGCGGTTCTGCTAACTCCATCTCCAACCCCATCTCAAACCCGGGAATTTTGGCCAGGGATACACAAGTGGGCTCCGCTGGTGCTCCGGCGCCCTCTTGTGGCCCTCGTCTCTAATAGCATCTTACAGCCCTTCCTCCTGCCTCCCTTGCCAGCTCTGGGGGCAGAACAGGTCCAGGGCGCCTGCCCGCCTGATTTCCTTTCCCCTCTCCCTCTTATCACAATGAAGTGCCCTAGGGATGACGATATTTTCTCTCTCCAAGTCTCCCAGCGTAGTCCTCCCTTCCTATCACATCCTACTACTTTAATCAGCCCAGGACTTCCCTGGTCCTCCAGTGGTTTAGACTCCCTTCTTCCACTGCAGGGCGCCTGGGTTTGATCCTTGGTCGGGGAACTAAGATCCTACATGCCACACGGCATGCCCAAATATAAATAAATGGGCCCACTGCATTTACCGATGTACCACCGGGGTCTAAATCAATCATCTCCCACATACTTCAAGTGACCTGGCTTTAGGTCAGGTTACCCCAGGCAGAGTTGTGGACACAGAAGGAAGAGGATCAGATGGAAAGGGAAGACAAACTTTTGGAGAGAACCCTCGGGAAAAAGAAAGGGCACAGGGATGAGCGCAGCCCGCCAGCAAACACCAGGGTTTTTACAGGCTCCAGGTTCAGGACGACGGCCCCGTTTTCCAGATGCCAACACACACAGAGACCAGCAGCTTAAAAGCTGGAAGCCCAAGTCAAGCCAGGTGTTTCTGGGTCCAGAGTCCTGACTCTGGAGAAACAAAGGGCAGTCAGTCTGCAGACAGCCTCTCTGGCTGTCGGGTCACTGGGCCACCCGGCCCGGCTGAAAGTGCCCCCATGGCAAGCTGAAGGCAGAATTCAGCCCACTCTGTGAGAGGAGGCAATTTCAGCAAGTGAATCAGAGGGGCCCAGTAACAACCCCTTTCCTCTGGGCACGTCCTTGACTTTCCGCAAACCCCGTGTCCGAACCTGGAGGCTTGGCCAGGGATGCACACGAGGGTACCGCTGGTGCTCCGGCGCCCTCTTGTGGACGTCGGCTCTAATAGCCACTCTCAGCCCTTCTTCCCTGCGGAGCCCCGGGGGCGGCCCTGGCCTTGGGCACCTGGCAGCCTGATTGCCTTCCCCTTCTCCCTCTTAGCACAATGAAGTGCCCTACAAATGGGGCTATTTTCTCTCTCAAAGTTTCCCAGAGTACTATACCTCCCTACCGCACCCCACCACTTTAAATTAAATAGCCCGGAACTTTCCAGGAGGTCACTTGGCTAAGACTCCACCGCTTTCACTGCAGGGGGCACGGGTTTCCTCCCTCGTCATGGAACTCAGAATAAGAGCCTACATGCCACACGGCATGGCCAAAAATAAATAAACAAACAAATAAATAAATACTCCCCTGAAGTCACTGATGTACCGGCCTTGAACTCAATCACCTCCCTTTTAATCCAGCTGACCTGGCTTTAGGTCACTTTTCCCCACGCCGGGCTGTGGAAACAGAAGGAAGACGATCAGATAGAAAGCGAAGACAAACGTTTGCGGAGAACTCTCCAGAGAACGAGAGGGCACAGGGATGAGCAAAGCCCGCCCAGCAAATATCCAGCCTTTTACAGGCTCCAGGTTCAGGAAAACCAGCCCCGTTTTCCAGATGCCAACACCCACAGAGGCCAACAGCTTAAAAAGCTGCAAGCCCGAATCAAGGCACGTATTTCTGGGTCCAGAGTCCTGACTCTGGAGAAACAAAGGGCAATCAGTCTACAGGCAACCTGTCTGGCCGTCTGACCACTGGGCCACAACCTGGCTGGAAGTGTCCCCATCGGAAGCTGAAGGCAGACCACTGCCCCCCTGTGCGGCGAGGCAATTTCAACCGGTGAATCAGAGGGGCCCGTAACCAACCCCTTTGCTCTGGGCACGTCCTTGCGGTTCTGCTAACCCCATCTCCAACCCCATCTCAAACCCGGGAATTTTGGCCAGGGATACACAAGTGGGCTCCGCTGGTGCTCCGGCGCCCTCTTGTGGCCCTCGTCTCTAATAGCATCTTACAGCCCTTCCTCCTGCCTCCCTTGCCAGCTCTGGGGGCAGAACAGGTCCAGGGCGCCTGCCCGCCTGATTTCCTTTCCCCTCTCCCTCTTATCACAATGAAGTGCCCTAGGGATGACGATATTTTCTCTCTCCAAGTCTCCCAGCGTAGTCCTCCCTTCCTATCACATCCTACTACTTTAATCAGCCCAGGACTTCCCTGGTCCTCCAGTGGTTTAGACTCCCTTCTTCCACCGCAGGGCGCCTGGGTTTGATCCTTGGTCGGGGAACTAAGATCCTACATGCCACACGGCATGCCCAAATATAAATAAATAAATAAATGGGCCCACTGCATTTACCGATGTACCACCGGGGTCTAAATCAATCATCTCCCACATACTTCAAGTGACCTGGCTTTAGGTCAGGTTACCCCAGGCAGAGTTGTGGACACAGAAGGAAGAGGATCAGATGGAAAGGGAAGACAAACTTTTGGAGAGAACCCTCGGGAAAAAGAAAGGGCACAGGGATGAGCGCAGCCCGCCAGCAAACACCAGGGTTTTTACAGGCTCCAGGTTCAGGACGACGGCCCCGTTTTCCAGATGCCAACACACACAGAGACCAGCAGCTTAAAAGCTGGAAGCCCAAGTCAAGCCAGGTGTTTCTGGGTCCAGAGTCCTGACTCTGGAGAAACAAAGGGCAGTCAGTCTGCAGACAGCCTCTCTGGCTGTCGGGTCACTGGGCCACCCGGCCCGGCTGAAAGTGCCCCCATGGCAAGCTGAAGGCAGAATTCAGCCCACTCTGTGAGAGGAGGCAATTTCAGCAAGTGAATCAGAGGGGCCCAGTAACAACCCCTTTCCTCTGGGCACGTCCTTGACTTTCCGCAAACCCCATGTCCGAACCTGGAGGCTTGGCCAGGGATGCACACGAGGGTACCGCTGGTGCTCCGGCGCCCTCTTGTGGACGTCGGCTCTAATAGCCACTCTCAGCCCTTCTTCCCTGCGGAGCCCCGGGGGCGGCCCTGGCCTTGGGCACCTGGCAGCCTGATTGCCTTCCCCCTCTCCCTCTTATCACAATGAAGTGCCCTAGGGATGACGATATTTTCTCTCTCCAAGTCTCCCAGCGTAGTCCTCCCTTCCTATCACATCCTACTACTTTAATCAGCCCAGGACTTCCCTTGTCCTCCAGTGGTTTAGACTCCCTTCTTCCACTGCAGGGCACCTGGGTTTGATCCTTGGTCGGGGAACTAAGATCCTACATGCCACACGGCATGCCCAAATATAAATAAATAAATAAATGGGCCCACTGCATTTACCGATGTACCACCGGGGTCTAAATCAATCATCTCCCACATACTTCAAGTGACCTGGCTTTAGGTCAGGTTACCCCAGGCAGAGTTGTGGACACAGAAGGAAGAGGATCAGATGGAAAGGGAAGACAAACTTTTGGAGAGAACTCTCGGGAAAAAGAAAGGGCACAGGGATGAGCGCAGCCCGCCAGCACACACCAGGGTTTTTACAGGCTCCAGGTTCAGGACGACGGCCCCGTTTTCCAGATGCCAACACACACAGAGACCAGCAGCTTAAAAGCTGGAAGCCCAAGTCAAGCCAGGTGTTTCTGGGTCCAGAGTCCTGACTCTGGAGAAACAAAGGGCAGTCAGTCTGCAGACAGCCTCTCTGGCTGTCGGGTCACTGGGCCACCCGGCCCGGCTGAAAGTGCCCCCATGGCAAGCTGAAGGCAGAATTCAGCCCACTCTGTGAGAGGAGGCAATTTCAGCAAGTGAATCAGAGGGGCCCAGTAACAACCCCTTTCCTCTGGGCACGTCCTTGACTTTCCGCAAACCCCATGTCCGAACCTGGAGGCTTGGCCAGGGATGCACACGAGGGTTCCGCTGGTGCTCCGGCGCCCTCTTGTGGACGTCGGCTCTAATAGCCACTCTCAGCCCTTCTTCCCTGCGGAGCCCCGGGGGCGGCCCTGGCCTTGGGCACCTGGCAGCCTGATTGCCTTCCCCTTCTCCCTCTTAGCACAATGAAGTGCCCTACAAATGGGGCTATTTTCTCTCTCAAAGTTTCCCAGAGTACTATACCTCCCTACCGCACCCCACCACTTTAAATTAAATAGCCCGGAACTTTCCAGGAGGTCACTTGGCTAAGACTCCACCGCTTTCACTGCAGGGGGCACGGGTTTCCTCCCTCGTCATGGAACTCAGAATAAGAGCCTACATGCCACACGGCATGGCCAAAAATAAATAAACAAACAAATAAATAAATACTCCCCTGAAGTCACTGATGTACCGGCCTTGAACTCAATCACCTCCCTTTTAATCCAGCTGACCTGGCTTTAGGTCACTTTTCCCCACGCAGGGTTGTGGAAACAGAAGGAAGACGATCAGATAGAAAGCGAAGACAAACGTTTGCGGAGAACTCTCCAGAGAACGAGAGGGCACAGGGATGAGCAAAGCCCGCCCAGCAAATATCCAGCCTTTTACAGGCTCCAGGTTCAGGAAAACCAGCCCCGTTTTCCAGATGCCAACACCCACAGAGGCCAACAGCTTAAAAAGCTGCAAGCCCGAATCAAGGCACGTATTTCTGGGTCCAGAGTCCTGACTCTGGAGAAACAAAGGGCAATCAGTCTACAGGCAACCTGTCTGGCCGTCTGACCACTGGGCCACAACCTGGCTGGAAGTGTCCCCATCGGAAGCTGAAGGCAGACCACTGCCCCCCTGTGCGGCGAGGCAATTTCAACCGGTGAATCAGAGGGGCCCGTAACCAACCCCTTTGCTCTGGGCACGTCCTTGCGGTTCTGCTAACCCCATCTCCAACCCCATCTCAAACCCGGGAATTTTGGCCAGGGATACACAAGTGGGCTCCGCTGGTGCTCCGGCGCCCTCTTGTGGCCCTCGTCTCTAATAGCATCTTACAGCCCTTCCTCCTGCCTCCCTTGCCAGCTCTGGAGGCAGAACAGGTCCAGGGCGCCTGCCCGCCTGATTTCCTTTCCCCTCTCCCTCTTATCACAATGAAGTGCCCTAGGGATGACGATATTTTCTCTCTCCAAGTCTCCCAGCGTAGTCCTCCCTTCCTATCACATCCTACTACTTTAATCAGCCCAGGACTTCCCTGGTCCTCCAGTGGTTTAGACTCCCTTCTTCCACCGCAGGGCACCTGGGTTTGATCCTTGGTCGGGGAACTAAGATCCTACATGCCACACGGCATGCCCAAATATAAATAAATAAATAAATGGGCCCACTGCATTGACCGATGTACCACCGGGGTCTAAATCAATCATCTCCCACATACTTCAAGTGACCTGGCTTTAGGTCAGGTTACCCCAGGCAGAGTTGTGGACACAGAAGGAAGAGGATCAGATGGAAAGGGAAGACAAACTTTTGGAGAGAACCCTCGGGAAAAAGAAAGGGCACAGGGATGAGCGCAGCCCGCCAGCAAACACCAGGGTTTTTACAGGCTCCAGGTTCAGGACGACGGCCCCGTTTTCCAGATGCCAACACACACAGAGACCAGCAGCTTAAAAGCTGGAAGCCCAAGTCAAGCCAGGTGTTTCTGGGTCCAGAGTCCTGACTCTGGAGAAACAAAGGGCAGTCAGTCTGCAGACAGCCTCTCTGGCTGTCGGGTCACTGGGCCACCCGGCCCGGCTGAAAGTGCCCCCATGGCAAGCTGAAGGCAGAATTCAGCCCACTCTGTGAGAGGAGGCAATTTCAGCAAGTGAATCAGAGGGGCCCAGTAACAACCCCTTTCCTCTGGGCACGTCCTTGACTTTCCGCAAACCCCATGTCCGAACCTGGAGGCTTGGCCAGGGATGCACAACGAGGGTTCCGCTGGTGCTCCGGCGCCCTCTTGTGGACGTCGGCTCTAATAGCCACTCTCAGCCCTTCTTCCCTGCGGAGCCCCGGGGGCGGCCCTGGCCTTGGGCACCTGGCAGCCTGCTTGCCTTCCCCTTCTCCCTCTTAGCACAATGAAGTGCCCTACAAATGGGGCTATTTTCTCTCTCAAAGTTTCCCAGAGTACTATACCTCCCTACCGCACCCCACCACTTTAAATTAAATAGCCCGGAACTTTCCAGGAGGTCACTTGGCTAAGACTCCACCGCTTTCACTGCAGGGGGCACGGGTTTCCTCCCTCGTCATGGAACTCAGAATAAGAGCCTACATGCCACACGGCATGGCCAAAAATAAATAAACAAACAAATAAATAAATACTCCCCTGAAGTCACTGATGTACCGGCCTTGAACTCAATCACCTCCCTTTTAATCCAGCTGACCTGGCTTTAGGTCACTTTTCCCCACGCAGGGTTGTGGAAACAGAAGGAAGACGATCAGATAGAAAGCGAAGACAAACGTTTGCGGAGAACTCTCCAGAGAACGAGAGGGCACAGGGATGAGCAAAGCCCGCCCAGCAAATATCCAGCCTTTTACAGGCTCCAGGTTCAGGAAAACCAGCCCCGTTTTCCAGATGCCAACACCCACAGAGGCCAACAGCTTAAAAAGCTGCAAGCCCGAATCAAGGCACGTATTTCTGGGTCCAGAGTCCTGACTCTGGAGAAACAAAGGGCAATCAGTCTACAGGCAACCTGTCTGGCCGTCTGACCACTGGGCCACAACCTGGCTGGAAGTGTCCCCATCGGAAGCTGAAGGCAGACCACTGCCCCCCTGTGCGGCGAGGCAATTTCAACCGGTGAATCAGAGGGGCCCGTAACCAACCCCTTTGCTCTGGGCACGTCCTTGCGGTTCTGCTAACCCCATCTCCAACCCCATCTCAAACCCGGGAATTTTGGCCAGGGATACACAAGTGGGCTCCGCTGGTGCTCCGGCGCCCTCTTGTGGCCCTCGTCTCTAATAGCATCTTACAGCCCTTCCTCCTGCCTCCCTTGCCAGCTCTGGGGGCAGAACAGGTCCAGGGCGCCTGCCCGCCTGATTTCCTTTCCCCTCTCCCTCTTATCACAATGAAGTGCCCTAGGGATGACGATATTTTCTCTCTCCAAGTCTCCCAGCGTAGTCCTCCCTTCCTATCACATCCTACTACTTTAATCAGCCCAGGACTTCCCTGGTCCTCCAGTGGTTTAGACTCCCTTCTTCCACCGCAGGGCGCCTGGGTTTGATCCTTGGTCGGGGAACTAAGTTCCTACATGCCACACGGCATGCCCAAATATAAATAAATAAATAAATGGGCCCACTGCATTTACCGATGTACCACCGGGGTCTAAATCAATCATCTCCCACATACTTCAAGTGACCTGGCTTTAGGTCAGGTTACCCCAGGCAGAGTTGTGGACACAGAAGGAAGAGGATCAGATGGAAAGGGAAGACAAACTTTTGGAGAGAACCCTCGGGAAAAAGAAAGGGCACAGGGATGAGCGCAGCCCGCCAGCAAACACCAGGGTTTTTACAGGCTCCAGGTTCAGGACGACGGCCCCGTTTTCCAGATGCCAACACACACAGAGACCAGCAGCTTAAAAGCTGGAAGCCCAAGTCAAGCCAGGTGTTTCTGGGTCCAGAGTCCTGACTCTGGAGAAACAAAGGGCAGTCAGTCTGCAGACAGCCTCTCTGGCTGTCGGGTCACTGGGCCACCCGGCCCGGCTGAAAGTGCCCCCATGGCAAGCTGAAGGCAGAATTCAGCCCACTCTGTGAGAGGAGGCAATTTCAGCAAGTGAATCAGAGGGGCCCAGTAACAACCCCTTTCCTCTGGGCACGTCCTTGACTTTCCGCAAACCCCGTGTCCGAACCTGGAGGCTTGGCCAGGGATGCACACGAGGGTTCCGCTGGTGCTCCGGCGCCCTCTTGTGGACGTCGGCTCTAATAGCCACTCTCAGCCCTTCTTCCCTGCGGAGCCCCGGGGGCGGCCCTGGCCTTGGGCACCTGGCAGCCTGCTTGCCTTCCCCTTCTCCCTCTTAGCACAATGAAGTGCCCTACAAATGGGGCTATTTTCTCTCTCAAAGTTTCCCAGAGTACTATACCTCCCTACCGCACCCCACCACTTTAAATTAAATAGCCCGGAACTTTCCAGGAGGTCACTTGGCTAAGACTCCACCGCTTTCACTGCAGGGGGCACGGGTTTCCTCCCTCGTCATGGAACTCAGAATAAGAGCCTACATGCCACACGGCATGGCCAAAAATAAATAAACAAACAAATAAATAAATACTCCCCTGAAGTCACTGATGTACCGGCCTTGAACTCAATCACCTCCCTTTTAATCCAGCTGACCTGGCTTTAGGTCACTTTTCCCCACGCAGGGTTGTGGAAACAGAAGGAAGACGATCAGATAGAAAGCGAAGACAAACGTTTGCGGAGAACTCTCCAGAGAACGAGAGGGCACAGGGATGAGCAAAGCCCGCCCAGCAAATATCCAGCCTTTTACAGGCTCCAGGTTCAGGAAAACCAGCCCCGTTTTCCAGATGCCAACACCCACAGAGGCCAACAGCTTAAAAAGCTGCAAGCCCGAATCAAGGCACGTATTTCTGGGTCCAGAGTCCTGACTCTGGAGAAACAAAGGGCAATCAGTCTACAGGCAACCTGTCTGGCCGTCTGACCACTGGGCCACAACCTGGCTGGAAGTGTCCCCATCGGAAGCTGAAGGCAGACCACTGCCCCCCTGTGCGGCGAGGCAATTTCAACCGGTGAATCAGAGGGGCCCGTAACCAACCCCTTTGCTCTGGGCACGTCCTTGCGGTTCTGCTAACCCCATCTCCAACCCCATCTCAAACCCGGGAATTTTGGCCAGGGATACACAAGTGGGCTCCGCTGGTGCTCCGGCGCCCTCTTGTGGCCCTCGTCTCTAATAGCATCTTACAGCCCTTCCTCCTGCCTCCCTTGCCAGCTCTGGAGGCAGAACAGGTCCAGGGCGCCTGCCCGCCTGATTTCCTTTCCCCTCTCCCTCTTATCACAATGAAGTGCCCTAGGGATGACGATATTTTCTCTCTCCAAGTCTCCCAGCGTAGTCCTCCCTTCCTATCACATCCTACTACTTTAATCAGCCCAGGACTTCCCTGGTCCTCCAGTGGTTTAGACTCCCTTCTTCCACCGCAGGGCACCTGGGTTTGATCCTTGGTCGGGGAACTAAGATCCTACATGCCACACGGCATGCCCAAATATAAATAAATAAATAAATGGGCCCACTGCATTGACCGATGTACCACCGGGGTCTAAATCAATCATCTCCCACATACTTCAAGTGACCTGGCTTTAGGTCAGGTTACCCCAGGCAGAGTTGTGGACACAGAAGGAAGAGGATCAGATGGAAAGGGAAGACAAACTTTTGGAGAGAACCCTCGGGAAAAAGAAAGGGCACAGGGATGAGCGCAGCCCGCCAGCAAACACCAGGGTTTTTACAGGCTCCAGGTTCAGGACGACGGCCCCGTTTTCCAGATGCCAACACACACAGAGACCAGCAGCTTAAAAGCTGGAAGCCCAAGTCAAGCCAGGTGTTTCTGGGTCCAGAGTCCTGACTCTGGAGAAACAAAGGGCAGTCAGTCTGCAGACAGCCTCTCTGGCTGTCGGGTCACTGGGCCACCCGGCCCGGCTGAAAGTGCCCCCATGGCAAGCTGAAGGCAGAATTCAGCCCACTCTGTGAGAGGAGGCAATTTCAGCAAGTGAATCAGAGGGGCCCAGTAACAACCCCTTTCCTCTGGGCACGTCCTTGACTTTCCGCAAACCCCATGTCCGAACCTGGAGGCTTGGCCAGGGATGCACAACGAGGGTTCCGCTGGTGCTCCGGCGCCCTCTTGTGGACGTCGGCTCTAATAGCCACTCTCAGCCCTTCTTCCCTGCGGAGCCCCGGGGGCGGCCCTGGCCTTGGGCACCTGGCAGCCTGCTTGCCTTCCCCTTCTCCCTCTTAGCACAATGAAGTGCCCTACAAATGGGGCTATTTTCTCTCTCAAAGTTTCCCAGAGTACTATACCTCCCTACCGCACCCCACCACTTTAAATTAAATAGCCCGGAACTTTCCAGGAGGTCACTTGGCTAAGACTCCACCGCTTTCACTGCAGGGGGCACGGGTTTCCTCCCTCGTCATGGAACTCAGAATAAGAGCCTACATGCCACACGGCATGGCCAAAAATAAATAAACAAACAAATAAATAAATACTCCCCTGAAGTCACTGATGTACCGGCCTTGAACTCAATCACCTCCCTTTTAATCCAGCTGACCTGGCTTTAGGTCACTTTTCCCCACGCAGGGTTGTGGAAACAGAAGGAAGACGATCAGATAGAAAGCGAAGACAAACGTTTGCGGAGAACTCTCCAGAGAACGAGAGGGCACAGGGATGAGCAAAGCCCGCCCAGCAAATATCCAGCCTTTTACAGGCTCCAGGTTCAGGAAAACCAGCCCCGTTTTCCAGATGCCAACACCCACAGAGGCCAACAGCTTAAAAAGCTGCAAGCCCGAATCAAGGCACGTATTTCTGGGTCCAGAGTCCTGACTCTGGAGAAACAAAGGGCAATCAGTCTACAGGCAACCTGTCTGGCCGTCTGACCACTGGGCCACAACCTGGCTGGAAGTGTCCCCATCGGAAGCTGAAGGCAGACCACTGCCCCCCTGTGCGGCGAGGCAATTTCAACCGGTGAATCAGAGGGGCCCGTAACCAACCCCTTTGCTCTGGGCACGTCCTTGCGGTTCTGCTAACCCCATCTCCAACCCCATCTCAAACCCGGGAATTTTGGCCAGGGATACACAAGTGGGCTCCGCTGGTGCTCCGGCGCCCTCTTGTGGCCCTCGTCTCTAATAGCATCTTACAGCCCTTCCTCCTGCCTCCCTTGCCAGCTCTGGGGGCAGAACAGGTCCAGGGCGCCTGCCCGCCTGATTTCCTTTCCCCTCTCCCTCTTATCACAATGAAGTGCCCTAGGGATGACGATATTTTCTCTCTCCAAGTCTCCCAGCGTAGTCCTCCCTTCCTATCACATCCTACTACTTTAATCAGCCCAGGACTTCCCTGGTCCTCCAGTGGTTTAGACTCCCTTCTTCCACCGCAGGGCGCCTGGGTTTGATCCTTGGTCGGGGAACTAAGTTCCTACATGCCACACGGCATGCCCAAATATAAATAAATAAATAAATGGGCCCACTGCATTTACCGATGTACCACCGGGGTCTAAATCAATCATCTCCCACATACTTCAAGTGACCTGGCTTTAGGTCAGGTTACCCCAGGCAGAGTTGTGGACACAGAAGGAAGAGGATCAGATGGAAAGGGAAGACAAACTTTTGGAGAGAACCCTCGGGAAAAAGAAAGGGCACAGGGATGAGCGCAGCCCGCCAGCAAACACCAGGGTTTTTACAGGCTCCAGGTTCAGGACGACGGCCCCGTTTTCCAGATGCCAACACACACAGAGACCAGCAGCTTAAAAGCTGGAAGCCCAAGTCAAGCCAGGTGTTTCTGGGTCCAGAGTCCTGACTCTGGAGAAACAAAGGGCAGTCAGTCTGCAGACAGCCTCTCTGGCTGTCGGGTCACTGGGCCACCCGGCCCGGCTGAAAGTGCCCCCATGGCAAGCTGAAGGCAGAATTCAGCCCACTCTGTGAGAGGAGGCAATTTCAGCAAGTGAATCAGAGGGGCCCAGTAACAACCCCTTTCCTCTGGGCACGTCCTTGACTTTCCGCAAACCCCGTGTCCGAACCTGGAGGCTTGGCCAGGGATGCACACGAGGGTTCCGCTGGTGCTCCGGCGCCCTCTTGTGGACGTCGGCTCTAATAGCCACTCTCAGCCCTTCTTCCCTGCGGAGCCCCGGGGGCGGCCCTGGCCTTGGGCACCTGGCAGCCTGCTTGCCTTCCCCTTCTCCCTCTTAGCACAATGAAGTGCCCTACAAATGGGGCTATTTTCTCTCTCAAAGTTTCCCAGAGTACTATACCTCCCTACCGCACCCCACCACTTTAAATTAAATAGCCCGGAACTTTCCAGGAGGTCACTTGGCTAAGACTCCACCGCTTTCACTGCAGGGGGCACGGGTTTCCTCCCTCGTCATGGAACTCAGAATAAGAGCCTACATGCCACACGGCATGGCCAAAAATAAATAAACAAACAAATAAATAAATACTCCCCTGAAGTCACTGATGTACCGGCCTTGAACTCAATCACCTCCCTTTTAATCCAGCTGACCTGGCTTTAGGTCACTTTTCCCCACGCAGGGTTGTGGAAACAGAAGGAAGACGATCAGATAGAAAGCGAAGACAAACGTTTGCGGAGAACTCTCCAGAGAACGAGAGGGCACAGGGATGAGCAAAGCCCGCCCAGCAAATATCCAGCCTTTTACAGGCTCCAGGTTCAGGAAAACCAGCCCCGTTTTCCAGATGCCAACACCCACAGAGGCCAACAGCTTAAAAAGCTGCAAGCCCGAATCAAGGCACGTATTTCTGGGTCCAGAGTCCTGACTCTGGAGAAACAAAGGGCAATCAGTCTACAGGCAACCTGTCTGGCCGTCTGACCACTGGGCCACAACCTGGCTGGAAGTGTCCCCATCGGAAGCTGAAGGCAGACCACTGCCCCCCTGTGCGGCGAGGCAATTTCAACCGGTGAATCAGAGGGGCCCGTAACCAACCCCTTTGCTCTGGGCACGTCCTTGCGGTTCTGCTAACCCCATCTCCAACCCCATCTCAAACCCGGGAATTTTGGCCAGGGATACACAAGTGGGCTCCGCTGGTGCTCCGGCGCCCTCTTGTGGCCCTCGTCTCTAATAGCATCTTACAGCCCTTCCTCCTGCCTCCCTTGCCAGCTCTGGGGGCAGAACAGGTCCAGGGCGCCTGCCCGCCTGATTTCCTTTCCCCTCTCCCTCTTATCACAATGAAGTGCCCTAGGGATGACGATATTTTCTCTCTCCAAGTCTCCCAGCGTAGTCCTCCCTTCCTATCACATCCTACTACTTTAATCAGCCCAGGACTTCCCTGGTCCTCCAGTGGTTTAGACTCCCTTCTTCCACCGCAGGGCGCCTGGGTTTGATCCTTGGTCGGGGAACTAAGTTCCTACATGCCACACGGCATGCCCAAATATAAATAAATAAATAAATGGGCCCACTGCATTGACCGATGTACCACCGGGGTCTAAATCAATCATCTCCCACATACTTCAAGTGACCTGGCTTTAGGTCAGGTTACCCCAGGCAGAGTTGTGGACACAGAAGGAAGAGGATCAGATGGAAAGGGAAGACAAACTTTTGGAGAGAACCCTCGGGAAAAAGAAAGGGCACAGGGATGAGCGCAGCCCGCCAGCAAACACCAGGGTTTTTACAGGCTCCAGGTTCAGGACGACGGCCCCGTTTTCCAGATGCCAACACACACAGAGACCAGCAGCTTAAAAGCTGGAAGCCCAAGTCAAGCCAGGTGTTTCTGGGTCCAGAGTCCTGACTCTGGAGAAACAAAGGGCAGTCAGTCTGCAGACAGCCTCTCTGGCTGTCGGGTCACTGGGCCACCCGGCCCGGCTGAAAGTGCCCCCATGGCAAGCTGAAGGCAGAATTCAGCCCACTCTGTGAGAGGAGGCAATTTCAGCAAGTGAATCAGAGGGGCCCAGTAACAACCCCTTTCCTCTGGGCACGTCCTTGACTTTCCGCAAACCCCGTGTCCGAACCTGGAGGCTTGGCCAGGGATGCACACGAGGGTTCCGCTGGTGCTCCGGCGCCCTCTTGTGGACGTCGGCTCTAATAGCCACTCTCAGCCCTTCTTCCCTGCGGAGCCCCGGGGGCGGCCCTGGCCTTGGGCACCTGGCAGCCTGCTTGCCTTCCCCTTCTCCCTCTTAGCACAATGAAGTGCCCTACAAATGGGGCTATTTTCTCTCTCAAAGTTTCCCAGAGTACTATACCTCCCTACCGCACCCCACCACTTTAAATTAAATAGCCCGGAACTTTCCAGGAGGTCACTTGGCTAAGACTCCACCGCTTTCACTGCAGGGGGCACGGGTTTCCTCCCTCGTCATGGAACTCAGAATAAGAGCCTACATGCCACACGGCATGGCCAAAAATAAATAAACAAACAAATAAATAAATACTCCCCTGAAGTCACTGATGTACCGGCCTTGAACTCAATCACCTCCCTTTTAATCCAGCTGACCTGGCTTTAGGTCACTTTTCCCCACGCCGGGTTGTGGAAACAGAAGGAAGACGATCAGATAGAAAGCGAAGACAAACGTTTGCGGAGAACTCTCCAGAGAACGAGAGGGCACAGGGATGAGCAAAGCCCGCCCAGCAAATATCCAGCCTTTTACAGGCTCCAGGTTCAGGAAAACCAGCCCCGTTTTCCAGATGCCAACACCCTCAGAGGCCAACAGCTTAAAAAGCTGCAAGCCCGAATCAAGGCACGTATTTCTGGGTCCAGAGTCCTGACTCTGGAGAAACAAAGGGCAATCAGTCTACAGGCAACCTGTCTGGCCGTCTGACCACTGGGCCACAACCTGGCTGGAAGTGTCCCCATCGGAAGCTGAAGGCAGACCACTGCCCCCCTGTGCGGCGAGGCAATTTCAACCGGTGAATCAGAGGGGCCCGTAACCAACCCCTTTGCTCTGGGCACGTCCTTGCGGTTCTGCTAACCCCATCTCCAACCCCATCTCAAACCCGGGAATTTTGGCCAGGGATACACAAGTGGGCTCCGCTGGTGCTCCGGCGCCCTCTTGTGGCCCTCGTCTCTAATAGCATCTTACAGCCCTTCCTCCTGCCTCCCTTGCCAGCTCTGGGGGCAGAACAGGTCCAGGGCGCCTGCCCGCCTGATTTCCTTTCCCCTCTCCCTCTTATCACAATGAAGTGCCCTAGGGATGACGATATTTTCTCTCTCCAAGTCTCCCAGCGTAGTCCTCCCTTCCTATCACATCCTACTACTTTAATCAGCCCAGGACTTCCCTGGTCCTCCAGTGGTTTAGACTCCCTTCTTCCACCGCAGGGCGCCTGGGTTTGATCCTTGGTCGGGGAACTAAGATCCTACATGCCACACGGCATGCCCAAATATAAATAAATAAATAAATGGGCCCACTGCATTTACCGATGTACCACCGGGGTCTAAATCAATCATCTCCCACATACTTCAAGTGACCTGGCTTTAGGTCAGGTTACCCCAGGCAGAGTTGTGGACACAGAAGGAAGAGGATCAGATGGAAAGGGAAGACAAACTTTTGGAGAGAACCCTCGGGAAAAAGAAAGGGCACAGGGATGAGCGCAGCCCGCCAGCAAACACCAGGGTTTTTACAGGCTCCAGGTTCAGGACGACGGCCCCATTTTCCAGATGCCAACACACACAGAGACCAGCAGCTTAAAAGCTGGAAGCCCAAGTCAAGCCAGGTGTTTCTGGGTCCAGAGTCCTGACTCTGGAGAAACAAAGGGCAGTCAGTCTGCAGACAGCCTCTCTGGCTGTCGGGTCACTGGGCCACCCGGCCCGGCTGAAAGTGCCCCCATGGCAAGCTGAAGGCAGAATTCAGCCCACTCTGTGAGAGGAGGCAATTTCAGCAAGTGAATCAGAGGGGCCCAGTAACAACCCCTTTCCTCTGGGCACGTCCTTGACTTTCCGCAAACCCCGTGTCCGAACCTGGAGGCTTGGCCAGGGATGCACACGAGGGTACCGCTGGTGCTCCGGCGCCCTCTTGTGGACGTCGGCTCTAATAGCCACTCTCAGCCCTTCTTCCCTGCGGAGCCCCGGGGGCGGCCCTGGCCTTGGGCACCTGGCAGCCTGATTGCCTTCCCCTTCTCCCTCTTAGCACAATGAAGTGCCCTACAAATGGGGCTATTTTCTCTCTCAAAGTTTCCCAGAGTACTATACCTCCCTACCGCACCCCACCACTTTAAATTAAATAGCCCGGAACTTTCCAGGAGGTCACTTGGCTAAGACTCCACCGCTTTCACTGCAGGGGGCACGGGTTTCCTCCCTCGTCATGGAACTCAGAATAAGAGCCTACATGCCACACGGCATGGCCAAAAATAAATAAACAAACAAATAAATAAATACTCCCCTGAAGTCACTGATGTACCGGCCTTGAACTCAATCACCTCCCTTTTAATCCAGCTGACCTGGCTTTAGGTCACTTTTCCCCACGCCGGGTTGTGGAAACAGAAGGAAGACGATCAGATAGAAAGCGAAGACAAACGTTTGCGGAGAACTCTCCAGAGAACGAGAGGGCACAGGGATGAGCAAAGCCCGCCCAGCAAATATCCAGCCTTTTACAGGCTCCAGGTTCAGGAAAACCAGCCCCGTTTTCCAGATGCCAACACCCACAGAGGCCAACAGCTTAAAAAGCTGCAAGCCCGAATCAAGGCACGTATTTCTGGGTCCAGAGTCCTGACTCTGGAGAAACAAAGGGCAATCAGTCTACAGGCAACCTGTCTGGCCGTCTGACCACTGGGCCACAACCTGGCTGGAAGTGTCCCCATCGGAAGCTGAAGGCAGACCACTGCCCCCCTGTGCGGCGAGGCAATTTCAACCGGTGAATCAGAGGGGCCCGTAACCAACCCCTTTGCTCTGGGCACGTCCTTGCGGTTCTGCTAACCCCATCTCCAACCCCATCTCAAACCCGGGAATTTTGGCCAGGGATACACAAGTGGGCTCCGCTGGTGCTCCGGCGCCCTCTTGTGGCCCTCGTCTCTAATAGCATCTTACAGCCCTTCCTCCTGCCTCCCTTGCCAGCTCTGGGGGCAGAACAGGTCCAGGGCGCCTGCCCGCCTGATTTCCTTTCCCCTCTCCCTCTTATCACAATGAAGTGCCCTAGGGATGACGATATTTTCTCTCTCCAAGTCTCCCAGCGTAGTCCTCCCTTCCTATCACATCCTACTACTTTAATCAGCCCAGGACTTCCCTGGTCCTCCAGTGGTTTAGACTCCCTTCTTCCACCGCAGGGCGCCTGGGTTTGATCCTTGGTCGGGGAACTAAGTTCCTACATGCCACACGGCATGCCCAAATATAAATAAATAAATAAATGGGCCCACTGCATTGACCGATGTACCACCGGGGTCTAAATCAATCATCTCCCACATACTTCAAGTGACCTGGCTTTAGGTCAGGTTACCCCAGGCAGAGTTGTGGACACAGAAGGAAGAGGATCAGATGGAAAGGGAAGACAAACTTTTGGAGAGAACCCTCGGGAAAAAGAAAGGGCACAGGGATGAGCGCAGCCCGCCAGCAAACACCAGGGTTTTTACAGGCTCCAGGTTCAGGACGACGGCCCCGTTTTCCAGATGCCAACACACACAGAGACCAGCAGCTTAAAAGCTGGAAGCCCAAGTCAAGCCAGGTGTTTCTGGGTCCAGAGTCCTGACTCTGGAGAAACAAAGGGCAGTCAGTCTGCAGACAGCCTCTCTGGCTGTCGGGTCACTGGGCCACCCGGCCCGGCTGAAAGTGCCCCCATGGCAAGCTGAAGGCAGAATTCAGCCCACTCTGTGAGAGGAGGCAATTTCAGCAAGTGAATCAGAGGGGCCCAGTAACAACCCCTTTCCTCTGGGCACGTCCTTGACTTTCCGCAAACCCCGTGTCCGAACCTGGAGGCTTGGCCAGGGATGCACACGAGGGTTCCGCTGGTGCTCCGGCGCCCTCTTGTGGACGTCGGCTCTAATAGCCACTCTCAGCCCTTCTTCCCTGCGGAGCCCCGGGGGCGGCCCTGGCCTTGGGCACCTGGCAGCCTGCTTGCCTTCCCCTTCTCCCTCTTAGCACAATGAAGTGCCCTACAAATGGGGCTATTTTCTCTCTCAAAGTTTCCCAGAGTACTATACCTCCCTACCGCACCCCACCACTTTAAATTAAATAGCCCGGAACTTTCCAGGAGGTCACTTGGCTAAGACTCCACCGCTTTCACTGCAGGGGGCACGGGTTTCCTCCCTCGTCATGGAACTCAGAATAAGAGCCTACATGCCACACGGCATGGCCAAAAATAAATAAACAAACAAATAAATAAATACTCCCCTGAAGTCACTGATGTACCGGCCTTGAACTCAATCACCTCCCTTTTAATCCAGCTGACCTGGCTTTAGGTCACTTTTCCCCACGCCGGGTTGTGGAAACAGAAGGAAGACGATCAGATAGAAAGCGAAGACAAACGTTTGCGGACAACTCTCCAGAGAACGAGAGGGCACAGGGATGAGCAAAGCCCGCCCAGCAAATATCCAGCCTTTTACAGGCTCCAGGTTCAGGAAAACCAGCCCCGTTTTCCAGATGCCAACACCCTCAGAGGCCAACAGCTTAAAAAGCTGCAAGCCCGAATCAAGGCACGTATTTCTGGGTCCAGAGTCCTGACTCTGGAGAAACAAAGGGCAATCAGTCTACAGGCAACCTGTCTGGCCGTCTGACCACTGGGCCACAACCTGGCTGGAAGTGTCCCCATCGGAAGCTGAAGGCAGACCACTGCCCCCCTGTGCGGCGAGGCAATTTCAACCGGTGAATCAGAGGGGCCCGTAACCAACCCCTTTGCTCTGGGCACGTCCTTGCGGTTCTGCTAACCCCATCTCCAACCCCATCTCAAACCCGGGAATTTTGGCCAGGGATACACAAGTGGGCTCCGCTGGTGCTCCGGCGCCCTCTTGTGGCCCTCGTCTCTAATAGCATCTTACAGCCCTTCCTCCTGCCTCCCTTGCCAGCTCTGGGGGCAGAACAGGTCCAGGGCGCCTGCCCGCCTGATTTCCTTTCCCCTCTCCCTCTTATCACAATGAAGTGCCCTAGGGATGACGATATTTTCTCTCTCCAAGTCTCCCAGCGTAGTCCTCCCTTCCTATCACATCCTACTACTTTAATCAGCCCAGGACTTCCCTGGTCCTCCAGTGGTTTAGACTCCCTTCTTCCACCGCAGGGCGCCTGGGTTTGATCCTTGGTCGGGGAACTAAGATCCTACATGCCACACGGCATGCCCAAATATAAATAAATAAATAAATGGGCCCACTGCATTTACCGATGTACCACCGGGGTCTAAATCAATCATCTCCCACATACTTCAAGTGACCTGGCTTTAGGTCAGGTTACCCCAGGCAGAGTTGTGGACACAGAAGGAAGAGGATCAGATGGAAAGGGAAGACAAACTTTTGGAGAGAACCCTCGGGAAAAAGAAAGGGCACAGGGATGAGCGCAGCCCGCCAGCAAACACCAGGGTTTTTACAGGCTCCAGGTTCAGGACGACGGCCCCATTTTCCAGATGCCAACACACACAGAGACCAGCAGCTTAAAAGCTGGAAGCCCAAGTCAAGCCAGGTGTTTCTGGGTCCAGAGTCCTGACTCTGGAGAAACAAAGGGCAGTCAGTCTGCAGACAGCCTCTCTGGCTGTCGGGTCACTGGGCCACCCGGCCCGGCTGAAAGTGCCCCCATGGCAAGCTGAAGGCAGAATTCAGCCCACTCTGTGAGAGGAGGCAATTTCAGCAAGTGAATCAGAGGGGCCCAGTAACAACCCCTTTCCTCTGGGCACGTCCTTGACTTTCCGCAAACCCCGTGTCCGAACCTGGAGGCTTGGCCAGGGATGCACACGAGGGTACCGCTGGTGCTCCGGCGCCCTCTTGTGGACGTCGGCTCTAATAGCCACTCTCAGCCCTTCTTCCCTGCGGAGCCCCGGGGGCGGCCCTGGCCTTGGGCACCTGGCAGCCTGATTGCCTTCCCCTTCTCCCTCTTAGCACAATGAAGTGCCCTACAAATGGGGCTATTTTCTCTCTCAAAGTTTCCCAGAGTACTATACCTCCCTACCGCACCCCACCACTTTAAATTAAATAGCCCGGAACTTTCCAGGAGGTCACTTGGCTAAGACTCCACCGCTTTCACTGCAGGGGGCACGGGTTTCCTCCCTCGTCATGGAACTCAGAATAAGAGCCTACATGCCACACGGCATGGCCAAAAATAAATAAACAAACAAATAAATAAATACTCCCCTGAAGTCACTGATGTACCGGCCTTGAACTCAATCACCTCCCTTTTAATCCAGCTGACCTGGCTTTAGGTCACTTTTCCCCACGCCGGGTTGTGGAAACAGAAGGAAGACGATCAGATAGAAAGCGAAGACAAACGTTTGCGGAGAACTCTCCAGAGAACGAGAGGGCACAGGGATGAGCAAAGCCCGCCCAGCAAATATCCAGCCTTTTACAGGCTCCAGGTTCAGGAAAACCAGCCCCGTTTTCCAGATGCCAACACCCACAGAGGCCAACAGCTTAAAAAGCTGCAAGCCCGAATCAAGGCACGTATTTCTGGGTCCAGAGTCCTGACTCTGGAGAAACAAAGGGCAATCAGTCTACAGGCAACCTGTCTGGCCGTCTGACCACTGGGCCACAACCTGGCTGGAAGTGTCCCCATCGGAAGCTGAAGGCAGACCACTGCCCCCCTGTGCGGCGAGGCAATTTCAACCGGTGAATCAGAGGGGCCCGTAACCAACCCCTTTGCTCTGGGCACGTCCTTGCGGTTCTGCTAACCCCATCTCCAACCCCATCTCAAACCCGGGAATTTTGGCCAGGGATACACAAGTGGGCTCCGCTGGTGCTCCGGCGCCCTCTTGTGGCCCTCGTCTCTAATAGCATCTTACAGCCCTTCCTCCTGCCTCCCTTGCCAGCTCTGGGGGCAGAACAGGTCCAGGGCGCCTGCCCGCCTGATTTCCTTTCCCCTCTCCCTCTTATCACAATGAAGTGCCCTAGGGATGACGATATTTTCTCTCTCCAAGTCTCCCAGCGTAGTCCTCCCTTCCTATCACATCCTACTACTTTAATCAGCCCAGGACTTCCCTGGTCCTCCAGTGGTTTAGACTCCCTTCTTCCACCGCAGGGCGCCTGGGTTTGATCCTTGGTCGGGGAACTAAGTTCCTACATGCCACACGGCATGCCCAAATATAAATAAATAAATAAATGGGCCCACTGCATTGACCGATGTACCACCGGGGTCTAAATCAATCATCTCCCACATACTTCAAGTGACCTGGCTTTAGGTCAGGTTACCCCAGGCAGAGTTGTGGACACAGAAGGAAGAGGATCAGATGGAAAGGGAAGACAAACTTTTGGAGAGAACCCTCGGGAAAAAGAAAGGGCACAGGGATGAGCGCAGCCCGCCAGCAAACACCAGGGTTTTTACAGGCTCCAGGTTCAGGACGACGGCCCCGTTTTCCAGATGCCAACACACACAGAGACCAGCAGCTTAAAAGCTGGAAGCCCAAGTCAAGCCAGGTGTTTCTGGGTCCAGAGTCCTGACTCTGGAGAAACAAAGGGCAGTCAGTCTGCAGACAGCCTCTCTGGCTGTCGGGTCACTGGGCCACCCGGCCCGGCTGAAAGTGCCCCCATGGCAAGCTGAAGGCAGAATTCAGCCCACTCTGTGAGAGGAGGCAATTTCAGCAAGTGAATCAGAGGGGCCCAGTAACAACCCCTTTCCTCTGGGCACGTCCTTGACTTTCCGCAAACCCCGTGTCCGAACCTGGAGGCTTGGCCAGGGATGCACACGAGGGTTCCGCTGGTGCTCCGGCGCCCTCTTGTGGACGTCGGCTCTAATAGCCACTCTCAGCCCTTCTTCCCTGCGGAGCCCCGGGGGCGGCCCTGGCCTTGGGCACCTGGCAGCCTGCTTGCCTTCCCCTTCTCCCTCTTAGCACAATGAAGTGCCCTACAAATGGGGCTATTTTCTCTCTCAAAGTTTCCCAGAGTACTATACCTCCCTACCGCACCCCACCACTTTAAATTAAATAGCCCGGAACTTTCCAGGAGGTCACTTGGCTAAGACTCCACCGCTTTCACTGCAGGGGGCACGGGTTTCCTCCCTCGTCATGGAACTCAGAATAAGAGCCTACATGCCACACGGCATGGCCAAAAATAAATAAACAAACAAATAAATAAATACTCCCCTGAAGTCACTGATGTACCGGCCTTGAACTCAATCACCTCCCTTTTAATCCAGCTGACCTGGCTTTAGGTCACTTTTCCCCACGCCGGGTTGTGGAAACAGAAGGAAGACGATCAGATAGAAAGCGAAGACAAACGTTTGCGGAGAACTCTCCAGAGAACGAGAGGGCACAGGGATGAGCAAAGCCCGCCCAGCAAATATCCAGCCTTTTACAGGCTCCAGGTTCAGGAAAACCAGCCCCGTTTTCCAGATGCCAACACCCTCAGAGGCCAACAGCTTAAAAAGCTGCAAGCCCGAATCAAGGCACGTATTTCTGGGTCCAGAGTCCTGACTCTGGAGAAACAAAGGGCAATCAGTCTACAGGCAACCTGTCTGGCCGTCTGACCACTGGGCCACAACCTGGCTGGAAGTGTCCCCATCGGAAGCTGAAGGCAGACCACTGCCCCCCTGTGCGGCGAGGCAATTTCAACCGGTGAATCAGAGGGGCCCGTAACCAACCCCTTTGCTCTGGGCACGTCCTTGCGGTTCTGCTAACCCCATCTCCAACCCCATCTCAAACCCGGGAATTTTGGCCAGGGATACACAAGTGGGCTCCGCTGGTGCTCCGGCGCCCTCTTGTGGCCCTCGTCTCTAATAGCATCTTACAGCCCTTCCTCCTGCCTCCCTTGCCAGCTCTGGGGGCAGAACAGGTCCAGGGCGCCTGCCCGCCTGATTTCCTTTCCCCTCTCCCTCTTATCACAATGAAGTGCCCTAGGGATGACGATATTTTCTCTCTCCAAGTCTCCCAGCGTAGTCCTCCCTTCCTATCACATCCTACTACTTTAATCAGCCCAGGACTTCCCTGGTCCTCCAGTGGTTTAGACTCCCTTCTTCCACCGCAGGGCGCCTGGGTTTGATCCTTGGTCGGGGAACTAAGATCCTACATGCCACACGGCATGCCCAAATATAAATAAATAAATAAATGGGCCCACTGCATTTACCGATGTACCACCGGGGTCTAAATCAATCATCTCCCACATACTTCAAGTGACCTGGCTTTAGGTCAGGTTACCCCAGGCAGAGTTGTGGACACAGAAGGAAGAGGATCAGATGGAAAGGGAAGACAAACTTTTGGAGAGAACCCTCGGGAAAAAGAAAGGGCACAGGGATGAGCGCAGCCCGCCAGCAAACACCAGGGTTTTTACAGGCTCCAGGTTCAGGACGACGGCCCCGTTTTCCAGATGCCAACACACACAGAGACCAGCAGCTTAAAAGCTGGAAGCCCAAGTCAAGCCAGGTGTTTCTGGGTCCAGAGTCCTGACTCTGGAGAAACAAAGGGCAGTCAGTCTGCAGACAGCCTCTCTGGCTGTCGGGTCACTGGGCCACCCGGCCCGGCTGAAAGTGCCCCCATGGCAAGCTGAAGGCAGAATTCAGCCCACTCTGTGAGAGGAGGCAATTTCAGCAAGTGAATCAGAGGGGCCCAGTAACAACCCCTTTCCTCTGGGCACGTCCTTGACTTTCCGCAAACCCCGTGTCCGAACCTGGAGGCTTGGCCAGGGATGCACACGAGGGTACCGCTGGTGCTCCGGCGCCCTCTTGTGGACGTCGGCTCTAATAGCCACTCTCAGCCCTTCTTCCCTGCGGAGCCCCGGGGGCGGCCCTGGCCTTGGGCACCTGGCAGCCTGATTGCCTTCCCCTTCTCCCTCTTAGCACAATGAAGTGCCCTACAAATGGGGCTATTTTCTCTCTCAAAGTTTCCCAGAGTACTATACCTCCCTACCGCACCCCACCACTTTAAATTAAATAGCCCGGAACTTTCCAGGAGGTCACTTGGCTAAGACTCCACCGCTTTCACTGCAGGGGGCACGGGTTTCCTCCCTCGTCATGGAACTCAGAATAAGAGCCTACATGCCACACGGCATGGCCAAAAATAAATAAACAAACAAATAAATAAATACTCCCCTGAAGTCACTGATGTACCGGCCTTGAACTCAATCACCTCCCTTTTAATCCAGCTGACCTGGCTTTAGGTCACTTTTCCCCACGCCGGGTTGTGGAAACAGAAGGAAGACGATCAGATAGAAAGCGAAGACAAACGTTTGCGGAGAACTCTCCAGAGAACGAGAGGGCACAGGGATGAGCAAAGCCCGCCCAGCAAATATCCAGCCTTTTACAGGCTCCAGGTTCAGGAAAACCAGCCCCGTTTTCCAGATGCCAACACCCACAGAGGCCAACAGCTTAAAAAGCTGCAAGCCCGAATCAAGGCACGTATTTCTGGGTCCAGAGTCCTGACTCTGGAGAAACAAAGGGCAATCAGTCTACAGGCAACCTGTCTGGCCGTCTGACCACTGGGCCACAACCTGGCTGGAAGTGTCCCCATCGGAAGCTGAAGGCAGACCACTGCCCCCCTGTGCGGCGAGGCAATTTCAACCGGTGAATCAGAGGGGCCCGTAACCAACCCCTTTGCTCTGGGCACGTCCTTGCGGTTCTGCTAACCCCATCTCCAACCCCATCTCAAACCCGGGAATTTTGGCCAGGGATACACAAGTGGGCTCCGCTGGTGCTCCGGCGCCCTCTTGTGGCCCTCGTCTCTAATAGCATCTTACAGCCCTTCCTCCTGCCTCCCTTGCCAGCTCTGGGGGCAGAACAGGTCCAGGGCGCCTGCCCGCCTGATTTCCTTTCCCCTCTCCCTCTTATCACAATGAAGTGCCCTAGGGATGACGATATTTTCTCTCTCCAAGTCTCCCAGCGTAGTCCTCCCTTCCTATCACATCCTACTACTTTAATCAGCCCAGGACTTCCCTGGTCCTCCAGTGGTTTAGACTCCCTTCTTCCACCGCAGGGCGCCTGGGTTTGATCCTTGGTCGGGGAACTAAGATCCTACATGCCACACGGCATGCCCAAATATAAATAAATAAATAAATGGGCCCACTGCATTTACCGATGTACCACCGGGGTCTAAATCAATCATCTCCCACATACTTCAAGTGACCTGGCTTTAGGTCAGGTTACCCCAGGCAGAGTTGTGGACACAGAAGGAAGAGGATCAGATGGAAAGGGAAGACAAACTTTTGGAGAGAACCCTCGGGAAAAAGAAAGGGCACAGGGATGAGCGCAGCCCGCCAGCAAACACCAGGGTTTTTACAGGCTCCAGGTTCAGGACGACGGCCCCGTTTTCCAGATGCCAACACACACAGAGACCAGCAGCTTAAAAGCTGGAAGCCCAAGTCAAGCCAGGTGTTTCTGGGTCCAGAGTCCTGACTCTGGAGAAACAAAGGGCAGTCAGTCTGCAGACAGCCTCTCTGGCTGTCGGGTCACTGGGCCACCCGGCCCGGCTGAAAGTGCCCCCATGGCAAGCTGAAGGCAGAATTCAGCCCACTCTGTGAGAGGAGGCAATTTCAGCAAGTGAATCAGAGGGGCCCAGTAACAACCCCTTTCCTCTGGGCACGTCCTTGACTTTCCGCAAACCCCGTGTCCGAACCTGGAGGCTTGGCCAGGGATGCACACGAGGGTTCCGCTGGTGCTCCGGCGCCCTCTTGTGGACGTCGGCTCTAATAGCCACTCTCAGCCCTTCTTCCCTGCGGAGCCCCGGGGGCGGCCCTGGCCTTGGGCACCTGGCAGCCTGCTTGCCTTCCCCTTCTCCCTCTTAGCACAATGAAGTGCCCTACAAATGGGGCTATTTTCTCTCTCAAAGTTTCCCAGAGTACTATACCTCCCTACCGCACCCCACCACTTTAAATTAAATAGCCCGGAACTTTCCAGGAGGTCACTTGGCTAAGACTCCACCGCTTTCACTGCAGGGGGCACGGGTTTCCTCCCTCGTCATGGAACTCAGAATAAGAGCCTACATGCCACACGGCATGGCCAAAAATAAATAAACAAACAAATAAATAAATACTCCCCTGAAGTCACTGATGTACCGGCCTTGAACTCAATCACCTCCCTTTTAATCCAGCTGACCTGGCTTTAGGTCACTTTTCCCCACGCCGGGTTGTGGAAACAGAAGGAAGACGATCAGATAGAAAGCGAAGACAAACGTTTGCGGAGAACTCTCCAGAGAACGAGAGGGCACAGGGATGAGCAAAGCCCGCCCAGCAAATATCCAGCCTTTTACAGGCTCCAGGTTCAGGAAAACCAGCCCCGTTTTCCAGATGCCAACACCCTCAGAGGCCAACAGCTTAAAAAGCTGCAAGCCCGAATCAAGGCACGTATTTCTGGGTCCAGAGTCCTGACTCTGGAGAAACAAAGGGCAATCAGTCTACAGGCAACCTGTCTGGCCGTCTGACCACTGGGCCACAACCTGGCTGGAAGTGTCCCCATCGGAAGCTGAAGGCAGACCACTGCCCCCCTGTGCGGCGAGGCAATTTCAACCGGTGAATCAGAGGGGCCCGTAACCAACCCCTTTGCTCTGGGCACGTCCTTGCGGTTCTGCTAACCCCATCTCCAACCCCATCTCAAACCCGGGAATTTTGGCCAGGGATACACAAGTGGGCTCCGCTGGTGCTCCGGCGCCCTCTTGTGGCCCTCGTCTCTAATAGCATCTTACAGCCCTTCCTCCCGCCTCCCTTGCCAGCTCTGGGGGCAGAACAGGTCCAGGGCGCCTGCCCGCCTGATTTCCTTTCCCCTCTCCCTCTTATCACAATGAAGTGCCCTAGGGATGACGATATTTTCTCTCTCCAAGTCTCCCAGCGTAGTCCTCCCTTCCTATCACATCCTACTACTTTAATCAGCCCAGGACTTCCCTGGTCCTCCAGTGGTTTAGACTCCCTTCTTCCACCGCAGGGCGCCTGGGTTTGATCCTTGGTCGGGGAACTAAGATCCTACATGCCACACGGCATGCCCAAATATAAATAAATAAATAAATGGGCCCACTGCATTTACCGATGTACCACCGGGGTCTAAATCAATCATCTCCCACATACTTCAAGTGACCTGGCTTTAGGTCAGGTTACCCCAGGCAGAGTTGTGGACACAGAAGGAAGAGGATCAGATGGAAAGGGAAGACAAACTTTTGGAGAGAACCCTCGGGAAAAAGAAAGGGCACAGGGATGAGCGCAGCCCGCCAGCAAACACCAGGGTTTTTACAGGCTCCAGGTTCAGGACGACGGCCCCGTTTTCCAGATGCCAACACACACAGAGACCAGCAGCTTAAAAGCTGGAAGCCCAAGTCAAGCCAGGTGTTTCTGGGTCCAGAGTCCTGACTCTGGAGAAACAAAGGGCAGTCAGTCTGCAGACAGCCTCTCTGGCTGTCGGGTCACTGGGCCACCCGGCCCGGCTGAAAGTGCCCCCATGGCAAGCTGAAGGCAGAATTCAGCCCACTCTGTGAGAGGAGGCAATTTCAGCAAGTGAATCAGAGGGGCCCAGTAACAACCCCTTTCCTCTGGGCACGTCCTTGACTTTCCGCAAACCCCGTGTCCGAACCTGGAGGCTTGGCCAGGGATGCACACGAGGGTACCGCTGGTGCTCCGGCGCCCTCTTGTGGACGTCGGCTCTAATAGCCACTCTCAGCCCTTCTTCCCTGCGGAGCCCCGGGGGCGGCCCTGGCCTTGGGCACCTGGCAGCCTGATTGCCTTCCCCTTCTCCCTCTTAGCACAATGAAGTGCCCTACAAATGGGGCTATTTTCTCTCTCAAAGTTTCCCAGAGTACTATACCTCCCTACCGCACCCCACCACTTTAAATTAAATAGCCCGGAACTTTCCAGGAGGTCACTTGGCTAAGACTCCACCGCTTTCACTGCAGGGGGCACGGGTTTCCTCCCTCGTCATGGAACTCAGAATAAGAGCCTACATGCCACACGGCATGGCCAAAAATAAATAAACAAACAAATAAATAAATACTCCCCTGAAGTCACTGATGTACCGGCCTTGAACTCAATCACCTCCCTTTTAATCCAGCTGACCTGGCTTTAGGTCACTTTTCCCCACGCCGGGTTGTGGAAACAGAAGGAAGACGATCAGATAGAAAGCGAAGACAAACGTTTGCGGAGAACTCTCCAGAGAACGAGAGGGCACAGGGATGAGCAAAGCCCGCCCAGCAAATATCCAGCCTTTTACAGGCTCCAGGTTCAGGAAAACCAGCCCCGTTTTCCAGATGCCAACACCCACAGAGGCCAACAGCTTAAAAAGCTGCAAGCCCGAATCAAGGCACGTATTTCTGGGTCCAGAGTCCTGACTCTGGAGAAACAAAGGGCAATCAGTCTACAGGCAACCTGTCTGGCCGTCTGACCACTGGGCCACAACCTGGCTGGAAGTGTCCCCATCGGAAGCTGAAGGCAGACCACTGCCCCCCTGTGCGGCGAGGCAATTTCAACCGGTGAATCAGAGGGGCCCGTAACCAACCCCTTTGCTCTGGGCACGTCCTTGCGGTTCTGCTAACCCCATCTCCAACCCCATCTCAAACCCGGGAATTTTGGCCAGGGATACACAAGTGGGCTCCGCTGGTGCTCCGGCGCCCTCTTGTGGCCCTCGTCTCTAATAGCATCTTACAGCCCTTCCTCCTGCCTCCCTTGCCAGCTCTGGGGGCAGAACAGGTCCAGGGCGCCTGCCCGCCTGATTTCCTTTCCCCTCTCCCTCTTATCACAATGAAGTGCCCTAGGGATGACGATATTTTCTCTCTCCAAGTCTCCCAGCGTAGTCCTCCCTTCCTATCACATCCTACTACTTTAATCAGCCCAGGACTTCCCTGGTCCTCCAGTGGTTTAGACTCCCTTCTTCCACCGCAGGGCACCTGGGTTTGATCCTTGGTCGGGGAACTAAGATCCTACATGCCACACGGCATGCCCAAATATAAATAAATAAATAAATGGGCCCACTGCATTGACCGATGTACCACCGGGGTCTAAATCAATCATCTCCCACATACTTCAAGTGACCTGGCTTTAGGTCAGGTTACCCCAGGCAGAGTTGTGGACACAGAAGGAAGAGGATCAGATGGAAAGGGAAGACAAACTTTTGGAGAGAACCCTCGGGAAAAAGAAAGGGCACAGGGATGAGCGCAGCCCGCCAGCAAACACCAGGGTTTTTACAGGCTCCAGGTTCAGGACGACGGCCCCGTTTTCCAGATGCCAACACACACAGAGACCAGCAGCTTAAAAGCTGGAAGCCCAAGTCAAGCCAGGTGTTTCTGGGTCCAGAGTCCTGACTCTGGAGAAACAAAGGGCAGTCAGTCTGCAGACAGCCTCTCTGGCTGTCGGGTCACTGGGCCACCCGGCCCGGCTGAAAGTGCCCCCATGGCAAGCTGAAGGCAGAATTCAGCCCACTCTGTGAGAGGAGGCAATTTCAGCAAGTGAATCAGAGGGGCCCAGTAACAACCCCTTTCCTCTGGGCACGTCCTTGACTTTCCGCAAACCCCGTGTCCGAACCTGGAGGCTTGGCCAGGGATGCACACGAGGGTTCCGCTGGTGCTCCGGCGCCCTCTTGTGGACGTCGGCTCTAATAGCCACTCTCAGCCCTTCTTCCCTGCGGAGCCCCGGGGGCGGCCCTGGCCTTGGGCACCTGGCAGCCTGATTGCCTTCCCCTTCTCCCTCTTAGCACAATGAAGTGCCCTACAAATGGGGCTATTTTCTCTCTCAAAGTTTCCCAGAGTACTATACCTCCCTACCGCACCCCACCACTTTAAATTAAATAGCCCGGAACTTTCCAGGAGGTCACTTGGCTAAGACTCCACCGCTTTCACTGCAGGGGGCACGGGTTTCCTCCCTCGTCATGGAACTCAGAATAAGAGCCTACATGCCACACGGCATGGCCAAAAATAAATAAACAAACAAATAAATAAATACTCCCCTGAAGTCACTGATGTACCGGCCTTGAACTCAATCACCTCCCTTTTAATCCAGCTGACCTGGCTTTAGGTCACTTTTCCCCACGCCGGGTTGTGGAAACAGAAGGAAGACGATCAGATAGAAAGCGAAGACAAACGTTTGCGGAGAACTCTCCAGAGAACGAGAGGGCACAGGGATGAGCAAAGCCCGCCCAGCAAATATCCAGCCTTTTACAGGCTCCAGGTTCAGGAAAACCAGCCCCGTTTTCCAGATGCCAACACCCTCAGAGGCCAACAGCTTAAAAAGCTGCAAGCCCGAATCAAGGCACGTATTTCTGGGTCCAGAGTCCTGACTCTGGAGAAACAAAGGGCAATCAGTCTACAGGCAACCTGTCTGGCCGTCTGACCACTGGGCCACAACCTGGCTGGAAGTGTCCCCATCGGAAGCTGAAGGCAGACCACTGCCCCCCTGTGCGGCGAGGCAATTTCAACCGGTGAATCAGAGGGGCCCGTAACCAACCCCTTTGCTCTGGGCACGTCCTTGCGGTTCTGCTAACCCCATCTCCAACCCCATCTCAAACCCGGGAATTTTGGCCAGGGATACACAAGTGGGCTCCGCTGGTGCTCCGGCGCCCTCTTGTGGCCCTCGTCTCTAATAGCATCTTACAGCCCTTCCTCCCGCCTCCCTTGCCAGCTCTGGGGGCAGAACAGGTCCAGGGCGCCTGCCCGCCTGATTTCCTTTCCCCTCTCCCTCTTATCACAATGAAGTGCCCTAGGGATGACGATATTTTCTCTCTCCAAGTCTCCCAGCGTAGTCCTCCCTTCCTATCACATCCTACTACTTTAATCAGCCCAGGACTTCCCTGGTCCTCCAGTGGTTTAGACTCCCTTCTTCCACCGCAGGGCGCCTGGGTTTGATCCTTGGTCGGGGAACTAAGATCCTACATGCCACACGGCATGCCCAAATATAAATAAATAAATAAATGGGCCCACTGCATTTACCGATGTACCACCGGGGTCTAAATCAATCATCTCCCACATACTTCAAGTGACCTGGCTTTAGGTCAGGTTACCCCAGGCAGAGTTGTGGACACAGAAGGAAGAGGATCAGATGGAAAGGGAAGACAAACTTTTGGAGAGAACCCTCGGGAAAAAGAAAGGGCACAGGGATGAGCGCAGCCCGCCAGCAAACACCAGGGTTTTTACAGGCTCCAGGTTCAGGACGACGGCCCCATTTTCCAGATGCCAACACACACAGAGACCAGCAGCTTAAAAGCTGGAAGCCCAAGTCAAGCCAGGTGTTTCTGGGTCCAGAGTCCTGACTCTGGAGAAACAAAGGGCAGTCAGTCTGCAGACAGCCTCTCTGGCTGTCGGGTCACTGGGCCACCCGGCCCGGCTGAAAGTGCCCCCATGGCAAGCTGAAGGCAGAATTCAGCCCACTCTGTGAGAGGAGGCAATTTCAGCAAGTGAATCAGAGGGGCCCAGTAACAACCCCTTTCCTCTGGGCACGTCCTTGACTTTCCGCAAACCCCGTGTCCGAACCTGGAGGCTTGGCCAGGGATGCACACGAGGGTACCGCTGGTGCTCCGGCGCCCTCTTGTGGACGTCGGCTCTAATAGCCACTCTCAGCCCTTCTTCCCTGCGGAGCCCCGGGGGCGGCCCTGGCCTTGGGCACCTGGCAGCCTGATTGCCTTCCCCTTCTCCCTCTTAGCACAATGAAGTGCCCTACAAATGGGGCTATTTTCTCTCTCAAAGTTTCCCAGAGTACTATACCTCCCTACCGCACCCCACCACTTTAAATTAAATAGCCCGGAACTTTCCAGGAGGTCACTTGGCTAAGACTCCACCGCTTTCACTGCAGGGGGCACGGGTTTCCTCCCTCGTCATGGAACTCAGAATAAGAGCCTACATGCCACACGGCATGGCCAAAAATAAATAAACAAACAAATAAATAAATACTCCCCTGAAGTCACTGATGTACCGGCCTTGAACTCAATCACCTCCCTTTTAATCCAGCTGACCTGGCTTTAGGTCACTTTTCCCCACGCCGGGTTGTGGAAACAGAAGGAAGACGATCAGATAGAAAGCGAAGACAAACGTTTGCGGAGAACTCTCCAGAGAACGAGAGGGCACAGGGATGAGCAAAGCCCGCCCAGCAAATATCCAGCCTTTTACAGGCTCCAGGTTCAGGAAAACCAGCCCCGTTTTCCAGATGCCAACACCCACAGAGGCCAACAGCTTAAAAAGCTGCAAGCCCGAATCAAGGCACGTATTTCTGGGTCCAGAGTCCTGACTCTGGAGAAACAAAGGGCAATCAGTCTACAGGCAACCTGTCTGGCCGTCTGACCACTGGGCCACAACCTGGCTGGAAGTGTCCCCATCGGAAGCTGAAGGCAGACCACTGCCCCCCTGTGCGGCGAGGCAATTTCAACCGGTGAATCAGAGGGGCCCGTAACCAACCCCTTTGCTCTGGGCACGTCCTTGCGGTTCTGCTAACCCCATCTCCAACCCCATCTCAAACCCGGGAATTTTGGCCAGGGATACACAAGTGGGCTCCGCTGGTGCTCCGGCGCCCTCTTGTGGCCCTCGTCTCTAATAGCATCTTACAGCCCTTCCTCCTGCCTCCCTTGCCAGCTCTGGGGGCAGAACAGGTCCAGGGCGCCTGCCCGCCTGATTTCCTTTCCCCTCTCCCTCTTATCACAATGAAGTGCCCTAGGGATGACGATATTTTCTCTCTCCAAGTCTCCCAGCGTAGTCCTCCCTTCCTATCACATCCTACTACTTTAATCAGCCCAGGACTTCCCTGGTCCTCCAGTGGTTTAGACTCCCTTCTTCCACCGCAGGGCGCCTGGGTTTGATCCTTGGTCGGGGAACTAAGATCCTACATGCCACACGGCATGCCCAAATATAAATAAATAAATAAATGGGCCCACTGCATTTACCGATGTACCACCGGGGTCTAAATCAATCATCTCCCACATACTTCAAGTGACCTGGCTTTAGGTCAGGTTACCCCAGGCAGAGTTGTGGACACAGAAGGAAGAGGATCAGATGGAAAGGGAAGACAAACTTTTGGAGAGAACCCTCGGGAAAAAGAAAGGGCACAGGGATGAGCGCAGCCCGCCAGCAAACACCAGGGTTTTTACAGGCTCCAGGTTCAGGACGACGGCCCCGTTTTCCAGATGCCAACACACACAGAGACCAGCAGCTTAAAAGCTGGAAGCCCAAGTCAAGCCAGGTGTTTCTGGGTCCAGAGTCCTGACTCTGGAGAAACAAAGGGCAGTCAGTCTGCAGACAGCCTCTCTGGCTGTCGGGTCACTGGGCCACCCGGCCCGGCTGAAAGTGCCCCCATGGCAAGCTGAAGGCAGAATTCAGCCCACTCTGTGAGAGGAGGCAATTTCAGCAAGTGAATCAGAGGGGCCCAGTAACAACCCCTTTCCTCTGGGCACGTCCTTGACTTTCCGCAAACCCCGTGTCCGAACCTGGAGGCTTGGCCAGGGATGCACACGAGGGTTCCGCTGGTGCTCCGGCGCCCTCTTGTGGACGTCGGCTCTAATAGCCACTCTCAGCCCTTCTTCCCTGCGGAGCCCCGGGGGCGGCCCTGGCCTTGGGCACCTGGCAGCCTGATTGCCTTCCCCTTCTCCCTCTTAGCACAATGAAGTGCCCTACAAATGGGGCTATTTTCTCTCTCAAAGTTTCCCAGAGTACTATACCTCCCTACCGCACCCCACCACTTTAAATTAAATAGCCCGGAACTTTCCAGGAGGTCATTTGGCTAAGACTCCACCGCTTTCACTGCAGGGGGCACGGGTTTCCTCCCTCGTCATGGAACTCAGAATAAGAGCCTACATGCCACACGGCATGGCCAAAAATAAATAAACAAACAAATAAATAAATACTCCCCTGAAGTCACTGATGTACCGGCCTTGAACTCAATCACCTCCCTTTTAATCCAGCTGACCTGGCTTTAGGTCACTTTTCCCCACGCCGGGTTGTGGAAACAGAAGGAAGACGATCAGATAGAAAGCGAAGACAAACGTTTGCGGAGAACTCTCCAGAGAACGAGAGGGCACAGGGATGAGCAAAGCCCGCCCAGCAAATATCCAGCCTTTTACAGGCTCCAGGTTCAGGAAAACCAGCCCCGTTTTCCAGATGCCAACACCCTCAGAGGCCAACAGCTTAAAAAGCTGCAAGCCCGAATCAAGGCACGTATTTCTGGGTCCAGAGTCCTGACTCTGGAGAAACAAAGGGCAATCAGTCTACAGGCAACCTGTCTGGCCGTCTGACCACTGGGCCACAACCTGGCTGGAAGTGTCCCCATCGGAAGCTGAAGGCAGACCACTGCCCCCCTGTGCGGCGAGGCAATTTCAACCGGTGAATCAGAGGGGCCCGTAACCAACCCCTTTGCTCTGGGCACGTCCTTGCGGTTCTGCTAACTCCATCTCCAACCCCATCTCAAACCCGGGAATTTTGGCCAGGGATACACAAGTGGGCTCCGCTGGTGCTCCGGCGCCCTCTTGTGGCCCTCGTCTCTAATAGCATCTTACAGCCCTTCCTCCTGCCTCCCTTGCCAGCTCTGGGGGCAGAACAGGTCCAGGGCGCCTGCCCGCCTGATTTCCTTTCCCCTCTCCCTCTTATCACAATGAAGTGCCCTAGGGATGACGATATTTTCTCTCTCCAAGTCTCCCAGCGTAGTCCTCCCTTCCTATCACATCCTACTACTTTAATCAGCCCAGGACTTCCCTGGTCCTCCAGTGGTTTAGACTCCCTTCTTCCACTGCAGGGCGCCTGGGTTTGATCCTTGGTCGGGGAACTAAGATCCTACATGCCACACGGCATGCCCAAATATAAATAAATGGGCCCACTGCATTTACCGATGTACCACCGGGGTCTAAATCAATCATCTCCCACATACTTCAAGTGACCTGGCTTTAGGTCAGGTTACCCCAGGCAGAGTTGTGGACACAGAAGGAAGAGGATCAGATGGAAAGGGAAGACAAACTTTTGGAGAGAACCCTCGGGAAAAAGAAAGGGCACAGGGATGAGCGCAGCCCGCCAGCAAACACCAGGGTTTTTACAGGCTCCAGGTTCAGGACGACGGCCCCGTTTTCCAGATGCCAACACACACAGAGACCAGCAGCTTAAAAGCTGGAAGCCCAAGTCAAGCCAGGTGTTTCTGGGTCCAGAGTCCTGACTCTGGAGAAACAAAGGACAGTCAGTCTGCAGACAGCCTCTCTGGCTGTCGGGTCACTGGGCCACCCGGCCCGGCTGAAAGTGCCCCCATGGCAAGCTGAAGGCAGAATTCAGCCCACTCTGTGAGAGGAGGCAATTTCAGCAAGTGAATCAGAGGGGCCCAGTAACAACCCCTTTCCTCTGGGCACGTCCTTGACTTTCCGCAAACCCCGTGTCCGAACCTGGAGGCTTGGCCAGGGATGCACACGAGGGTACCGCTGGTGCTCCGGCGCCCTCTTGTGGACGTCGGCTCTAATAGCCACTCTCAGCCCTTCTTCCCTGCGGAGCCCCGGGGGCGGCCCTGGCCTTGGGCACCTGGCAGCCTGATTGCCTTCCCCTTCTCCCTCTTAGCACAATGAAGTGCCCTACAAATGGGGCTATTTTCTCTCTCAAAGTTTCCCAGAGTACTATACCTCCCTACCGCACCCCACCACTTTAAATTAAATAGCCCGGAACTTTCCAGGAGGTCACTTGGCTAAGACTCCACCGCTTTCACTGCAGGGGGCACGGGTTTCCTCCCTCGTCATGGAACTCAGAATAAGAGCCTACATGCCACACGGCATGGCCAAAAATAAATAAACAAACAAATAAATAAATACTCCCCTGAAGTCACTGATGTACCGGCCTTGAACTCAATCACCTCCCTTTTAATCCAGCTGACCTGGCTTTAGGTCACTTTTCCCCACGCCGGGTTGTGGAAACAGAAGGAAGACGATCAGATAGAAAGCGAAGACAAACGTTTGCGGAGAACTCTCCAGAGAACGAGAGGGCACAGGGATGAGCAAAGCCCGCCCAGCAAATATCCAGCCTTTTACAGGCTCCAGGTTCAGGAAAACCAGCCCCGTTTTCCAGATGCCAACACCCACAGAGGCCAACAGCTTAAAAAGCTGCAAGCCCGAATCAAGGCACGTATTTCTGGGTCCAGAGTCCTGACTCTGGAGAAACAAAGGGCAATCAGTCTACAGGCAACCTGTCTGGCCGTCTGACCACTGGGCCACAACCTGGCTGGAAGTGTCCCCATCGGAAGCTGAAGGCAGACCACTGCCCCCCTGTGCGGCGAGGCAATTTCAACCGGTGAATCAGAGGGGCCCGTAACCAACCCCTTTGCTCTGGGCACGTCCTTGCGGTTCTGCTAACCCCATCTCCAACCCCATCTCAAACCCGGGAATTTTGGCCAGGGATACACAAGTGGGCTCCGCTGGTGCTCCGGCGCCCTCTTGTGGCCCTCGTCTCTAATAGCATCTTACAGCCCTTCCTCCTGCCTCCCTTGCCAGCTCTGGGGGCAGAACAGGTCCAGGGCGCCTGCCCGCCTGATTTCCTTTCCCCTCTCCCTCTTATCACAATGAAGTGCCCTAGGGATGACGATATTTTCTCTCTCCAAGTCTCCCAGCGTAGTCCTCCCTTCCTATCACATCCTACTACTTTAATCAGCCCAGGACTTCCCTGGTCCTCCAGTGGTTTAGACTCCCTTCTTCCACCGCAGGGCGCCTGGGTTTGATCCTTGGTCGGGGAACTAAGATCCTACATGCCACACGGCATGCCCAAATATAAATAAATAAATAAATGGGCCCACTGCATTTACCGATGTACCACCGGGGTCTAAATCAATCATCTCCCACATACTTCAAGTGACCTGGCTTTAGGTCAGGTTACCCCAGGCAGAGTTGTGGACACAGAAGGAAGAGGATCAGATGGAAAGGGAAGACAAACTTTTGGAGAGAACCCTCGGGAAAAAGAAAGGGCACAGGGATGAGCGCAGCCCGCCAGCAAACACCAGGGTTTTTACAGGCTCCAGGTTCAGGACGACGGCCCCGTTTTCCAGATGCCAACACACACAGAGACCAGCAGCTTAAAAGCTGGAAGCCCAAGTCAAGCCAGGTGTTTCTGGGTCCAGAGTCCTGACTCTGGAGAAACAAAGGGCAGTCAGTCTGCAGACAGCCTCTCTGGCTGTCGGGTCACTGGGCCACCCGGCCCGGCTGAAAGTGCCCCCATGGCAAGCTGAAGGCAGAATTCAGCCCACTCTGTGAGAGGAGGCAATTTCAGCAAGTGAATCAGAGGGGCCCAGTAACAACCCCTTTCCTCTGGGCACGTCCTTGACTTTCCGCAAACCCCGTGTCCGAACCTGGAGGCTTGGCCAGGGATGCACACGAGGGTTCCGCTGGTGCTCCGGCGCCCTCTTGTGGACGTCGGCTCTAATAGCCACTCTCAGCCCTTCTTCCCTGCGGAGCCCCGGGGGCGGCCCTGGCCTTGGGCACCTGGCAGCCTGATTGCCTTCCCCTTCTCCCTCTTAGCACAATGAAGTGCCCTACAAATGGGGCTATTTTCTCTCTCAAAGTTTCCCAGAGTACTATACCTCCCTACCGCACCCCACCACTTTAAATTAAATAGCCCGGAACTTTCCAGGAGGTCACTTGGCTAAGACTCCACCGCTTTCACTGCAGGGGGCACGGGTTTCCTCCCTCGTCATGGAACTCAGAATAAGAGCCTACATGCCACACGGCATGGCCAAAAATAAATAAACAAACAAATGAATAAATACTCCCCTGAAGTCACTGATGTACCGGCCTTGAACTCAATCACCTCCCTTTTAATCCAGCTGACCTGGCTTTAGGTCACTTTTCCCCACGCCGGGTTGTGGAAACAGAAGGAAGACGATCAGATAGAAAGCGAAGACAAACGTTTGCGGAGAACTCTCCAGAGAACGAGAGGGCACAGGGATGAGCAAAGCCCGCCCAGCAAATATCCAGCCTTTTACAGGCTCCAGGTTCAGGAAAACCAGCCCCGTTTTCCAGATGCCAACACCCACAGAGGCCAACAGCTTAAAAAGCTGCAAGCCCGAATCAAGGCACGTATTTCTGGGTCCAGAGTCCTGACTCTGGAGAAACAAAGGGCAATCAGTCTACAGGCAACCTGTCTGGCCGTCTGACCACTGGGCCACAACCTGGCTGGAAGTGTCCCCATCGGAAGCTGAAGGCAGACCACTGCCCCCCTGTGCGGCGAGGCAATTTCAACCGGTGAATCAGAGGGGCCCGTAACCAACCCCTTTGCTCTGGGCACGTCCTTGCGGTTCTGCTAACCCCATCTCCAACCCCATCTCAAACCCGGGAATTTTGGCCAGGGATACACAAGTGGGCTCCGCTGGTGCTCCGGCGCCCTCTTGTGGCCCTCGTCTCTAATAGCATCTTACAGCCCTTCCTCCTGCCTCCCTTGCCAGCTCTGGGGGCAGAACAGGTCCAGGGCGCCTGCCCGCCTGATTTCCTTTCCCCTCTCCCTCTTATCACAATGAAGTGCCCTAGGGATGACGATATTTTCTCTCTCCAAGTCTCCCAGCGTAGTCCTCCCTTCCTATCACATCCTACTACTTTAATCAGCCCAGGACTTCCCTGGTCCTCCAGTGGTTTAGACTCCCTTCTTCCACCGCAGGGCGCCTGGGTTTGATCCTTGGTCGGGGAACTAAGATCCTACATGCCACACGGCATGCCCAAATATAAATAAATAAATAAATGGGCCCACTGCATTTACCGATGTACCACCGGGGTCTAAATCAATCATCTCCCACATACTTCAAGTGACCTGGCTTTAGGTCAGGTTACCCCAGGCAGAGTTGTGGACACAGAAGGAAGAGGATCAGATGGAAAGGGAAGACAAACTTTTGGAGAGAACCCTCGGGAAAAAGAAAGGGCACAGGGATGAGCGCAGCCCGCCAGCAAACACCAGGGTTTTTACAGGCTCCAGGTTCAGGACGACGGCCCCGTTTTCCAGATGCCAACACACACAGAGACCAGCAGCTTAAAAGCTGGAAGCCCAAGTCAAGCCAGGTGTTTCTGGGTCCAGAGTCCTGACTCTGGAGAAACAAAGGGCAGTCAGTCTGCAGACAGCCTCTCTGGCTGTCGGGTCACTGGGCCACCCGGCCCGGCTGAAAGTGCCCCCATGGCAAGCTGAAGGCAGAATTCAGCCCACTCTGTGAGAGGAGGCAATTTCAGCAAGTGAATCAGAGGGGCCCAGTAACAACCCCTTTCCTCTGGGCACGTCCTTGACTTTCCGCAAACCCCGTGTCCGAACCTGGAGGCTTGGCCAGGGATGCACACGAGGGTTCCGCTGGTGCTCCGGCGCCCTCTTGTGGACGTCGGCTCTAATAGCCACTCTCAGCCCTTCTTCCCTGCGGAGCCCCGGGGGCGGCCCTGGCCTTGGGCACCTGGCAGCCTGATTGCCTTCCCCTTCTCCCTCTTAGCACAATGAAGTGCCCTACAAATGGGGCTATTTTCTCTCTCAAAGTTTCCCAGAGTACTATACCTCCCTACCGCACCCCACCACTTTAAATTAAATAGCCCGGAACTTTCCAGGAGGTCACTTGGCTAAGACTCCACCGCTTTCACTGCAGGGGGCACGGGTTTCCTCCCTCGTCATGGAACTCAGAATAAGAGCCTACATGCCACACGGCATGGCCAAAAATAAATAAACAAACAAATGAATAAATACTCCCCTGAAGTCACTGATGTACCGGCCTTGAACTCAATCACCTCCCTTTTAATCCAGCTGACCTGGCTTTAGGTCACTTTTCCCCACGCCGGGTTGTGGAAACAGAAGGAAGACGATCAGATAGAAAGCGAAGACAAACGTTTGCGGAGAACTCTCCAGAGAACGAGAGGGCACAGGGATGAGCAAAGCCCGCCCAGCAAATATCCAGCCTTTTACAGGCTCCAGGTTCAGGAAAACCAGCCCCGTTTTCCAGATGCCAACACCCACAGAGGCCAACAGCTTAAAAAGCTGCAAGCCCGAATCAAGGCACGTATTTCTGGGTCCAGAGTCCTGACTCTGGAGAAACAAAGGGCAATCAGTCTACAGGCAACCTGTCTGGCCGTCTGACCACTGGGCCACAACCTGGCTGGAAGTGTCCCCATCGGAAGCTGAAGGCAGACCACTGCCCCCCTGTGCGGCGAGGCAATTTCAACCGGTGAATCAGAGGGGCCCGTAACCAACCCCTTTGCTCTGGGCACGTCCTTGCGGTTCTGCTAACCCCACCTCCAACCCCATCTCAAACCCGGGAATTTTGGCCAGGGATACACAAGTGGGCTCCGCTGGTGCTCCGGCGCCCTCTTGTGGCCCTCGTCTCTAATAGCATCTTACAGCCCTTCCTCCTGCCTCCCTTGCCAGCTCTGGGGGCAGAACAGGTCCAGGGCGCCTGCCCGCCTGATTTCCTTTCCCCTCTCCCTCTTATCACAATGAAGTGCCCTAGGGATGACGATATTTTCTCTCTCCAAGTCTCCCAGCGTAGTCCTCCCTTCCTATCACATCCTACTACTTTAATCAGCCCAGGACTTCCCTGGTCCTCCAGTGGTTTAGACTCCCTTCTTCCACCGCAGGGCGCCTGGGTTTGATCCTTGGTCGGGGAACTAAGATCCTACATGCCACACGGCATGCCCAAATATAAATAAATAAATAAATGGGCCCACTGCATTTACCGATGTACCACCGGGGTCTAAATCAATCATCTCCCACATACTTCAAGTGACCTGGCTTTAGGTCAGGTTACCCCAGGCAGAGTTGTGGACACAGAAGGAAGAGGATCAGATGGAAAGGGAAGACAAACTTTTGGAGAGAACCCTCGGGAAAAAGAAAGGGCACAGGGATGAGCGCAGCCCGCCAGCAAACACCAGGGTTTTTACAGGCTCCAGGTTCAGGACGACGGCCCCGTTTTCCAGATGCCAACACACACAGAGACCAGCAGCTTAAAAGCTGGAAGCCCAAGTCAAGCCAGGTGTTTCTGGGTCCAGAGTCCTGACTCTGGAGAAACAAAGGGCAGTCAGTCTGCAGACAGCCTCTCTGGCTGTCGGGTCACTGGGCCACCCGGCCCGGCTGAAAGTGCCCCCATGGCAAGCTGAAGGCAGAATTCAGCCCACTCTGTGAGAGGAGGCAATTTCAGCAAGTGAATCAGAGGGGCCCAGTAACAACCCCTTTCCTCTGGGCACGTCCTTGACTTTCCGCAAACCCCGTGTCCGAACCTGGAGGCTTGGCCAGGGATGCACACGAGGGTTCCGCTGGTGCTCCGGCGCCCTCTTGTGGACGTCGGCTCTAATAGCCACTCTCAGCCCTTCTTCCCTGCGGAGCCCCGGGGGCGGCCCTGGCCTTGGGCACCTGGCAGCCTGATTGCCTTCCCCTTCTCCCTCTTAGCACAATGAAGTGCCCTACAAATGGGGCTATTTTCTCTCTCAAAGTTTCCCAGAGTACTATACCTCCCTACCGCACCCCACCACTTTAAATTAAATAGCCCGGAACTTTCCAGGAGGTCACTTGGCTAAGACTCCACCGCTTTCACTGCAGGGGGCACGGGTTTCCTCCCTCGTCATGGAACTCAGAATAAGAGCCTACATGCCACACGGCATGGCCAAAAATAAATAAACAAACAAATGAATAAATACTCCCCTGAAGTCACTGATGTACCGGCCTTGAACTCAATCACCTCCCTTTTAATCCAGCTGACCTGGCTTTAGGTCACTTTTCCCCACGCCGGGTTGTGGAAACAGAAGGAAGACGATCAGATAGAAAGCGAAGACAAACGTTTGCGGAGAACTCTCCAGAGAACGAGAGGGCACAGGGATGAGCAAAGCCCGCCCAGCAAATATCCAGCCTTTTACAGGCTCCAGGTTCAGGAAAACCAGCCCCGTTTTCCAGATGCCAACACCCACAGAGGCCAACAGCTTAAAAAGCTGCAAGCCCGAATCAAGGCACGTATTTCTGGGTCCAGAGTCCTGACTCTGGAGAAACAAAGGGCAATCAGTCTACAGGCAACCTGTCTGGCCGTCTGACCACTGGGCCACAACCTGGCTGGAAGTGTCCCCATCGGAAGCTGAAGGCAGACCACTGCCCCCCTGTGCGGCGAGGCAATTTCAACCGGTGAATCAGAGGGGCCCGTAACCAACCCCTTTGCTCTGGGCACGTCCTTGCGGTTCTGCTAACCCCATCTCCAACCCCATCTCAAACCCGGGAATTTTGGCCAGGGATACACAAGTGGGCTCCGCTGGTGCTCCGGCGCCCTCTTGTGGCCCTCGTCTCTAATAGCATCTTACAGCCCTTCCTCCTGCCTCCCTTGCCAGCTCTGGGGGCAGAACAGGTCCAGGGCGCCTGCCCGCCTGATTTCCTTTCCCCTCTCCCTCTTATCACAATGAAGTGCCCTAGGGATGACGATATTTTCTCTCTCCAAGTCTCCCAGCGTAGTCCTCCCTTCCTATCACATCCTACTACTTTAATCAGCCCAGGACTTCCCTGGTCCTCCAGTGGTTTAGACTCCCTTCTTCCACCGCAGGGCGCCTGGGTTTGATCCTTGGTCGGGGAACTAAGATCCTACATGCCACACGGCATGCCCAAATATAAATAAATAAATAAATGGGCCCACTGCATTTACCGATGTACCACCGGGGTCTAAATCAATCATCTCCCACATACTTCAAGTGACCTGGCTTTAGGTCAGGTTACCCCAGGCAGAGTTGTGGACACAGAAGGAAGAGGATCAGATGGAAAGGGAAGACAAACTTTTGGAGAGAACCCTCGGGAAAAAGAAAGGGCACAGGGATGAGCGCAGCCCGCCAGCAAACACCAGGGTTTTTACAGGCTCCAGGTTCAGGACGACGGCCCCGTTTTCCAGATGCCAACACACACAGAGACCAGCAGCTTAAAAGCTGGAAGCCCAAGTCAAGCCAGGTGTTTCTGGGTCCAGAGTCCTGACTCTGGAGAAACAAAGGGCAGTCAGTCTGCAGACAGCCTCTCTGGCTGTCGGGTCACTGGGCCACCCGGCCCGGCTGAAAGTGCCCCCATGGCAAGCTGAAGGCAGAATTCAGCCCACTCTGTGAGAGGAGGCAATTTCAGCAAGTGAATCAGAGGGGCCCAGTAACAACCCCTTTCCTCTGGGCACGTCCTTGACTTTCCGCAAACCCCGTGTCCGAACCTGGAGGCTTGGCCAGGGATGCACAACGAGGGTTCCGCTGGTGCTCCGGCGCCCTCTTGTGGACGTCGGCTCTAATAGCCACTCTCAGCCCTTCTTCCCTGCGGAGCCCCGGGGGCGGCCCTGGCCTTGGGCACCTGGCAGCCTGATTGCCTTCCCCTTCTCCCTCTTAGCACAATGAAGTGCCCTACAAATGGGGCTATTTTCTCTCTCAAAGTTTCCCAGAGTACTATACCTCCCTACCGCACCCCACCACTTTAAATTAAATAGCCCGGAACTTTCCAGGAGGTCACTTGGCTAAGACTCCACCGCTTTCACTGCAGGGGGCACGGGTTTCCTCCCTCGTCATGGAACTCAGAATAAGAGCCTACATGCCACACGGCATGGCCAAAAATAAATAAACAAACAAATAAATAAATACTCCCCTGAAGTCACTGATGTACCGGCCTTGAACTCAATCACCTCCCTTTTAATCCAGCTGACCTGGCTTTAGGTCACTTTTCCCCACGCCGGGTTGTGGAAACAGAAGGAAGACGATCAGATAGAAAGCGAAGACAAACGTTTGCGGAGAACTCTCCAGAGAACGAGAGGGCACAGGGATGAGCAAAGCCCGCCCAGCAAATATCCAGCCTTTTACAGGCTCCAGGTTCAGGAAAACCAGCCCCGTTTTCCAGATGCCAACACCCACAGAGGCCAACAGCTTAAAAAGCTGCAAGCCCGAATCAAGGCACGTATTTCTGGGTCCAGAGTCCTGACTCTGGAGAAACAAAGGGCAATCAGTCTACAGGCAACCTGTCTGGCCGTCTGACCACTGGGCCACAACCTGGCTGGAAGTGTCCCCATCGGAAGCTGAAGGCAGACCACTGCCCCCCTGTGCGGCGAGGCAATTTCAACCGGTGAATCAGAGGGGCCCGTAACCAACCCCTTTGCTCTGGGCACGTCCTTGCGGTTCTGCTAACCCCATCTCCAACCCCATCTCAAACCCGGGAATTTTGGCCAGGGATACACAAGTGGGCTCCGCTGGTGCTCCGGCGCCCTCTTGTGGCCCTCGTCTCTAATAGCATCTTACAGCCCTTCCTCCTGCCTCCCTTGCCAGCTCTGGGGGCAGAACAGGTCCAGGGCGCCTGCCCGCCTGATTTCCTTTCCCCTCTCCCTCTTATCACAATGAAGTGCCCTAGGGATGACGATATTTTCTCTCTCCAAGTCTCCCAGCGTAGTCCTCCCTTCCTATCACATCCTACTACTTTAATCAGCCCAGGACTTCCCTGGTCCTCCAGTGGTTTAGACTCCCTTCTTCCACCGCAGGGCGCCTGGGTTTGATCCTTGGTCGGGGAACTAAGATCCTACATGCCACACGGCATGCCCAAATATAAATAAATAAATAAATGGGCCCACTGCATTTACCGATGTACCACCGGGGTCTAAATCAATCATCTCCCACATACTTCAAGTGACCTGGCTTTAGGTCAGGTTACCCCAGGCAGAGTTGTGGACACAGAAGGAAGAGGATCAGATGGAAAGGGAAGACAAACTTTTGGAGAGAACCCTCGGGAAAAAGAAAGGGCACAGGGATGAGCGCAGCCCGCCAGCAAACACCAGGGTTTTTACAGGCTCCAGGTTCAGGACGACGGCCCCGTTTTCCAGATGCCAACACACACAGAGACCAGCAGCTTAAAAGCTGGAAGCCCAAGTCAAGCCAGGTGTTTCTGGGTCCAGAGTCCTGACTCTGGAGAAACAAAGGGCAGTCAGTCTGCAGACAGCCTCTCTGGCTGTCGGGTCACTGGGCCACCCGGCCCGGCTGAAAGTGCCCCCATGGCAAGCTGAAGGCAGAATTCAGCCCACTCTGTGAGAGGAGGCAATTTCAGCAAGTGAATCAGAGGGGCCCAGTAACAACCCCTTTCCTCTGGGCACGTCCTTGACTTTCCGCAAACCCCGTGTCCGAACCTGGAGGCTTGGCCAGGGATGCACAACGAGGGTTCCGCTGGTGCTCCGGCGCCCTCTTGTGGACGTCGGCTCTAATAGCCACTCTCAGCCCTTCTTCCCTGCGGAGCCCCGGGGGCGGCCCTGGCCTTGGGCACCTGGCAGCCTGATTGCCTTCCCCTTCTCCCTCTTAGCACAATGAAGTGCCCTACAAATGGGGCTATTTTCTCTCTCAAAGTTTCCCAGAGTACTATACCTCCCTACCGCACCCCACCACTTTAAATTAAATAGCCCGGAACTTTCCAGGAGGTCACTTGGCTAAGACTCCACCGCTTTCACTGCAGGGGGCACGGGTTTCCTCCCTCGTCATGGAACTCAGAATAAGAGCCTACATGCCACACGGCATGGCCAAAAATAAATAAACAAACAAATGAATAAATACTCCCCTGAAGTCACTGATGTACCGGCCTTGAACTCAATCACCTCCCTTTTAATCCAGCTGACCTGGCTTTAGGTCACTTTTCCCCACGCCGGGTTGTGGAAACAGAAGGAAGACGATCAGATAGAAAGCGAAGACAAACGTTTGCGGAGAACTCTCCAGAGAACGAGAGGGCACAGGGATGAGCAAAGCCCGCCCAGCAAATATCCAGCCTTTTACAGGCTCCAGGTTCAGGAAAACCAGCCCCGTTTTCCAGATGCCAACACCCACAGAGGCCAACAGCTTAAAAAGCTGCAAGCCCGAATCAAGGCACGTATTTCTGGGTCCAGAGTCCTGACTCTGGAGAAACAAAGGGCAATCAGTCTACAGGCAACCTGTCTGGCCGTCTGACCACTGGGCCACAACCTGGCTGGAAGTGTCCCCATCGGAAGCTGAAGGCAGACCACTGCCCCCCTGTGCGGCGAGGCAATTTCAACCGGTGAATCAGAGGGGCCCGTAACCAACCCCTTTGCTCTGGGCACGTCCTTGCGGTTCTGCTAACTCCATCTCCAACCCCATCTCAAACCCGGGAATTTTGGCCAGGGATACACAAGTGGGCTCCGCTGGTGCTCCGGCGCCCTCTTGTGGCCCTCGTCTCTAATAGCATCTTACAGCCCTTCCTCCTGCCTCCCTTGCCAGCTCTGGGGGCAGAACAGGTCCAGGGCGCCTGCCCGCCTGATTTCCTTTCCCCTCTCCCTCTTATCACAATGAAGTGCCCTAGGGATGACGATATTTTCTCTCTCCAAGTCTCCCAGCGTAGTCCTCCCTTCCTATCACATCCTACTACTTTAATCAGCCCAGGACTTCCCTGGTCCTCCAGTGGTTTAGACTCCCTTCTTCCACTGCAGGGCGCCTGGGTTTGATCCTTGGTCGGGGAACTAAGATCCTACATGCCACACGGCATGCCCAAATATAAATAAATGGGCCCACTGCATTTACCGATGTACCACCGGGGTCTAAATCAATCATCTCCCACATACTTCAAGTGACCTGGCTTTAGGTCAGGTTACCCCAGGCAGAGTTGTGGACACAGAAGGAAGAGGATCAGATGGAAAGGGAAGACAAACTTTTGGAGAGAACCCTCGGGAAAAAGAAAGGGCACAGGGATGAGCGCAGCCCGCCAGCAAACACCAGGGTTTTTACAGGCTCCAGGTTCAGGACGACGGCCCCGTTTTCCAGATGCCAACACACACAGAGACCAGCAGCTTAAAAGCTGGAAGCCCAAGTCAAGCCAGGTGTTTCTGGGTCCAGAGTCCTGACTCTGGAGAAACAAAGGGCAGTCAGTCTGCAGACAGCCTCTCTGGCTGTCGGGTCACTGGGCCACCCGGCCCGGCTGAAAGTGCCCCCATGGCAAGCTGAAGGCAGAATTCAGCCCACTCTGTGAGAGGAGGCAATTTCAGCAAGTGAATCAGAGGGGCCCAGTAACAACCCCTTTCCTCTGGGCACGTCCTTGACTTTCCGCAAACCCCGTGTCCGAACCTGGAGGCTTGGCCAGGGATGCACACGAGGGTACCGCTGGTGCTCCGGCGCCCTCTTGTGGACGTCGGCTCTAATAGCCACTCTCAGCCCTTCTTCCCTGCGGAGCCCCGGGGGCGGCCCTGGCCTTGGGCACCTGGCAGCCTGATTGCCTTCCCCTTCTCCCTCTTAGCACAATGAAGTGCCCTACAAATGGGGCTATTTTCTCTCTCAAAGTTTCCCAGAGTACTATACCTCCCTACCGCACCCCACCACTTTAAATTAAATAGCCCGGAACTTTCCAGGAGGTCACTTGGCTAAGACTCCACCGCTTTCACTGCAGGGGGCACGGGTTTCCTCCCTCGTCATGGAACTCAGAATAAGAGCCTACATGCCACACGGCATGGCCAAAAATAAATAAACAAACAAATAAATAAATACTCCCCTGAAGTCACTGATGTACCGGCCTTGAACTCAATCACCTCCCTTTTAATCCAGCTGACCTGGCTTTAGGTCACTTTTCCCCACGCCGGGCTGTGGAAACAGAAGGAAGACGATCAGATAGAAAGCGAAGACAAACGTTTGCGGAGAACTCTCCAGAGAACGAGAGGGCACAGGGATGAGCAAAGCCCGCCCAGCAAATATCCAGCCTTTTACAGGCTCCAGGTTCAGGAAAACCAGCCCCGTTTTCCAGATGCCAACACCCACAGAGGCCAACAGCTTAAAAAGCTGCAAGCCCGAATCAAGGCACGTATTTCTGGGTCCAGAGTCCTGACTCTGGAGAAACAAAGGGCAATCAGTCTACAGGCAACCTGTCTGGCCGTCTGACCACTGGGCCACAACCTGGCTGGAAGTGTCCCCATCGGAAGCTGAAGGCAGACCACTGCCCCCCTGTGCGGCGAGGCAATTTCAACCGGTGAATCAGAGGGGCCCGTAACCAACCCCTTTGCTCTGGGCACGTCCTTGCGGTTCTGCTAACCCCATCTCCAACCCCATCTCAAACCCGGGAATTTTGGCCAGGGATACACAAGTGGGCTCCGCTGGTGCTCCGGCGCCCTCTTGTGGCCCTCGTCTCTAATAGCATCTTACAGCCCTTCCTCCTGCCTCCCTTGCCAGCTCTGGGGGCAGAACAGGTCCAGGGCGCCTGCCCGCCTGATTTCCTTTCCCCTCTCCCTCTTATCACAATGAAGTGCCCTAGGGATGACGATATTTTCTCTCTCCAAGTCTCCCAGCGTAGTCCTCCCTTCCTATCACATCCTACTACTTTAATCAGCCCAGGACTTCCCTGGTCCTCCAGTGGTTTAGACTCCCTTCTTCCACCGCAGGGCGCCTGGGTTTGATCCTTGGTCGGGGAACTAAGATCCTACATGCCACACGGCATGCCCAAATATAAATAAATAAATAAATGGGCCCACTGCATTTACCGATGTACCACCGGGGTCTAAATCAATCATCTCCCACATACTTCAAGTGACCTGGCTTTAGGTCAGGTTACCCCAGGCAGAGTTGTGGACACAGAAGGAAGAGGATCAGATGGAAAGGGAAGACAAACTTTTGGAGAGAACCCTCGGGAAAAAGAAAGGGCACAGGGATGAGCGCAGCCCGCCAGCAAACACCAGGGTTTTTACAGGCTCCAGGTTCAGGACGACGGCCCCGTTTTCCAGATGCCAACACACACAGAGACCAGCAGCTTAAAAGCTGGAAGCCCAAGTCAAGCCAGGTGTTTCTGGGTCCAGAGTCCTGACTCTGGAGAAACAAAGGGCAGTCAGTCTGCAGACAGCCTCTCTGGCTGTCGGGTCACTGGGCCACCCGGCCCGGCTGAAAGTGCCCCCATGGCAAGCTGAAGGCAGAATTCAGCCCACTCTGTGAGAGGAGGCAATTTCAGCAAGTGAATCAGAGGGGCCCAGTAACAACCCCTTTCCTCTGGGCACGTCCTTGACTTTCCGCAAACCCCGTGTCCGAACCTGGAGGCTTGGCCAGGGATGCACAACGAGGGTTCCGCTGGTGCTCCGGCGCCCTCTTGTGGACGTCGGCTCTAATAGCCACTCTCAGCCCTTCTTCCCTGCGGAGCCCCGGGGGCGGCCCTGGCCTTGGGCACCTGGCAGCCTGCTTGCCTTCCCCTTCTCCCTCTTAGCACAATGAAGTGCCCTACAAATGGGGCTATTTTCTCTCTCAAAGTTTCCCAGAGTACTATACCTCCCTACCGCACCCCACCACTTTAAATTAAATAGCCCGGAACTTTCCAGGAGGTCACTTGGCTAAGACTCCACCGCTTTCACTGCAGGGGGCACGGGTTTCCTCCCTCGTCATGGAACTCAGAATAAGAGCCTACATGCCACACGGCATGGCCAAAAATAAATAAACAAACAAATGAATAAATACTCCCCTGAAGTCACTGATGTACCGGCCTTGAACTCAATCACCTCCCTTTTAATCCAGCTGACCTGGCTTTAGGTCACTTTTCCCCACGCCGGGTTGTGGAAACAGAAGGAAGACGATCAGATAGAAAGCGAAGACAAACGTTTGCGGAGAACTCTCCAGAGAACGAGAGGGCACAGGGATGAGCAAAGCCCGCCCAGCAAATATCCAGCCTTTTACAGGCTCCAGGTTCAGGAAAACCAGCCCCGTTTTCCAGATGCCAACACCCACAGAGGCCAACAGCTTAAAAAGCTGCAAGCCCGAATCAAGGCACGTATTTCTGGGTCCAGAGTCCTGACTCTGGAGAAACAAAGGGCAATCAGTCTACAGGCAACCTGTCTGGCCGTCTGACCACTGGGCCACAACCTGGCTGGAAGTGTCCCCATCGGAAGCTGAAGGCAGACCACTGCCCCCCTGTGCGGCGAGGCAATTTCAACCGGTGAATCAGAGGGGCCCGTAACCAACCCCTTTGCTCTGGGCACGTCCTTGCGGTTCTGCTAACCCCATCTCCAACCCCATCTCAAACCCGGGAATTTTGGCCAGGGATACACAAGTGGGCTCCGCTGGTGCTCCGGCGCCCTCTTGTGGCCCTCGTCTCTAATAGCATCTTACAGCCCTTCCTCCTGCCTCCCTTGCCAGCTCTGGGGGCAGAACAGGTCCAGGGCGCCTGCCCGCCTGATTTCCTTTCCCCTCTCCCTCTTATCACAATGAAGTGCCCTAGGGATGACGATATTTTCTCTCTCCAAGTCTCCCAGCGTAGTCCTCCCTTCCTATCACATCCTACTACTTTAATCAGCCCAGGACTTCCCTGGTCCTCCAGTGGTTTAGACTCCCTTCTTCCACCGCAGGGCGCCTGGGTTTGATCCTTGGTCGGGGAACTAAGATCCTACATGCCACACGGCATGCCCAAATATAAATAAATAAATAAATGGGCCCACTGCATTTACCGATGTACCACCGGGGTCTAAATCAATCATCTCCCACATACTTCAAGTGACCTGGCTTTAGGTCAGGTTACCCCAGGCAGAGTTGTGGACACAGAAGGAAGAGGATCAGATGGAAAGGGAAGACAAACTTTTGGAGAGAACCCTCGGGAAAAAGAAAGGGCACAGGGATGAGCGCAGCCCGCCAGCAAACACCAGGGTTTTTACAGGCTCCAGGTTCAGGACGACGGCCCCGTTTTCCAGATGCCAACACACACAGAGACCAGCAGCTTAAAAGCTGGAAGCCCAAGTCAAGCCAGGTGTTTCTGGGTCCAGAGTCCTGACTCTGGAGAAACAAAGGGCAGTCAGTCTGCAGACAGCCTCTCTGGCTGTCGGGTCACTGGGCCACCCGGCCCGGCTGAAAGTGCCCCCATGGCAAGCTGAAGGCAGAATTCAGCCCACTCTGTGAGAGGAGGCAATTTCAGCAAGTGAATCAGAGGGGCCCAGTAACAACCCCTTTCCTCTGGGCACGTCCTTGACTTTCCGCAAACCCCGTGTCCGAACCTGGAGGCTTGGCCAGGGATGCACACGAGGGTTCCGCTGGTGCTCCGGCGCCCTCTTGTGGACGTCGGCTCTAATAGCCACTCTCAGCCCTTCTTCCCTGCGGAGCCCCGGGGGCGGCCCTGGCCTTGGGCACCTGGCAGCCTGATTGCCTTCCCCTTCTCCCTCTTAGCACAATGAAGTGCCCTACAAATGGGGCTATTTTCTCTCTCAAAGTTTCCCAGAGTACTATACCTCCCTACCGCACCCCACCACTTTAAATTAAATAGCCCGGAACTTTCCAGGAGGTCACTTGGCTAAGACTCCACCGCTTTCACTGCAGGGGGCACGGGTTTCCTCCCTCGTCATGGAACTCAGAATAAGAGCCTACATGCCACACGGCATGGCCAAAAATAAATAAACAAACAAATAAATAAATACTCCCCTGAAGTCACTGATGTACCGGCCTTGAACTCAATCACCTCCCTTTTAATCCAGCTGACCTGGCTTTAGGTCACTTTTCCCCACGCCGGGTTGTGGAAACAGAAGGAAGACGATCAGATAGAAAGCGAAGACAAACGTTTGCGGAGAACTCTCCAGAGAACGAGAGGGCACAGGGATGAGCAAAGCCCGCCCAGCAAATATCCAGCCTTTTACAGGCTCCAGGTTCAGGAAAACCAGCCCCGTTTTCCAGATGCCAACACCCTCAGAGGCCAACAGCTTAAAAAGCTGCAAGCCCGAATCAAGGCACGTATTTCTGGGTCCAGAGTCCTGACTCTGGAGAAACAAAGGGCAATCAGTCTACAGGCAACCTGTCTGGCCGTCTGACCACTGGGCCACAACCTGGCTGGAAGTGTCCCCATCGGAAGCTGAAGGCAGACCACTGCCCCCCTGTGCGGCGAGGCAATTTCAACCGGTGAATCAGAGGGGCCCGTAACCAACCCCTTTGCTCTGGGCACGTCCTTGCGGTTCTGCTAACTCCATCTCCAACCCCATCTCAAACCCGGGAATTTTGGCCAGGGATACACAAGTGGGCTCCGCTGGTGCTCCGGCGCCCTCTTGTGGCCCTCGTCTCTAATAGCATCTTACAGCCCTTCCTCCTGCCTCCCTTGCCAGCTCTGGGGGCAGAACAGGTCCAGGGCGCCTGCCCGCCTGATTTCCTTTCCCCTCTCCCTCTTATCACAATGAAGTGCCCTAGGGATGACGATATTTTCTCTCTCCAAGTCTCCCAGCGTAGTCCTCCCTTCCTATCACATCCTACTACTTTAATCAGCCCAGGACTTCCCTGGTCCTCCAGTGGTTTAGACTCCCTTCTTCCACTGCAGGGCGCCTGGGTTTGATCCTTGGTCGGGGAACTAAGATCCTACATGCCACACGGCATGCCCAAATATAAATAAATGGGCCCACTGCATTTACCGATGTACCACCGGGGTCTAAATCAATCATCTCCCACATACTTCAAGTGACCTGGCTTTAGGTCAGGTTACCCCAGGCAGAGTTGTGGACACAGAAGGAAGAGGATCAGATGGAAAGGGAAGACAAACTTTTGGAGAGAACCCTCGGGAAAAAGAAAGGGCACAGGGATGAGCGCAGCCCGCCAGCAAACACCAGGGTTTTTACAGGCTCCAGGTTCAGGACGACGGCCCCGTTTTCCAGATGCCAACACACACAGAGACCAGCAGCTTAAAAGCTGGAAGCCCAAGTCAAGCCAGGTGTTTCTGGGTCCAGAGTCCTGACTCTGGAGAAACAAAGGGCAGTCAGTCTGCAGACAGCCTCTCTGGCTGTCGGGTCACTGGGCCACCCGGCCCGGCTGAAAGTGCCCCCATGGCAAGCTGAAGGCAGAATTCAGCCCACTCTGTGAGAGGAGGCAATTTCAGCAAGTGAATCAGAGGGGCCCAGTAACAACCCCTTTCCTCTGGGCACGTCCTTGACTTTCCGCAAACCCCGTGTCCGAACCTGGAGGCTTGGCCAGGGATGCACACGAGGGTACCGCTGGTGCTCCGGCGCCCTCTTGTGGACGTCGGCTCTAATAGCCACTCTCAGCCCTTCTTCCCTGCGGAGCCCCGGGGGCGGCCCTGGCCTTGGGCACCTGGCAGCCTGATTGCCTTCCCCTTCTCCCTCTTAGCACAATGAAGTGCCCTACAAATGGGGCTATTTTCTCTCTCAAAGTTTCCCAGAGTACTATACCTCCCTACCGCACCCCACCACTTTAAATTAAATAGCCCGGAACTTTCCAGGAGGTCACTTGGCTAAGACTCCACCGCTTTCACTGCAGGGGGCACGGGTTTCCTCCCTCGTCATGGAACTCAGAATAAGAGCCTACATGCCACACGGCATGGCCAAAAATAAATAAACAAACAAATAAATAAATACTCCCCTGAAGTCACTGATGTACCGGCCTTGAACTCAATCACCTCCCTTTTAATCCAGCTGACCTGGCTTTAGGTCACTTTTCCCCACGCCGGGTTGTGGAAACAGAAGGAAGACGATCAGATAGAAAGCGAAGACAAACGTTTGCGGAGAACTCTCCAGAGAACGAGAGGGCACAGGGATGAGCAAAGCCCGCCCAGCAAATATCCAGCCTTTTACAGGCTCCAGGTTCAGGAAAACCAGCCCCGTTTTCCAGATGCCAACACCCACAGAGGCCAACAGCTTAAAAAGCTGCAAGCCCGAATCAAGGCACGTATTTCTGGGTCCAGAGTCCTGACTCTGGAGAAACAAAGGGCAATCAGTCTACAGGCAACCTGTCTGGCCGTCTGACCACTGGGCCACAACCTGGCTGGAAGTGTCCCCATCGGAAGCTGAAGGCAGACCACTGCCCCCCTGTGCGGCGAGGCAATTTCAACCGGTGAATCAGAGGGGCCCGTAACCAACCCCTTTGCTCTGGGCACGTCCTTGCGGTTCTGCTAACCCCATCTCCAACCCCATCTCAAACCCGGGAATTTTGGCCAGGGATACACAAGTGGGCTCCGCTGGTGCTCCGGCGCCCTCTTGTGGCCCTCGTCTCTAATAGCATCTTACAGCCCTTCCTCCTGCCTCCCTTGCCAGCTCTGGGGGCAGAACAGGTCCAGGGCGCCTGCCCGCCTGATTTCCTTTCCCCTCTCCCTCTTATCACAATGAAGTGCCCTAGGGATGACGATATTTTCTCTCTCCAAGTCTCCCAGCGTAGTCCTCCCTTCCTATCACATCCTACTACTTTAATCAGCCCAGGACTTCCCTGGTCCTCCAGTGGTTTAGACTCCCTTCTTCCACCGCAGGGCGCCTGGGTTTGATCCTTGGTCGGGGAACTAAGATCCTACATGCCACACGGCATGCCCAAATATAAATAAATAAATAAATGGGCCCACTGCATTTACCGATGTACCACCGGGGTCTAAATCAATCATCTCCCACATACTTCAAGTGACCTGGCTTTAGGTCAGGTTACCCCAGGCAGAGTTGTGGACACAGAAGGAAGAGGATCAGATGGAAAGGGAAGACAAACTTTTGGAGAGAACCCTCGGGAAAAAGAAAGGGCACAGGGATGAGCGCAGCCCGCCAGCAAACACCAGGGTTTTTACAGGCTCCAGGTTCAGGACGACGGCCCCGTTTTCCAGATGCCAACACACACAGAGACCAGCAGCTTAAAAGCTGGAAGCCCAAGTCAAGCCAGGTGTTTCTGGGTCCAGAGTCCTGACTCTGGAGAAACAAAGGGCAGTCAGTCTGCAGACAGCCTCTCTGGCTGTCGGGTCACTGGGCCACCCGGCCCGGCTGAAAGTGCCCCCATGGCAAGCTGAAGGCAGAATTCAGCCCACTCTGTGAGAGGAGGCAATTTCAGCAAGTGAATCAGAGGGGCCCAGTAACAACCCCTTTCCTCTGGGCACGTCCTTGACTTTCCGCAAACCCCGTGTCCGAACCTGGAGGCTTGGCCAGGGATGCACACGAGGGTTCCGCTGGTGCTCCGGCGCCCTCTTGTGGACGTCGGCTCTAATAGCCACTCTCAGCCCTTCTTCCCTGCGGAGCCCCGGGGGCGGCCCTGGCCTTGGGCACCTGGCAGCCTGATTGCCTTCCCCTTCTCCCTCTTAGCACAATGAAGTGCCCTACAAATGGGGCTATTTTCTCTCTCAAAGTTTCCCAGAGTACTATACCTCCCTACCGCACCCCACCACTTTAAATTAAATAGCCCGGAACTTTCCAGGAGGTCACTTGGCTAAGACTCCACCGCTTTCACTGCAGGGGGCACGGGTTTCCTCCCTCGTCATGGAACTCAGAATAAGAGCCTACATGCCACACGGCATGGCCAAAAATAAATAAACAAACAAATAAATAAATACTCCCCTGAAGTCACTGATGTACCGGCCTTGAACTCAATCACCTCCCTTTTAATCCAGCTGACCTGGCTTTAGGTCACTTTTCCCCACGCCGGGTTGTGGAAACAGAAGGAAGACGATCAGATAGAAAGCGAAGACAAACGTTTGCGGAGAACTCTCCAGAGAACGAGAGGGCACAGGGATGAGCAAAGCCCGCCCAGCAAATATCCAGCCTTTTACAGGCTCCAGGTTCAGGAAAACCAGCCCCGTTTTCCAGATGCCAACACCCACAGAGGCCAACAGCTTAAAAAGCTGCAAGCCCGAATCAAGGCACGTATTTCTGGGTCCAGAGTCCTGACTCTGGAGAAACAAAGGGCAATCAGTCTACAGGCAACCTGTCTGGCCGTCTGACCACTGGGCCACAACCTGGCTGGAAGTGTCCCCATCGGAAGCTGAAGGCAGACCACTGCCCCCCTGTGCGGCGAGGCAATTTCAACCGGTGAATCAGAGGGGCCCGTAACCAACCCCTTTGCTCTGGGCACGTCCTTGCGGTTCTGCTAACCCCATCTCCAACCCCATCTCAAACCCGGGAATTTTGGCCAGGGATACACAAGTGGGCTCCGCTGGTGCTCCGGCGCCCTCTTGTGGCCCTCGTCTCTAATAGCATCTTACAGCCCTTCCTCCTGCCTCCCTTGCCAGCTCTGGGGGCAGAACAGGTCCAGGGCGCCTGCCCGCCTGATTTCCTTTCCCCTCTCCCTCTTATCACAATGAAGTGCCCTAGGGATGACGATATTTTCTCTCTCCAAGTCTCCCAGCGTAGTCCTCCCTTCCTATCACATCCTACTACTTTAATCAGCCCAGGACTTCCCTGGTCCTCCAGTGGTTTAGACTCCCTTCTTCCACCGCAGGGCGCCTGGGTTTGATCCTTGGTCGGGGAACTAAGATCCTACATGCCACACGGCATGCCCAAATATAAATAAATAAATAAATGGGCCCACTGCATTTACCGATGTACCACCGGGGTCTAAATCAATCATCTCCCACATACTTCAAGTGACCTGGCTTTAGGTCAGGTTACCCCAGGCAGAGTTGTGGACACAGAAGGAAGAGGATCAGATGGAAAGGGAAGACAAACTTTTGGAGAGAACCCTCGGGAAAAAGAAAGGGCACAGGGATGAGCGCAGCCCGCCAGCAAACACCAGGGTTTTTACAGGCTCCAGGTTCAGGACGACGGCCCCGTTTTCCAGATGCCAACACACACAGAGACCAGCAGCTTAAAAGCTGGAAGCCCAAGTCAAGCCAGGTGTTTCTGGGTCCAGAGTCCTGACTCTGGAGAAACAAAGGGCAGTCAGTCTGCAGACAGCCTCTCTGGCTGTCGGGTCACTGGGCCACCCGGCCCGGCTGAAAGTGCCCCCATGGCAAGCTGAAGGCAGAATTCAGCCCACTCTGTGAGAGGAGGCAATTTCAGCAAGTGAATCAGAGGGGCCCAGTAACAACCCCTTTCCTCTGGGCACGTCCTTGACTTTCCGCAAACCCCGTGTCCGAACCTGGAGGCTTGGCCAGGGATGCACACGAGGGTTCCGCTGGTGCTCCGGCGCCCTCTTGTGGATGTCGGCTCTAATAGCCACTCTCAGCCCTTCTTCCCTGCGGAGCCCCGGGGGCGGCCCTGGCCTTGGGCACCTGGCAGCCTGATTGCCTTCCCCTTCTCCCTCTTAGCACAATGAAGTGCCCTACAAATGGGGCTATTTTCTCTCTCAAAGTTTCCCAGAGTACTATACCTCCCTACCGCACCCCACCACTTTAAATTAAATAGCCCGGAACTTTCCAGGAGGTCACTTGGCTAAGACTCCACCGCTTTCACTGCAGGGGGCACGGGTTTCCTCCCTCGTCATGGAACTCAGAATAAGAGCCTACATGCCACACGGCATGGCCAAAAATAAATAAACAAACAAATAAATAACTACTCCCCTGAAGTCACTGATGTACCGGCCTTGAACTCAATCACCTCCCTTTTAATCCAGCTGACCTGGCTTTAGGTCACTTTTCCCCACGCCGGGTTGTGGAAACAGAAGGAAGACGATCAGATAGAAAGCGAAGACAAACGTTTGCGGAGAACTCTCCAGAGAACGAGAGGGCACAGGGATGAGCAAAGCCCGCCCAGCAAATATCCAGCCTTTTACAGGCTCCAGGTTCAGGAAAACCAGCCCCGTTTTCCAGATGCCAACACCCTCAGAGGCCAACAGCTTAAAAAGCTGCAAGCCCGAATCAAGGCACGTATTTCTGGGTCCAGAGTCCTGACTCTGGAGAAACAAAGGGCAATCAGTCTACAGGCAACCTGTCTGGCCGTCTGACCACTGGGCCACAACCTGGCTGGAAGTGTCCCCATCGGAAGCTGAAGGCAGACCACTGCCCCCCTGTGCGGCGAGGCAATTTCAACCGGTGAATCAGAGGGGCCCGTAACCAACCCCTTTGCTCTGGGCACGTCCTTGCGGTTCTGCTAACCCCATCTCCAACCCCATCTCAAACCCGGGAATTTTGGCCAGGGATACACAAGTGGGCTCCGCTGGTGCTCCGGCGCCCTCTTGTGGCCCTCGTCTCTAATAGCATCTTACAGCCCTTCCTCCTGCCTCCCTTGCCAGCTCTGGGGGCAGAACAGGTCCAGGGCGCCTGCCCGCCTGATTTCCTTTCCCCTCTCCCTCTTATCACAATGAAGTGCCCTAGGGATGACGATATTTTCTCTCTCCAAGTCTCCCAGCGTAGTCCTCCCTTCCTATCACATCCTACTACTTTAATCAGCCCAGGACTTCCCTGGTCCTCCAGTGGTTTAGACTCCCTTCTTCCACTGCAGGGCGCCTGGGTTTGATCCTTGGTCGGGGAACTAAGATCCTACATGCCACACGGCATGCCCAAATATAAATAAATGGGCCCACTGCATTTACCGATGTACCACCGGGGTCTAAATCAATCATCTCCCACATACTTCAAGTGACCTGGCTTTAGGTCAGGTTACCCCAGGCAGAGTTGTGGACACAGAAGGAAGAGGATCAGATGGAAAGGGAAGACAAACTTTTGGAGAGAACCCTCGGGAAAAAGAAAGGGCACAGGGATGAGCGCAGCCCGCCAGCAAACACCAGGGTTTTTACAGGCTCCAGGTTCAGGACGACGGCCCCGTTTTCCAGATGCCAACACACACAGAGACCAGCAGCTTAAAAGCTGGAAGCCCAAGTCAAGCCAGGTGTTTCTGGGTCCAGAGTCCTGACTCTGGAGAAACAAAGGGCAGTCAGTCTGCAGACAGCCTCTCTGGCTGTCGGGTCACTGGGCCACCCGGCCCGGCTGAAAGTGCCCCCATGGCAAGCTGAAGGCAGAATTCAGCCCACTCTGTGAGAGGAGGCAATTTCAGCAAGTGAATCAGAGGGGCCCAGTAACAACCCCTTTCCTCTGGGCACGTCCTTGACTTTCCGCAAACCCCGTGTCCGAACCTGGAGGCTTGGCCAGGGATGCACACGAGGGTACCGCTGGTGCTCCGGCGCCCTCTTGTGGACGTCGGCTCTAATAGCCACTCTCAGCCCTTCTTCCCTGCGGAGCCCCGGGGGCGGCCCTGGCCTTGGGCACCTGGCAGCCTGATTGCCTTCCCCTTCTCCCTCTTAGCACAATGAAGTGCCCTACAAATGGGGCTATTTTCTCTCTCAAAGTTTCCCAGAGTACTATACCTCCCTACCGCACCCCACCACTTTAAATTAAATAGCCCGGAACTTTCCAGGAGGTCACTTGGCTAAGACTCCACCGCTTTCACTGCAGGGGGCACGGGTTTCCTCCCTCGTCATGGAACTCAGAATAAGAGCCTACATGCCACACGGCATGGCCAAAAATAAATAAACAAACAAATAAATAAATACTCCCCTGAAGTCACTGATGTACCGGCCTTGAACTCAATCACCTCCCTTTTAATCCAGCTGACCTGGCTTTAGGTCACTTTTCCCCACGCCGGGTTGTGGAAACAGAAGGAAGACGATCAGATAGAAAGCGAAGACAAACGTTTGCGGAGAACTCTCCAGAGAACGAGAGGGCACAGGGATGAGCAAAGCCCGCCCAGCAAATATCCAGCCTTTTACAGGCTCCAGGTTCAGGAAAACCAGCCCCGTTTTCCAGATGCCAACACCCACAGAGGCCAACAGCTTAAAAAGCTGCAAGCCCGAATCAAGGCACGTATTTCTGGGTCCAGAGTCCTGACTCTGGAGAAACAAAGGGCAATCAGTCTACAGGCAACCTGTCTGGCCGTCTGACCACTGGGCCACAACCTGGCTGGAAGTGTCCCCATCGGAAGCTGAAGGCAGACCACTGCCCCCCTGTGCGGCGAGGCAATTTCAACCGGTGAATCAGAGGGGCCCGTAACCAACCCCTTTGCTCTGGGCACGTCCTTGCGGTTCTGCTAACCCCATCTCCAACCCCATCTCAAACCCGGGAATTTTGGCCAGGGATACACAAGTGGGCTCCGCTGGTGCTCCGGCGCCCTCTTGTGGCCCTCGTCTCTAATAGCATCTTACAGCCCTTCCTCCTGCCTCCCTTGCCAGCTCTGGGGGCAGAACAGGTCCAGGGCGCCTGCCCGCCTGATTTCCTTTCCCCTCTCCCTCTTATCACAATGAAGTGCCCTAGGGATGACGATATTTTCTCTCTCCAAGTCTCCCAGCGTAGTCCTCCCTTCCTATCACATCCTACTACTTTAATCAGCCCAGGACTTCCCTGGTCCTCCAGTGGTTTAGACTCCCTTCTTCCACCGCAGGGCGCCTGGGTTTGATCCTTGGTCGGGGAACTAAGATCCTACATGCCACACGGCATGCCCAAATATAAATAAATAAATAAATGGGCCCACTGCATTGACCGATGTACCACCGGGGTCTAAATCAATCATCTCCCACATAGCTTCAAGTGACCTGGCTTTAGGTCAGGTTACCCCAGGCAGAGTTGTGGACACAGAAGGAAGAGGATCAGATGGAAAGGGAAGACAAACTTTTGGAGAGAACCCTCGGGAAAAAGAAAGGGCACAGGGATGAGCGCAGCCCGCCAGCAAACACCAGGGTTTTTACAGGCTCCAGGTTCAGGACGACGGCCCCGTTTTCCAGATGCCAACACACACAGAGACCAGCAGCTTAAAAGCTGGAAGCCCAAGTCAAGCCAGGTGTTTCTGGGTCCAGAGTCCTGACTCTGGAGAAACAAAGGGCAGTCAGTCTGCAGACAGCCTCTCTGGCTGTCGGGTCACTGGGCCACCCGGCCCGGCTGAAAGTGCCCCCATGGCAAGCTGAAGGCAGAATTCAGCCCACTCTGTGAGAGGAGGCAATTTCAGCAAGTGAATCAGAGGGGCCCAGTAACAACCCCTTTCCTCTGGGCACGTCCTTGACTTTCCGCAAACCCCGTGTCCGAACCTGGAGGCTTGGCCAGGGATGCACACGAGGGTTCCGCTGGTGCTCCGGCGCCCTCTTGTGGACGTCGGCTCTAATAGCCACTCTCAGCCCTTCTTCCCTGCGGAGCCCCGGGGGCGGCCCTGGCCTTGGGCACCTGGCAGCCTGATTGCCTTCCCCTTCTCCCTCTTAGCACAATGAAGTGCCCTACAAATGGGGCTATTTTCTCTCTCAAAGTTTCCCAGAGTACTATACCTCCCTACCGCACCCCACCACTTTAAATTAAATAGCCCGGAACTTTCCAGGAGGTCACTTGGCTAAGACTCCACCGCTTTCACTGCAGGGGGCACGGGTTTCCTCCCTCGTCATGGAACTCAGAATAAGAGCCTACATGCCACACGGCATGGCCAAAAATAAATAAACAAACAAATAAATAAATACTCCCCTGAAGTCACTGATGTACCGGCCTTGAACTCAATCACCTCCCTTTTAATCCAGCTGACCTGGCTTTAGGTCACTTTTCCCCACGCCGGGTTGTGGAAACAGAAGGAAGACGATCAGATAGAAAGCGAAGACAAACGTTTGCGGAGAACTCTCCAGAGAACGAGAGGGCACAGGGATGAGCAAAGCCCGCCCAGCAAATATCCAGCCTTTTACAGGCTCCAGGTTCAGGAAAACCAGCCCCGTTTTCCAGATGCCAACACCCACAGAGGCCAACAGCTTAAAAAGCTGCAAGCCCGAATCAAGGCACGTATTTCTGGGTCCAGAGTCCTGACTCTGGAGAAACAAAGGGCAATCAGTCTACAGGCAACCTGTCTGGCCGTCTGACCACTGGGCCACAACCTGGCTGGAAGTGTCCCCATCGGAAGCTGAAGGCAGACCACTGCCCCCCTGTGCGGCGAGGCAATTTCAACCGGTGAATCAGAGGGGCCCGTAACCAACCCCTTTGCTCTGGGCACGTCCTTGCGGTTCTGCTAACCCCATCTCCAACCCCATCTCAAACCCGGGAATTTTGGCCAGGGATACACAAGTGGGCTCCGCTGGTGCTCCGGCGCCCTCTTGTGGCCCTCGTCTCTAATAGCATCTTACAGCCCTTCCTCCTGCCTCCCTTGCCAGCTCTGGGGGCAGAACAGGTCCAGGGCGCCTGCCCGCCTGATTTCCTTTCCCCTCTCCCTCTTATCACAATGAAGTGCCCTAGGGATGACGATATTTTCTCTCTCCAAGTCTCCCAGCGTAGTCCTCCCTTCCTATCACATCCTACTACTTTAATCAGCCCAGGACTTCCCTGGTCCTCCAGTGGTTTAGACTCCCTTCTTCCACCGCAGGGCGCCTGGGTTTGATCCTTGGTCGGGGAACTAAGATCCTACATGCCACACGGCATGCCCAAATATAAATAAATAAATAAATGGGCCCACTGCATTTACCGATGTACCACCGGGGTCTAAATCAATCATCTCCCACATACTTCAAGTGACCTGGCTTTAGGTCAGGTTACCCCAGGCAGAGTTGTGGACACAGAAGGAAGAGGATCAGATGGAAAGGGAAGACAAACTTTTGGAGAGAACCCTCGGGAAAAAGAAAGGGCACAGGGATGAGCGCAGCCCGCCAGCAAACACCAGGGTTTTTACAGGCTCCAGGTTCAGGACGACGGCCCCGTTTTCCAGATGCCAACACACACAGAGACCAGCAGCTTAAAAGCTGGAAGCCCAAGTCAAGCCAGGTGTTTCTGGGTCCAGAGTCCTGACTCTGGAGAAACAAAGGGCAGTCAGTCTGCAGACAGCCTCTCTGGCTGTCGGGTCACTGGGCCACCCGGCCCGGCTGAAAGTGCCCCCATGGCAAGCTGAAGGCAGAATTCAGCCCACTCTGTGAGAGGAGGCAATTTCAGCAAGTGAATCAGAGGGGCCCAGTAACAACCCCTTTCCTCTGGGCACGTCCTTGACTTTCCGCAAACCCCGTGTCCGAACCTGGAGGCTTGGCCAGGGATGCACACGAGGGTTCCGCTGGTGCTCCGGCGCCCTCTTGTGGACGTCGGCTCTAATAGCCACTCTCAGCCCTTCTTCCCTGCGGAGCCCCGGGGGCGGCCCTGGCCTTGGGCACCTGGCAGCCTGATTGCCTTCCCCTTCTCCCTCTTAGCACAATGAAGTGCCCTACAAATGGGGCTATTTTCTCTCTCAAAGTTTCCCAGAGTACTATACCTCCCTACCGCACCCCACCACTTTAAATTAAATAGCCCGGAACTTTCCAGGAGGTCACTTGGCTAAGACTCCACCGCTTTCACTGCAGGGGGCACGGGTTTCCTCCCTCGTCATGGAACTCAGAATAAGAGCCTACATGCCACACGGCATGGCCAAAAATAAATAAACAAACAAATAAATAACTACTCCCCTGAAGTCACTGATGTACCGGCCTTGAACTCAATCACCTCCCTTTTAATCCAGCTGACCTGGCTTTAGGTCACTTTTCCCCACGCAGGGTTGTGGAAACAGAAGGAAGACGATCAGATAGAAAGCGAAGACAAACGTTTGCGGAGAACTCTCCAGAGAACGAGAGGGCACAGGGATGAGCAAAGCCCGCCCAGCAAATATCCAGCCTTTTACAGGCTCCAGGTTCAGGAAAACCAGCCCCGTTTTCCAGATGCCAACACCCTCAGAGGCCAACAGCTTAAAAAGCTGCAAGCCCGAATCAAGGCACGTATTTCTGGGTCCAGAGTCCTGACTCTGGAGAAACAAAGGGCAATCAGTCTACAGGCAACCTGTCTGGCCGTCTGACCACTGGGCCACAACCTGGCTGGAAGTGTCCCCATCGGAAGCTGAAGGCAGACCACTGCCCCCCTGTGCGGCGAGGCAATTTCAACCGGTGAATCAGAGGGGCCCGTAACCAACCCCTTTGCTCTGGGCACGTCCTTGCGGTTCTGCTAACTCCATCTCCAACCCCATCTCAAACCCGGGAATTTTGGCCAGGGATACACAAGTGGGCTCCGCTGGTGCTCCGGCGCCCTCTTGTGGCCCTCGTCTCTAATAGCATCTTACAGCCCTTCCTCCTGCCTCCCTTGCCAGCTCTGGGGGCAGAACAGGTCCAGGGCGCCTGCCCGCCTGATTTCCTTTCCCCTCTCCCTCTTATCACAATGAAGTGCCCTAGGGATGACGATATTTTCTCTCTCCAAGTCTCCCAGCGTAGTCCTCCCTTCCTATCACATCCTACTACTTTAATCAGCCCAGGACTTCCCTGGTCCTCCAGTGGTTTAGACTCCCTTCTTCCACTGCAGGGCGCCTGGGTTTGATCCTTGGTCGGGGAACTAAGATCCTACATGCCACACGGCATGCCCAAATATAAATAAATGGGCCCACTGCATTTACCGATGTACCACCGGGGTCTAAATCAATCATCTCCCACATACTTCAAGTGACCTGGCTTTAGGTCAGGTTACCCCAGGCAGAGTTGTGGACACAGAAGGAAGAGGATCAGATGGAAAGGGAAGACAAACTTTTGGAGAGAACCCTCGGGAAAAAGAAAGGGCACAGGGATGAGCGCAGCCCGCCAGCAAACACCAGGGTTTTTACAGGCTCCAGGTTCAGGACGACGGCCCCGTTTTCCAGATGCCAACACACACAGAGACCAGCAGCTTAAAAGCTGGAAGCCCAAGTCAAGCCAGGTGTTTCTGGGTCCAGAGTCCTGACTCTGGAGAAACAAAGGGCAGTCAGTCTGCAGACAGCCTCTCTGGCTGTCGGGTCACTGGGCCACCCGGCCCGGCTGAAAGTGCCCCCATGGCAAGCTGAAGGCAGAATTCAGCCCACTCTGTGAGAGGAGGCAATTTCAGCAAGTGAATCAGAGGGGCCCAGTAACAACCCCTTTCCTCTGGGCACGTCCTTGACTTTCCGCAAACCCCGTGTCCGAACCTGGAGGCTTGGCCAGGGATGTACACGAGGGTACCGCTGGTGCTCCGGCGCCCTCTTGTGGACGTCGGCTCTAATAGCCACTCTCAGCCCTTCTTCCCTGCGGAGCCCCGGGGGCGGCCCTGGCCTTGGGCACCTGGCAGCCTGATTGCCTTCCCCTTCTCCCTCTTAGCACAATGAAGTGCCCTACAAATGGGGCTATTTTCTCTCTCAAAGTTTCCCAGAGTACTATACCTCCCTACCGCACCCCACCACTTTAAATTAAATAGCCCGGAACTTTCCAGGAGGTCACTTGGCTAAGACTCCACCGCTTTCACTGCAGGGGGCACGGGTTTCCTCCCTCGTCATGGAACTCAGAATAAGAGCCTACATGCCACACGGCATGGCCAAAAATAAATAAACAAACAAATAAATAAATACTCCCCTGAAGTCACTGATGTACCGGCCTTGAACTCAATCACCTCCCTTTTAATCCAGCTGACCTGGCTTTAGGTCACTTTTCCCCACGCCGGGTTGTGGAAACAGAAGGAAGACGATCAGATAGAAAGCGAAGACAAACGTTTGCGGAGAACTCTCCAGAGAACGAGAGGGCACAGGGATGAGCAAAGCCCGCCCAGCAAATATCCAGCCTTTTACAGGCTCCAGGTTCAGGAAAACCAGCCCCGTTTTCCAGATGCCAACACCCACAGAGGCCAACAGCTTAAAAAGCTGCAAGCCCGAATCAAGGCACGTATTTCTGGGTCCAGAGTCCTGACTCTGGAGAAACAAAGGGCAATCAGTCTACAGGCAACCTGTCTGGCCGTCTGACCACTGGGCCACAACCTGGCTGGAAGTGTCCCCATCGGAAGCTGAAGGCAGACCACTGCCCCCCTGTGCGGCGAGGCAATTTCAACCGGTGAATCAGAGGGGCCCGTAACCAACCCCTTTGCTCTGGGCACGTCCTTGCGGTTCTGCTAACCCCATCTCCAACCCCATCTCAAACCCGGGAATTTTGGCCAGGGATACACAAGTGGGCTCCGCTGGTGCTCCGGCGCCCTCTTGTGGCCCTCGTCTCTAATAGCATCTTACAGCCCTTCCTCCTGCCTCCCTTGCCAGCTCTGGGGGCAGAACAGGTCCAGGGCGCCTGCCCGCCTGATTTCCTTTCCCCTCTCCCTCTTATCACAATGAAGTGCCCTAGGGATGACGATATTTTCTCTCTCCAAGTCTCCCAGCGTAGTCCTCCCTTCCTATCACATCCTACTACTTTAATCAGCCCAGGACTTCCCTGGTCCTCCAGTGGTTTAGACTCCCTTCTTCCACCGCAGGGCGCCTGGGTTTGATCCTTGGTCGGGGAACTAAGATCCTACATGCCACACGGCATGCCCAAATATAAATAAATAAATAAATGGGCCCACTGCATTTACCGATGTACCACCGGGGTCTAAATCAATCATCTCCCACATACTTCAAGTGACCTGGCTTTAGGTCAGGTTACCCCAGGCAGAGTTGTGGACACAGAAGGAAGAGGATCAGATGGAAAGGGAAGACAAACTTTTGGAGAGAACCCTCGGGAAAAAGAAAGGGCACAGGGATGAGCGCAGCCCGCCAGCAAACACCAGGGTTTTTACAGGCTCCAGGTTCAGGACGACGGCCCCGTTTTCCAGATGCCAACACACACAGAGACCAGCAGCTTAAAAGCTGGAAGCCCAAGTCAAGCCAGGTGTTTCTGGGTCCAGAGTCCTGACTCTGGAGAAACAAAGGGCAGTCAGTCTGCAGACAGCCTCTCTGGCTGTCGGGTCACTGGGCCACCCGGCCCGGCTGAAAGTGCCCCCATGGCAAGCTGAAGGCAGAATTCAGCCCACTCTGTGAGAGGAGGCAATTTCAGCAAGTGAATCAGAGGGGCCCAGTAACAACCCCTTTCCTCTGGGCACGTCCTTGACTTTCCGCAAACCCCGTGTCCGAACCTGGAGGCTTGGCCAGGGATGCACACGAGGGTTCCGCTGGTGCTCCGGCGCCCTCTTGTGGACGTCGGCTCTAATAGCCACTCTCAGCCCTTCTTCCCTGCGGAGCCCCGGGGGCGGCCCTGGCCTTGGGCACCTGGCAGCCTGCTTGCCTTCCCCTTCTCCCTCTTAGCACAATGAAGTGCCCTACAAATGGGGCTATTTTCTCTCTCAAAGTTTCCCAGAGTACTATACCTCCCTACCGCACCCCACCACTTTAAATTAAATAGCCCGGAACTTTCCAGGAGGTCATTTGGCTAAGACTCCACCGCTTTCACTGCAGGGGGCACGGGTTTCCTCCCTCGTCATGGAACTCAGAATAAGAGCCTACATGCCACACGGCATGGCCAAAAATAAATAAACAAACAAATAAATAAATACTCCCCTGAAGTCACTGATGTACCGGCCTTGAACTCAATCACCTCCCTTTTAATCCAGCTGACCTGGCTTTAGGTCACTTTTCCCCACGCCGGGTTGTGGAAACAGAAGGAAGACGATCAGATAGAAAGCGAAGACAAACGTTTGCGGAGAACTCTCCAGAGAACGAGAGGGCACAGGGATGAGCAAAGCCCGCCCAGCAAATATCCAGCCTTTTACAGGCTCCAGGTTCAGGAAAACCAGCCCCGTTTTCCAGATGCCAACACCCTCAGAGGCCAACAGCTTAAAAAGCTGCAAGCCCGAATCAAGGCACGTATTTCTGGGTCCAGAGTCCTGACTCTGGAGAAACAAAGGGCAATCAGTCTACAGGCAACCTGTCTGGCCGTCTGACCACTGGGCCACAACCTGGCTGGAAGTGTCCCCATCGGAAGCTGAAGGCAGACCACTGCCCCCCTGTGCGGCGAGGCAATTTCAACCGGTGAATCAGAGGGGCCCGTAACCAACCCCTTTGCTCTGGGCACGTCCTTGCGGTTCTGCTAACTCCATCTCCAACCCCATCTCAAACCCGGGAATTTTGGCCAGGGATACACAAGTGGGCTCCGCTGGTGCTCCGGCGCCCTCTTGTGGCCCTCGTCTCTAATAGCATCTTACAGCCCTTCCTCCTGCCTCCCTTGCCAGCTCTGGGGGCAGAACAGGTCCAGGGCGCCTGCCCGCCTGATTTCCTTTCCCCTCTCCCTCTTATCACAATGAAGTGCCCTAGGGATGACGATATTTTCTCTCTCCAAGTCTCCCAGCGTAGTCCTCCCTTCCTATCACATCCTACTACTTTAATCAGCCCAGGACTTCCCTGGTCCTCCAGTGGTTTAGACTCCCTTCTTCCACTGCAGGGCGCCTGGGTTTGATCCTTGGTCGGGGAACTAAGATCCTACATGCCACACGGCATGCCCAAATATAAATAAATGGGCCCACTGCATTTACCGATGTACCACCGGGGTCTAAATCAATCATCTCCCACATACTTCAAGTGACCTGGCTTTAGGTCAGGTTACCCCAGGCAGAGTTGTGGACACAGAAGGAAGAGGATCAGATGGAAAGGGAAGACAAACTTTTGGAGAGAACCCTCGGGAAAAAGAAAGGGCACAGGGATGAGCGCAGCCCGCCAGCAAACACCAGGGTTTTTACAGGCTCCAGGTTCAGGACGACGGCCCCGTTTTCCAGATGCCAACACACACAGAGACCAGCAGCTTAAAAGCTGGAAGCCCAAGTCAAGCCAGGTGTTTCTGGGTCCAGAGTCCTGACTCTGGAGAAACAAAGGGCAGTCAGTCTGCAGACAGCCTCTCTGGCTGTCGGGTCACTGGGCCACCCGGCCCGGCTGAAAGTGCCCCCATGGCAAGCTGAAGGCAGAATTCAGCCCACTCTGTGAGAGGAGGCAATTTCAGCAAGTGAATCAGAGGGGCCCAGTAACAACCCCTTTCCTCTGGGCACGTCCTTGACTTTCCGCAAACCCCGTGTCCGAACCTGGAGGCTTGGCCAGGGATGCACACGAGGGTACCGCTGGTGCTCCGGCGCCCTCTTGTGGACGTCGGCTCTAATAGCCACTCTCAGCCCTTCTTCCCTGCGGAGCCCCGGGGGCGGCCCTGGCCTTGGGCACCTGGCAGCCTGATTGCCTTCCCCTTCTCCCTCTTAGCACAATGAAGTGCCCTACAAATGGGGCTATTTTCTCTCTCAAAGTTTCCCAGAGTACTATACCTCCCTACCGCACCCCACCACTTTAAATTAAATAGCCCGGAACTTTCCAGGAGGTCACTTGGCTAAGACTCCACCGCTTTCACTGCAGGGGGCACGGGTTTCCTCCCTCGTCATGGAACTCAGAATAAGAGCCTACATGCCACACGGCATGGCCAAAAATAAATAAACAAACAAATAAATAAATACTCCCCTGAAGTCACTGATGTACCGGCCTTGAACTCAATCACCTCCCTTTTAATCCAGCTGACCTGGCTTTAGGTCACTTTTCCCCACGCCGGGTTGTGGAAACAGAAGGAAGACGATCAGATAGAAAGCGAAGACAAACGTTTGCGGAGAACTCTCCAGAGAACGAGAGGGCACAGGGATGAGCAAAGCCCGCCCAGCAAATATCCAGCCTTTTACAGGCTCCAGGTTCAGGAAAACCAGCCCCGTTTTCCAGATGCCAACACCCACAGAGGCCAACAGCTTAAAAAGCTGCAAGCCCGAATCAAGGCACGTATTTCTGGGTCCAGAGTCCTGACTCTGGAGAAACAAAGGGCAATCAGTCTACAGGCAACCTGTCTGGCCGTCTGACCACTGGGCCACAACCTGGCTGGAAGTGTCCCCATCGGAAGCTGAAGGCAGACCACTGCCCCCCTGTGCGGCGAGGCAATTTCAACCGGTGAATCAGAGGGGCCCGTAACCAACCCCTTTGCTCTGGGCACGTCCTTGCGGTTCTGCTAACCCCATCTCCAACCCCATCTCAAACCCGGGAATTTTGGCCAGGGATACACAAGTGGGCTCCGCTGGTGCTCCGGCGCCCTCTTGTGGCCCTCGTCTCTAATAGCATCTTACAGCCCTTCCTCCTGCCTCCCTTGCCAGCTCTGGGGGCAGAACAGGTCCAGGGCGCCTGCCCGCCTGATTTCCTTTCCCCTCTCCCTCTTATCACAATGAAGTGCCCTAGGGATGACGATATTTTCTCTCTCCAAGTCTCCCAGCGTAGTCCTCCCTTCCTATCACATCCTACTACTTTAATCAGCCCAGGACTTCCCTGGTCCTCCAGTGGTTTAGACTCCCTTCTTCCACCGCAGGGCGCCTGGGTTTGATCCTTGGTCGGGGAACTAAGTTCCTACATGCCACACGGCATGCCCAAATATAAATAAATAAATAAATGGGCCCACTGCATTGACCGATGTACCACCGGGGTCTAAATCAATCATCTCCCACATACTTCAAGTGACCTGGCTTTAGGTCAGGTTACCCCAGGCAGAGTTGTGGACACAGAAGGAAGAGGATCAGATGGAAAGGGAAGACAAACTTTTGGAGAGAACCCTCGGGAAAAAGAAAGGGCACAGGGATGAGCGCAGCCCGCCAGCAAACACCAGGGTTTTTACAGGCTCCAGGTTCAGGACGACGGCCCCGTTTTCCAGATGCCAACACACACAGAGACCAGCAGCTTAAAAGCTGGAAGCCCAAGTCAAGCCAGGTGTTTCTGGGTCCAGAGTCCTGACTCTGGAGAAACAAAGGGCAGTCAGTCTGCAGACAGCCTCTCTGGCTGTCGGGTCACTGGGCCACCCGGCCCGGCTGAAAGTGCCCCCATGGCAAGCTGAAGGCAGAATTCAGCCCACTCTGTGAGAGGAGGCAATTTCAGCAAGTGAATCAGAGGGGCCCAGTAACAACCCCTTTCCTCTGGGCACGTCCTTGACTTTCCGCAAACCCCGTGTCCGAACCTGGAGGCTTGGCCAGGGATGCACACGAGGGTTCCGCTGGTGCTCCGGCGCCCTCTTGTGGACGTCGGCTCTAATAGCCACTCTCAGCCCTTCTTCCCTGCGGAGCCCCGGGGGCGGCCCTGGCCTTGGGCACCTGGCAGCCTGCTTGCCTTCCCCTTCTCCCTCTTAGCACAATGAAGTGCCCTACAAATGGGGCTATTTTCTCTCTCAAAGTTTCCCAGAGTACTATACCTCCCTACCGCACCCCACCACTTTAAATTAAATAGCCCGGAACTTTCCAGGAGGTCACTTGGCTAAGACTCCACCGCTTTCACTGCAGGGGGCACGGGTTTCCTCCCTCGTCATGGAACTCAGAATAAGAGCCTACATGCCACACGGCATGGCCAAAAATAAATAAACAAACAAATAAATAAATACTCCCCTGAAGTCACTGATGTACCGGCCTTGAACTCAATCACCTCCCTTTTAATCCAGCTGACCTGGCTTTAGGTCACTTTTCCCCACGCCGGGTTGTGGAAACAGAAGGAAGACGATCAGATAGAAAGCGAAGACAAACGTTTGCGGAGAACTCTCCAGAGAACGAGAGGGCACAGGGATGAGCAAAGCCCGCCCAGCAAATATCCAGCCTTTTACAGGCTCCAGGTTCAGGAAAACCAGCCCCGTTTTCCAGATGCCAACACCCTCAGAGGCCAACAGCTTAAAAAGCTGCAAGCCCGAATCAAGGCACGTATTTCTGGGTCCAGAGTCCTGACTCTGGAGAAACAAAGGGCAATCAGTCTACAGGCAACCTGTCTGGCCGTCTGACCACTGGGCCACAACCTGGCTGGAAGTGTCCCCATCGGAAGCTGAAGGCAGACCACTGCCCCCCTGTGCGGCGAGGCAATTTCAACCGGTGAATCAGAGGGGCCCGTAACCAACCCCTTTGCTCTGGGCACGTCCTTGCGGTTCTGCTAACCCCATCTCCAACCCCATCTCAAACCCGGGAATTTTGGCCAGGGATACACAAGTGGGCTCCGCTGGTGCTCCGGCGCCCTCTTGTGGCCCTCGTCTCTAATAGCATCTTACAGCCCTTCCTCCTGCCTCCCTTGCCAGCTCTGGGGGCAGAACAGGTCCAGGGCGCCTGCCCGCCTGATTTCCTTTCCCCTCTCCCTCTTATCACAATGAAGTGCCCTAGGGATGACGATATTTTCTCTCTCCAAGTCTCCCAGCGTAGTCCTCCCTTCCTATCACATCCTACTACTTTAATCAGCCCAGGACTTCCCTGGTCCTCCAGTGGTTTAGACTCCCTTCTTCCACCGCAGGGCGCCTGGGTTTGATCCTTGGTCGGGGAACTAAGATCCTACATGCCACACGGCATGCCCAAATATAAATAAATAAATAAATGGGCCCACTGCATTTACCGATGTACCACCGGGGTCTAAATCAATCATCTCCCACATACTTCAAGTGACCTGGCTTTAGGTCAGGTTACCCCAGGCAGAGTTGTGGACACAGAAGGAAGAGGATCAGATGGAAAGGGAAGACAAACTTTTGGAGAGAACCCTCGGGAAAAAGAAAGGGCACAGGGATGAGCGCAGCCCGCCAGCAAACACCAGGGTTTTTACAGGCTCCAGGTTCAGGACGACGGCCCCGTTTTCCAGATGCCAACACACACAGAGACCAGCAGCTTAAAAGCTGGAAGCCCAAGTCAAGCCAGGTGTTTCTGGGTCCAGAGTCCTGACTCTGGAGAAACAAAGGGCAGTCAGTCTGCAGACAGCCTCTCTGGCTGTCGGGTCACTGGGCCACCCGGCCCGGCTGAAAGTGCCCCCATGGCAAGCTGAAGGCAGAATTCAGCCCACTCTGTGAGAGGAGGCAATTTCAGCAAGTGAATCAGAGGGGCCCAGTAACAACCCCTTTCCTCTGGGCACGTCCTTGACTTTCCGCAAACCCCGTGTCCGAACCTGGAGGCTTGGCCAGGGATGCACACGAGGGTACCGCTGGTGCTCCGGCGCCCTCTTGTGGACGTCGGCTCTAATAGCCACTCTCAGCCCTTCTTCCCTGCGGAGCCCCGGGGGCAGCCCTGGCCTTGGGCACCTGGCAGCCTGATTGCCTTCCCCTTCTCCCTCTTAGCACAATGAAGTGCCCTACAAATGGGGCTATTTTCTCTCTCAAAGTTTCCCAGAGTACTATACCTCCCTACCGCACCCCACCACTTTAAATTAAATAGCCCGGAACTTTCCAGGAGGTCACTTGGCTAAGACTCCACCGCTTTCACTGCAGGGGGCACGGGTTTCCTCCCTCGTCATGGAACTCAGAATAAGAGCCTACATGCCACACGGCATGGCCAAAAATAAATAAACAAACAAATAAATAAATACTCCCCTGAAGTCACTGATGTACCGGCCTTGAACTCAATCACCTCCCTTTTAATCCAGCTGACCTGGCTTTAGGTCACTTTTCCCCACGCCGGGTTGTGGAAACAGAAGGAAGACGATCAGATAGAAAGCGAAGACAAACGTTTGCGGAGAACTCTCCAGAGAACGAGAGGGCACAGGGATGAGCAAAGCCCGCCCAGCAAATATCCAGCCTTTTACAGGCTCCAGGTTCAGGAAAACCAGCCCCGTTTTCCAGATGCCAACACCCACAGAGGCCAACAGCTTAAAAAGCTGCAAGCCCGAATCAAGGCACGTATTTCTGGGTCCAGAGTCCTGACTCTGGAGAAACAAAGGGCAATCAGTCTACAGGCAACCTGTCTGGCCGTCTGACCACTGGGCCACAACCTGGCTGGAAGTGTCCCCATCGGAAGCTGAAGGCAGACCACTGCCCCCCTGTGCGGCGAGGCAATTTCAACCGGTGAATCAGAGGGGCCCGTAACCAACCCCTTTGCTCTGGGCACGTCCTTGCGGTTCTGCTAACCCCATCTCCAACCCCATCTCAAACCCGGGAATTTTGGCCAGGGATACACAAGTGGGCTCCGCTGGTGCTCCGGCGCCCTCTTGTGGCCCTCGTCTCTAATAGCATCTTACAGCCCTTCCTCCTGCCTCCCTTGCCAGCTCTGGGGGCAGAACAGGTCCAGGGCGCCTGCCCGCCTGATTTCCTTTCCCCTCTCCCTCTTATCACAATGAAGTGCCCTAGGGATGACGATATTTTCTCTCTCCAAGTCTCCCAGCGTAGTCCTCCCTTCCTATCACATCCTACTACTTTAATCAGCCCAGGACTTCCCTGGTCCTCCAGTGGTTTAGACTCCCTTCTTCCACCGCAGGGCGCCTGGGTTTGATCCTTGGTCGGGGAACTAAGATCCTACATGCCACACGGCATGCCCAAATATAAATAAATAAATAAATGGGCCCACTGCATTTACCGATGTACCACCGGGGTCTAAATCAATCATCTCCCACATACTTCAAGTGACCTGGCTTTAGGTCAGGTTACCCCAGGCAGAGTTGTGGACACAGAAGGAAGAGGATCAGATGGAAAGGGAAGACAAACTTTTGGAGAGAACCCTCGGGAAAAAGAAAGGGCACAGGGATGAGCGCAGCCCGCCAGCAAACACCAGGGTTTTTACAGGCTCCAGGTTCAGGACGACGGCCCCGTTTTCCAGATGCCAACACACACAGAGACCAGCAGCTTAAAAGCTGGAAGCCCAAGTCAAGCCAGGTGTTTCTGGGTCCAGAGTCCTGACTCTGGAGAAACAAAGGGCAGTCAGTCTGCAGACAGCCTCTCTGGCTGTCGGGTCACTGGGCCACCCGGCCCGGCTGAAAGTGCCCCCATGGCAAGCTGAAGGCAGAATTCAGCCCACTCTGTGAGAGGAGGCAATTTCAGCAAGTGAATCAGAGGGGCCCAGTAACAACCCCTTTCCTCTGGGCACGTCCTTGACTTTCCGCAAACCCCGTGTCCGAACCTGGAGGCTTGGCCAGGGATGCACACGAGGGTTCCGCTGGTGCTCCGGCGCCCTCTTGTGGACGTCGGCTCTAATAGCCACTCTCAGCCCTTCTTCCCTGCGGAGCCCCGGGGGCGGCCCTGGCCTTGGGCACCTGGCAGCCTGATTGCCTTCCCCTTCTCCCTCTTAGCACAATGAAGTGCCCTACAAATGGGGCTATTTTCTCTCTCAAAGTTTCCCAGAGTACTATACCTCCCTACCGCACCCCACCACTTTAAATTAAATAGCCCGGAACTTTCCAGGAGGTCACTTGGCTAAGACTCCACCGCTTTCACTGCAGGGGGCACGGGTTTCCTCCCTCGTCATGGAACTCAGAATAAGAGCCTACATGCCACACGGCATGGCCAAAAATAAATAAACAAACAAATAAATAAATACTCCCCTGAAGTCACTGATGTACCGGCCTTGAACTCAATCACCTCCCTTTTAATCCAGCTGACCTGGCTTTAGGTCACTTTTCCCCACGCCGGGTTGTGGAAACAGAAGGAAGACGATCAGATAGAAAGCGAAGACAAACGTTTGCGGAGAACTCTCCAGAGAACGAGAGGGCACAGGGATGAGCAAAGCCCGCCCAGCAAATATCCAGCCTTTTACAGGCTCCAGGTTCAGGAAAACCAGCCCCGTTTTCCAGATGCCAACACCCTCAGAGGCCAACAGCTTAAAAAGCTGCAAGCCCGAATCAAGGCACGTATTTCTGGGTCCAGAGTCCTGACTCTGGAGAAACAAAGGGCAATCAGTCTACAGGCAACCTGTCTGGCCGTCTGACCACTGGGCCACAACCTGGCTGGAAGTGTCCCCATCGGAAGCTGAAGGCAGACCACTGCCCCCCTGTGCGGCGAGGCAATTTCAACCGGTGAATCAGAGGGGCCCGTAACCAACCCCTTTGCTCTGGGCACGTCCTTGCGGTTCTGCTAACCCCATCTCCAACCCCATCTCAAACCCGGGAATTTTGGCCAGGGATACACAAGTGGGCTCCGCTGGTGCTCCGGCGCCCTCTTGTGGCCCTCGTCTCTAATAGCATCTTACAGCCCTTCCTCCCGCCTCCCTTGCCAGCTCTGGGGGCAGAACAGGTCCAGGGCGCCTGCCCGCCTGATTTCCTTTCCCCTCTCCCTCTTATCACAATGAAGTGCCCTAGGGATGACGATATTTTCTCTCTCCAAGTCTCCCAGCGTAGTCCTCCCTTCCTATCACATCCTACTACTTTAATCAGCCCAGGACTTCCCTGGTCCTCCAGTGGTTTAGACTCCCTTCTTCCACCGCAGGGCGCCTGGGTTTGATCCTTGGTCGGGGAACTAAGATCCTACATGCCACACGGCATGCCCAAATATAAATAAATAAATAAATGGGCCCACTGCATTTACCGATGTACCACCGGGGTCTAAATCAATCATCTCCCACATACTTCAAGTGACCTGGCTTTAGGTCAGGTTACCCCAGGCAGAGTTGTGGACACAGAAGGAAGAGGATCAGATGGAAAGGGAAGACAAACTTTTGGAGAGAACCCTCGGGAAAAAGAAAGGGCACAGGGATGAGCGCAGCCCGCCAGCAAACACCAGGGTTTTTACAGGCTCCAGGTTCAGGACGACGGCCCCATTTTCCAGATGCCAACACACACAGAGACCAGCAGCTTAAAAGCTGGAAGCCCAAGTCAAGCCAGGTGTTTCTGGGTCCAGAGTCCTGACTCTGGAGAAACAAAGGGCAGTCAGTCTGCAGACAGCCTCTCTGGCTGTCGGGTCACTGGGCCACCCGGCCCGGCTGAAAGTGCCCCCATGGCAAGCTGAAGGCAGAATTCAGCCCACTCTGTGAGAGGAGGCAATTTCAGCAAGTGAATCAGAGGGGCCCAGTAACAACCCCTTTCCTCTGGGCACGTCCTTGACTTTCCGCAAACCCCGTGTCCGAACCTGGAGGCTTGGCCAGGGATGCACACGAGGGTACCGCTGGTGCTCCGGCGCCCTCTTGTGGACGTCGGCTCTAATAGCCACTCTCAGCCCTTCTTCCCTGCGGAGCCCCGGGGGCGGCCCTGGCCTTGGGCACCTGGCAGCCTGATTGCCTTCCCCTTCTCCCTCTTAGCACAATGAAGTGCCCTACAAATGGGGCTATTTTCTCTCTCAAAGTTTCCCAGAGTACTATACCTCCCTACCGCACCCCACCACTTTAAATTAAATAGCCCGGAACTTTCCAGGAGGTCACTTGGCTAAGACTCCACCGCTTTCACTGCAGGGGGCACGGGTTTCCTCCCTCGTCATGGAACTCAGAATAAGAGCCTACATGCCACACGGCATGGCCAAAAATAAATAAACAAACAAATAAATAAATACTCCCCTGAAGTCACTGATGTACCGGCCTTGAACTCAATCACCTCCCTTTTAATCCAGCTGACCTGGCTTTAGGTCACTTTTCCCCACGCCGGGTTGTGGAAACAGAAGGAAGACGATCAGATAGAAAGCGAAGACAAACGTTTGCGGAGAACTCTCCAGAGAACGAGAGGGCACAGGGATGAGCAAAGCCCGCCCAGCAAATATCCAGCCTTTTACAGGCTCCAGGTTCAGGAAAACCAGCCCCGTTTTCCAGATGCCAACACCCACAGAGGCCAACAGCTTAAAAAGCTGCAAGCCCGAATCAAGGCACGTATTTCTGGGTCCAGAGTCCTGACTCTGGAGAAACAAAGGGCAATCAGTCTACAGGCAACCTGTCTGGCCGTCTGACCACTGGGCCACAACCTGGCTGGAAGTGTCCCCATCGGAAGCTGAAGGCAGACCACTGCCCCCCTGTGCGGCGAGGCAATTTCAACCGGTGAATCAGAGGGGCCCGTAACCAACCCCTTTGCTCTGGGCACGTCCTTGCGGTTCTGCTAACCCCATCTCCAACCCCATCTCAAACCCGGGAATTTTGGCCAGGGATACACAAGTGGGCTCCGCTGGTGCTCCGGCGCCCTCTTGTGGCCCTCGTCTCTAATAGCATCTTACAGCCCTTCCTCCTGCCTCCCTTGCCAGCTCTGGGGGCAGAACAGGTCCAGGGCGCCTGCCCGCCTGATTTCCTTTCCCCTCTCCCTCTTATCACAATGAAGTGCCCTAGGGATGACGATATTTTCTCTCTCCAAGTCTCCCAGCGTAGTCCTCCCTTCCTATCACATCCTACTACTTTAATCAGCCCAGGACTTCCCTGGTCCTCCAGTGGTTTAGACTCCCTTCTTCCACCGCAGGGCGCCTGGGTTTGATCCTTGGTCGGGGAACTAAGATCCTACATGCCACACGGCATGCCCAAATATAAATAAATAAATAAATGGGCCCACTGCATTTACCGATGTACCACCGGGGTCTAAATCAATCATCTCCCACATACTTCAAGTGACCTGGCTTTAGGTCAGGTTACCCCAGGCAGAGTTGTGGACACAGAAGGAAGAGGATCAGATGGAAAGGGAAGACAAACTTTTGGAGAGAACCCTCGGGAAAAAGAAAGGGCACAGGGATGAGCGCAGCCCGCCAGCAAACACCAGGGTTTTTACAGGCTCCAGGTTCAGGACGACGGCCCCGTTTTCCAGATGCCAACACACACAGAGACCAGCAGCTTAAAAGCTGGAAGCCCAAGTCAAGCCAGGTGTTTCTGGGTCCAGAGTCCTGACTCTGGAGAAACAAAGGGCAGTCAGTCTGCAGACAGCCTCTCTGGCTGTCGGGTCACTGGGCCACCCGGCCCGGCTGAAAGTGCCCCCATGGCAAGCTGAAGGCAGAATTCAGCCCACTCTGTGAGAGGAGGCAATTTCAGCAAGTGAATCAGAGGGGCCCAGTAACAACCCCTTTCCTCTGGGCACGTCCTTGACTTTCCGCAAACCCCGTGTCCGAACCTGGAGGCTTGGCCAGGGATGCACACGAGGGTTCCGCTGGTGCTCCGGCGCCCTCTTGTGGACGTCGGCTCTAATAGCCACTCTCAGCCCTTCTTCCCTGCGGAGCCCCGGGGGCGGCCCTGGCCTTGGGCACCTGGCAGCCTGATTGCCTTCCCCTTCTCCCTCTTAGCACAATGAAGTGCCCTACAAATGGGGCTATTTTCTCTCTCAAAGTTTCCCAGAGTACTATACCTCCCTACCGCACCCCACCACTTTAAATTAAATAGCCCGGAACTTTCCAGGAGGTCACTTGGCTAAGACTCCACCGCTTTCACTGCAGGGGGCACGGGTTTCCTCCCTCGTCATGGAACTCAGAATAAGAGCCTACATGCCACACGGCATGGCCAAAAATAAATAAACAAACAAATAAATAAATACTCCCCTGAAGTCACTGATGTACCGGCCTTGAACTCAATCACCTCCCTTTTAATCCAGCTGACCTGGCTTTAGGTCACTTTTCCCCACGCCGGGTTGTGGAAACAGAAGGAAGACGATCAGATAGAAAGCGAAGACAAACGTTTGCGGAGAACTCTCCAGAGAACGAGAGGGCACAGGGATGAGCAAAGCCCGCCCAGCAAATATCCAGCCTTTTACAGGCTCCAGGTTCAGGAAAACCAGCCCCGTTTTCCAGATGCCAACACCCTCAGAGGCCAACAGCTTAAAAAGCTGCAAGCCCGAATCAAGGCACGTATTTCTGGGTCCAGAGTCCTGACTCTGGAGAAACAAAGGGCAATCAGTCTACAGGCAACCTGTCTGGCCGTCTGACCACTGGGCCACAACCTGGCTGGAAGTGTCCCCATCGGAAGCTGAAGGCAGACCACTGCCCCCCTGTGCGGCGAGGCAATTTCAACCGGTGAATCAGAGGGGCCCGTAACCAACCCCTTTGCTCTGGGCACGTCCTTGCGGTTCTGCTAACCCCATCTCCAACCCCATCTCAAACCCGGGAATTTTGGCCAGGGATACACAAGTGGGCTCCGCTGGTGCTCCGGCGCCCTCTTGTGGCCCTCGTCTCTAATAGCATCTTACAGCCCTTCCTCCCGCCTCCCTTGCCAGCTCTGGGGGCAGAACAGGTCCAGGGCGCCTGCCCGCCTGATTTCCTTTCCCCTCTCCCTCTTATCACAATGAAGTGCCCTAGGGATGACGATATTTTCTCTCTCCAAGTCTCCCAGCGTAGTCCTCCCTTCCTATCACATCCTACTACTTTAATCAGCCCAGGACTTCCCTGGTCCTCCAGTGGTTTAGACTCCCTTCTTCCACCGCAGGGCGCCTGGGTTTGATCCTTGGTCGGGGAACTAAGATCCTACATGCCACACGGCATGCCCAAATATAAATAAATAAATAAATGGGCCCACTGCATTTACCGATGTACCACCGGGGTCTAAATCAATCATCTCCCACATACTTCAAGTGACCTGGCTTTAGGTCAGGTTACCCCAGGCAGAGTTGTGGACACAGAAGGAAGAGGATCAGATGGAAAGGGAAGACAAACTTTTGGAGAGAACCCTCGGGAAAAAGAAAGGGCACAGGGATGAGCGCAGCCCGCCAGCAAACACCAGGGTTTTTACAGGCTCCAGGTTCAGGACGACGGCCCCATTTTCCAGATGCCAACACACACAGAGACCAGCAGCTTAAAAGCTGGAAGCCCAAGTCAAGCCAGGTGTTTCTGGGTCCAGAGTCCTGACTCTGGAGAAACAAAGGGCAGTCAGTCTGCAGACAGCCTCTCTGGCTGTCGGGTCACTGGGCCACCCGGCCCGGCTGAAAGTGCCCCCATGGCAAGCTGAAGGCAGAATTCAGCCCACTCTGTGAGAGGAGGCAATTTCAGCAAGTGAATCAGAGGGGCCCAGTAACAACCCCTTTCCTCTGGGCACGTCCTTGACTTTCCGCAAACCCCGTGTCCGAACCTGGAGGCTTGGCCAGGGATGCACACGAGGGTACCGCTGGTGCTCCGGCGCCCTCTTGTGGACGTCGGCTCTAATAGCCACTCTCAGCCCTTCTTCCCTGCGGAGCCCCGGGGGCGGCCCTGGCCTTGGGCACCTGGCAGCCTGATTGCCTTCCCCTTCTCCCTCTTAGCACAATGAAGTGCCCTACAAATGGGGCTATTTTCTCTCTCAAAGTTTCCCAGAGTACTATACCTCCCTACCGCACCCCACCACTTTAAATTAAATAGCCCGGAACTTTCCAGGAGGTCACTTGGCTAAGACTCCACCGCTTTCACTGCAGGGGGCACGGGTTTCCTCCCTCGTCATGGAACTCAGAATAAGAGCCTACATGCCACACGGCATGGCCAAAAATAAATAAACAAACAAATAAATAAATACTCCCCTGAAGTCACTGATGTACCGGCCTTGAACTCAATCACCTCCCTTTTAATCCAGCTGACCTGGCTTTAGGTCACTTTTCCCCACGCCGGGTTGTGGAAACAGAAGGAAGACGATCAGATAGAAAGCGAAGACAAACGTTTGCGGAGAACTCTCCAGAGAACGAGAGGGCACAGGGATGAGCAAAGCCCGCCCAGCAAATATCCAGCCTTTTACAGGCTCCAGGTTCAGGAAAACCAGCCCCGTTTTCCAGATGCCAACACCCACAGAGGCCAACAGCTTAAAAAGCTGCAAGCCCGAATCAAGGCACGTATTTCTGGGTCCAGAGTCCTGACTCTGGAGAAACAAAGGGCAATCAGTCTACAGGCAACCTGTCTGGCCGTCTGACCACTGGGCCACAACCTGGCTGGAAGTGTCCCCATCGGAAGCTGAAGGCAGACCACTGCCCCCCTGTGCGGCGAGGCAATTTCAACCGGTGAATCAGAGGGGCCCGTAACCAACCCCTTTGCTCTGGGCACGTCCTTGCGGTTCTGCTAACCCCATCTCCAACCCCATCTCAAACCCGGGAATTTTGGCCAGGGATACACAAGTGGGCTCCGCTGGTGCTCCGGCGCCCTCTTGTGGCCCTCGTCTCTAATAGCATCTTACAGCCCTTCCTCCTGCCTCCCTTGCCAGCTCTGGGGGCAGAACAGGTCCAGGGCGCCTGCCCGCCTGATTTCCTTTCCCCTCTCCCTCTTATCACAATGAAGTGCCCTAGGGATGACGATATTTTCTCTCTCCAAGTCTCCCAGCGTAGTCCTCCCTTCCTATCACATCCTACTACTTTAATCAGCCCAGGACTTCCCTGGTCCTCCAGTGGTTTAGACTCCCTTCTTCCACCGCAGGGCGCCTGGGTTTGATCCTTGGTCGGGGAACTAAGATCCTACATGCCACACGGCATGCCCAAATATAAATAAATAAATAAATGGGCCCACTGCATTTACCGATGTACCACCGGGGTCTAAATCAATCATCTCCCACATACTTCAAGTGACCTGGCTTTAGGTCAGGTTACCCCAGGCAGAGTTGTGGACACAGAAGGAAGAGGATCAGATGGAAAGGGAAGACAAACTTTTGGAGAGAACCCTCGGGAAAAAGAAAGGGCACAGGGATGAGCGCAGCCCGCCAGCAAACACCAGGGTTTTTACAGGCTCCAGGTTCAGGACGACGGCCCCGTTTTCCAGATGCCAACACACACAGAGACCAGCAGCTTAAAAGCTGGAAGCCCAAGTCAAGCCAGGTGTTTCTGGGTCCAGAGTCCTGACTCTGGAGAAACAAAGGGCAGTCAGTCTGCAGACAGCCTCTCTGGCTGTCGGGTCACTGGGCCACCCGGCCCGGCTGAAAGTGCCCCCATGGCAAGCTGAAGGCAGAATTCAGCCCACTCTGTGAGAGGAGGCAATTTCAGCAAGTGAATCAGAGGGGCCCAGTAACAACCCCTTTCCTCTGGGCACGTCCTTGACTTTCCGCAAACCCCGTGTCCGAACCTGGAGGCTTGGCCAGGGATGCACACGAGGGTTCCGCTGGTGCTCCGGCGCCCTCTTGTGGACGTCGGCTCTAATAGCCACTCTCAGCCCTTCTTCCCTGCGGAGCCCCGGGGGCGGCCCTGGCCTTGGGCACCTGGCAGCCTGATTGCCTTCCCCTTCTCCCTCTTAGCACAATGAAGTGCCCTACAAATGGGGCTATTTTCTCTCTCAAAGTTTCCCAGAGTACTATACCTCCCTACCGCACCCCACCACTTTAAATTAAATAGCCCGGAACTTTCCAGGAGGTCATTTGGCTAAGACTCCACCGCTTTCACTGCAGGGGGCACGGGTTTCCTCCCTCGTCATGGAACTCAGAATAAGAGCCTACATGCCACACGGCATGGCCAAAAATAAATAAACAAACAAATAAATAAATACTCCCCTGAAGTCACTGATGTACCGGCCTTGAACTCAATCACCTCCCTTTTAATCCAGCTGACCTGGCTTTAGGTCACTTTTCCCCACGCCGGGTTGTGGAAACAGAAGGAAGACGATCAGATAGAAAGCGAAGACAAACGTTTGCGGAGAACTCTCCAGAGAACGAGAGGGCACAGGGATGAGCAAAGCCCGCCCAGCAAATATCCAGCCTTTTACAGGCTCCAGGTTCAGGAAAACCAGCCCCGTTTTCCAGATGCCAACACCCTCAGAGGCCAACAGCTTAAAAAGCTGCAAGCCCGAATCAAGGCACGTATTTCTGGGTCCAGAGTCCTGACTCTGGAGAAACAAAGGGCAATCAGTCTACAGGCAACCTGTCTGGCCGTCTGACCACTGGGCCACAACCTGGCTGGAAGTGTCCCCATCGGAAGCTGAAGGCAGACCACTGCCCCCCTGTGCGGCGAGGCAATTTCAACCGGTGAATCAGAGGGGCCCGTAACCAACCCCTTTGCTCTGGGCACGTCCTTGCGGTTCTGCTAACTCCATCTCCAACCCCATCTCAAACCCGGGAATTTTGGCCAGGGATACACAAGTGGGCTCCGCTGGTGCTCCGGCGCCCTCTTGTGGCCCTCGTCTCTAATAGCATCTTACAGCCCTTCCTCCTGCCTCCCTTGCCAGCTCTGGGGGCAGAACAGGTCCAGGGCGCCTGCCCGCCTGATTTCCTTTCCCCTCTCCCTCTTATCACAATGAAGTGCCCTAGGGATGACGATATTTTCTCTCTCCAAGTCTCCCAGCGTAGTCCTCCCTTCCTATCACATCCTACTACTTTAATCAGCCCAGGACTTCCCTGGTCCTCCAGTGGTTTAGACTCCCTTCTTCCACTGCAGGGCGCCTGGGTTTGATCCTTGGTCGGGGAACTAAGATCCTACATGCCACACGGCATGCCCAAATATAAATAAATGGGCCCACTGCATTTACCGATGTACCACCGGGGTCTAAATCAATCATCTCCCACATACTTCAAGTGACCTGGCTTTAGGTCAGGTTACCCCAGGCAGAGTTGTGGACACAGAAGGAAGAGGATCAGATGGAAAGGGAAGACAAACTTTTGGAGAGAACCCTCGGGAAAAAGAAAGGGCACAGGGATGAGCGCAGCCCGCCAGCAAACACCAGGGTTTTTACAGGCTCCAGGTTCAGGACGACGGCCCCGTTTTCCAGATGCCAACACACACAGAGACCAGCAGCTTAAAAGCTGGAAGCCCAAGTCAAGCCAGGTGTTTCTGGGTCCAGAGTCCTGACTCTGGAGAAACAAAGGACAGTCAGTCTGCAGACAGCCTCTCTGGCTGTCGGGTCACTGGGCCACCCGGCCCGGCTGAAAGTGCCCCCATGGCAAGCTGAAGGCAGAATTCAGCCCACTCTGTGAGAGGAGGCAATTTCAGCAAGTGAATCAGAGGGGCCCAGTAACAACCCCTTTCCTCTGGGCACGTCCTTGACTTTCCGCAAACCCCGTGTCCGAACCTGGAGGCTTGGCCAGGGATGCACACGAGGGTACCGCTGGTGCTCCGGCGCCCTCTTGTGGACGTCGGCTCTAATAGCCACTCTCAGCCCTTCTTCCCTGCGGAGCCCCGGGGGCGGCCCTGGCCTTGGGCACCTGGCAGCCTGATTGCCTTCCCCTTCTCCCTCTTAGCACAATGAAGTGCCCTACAAATGGGGCTATTTTCTCTCTCAAAGTTTCCCAGAGTACTATACCTCCCTACCGCACCCCACCACTTTAAATTAAATAGCCCGGAACTTTCCAGGAGGTCACTTGGCTAAGACTCCACCGCTTTCACTGCAGGGGGCACGGGTTTCCTCCCTCGTCATGGAACTCAGAATAAGAGCCTACATGCCACACGGCATGGCCAAAAATAAATAAACAAACAAATAAATAAATACTCCCCTGAAGTCACTGATGTACCGGCCTTGAACTCAATCACCTCCCTTTTAATCCAGCTGACCTGGCTTTAGGTCACTTTTCCCCACGCCGGGTTGTGGAAACAGAAGGAAGACGATCAGATAGAAAGCGAAGACAAACGTTTGCGGAGAACTCTCCAGAGAACGAGAGGGCACAGGGATGAGCAAAGCCCGCCCAGCAAATATCCAGCCTTTTACAGGCTCCAGGTTCAGGAAAACCAGCCCCGTTTTCCAGATGCCAACACCCACAGAGGCCAACAGCTTAAAAAGCTGCAAGCCCGAATCAAGGCACGTATTTCTGGGTCCAGAGTCCTGACTCTGGAGAAACAAAGGGCAATCAGTCTACAGGCAACCTGTCTGGCCGTCTGACCACTGGGCCACAACCTGGCTGGAAGTGTCCCCATCGGAAGCTGAAGGCAGACCACTGCCCCCCTGTGCGGCGAGGCAATTTCAACCGGTGAATCAGAGGGGCCCGTAACCAACCCCTTTGCTCTGGGCACGTCCTTGCGGTTCTGCTAACCCCATCTCCAACCCCATCTCAAACCCGGGAATTTTGGCCAGGGATACACAAGTGGGCTCCGCTGGTGCTCCGGCGCCCTCTTGTGGCCCTCGTCTCTAATAGCATCTTACAGCCCTTCCTCCTGCCTCCCTTGCCAGCTCTGGGGGCAGAACAGGTCCAGGGCGCCTGCCCGCCTGATTTCCTTTCCCCTCTCCCTCTTATCACAATGAAGTGCCCTAGGGATGACGATATTTTCTCTCTCCAAGTCTCCCAGCGTAGTCCTCCCTTCCTATCACATCCTACTACTTTAATCAGCCCAGGACTTCCCTGGTCCTCCAGTGGTTTAGACTCCCTTCTTCCACCGCAGGGCGCCTGGGTTTGATCCTTGGTCGGGGAACTAAGATCCTACATGCCACACGGCATGCCCAAATATAAATAAATAAATAAATGGGCCCACTGCATTTACCGATGTACCACCGGGGTCTAAATCAATCATCTCCCACATACTTCAAGTGACCTGGCTTTAGGTCAGGTTACCCCAGGCAGAGTTGTGGACACAGAAGGAAGAGGATCAGATGGAAAGGGAAGACAAACTTTTGGAGAGAACCCTCGGGAAAAAGAAAGGGCACAGGGATGAGCGCAGCCCGCCAGCAAACACCAGGGTTTTTACAGGCTCCAGGTTCAGGACGACGGCCCCGTTTTCCAGATGCCAACACACACAGAGACCAGCAGCTTAAAAGCTGGAAGCCCAAGTCAAGCCAGGTGTTTCTGGGTCCAGAGTCCTGACTCTGGAGAAACAAAGGGCAGTCAGTCTGCAGACAGCCTCTCTGGCTGTCGGGTCACTGGGCCACCCGGCCCGGCTGAAAGTGCCCCCATGGCAAGCTGAAGGCAGAATTCAGCCCACTCTGTGAGAGGAGGCAATTTCAGCAAGTGAATCAGAGGGGCCCAGTAACAACCCCTTTCCTCTGGGCACGTCCTTGACTTTCCGCAAACCCCGTGTCCGAACCTGGAGGCTTGGCCAGGGATGCACACGAGGGTTCCGCTGGTGCTCCGGCGCCCTCTTGTGGACGTCGGCTCTAATAGCCACTCTCAGCCCTTCTTCCCTGCGGAGCCCCGGGGGCGGCCCTGGCCTTGGGCACCTGGCAGCCTGATTGCCTTCCCCTTCTCCCTCTTAGCACAATGAAGTGCCCTACAAATGGGGCTATTTTCTCTCTCAAAGTTTCCCAGAGTACTATACCTCCCTACCGCACCCCACCACTTTAAATTAAATAGCCCGGAACTTTCCAGGAGGTCACTTGGCTAAGACTCCACCGCTTTCACTGCAGGGGGCACGGGTTTCCTCCCTCGTCATGGAACTCAGAATAAGAGCCTACATGCCACACGGCATGGCCAAAAATAAATAAACAAACAAATGAATAAATACTCCCCTGAAGTCACTGATGTACCGGCCTTGAACTCAATCACCTCCCTTTTAATCCAGCTGACCTGGCTTTAGGTCACTTTTCCCCACGCCGGGTTGTGGAAACAGAAGGAAGACGATCAGATAGAAAGCGAAGACAAACGTTTGCGGAGAACTCTCCAGAGAACGAGAGGGCACAGGGATGAGCAAAGCCCGCCCAGCAAATATCCAGCCTTTTACAGGCTCCAGGTTCAGGAAAACCAGCCCCGTTTTCCAGATGCCAACACCCACAGAGGCCAACAGCTTAAAAAGCTGCAAGCCCGAATCAAGGCACGTATTTCTGGGTCCAGAGTCCTGACTCTGGAGAAACAAAGGGCAATCAGTCTACAGGCAACCTGTCTGGCCGTCTGACCACTGGGCCACAACCTGGCTGGAAGTGTCCCCATCGGAAGCTGAAGGCAGACCACTGCCCCCCTGTGCGGCGAGGCAATTTCAACCGGTGAATCAGAGGGGCCCGTAACCAACCCCTTTGCTCTGGGCACGTCCTTGCGGTTCTGCTAACCCCATCTCCAACCCCATCTCAAACCCGGGAATTTTGGCCAGGGATACACAAGTGGGCTCCGCTGGTGCTCCGGCGCCCTCTTGTGGCCCTCGTCTCTAATAGCATCTTACAGCCCTTCCTCCTGCCTCCCTTGCCAGCTCTGGGGGCAGAACAGGTCCAGGGCGCCTGCCCGCCTGATTTCCTTTCCCCTCTCCCTCTTATCACAATGAAGTGCCCTAGGGATGACGATATTTTCTCTCTCCAAGTCTCCCAGCGTAGTCCTCCCTTCCTATCACATCCTACTACTTTAATCAGCCCAGGACTTCCCTGGTCCTCCAGTGGTTTAGACTCCCTTCTTCCACCGCAGGGCGCCTGGGTTTGATCCTTGGTCGGGGAACTAAGATCCTACATGCCACACGGCATGCCCAAATATAAATAAATAAATAAATGGGCCCACTGCATTTACCGATGTACCACCGGGGTCTAAATCAATCATCTCCCACATACTTCAAGTGACCTGGCTTTAGGTCAGGTTACCCCAGGCAGAGTTGTGGACACAGAAGGAAGAGGATCAGATGGAAAGGGAAGACAAACTTTTGGAGAGAACCCTCGGGAAAAAGAAAGGGCACAGGGATGAGCGCAGCCCGCCAGCAAACACCAGGGTTTTTACAGGCTCCAGGTTCAGGACGACGGCCCCGTTTTCCAGATGCCAACACACACAGAGACCAGCAGCTTAAAAGCTGGAAGCCCAAGTCAAGCCAGGTGTTTCTGGGTCCAGAGTCCTGACTCTGGAGAAACAAAGGGCAGTCAGTCTGCAGACAGCCTCTCTGGCTGTCGGGTCACTGGGCCACCCGGCCCGGCTGAAAGTGCCCCCATGGCAAGCTGAAGGCAGAATTCAGCCCACTCTGTGAGAGGAGGCAATTTCAGCAAGTGAATCAGAGGGGCCCAGTAACAACCCCTTTCCTCTGGGCACGTCCTTGACTTTCCGCAAACCCCGTGTCCGAACCTGGAGGCTTGGCCAGGGATGCACACGAGGGTTCCGCTGGTGCTCCGGCGCCCTCTTGTGGACGTCGGCTCTAATAGCCACTCTCAGCCCTTCTTCCCTGCGGAGCCCCGGGGGCGGCCCTGGCCTTGGGCACCTGGCAGCCTGATTGCCTTCCCCTTCTCCCTCTTAGCACAATGAAGTGCCCTACAAATGGGGCTATTTTCTCTCTCAAAGTTTCCCAGAGTACTATACCTCCCTACCGCACCCCACCACTTTAAATTAAATAGCCCGGAACTTTCCAGGAGGTCACTTGGCTAAGACTCCACCGCTTTCACTGCAGGGGGCACGGGTTTCCTCCCTCGTCATGGAACTCAGAATAAGAGCCTACATGCCACACGGCATGGCCAAAAATAAATAAACAAACAAATGAATAAATACTCCCCTGAAGTCACTGATGTACCGGCCTTGAACTCAATCACCTCCCTTTTAATCCAGCTGACCTGGCTTTAGGTCACTTTTCCCCACGCCGGGTTGTGGAAACAGAAGGAAGACGATCAGATAGAAAGCGAAGACAAACGTTTGCGGAGAACTCTCCAGAGAACGAGAGGGCACAGGGATGAGCAAAGCCCGCCCAGCAAATATCCAGCCTTTTACAGGCTCCAGGTTCAGGAAAACCAGCCCCGTTTTCCAGATGCCAACACCCACAGAGGCCAACAGCTTAAAAAGCTGCAAGCCCGAATCAAGGCACGTATTTCTGGGTCCAGAGTCCTGACTCTGGAGAAACAAAGGGCAATCAGTCTACAGGCAACCTGTCTGGCCGTCTGACCACTGGGCCACAACCTGGCTGGAAGTGTCCCCATCGGAAGCTGAAGGCAGACCACTGCCCCCCTGTGCGGCGAGGCAATTTCAACCGGTGAATCAGAGGGGCCCGTAACCAACCCCTTTGCTCTGGGCACGTCCTTGCGGTTCTGCTAACCCCACCTCCAACCCCATCTCAAACCCGGGAATTTTGGCCAGGGATACACAAGTGGGCTCCGCTGGTGCTCCGGCGCCCTCTTGTGGCCCTCGTCTCTAATAGCATCTTACAGCCCTTCCTCCTGCCTCCCTTGCCAGCTCTGGGGGCAGAACAGGTCCAGGGCGCCTGCCCGCCTGATTTCCTTTCCCCTCTCCCTCTTATCACAATGAAGTGCCCTAGGGATGACGATATTTTCTCTCTCCAAGTCTCCCAGCGTAGTCCTCCCTTCCTATCACATCCTACTACTTTAATCAGCCCAGGACTTCCCTGGTCCTCCAGTGGTTTAGACTCCCTTCTTCCACCGCAGGGCGCCTGGGTTTGATCCTTGGTCGGGGAACTAAGATCCTACATGCCACACGGCATGCCCAAATATAAATAAATAAATAAATGGGCCCACTGCATTTACCGATGTACCACCGGGGTCTAAATCAATCATCTCCCACATACTTCAAGTGACCTGGCTTTAGGTCAGGTTACCCCAGGCAGAGTTGTGGACACAGAAGGAAGAGGATCAGATGGAAAGGGAAGACAAACTTTTGGAGAGAACCCTCGGGAAAAAGAAAGGGCACAGGGATGAGCGCAGCCCGCCAGCAAACACCAGGGTTTTTACAGGCTCCAGGTTCAGGACGACGGCCCCGTTTTCCAGATGCCAACACACACAGAGACCAGCAGCTTAAAAGCTGGAAGCCCAAGTCAAGCCAGGTGTTTCTGGGTCCAGAGTCCTGACTCTGGAGAAACAAAGGGCAGTCAGTCTGCAGACAGCCTCTCTGGCTGTCGGGTCACTGGGCCACCCGGCCCGGCTGAAAGTGCCCCCATGGCAAGCTGAAGGCAGAATTCAGCCCACTCTGTGAGAGGAGGCAATTTCAGCAAGTGAATCAGAGGGGCCCAGTAACAACCCCTTTCCTCTGGGCACGTCCTTGACTTTCCGCAAACCCCGTGTCCGAACCTGGAGGCTTGGCCAGGGATGCACACGAGGGTTCCGCTGGTGCTCCGGCGCCCTCTTGTGGACGTCGGCTCTAATAGCCACTCTCAGCCCTTCTTCCCTGCGGAGCCCCGGGGGCGGCCCTGGCCTTGGGCACCTGGCAGCCTGATTGCCTTCCCCTTCTCCCTCTTAGCACAATGAAGTGCCCTACAAATGGGGCTATTTTCTCTCTCAAAGTTTCCCAGAGTACTATACCTCCCTACCGCACCCCACCACTTTAAATTAAATAGCCCGGAACTTTCCAGGAGGTCACTTGGCTAAGACTCCACCGCTTTCACTGCAGGGGGCACGGGTTTCCTCCCTCGTCATGGAACTCAGAATAAGAGCCTACATGCCACACGGCATGGCCAAAAATAAATAAACAAACAAATGAATAAATACTCCCCTGAAGTCACTGATGTACCGGCCTTGAACTCAATCACCTCCCTTTTAATCCAGCTGACCTGGCTTTAGGTCACTTTTCCCCACGCCGGGTTGTGGAAACAGAAGGAAGACGATCAGATAGAAAGCGAAGACAAACGTTTGCGGAGAACTCTCCAGAGAACGAGAGGGCACAGGGATGAGCAAAGCCCGCCCAGCAAATATCCAGCCTTTTACAGGCTCCAGGTTCAGGAAAACCAGCCCCGTTTTCCAGATGCCAACACCCACAGAGGCCAACAGCTTAAAAAGCTGCAAGCCCGAATCAAGGCACGTATTTCTGGGTCCAGAGTCCTGACTCTGGAGAAACAAAGGGCAATCAGTCTACAGGCAACCTGTCTGGCCGTCTGACCACTGGGCCACAACCTGGCTGGAAGTGTCCCCATCGGAAGCTGAAGGCAGACCACTGCCCCCCTGTGCGGCGAGGCAATTTCAACCGGTGAATCAGAGGGGCCCGTAACCAACCCCTTTGCTCTGGGCACGTCCTTGCGGTTCTGCTAACCCCATCTCCAACCCCATCTCAAACCCGGGAATTTTGGCCAGGGATACACAAGTGGGCTCCGCTGGTGCTCCGGCGCCCTCTTGTGGCCCTCGTCTCTAATAGCATCTTACAGCCCTTCCTCCTGCCTCCCTTGCCAGCTCTGGGGGCAGAACAGGTCCAGGGCGCCTGCCCGCCTGATTTCCTTTCCCCTCTCCCTCTTATCACAATGAAGTGCCCTAGGGATGACGATATTTTCTCTCTCCAAGTCTCCCAGCGTAGTCCTCCCTTCCTATCACATCCTACTACTTTAATCAGCCCAGGACTTCCCTGGTCCTCCAGTGGTTTAGACTCCCTTCTTCCACCGCAGGGCGCCTGGGTTTGATCCTTGGTCGGGGAACTAAGATCCTACATGCCACACGGCATGCCCAAATATAAATAAATAAATAAATGGGCCCACTGCATTTACCGATGTACCACCGGGGTCTAAATCAATCATCTCCCACATACTTCAAGTGACCTGGCTTTAGGTCAGGTTACCCCAGGCAGAGTTGTGGACACAGAAGGAAGAGGATCAGATGGAAAGGGAAGACAAACTTTTGGAGAGAACCCTCGGGAAAAAGAAAGGGCACAGGGATGAGCGCAGCCCGCCAGCAAACACCAGGGTTTTTACAGGCTCCAGGTTCAGGACGACGGCCCCGTTTTCCAGATGCCAACACACACAGAGACCAGCAGCTTAAAAGCTGGAAGCCCAAGTCAAGCCAGGTGTTTCTGGGTCCAGAGTCCTGACTCTGGAGAAACAAAGGGCAGTCAGTCTGCAGACAGCCTCTCTGGCTGTCGGGTCACTGGGCCACCCGGCCCGGCTGAAAGTGCCCCCATGGCAAGCTGAAGGCAGAATTCAGCCCACTCTGTGAGAGGAGGCAATTTCAGCAAGTGAATCAGAGGGGCCCAGTAACAACCCCTTTCCTCTGGGCACGTCCTTGACTTTCCGCAAACCCCGTGTCCGAACCTGGAGGCTTGGCCAGGGATGCACAACGAGGGTTCCGCTGGTGCTCCGGCGCCCTCTTGTGGACGTCGGCTCTAATAGCCACTCTCAGCCCTTCTTCCCTGCGGAGCCCCGGGGGCGGCCCTGGCCTTGGGCACCTGGCAGCCTGCTTGCCTTCCCCTTCTCCCTCTTAGCACAATGAAGTGCCCTACAAATGGGGCTATTTTCTCTCTCAAAGTTTCCCAGAGTACTATACCTCCCTACCGCACCCCACCACTTTAAATTAAATAGCCCGGAACTTTCCAGGAGGTCACTTGGCTAAGACTCCACCGCTTTCACTGCAGGGGGCACGGGTTTCCTCCCTCGTCATGGAACTCAGAATAAGAGCCTACATGCCACACGGCATGGCCAAAAATAAATAAACAAACAAATGAATAAATACTCCCCTGAAGTCACTGATGTACCGGCCTTGAACTCAATCACCTCCCTTTTAATCCAGCTGACCTGGCTTTAGGTCACTTTTCCCCACGCCGGGTTGTGGAAACAGAAGGAAGACGATCAGATAGAAAGCGAAGACAAACGTTTGCGGAGAACTCTCCAGAGAACGAGAGGGCACAGGGATGAGCAAAGCCCGCCCAGCAAATATCCAGCCTTTTACAGGCTCCAGGTTCAGGAAAACCAGCCCCGTTTTCCAGATGCCAACACCCACAGAGGCCAACAGCTTAAAAAGCTGCAAGCCCGAATCAAGGCACGTATTTCTGGGTCCAGAGTCCTGACTCTGGAGAAACAAAGGGCAATCAGTCTACAGGCAACCTGTCTGGCCGTCTGACCACTGGGCCACAACCTGGCTGGAAGTGTCCCCATCGGAAGCTGAAGGCAGACCACTGCCCCCCTGTGCGGCGAGGCAATTTCAACCGGTGAATCAGAGGGGCCCGTAACCAACCCCTTTGCTCTGGGCACGTCCTTGCGGTTCTGCTAACCCCATCTCCAACCCCATCTCAAACCCGGGAATTTTGGCCAGGGATACACAAGTGGGCTCCGCTGGTGCTCCGGCGCCCTCTTGTGGCCCTCGTCTCTAATAGCATCTTACAGCCCTTCCTCCTGCCTCCCTTGCCAGCTCTGGGGGCAGAACAGGTCCAGGGCGCCTGCCCGCCTGATTTCCTTTCCCCTCTCCCTCTTATCACAATGAAGTGCCCTAGGGATGACGATATTTTCTCTCTCCAAGTCTCCCAGCGTAGTCCTCCCTTCCTATCACATCCTACTACTTTAATCAGCCCAGGACTTCCCTGGTCCTCCAGTGGTTTAGACTCCCTTCTTCCACCGCAGGGCGCCTGGGTTTGATCCTTGGTCGGGGAACTAAGATCCTACATGCCACACGGCATGCCCAAATATAAATAAATAAATAAATGGGCCCACTGCATTTACCGATGTACCACCGGGGTCTAAATCAATCATCTCCCACATACTTCAAGTGACCTGGCTTTAGGTCAGGTTACCCCAGGCAGAGTTGTGGACACAGAAGGAAGAGGATCAGATGGAAAGGGAAGACAAACTTTTGGAGAGAACCCTCGGGAAAAAGAAAGGGCACAGGGATGAGCGCAGCCCGCCAGCAAACACCAGGGTTTTTACAGGCTCCAGGTTCAGGACGACGGCCCCGTTTTCCAGATGCCAACACACACAGAGACCAGCAGCTTAAAAGCTGGAAGCCCAAGTCAAGCCAGGTGTTTCTGGGTCCAGAGTCCTGACTCTGGAGAAACAAAGGGCAGTCAGTCTGCAGACAGCCTCTCTGGCTGTCGGGTCACTGGGCCACCCGGCCCGGCTGAAAGTGCCCCCATGGCAAGCTGAAGGCAGAATTCAGCCCACTCTGTGAGAGGAGGCAATTTCAGCAAGTGAATCAGAGGGGCCCAGTAACAACCCCTTTCCTCTGGGCACGTCCTTGACTTTCCGCAAACCCCGTGTCCGAACCTGGAGGCTTGGCCAGGGATGCACAACGAGGGTTCCGCTGGTGCTCCGGCGCCCTCTTGTGGACGTCGGCTCTAATAGCCACTCTCAGCCCTTCTTCCCTGCGGAGCCCCGGGGGCGGCCCTGGCCTTGGGCACCTGGCAGCCTGCTTGCCTTCCCCTTCTCCCTCTTAGCACAATGAAGTGCCCTACAAATGGGGCTATTTTCTCTCTCAAAGTTTCCCAGAGTACTATACCTCCCTACCGCACCCCACCACTTTAAATTAAATAGCCCGGAACTTTCCAGGAGGTCACTTGGCTAAGACTCCACCGCTTTCACTGCAGGGGGCACGGGTTTCCTCCCTCGTCATGGAACTCAGAATAAGAGCCTACATGCCACACGGCATGGCCAAAAATAAATAAACAAACAAATGAATAAATACTCCCCTGAAGTCACTGATGTACCGGCCTTGAACTCAATCACCTCCCTTTTAATCCAGCTGACCTGGCTTTAGGTCACTTTTCCCCACGCCGGGTTGTGGAAACAGAAGGAAGACGATCAGATAGAAAGCGAAGACAAACGTTTGCGGAGAACTCTCCAGAGAACGAGAGGGCACAGGGATGAGCAAAGCCCGCCCAGCAAATATCCAGCCTTTTACAGGCTCCAGGTTCAGGAAAACCAGCCCCGTTTTCCAGATGCCAACACCCACAGAGGCCAACAGCTTAAAAAGCTGCAAGCCCGAATCAAGGCACGTATTTCTGGGTCCAGAGTCCTGACTCTGGAGAAACAAAGGGCAATCAGTCTACAGGCAACCTGTCTGGCCGTCTGACCACTGGGCCACAACCTGGCTGGAAGTGTCCCCATCGGAAGCTGAAGGCAGACCACTGCCCCCCTGTGTGGCGAGGCAATTTCAACCGGTGAATCAGAGGGGCCCGTAACCAACCCCTTTGCTCTGGGCACGTCCTTGCGGTTCTGCTAACTCCATCTCCAACCCCATCTCAAACCCGGGAATTTTGGCCAGGGATACACAAGTGGGCTCCGCTGGTGCTCCGGCGCCCTCTTGTGGCCCTCGTCTCTAATAGCATCTTACAGCCCTTCCTCCTGCCTCCCTTGCCAGCTCTGGGGGCAGAACAGGTCCAGGGCGCCTGCCCGCCTGATTTCCTTTCCCCTCTCCCTCTTATCACAATGAAGTGCCCTAGGGATGACGATATTTTCTCTCTCCAAGTCTCCCAGCGTAGTCCTCCCTTCCTATCACATCCTACTACTTTAATCAGCCCAGGACTTCCCTGGTCCTCCAGTGGTTTAGACTCCCTTCTTCCACTGCAGGGCGCCTGGGTTTGATCCTTGGTCGGGGAACTAAGATCCTACATGCCACACGGCATGCCCAAATATAAATAAATGGGCCCACTGCATTTACCGATGTACCACCGGGGTCTAAATCAATCATCTCCCACATACTTCAAGTGACCTGGCTTTAGGTCAGGTTACCCCAGGCAGAGTTGTGGACACAGAAGGAAGAGGATCAGATGGAAAGGGAAGACAAACTTTTGGAGAGAACCCTCGGGAAAAAGAAAGGGCACAGGGATGAGCGCAGCCCGCCAGCAAACACCAGGGTTTTTACAGGCTCCAGGTTCAGGACGACGGCCCCGTTTTCCAGATGCCAACACACACAGAGACCAGCAGCTTAAAAGCTGGAAGCCCAAGTCAAGCCAGGTGTTTCTGGGTCCAGAGTCCTGACTCTGGAGAAACAAAGGGCAGTCAGTCTGCAGACAGCCTCTCTGGCTGTCGGGTCACTGGGCCACCCGGCCCGGCTGAAAGTGCCCCCATGGCAAGCTGAAGGCAGAATTCAGCCCACTCTGTGAGAGGAGGCAATTTCAGCAAGTGAATCAGAGGGGCCCAGTAACAACCCCTTTCCTCTGGGCACGTCCTTGACTTTCCGCAAACCCCGTGTCCGAACCTGGAGGCTTGGCCAGGGATGCACACGAGGGTACCGCTGGTGCTCCGGCGCCCTCTTGTGGACGTCGGCTCTAATAGCCACTCTCAGCCCTTCTTCCCTGCGGAGCCCCGGGGGCGGCCCTGGCCTTGGGCACCTGGCAGCCTGATTGCCTTCCCCTTCTCCCTCTTAGCACAATGAAGTGCCCTACAAATGGGGCTATTTTCTCTCTCAAAGTTTCCCAGAGTACTATACCTCCCTACCGCACCCCACCACTTTAAATTAAATAGCCCGGAACTTTCCAGGAGGTCACTTGGCTAAGACTCCACCGCTTTCACTGCAGGGGGCACGGGTTTCCTCCCTCGTCATGGAACTCAGAATAAGAGCCTACATGCCACACGGCATGGCCAAAAATAAATAAACAAACAAATAAATAAATACTCCCCTGAAGTCACTGATGTACCGGCCTTGAACTCAATCACCTCCCTTTTAATCCAGCTGACCTGGCTTTAGGTCACTTTTCCCCACGCCGGGCTGTGGAAACAGAAGGAAGACGATCAGATAGAAAGCGAAGACAAACGTTTGCGGAGAACTCTCCAGAGAACGAGAGGGCACAGGGATGAGCAAAGCCCGCCCAGCAAATATCCAGCCTTTTACAGGCTCCAGGTTCAGGAAAACCAGCCCCGTTTTCCAGATGCCAACACCCACAGAGGCCAACAGCTTAAAAAGCTGCAAGCCCGAATCAAGGCACGTATTTCTGGGTCCAGAGTCCTGACTCTGGAGAAACAAAGGGCAATCAGTCTACAGGCAACCTGTCTGGCCGTCTGACCACTGGGCCACAACCTGGCTGGAAGTGTCCCCATCGGAAGCTGAAGGCAGACCACTGCCCCCCTGTGCGGCGAGGCAATTTCAACCGGTGAATCAGAGGGGCCCGTAACCAACCCCTTTGCTCTGGGCACGTCCTTGCGGTTCTGCTAACCCCATCTCCAACCCCATCTCAAACCCGGGAATTTTGGCCAGGGATACACAAGTGGGCTCCGCTGGTGCTCCGGCGCCCTCTTGTGGCCCTCGTCTCTAATAGCATCTTACAGCCCTTCCTCCTGCCTCCCTTGCCAGCTCTGGGGGCAGAACAGGTCCAGGGCGCCTGCCCGCCTGATTTCCTTTCCCCTCTCCCTCTTATCACAATGAAGTGCCCTAGGGATGACGATATTTTCTCTCTCCAAGTCTCCCAGCGTAGTCCTCCCTTCCTATCACATCCTACTACTTTAATCAGCCCAGGACTTCCCTGGTCCTCCAGTGGTTTAGACTCCCTTCTTCCACCGCAGGGCGCCTGGGTTTGATCCTTGGTCGGGGAACTAAGATCCTACATGCCACACGGCATGCCCAAATATAAATAAATAAATAAATGGGCCCACTGCATTTACCGATGTACCACCGGGGTCTAAATCAATCATCTCCCACATACTTCAAGTGACCTGGCTTTAGGTCAGGTTACCCCAGGCAGAGTTGTGGACACAGAAGGAAGAGGATCAGATGGAAAGGGAAGACAAACTTTTGGAGAGAACCCTCGGGAAAAAGAAAGGGCACAGGGATGAGCGCAGCCCGCCAGCAAACACCAGGGTTTTTACAGGCTCCAGGTTCAGGACGACGGCCCCGTTTTCCAGATGCCAACACACACAGAGACCAGCAGCTTAAAAGCTGGAAGCCCAAGTCAAGCCAGGTGTTTCTGGGTCCAGAGTCCTGACTCTGGAGAAACAAAGGGCAGTCAGTCTGCAGACAGCCTCTCTGGCTGTCGGGTCACTGGGCCACCCGGCCCGGCTGAAAGTGCCCCCATGGCAAGCTGAAGGCAGAATTCAGCCCACTCTGTGAGAGGAGGCAATTTCAGCAAGTGAATCAGAGGGGCCCAGTAACAACCCCTTTCCTCTGGGCACGTCCTTGACTTTCCGCAAACCCCGTGTCCGAACCTGGAGGCTTGGCCAGGGATGCACAACGAGGGTTCCGCTGGTGCTCCGGCGCCCTCTTGTGGACGTCGGCTCTAATAGCCACTCTCAGCCCTTCTTCCCTGCGGAGCCCCGGGGGCGGCCCTGGCCTTGGGCACCTGGCAGCCTGCTTGCCTTCCCCTTCTCCCTCTTAGCACAATGAAGTGCCCTACAAATGGGGCTATTTTCTCTCTCAAAGTTTCCCAGAGTACTATACCTCCCTACCGCACCCCACCACTTTAAATTAAATAGCCCGGAACTTTCCAGGAGGTCACTTGGCTAAGACTCCACCGCTTTCACTGCAGGGGGCACGGGTTTCCTCCCTCGTCATGGAACTCAGAATAAGAGCCTACATGCCACACGGCATGGCCAAAAATAAATAAACAAACAAATGAATAAATACTCCCCTGAAGTCACTGATGTACCGGCCTTGAACTCAATCACCTCCCTTTTAATCCAGCTGACCTGGCTTTAGGTCACTTTTCCCCACGCCGGGTTGTGGAAACAGAAGGAAGACGATCAGATAGAAAGCGAAGACAAACGTTTGCGGAGAACTCTCCAGAGAACGAGAGGGCACAGGGATGAGCAAAGCCCGCCCAGCAAATATCCAGCCTTTTACAGGCTCCAGGTTCAGGAAAACCAGCCCCGTTTTCCAGATGCCAACACCCACAGAGGCCAACAGCTTAAAAAGCTGCAAGCCCGAATCAAGGCACGTATTTCTGGGTCCAGAGTCCTGACTCTGGAGAAACAAAGGGCAATCAGTCTACAGGCAACCTGTCTGGCCGTCTGACCACTGGGCCACAACCTGGCTGGAAGTGTCCCCATCGGAAGCTGAAGGCAGACCACTGCCCCCCTGTGCGGCGAGGCAATTTCAACCGGTGAATCAGAGGGGCCCGTAACCAACCCCTTTGCTCTGGGCACGTCCTTGCGGTTCTGCTAACCCCATCTCCAACCCCATCTCAAACCCGGGAATTTTGGCCAGGGATACACAAGTGGGCTCCGCTGGTGCTCCGGCGCCCTCTTGTGGCCCTCGTCTCTAATAGCATCTTACAGCCCTTCCTCCTGCCTCCCTTGCCAGCTCTGGGGGCAGAACAGGTCCAGGGCGCCTGCCCGCCTGATTTCCTTTCCCCTCTCCCTCTTATCACAATGAAGTGCCCTAGGGATGACGATATTTTCTCTCTCCAAGTCTCCCAGCGTAGTCCTCCCTTCCTATCACATCCTACTACTTTAATCAGCCCAGGACTTCCCTGGTCCTCCAGTGGTTTAGACTCCCTTCTTCCACCGCAGGGCGCCTGGGTTTGATCCTTGGTCGGGGAACTAAGATCCTACATGCCACACGGCATGCCCAAATATAAATAAATAAATAAATGGGCCCACTGCATTTACCGATGTACCACCGGGGTCTAAATCAATCATCTCCCACATACTTCAAGTGACCTGGCTTTAGGTCAGGTTACCCCAGGCAGAGTTGTGGACACAGAAGGAAGAGGATCAGATGGAAAGGGAAGACAAACTTTTGGAGAGAACCCTCGGGAAAAAGAAAGGGCACAGGGATGAGCGCAGCCCGCCAGCAAACACCAGGGTTTTTACAGGCTCCAGGTTCAGGACGACGGCCCCGTTTTCCAGATGCCAACACACACAGAGACCAGCAGCTTAAAAGCTGGAAGCCCAAGTCAAGCCAGGTGTTTCTGGGTCCAGAGTCCTGACTCTGGAGAAACAAAGGGCAGTCAGTCTGCAGACAGCCTCTCTGGCTGTCGGGTCACTGGGCCACCCGGCCCGGCTGAAAGTGCCCCCATGGCAAGCTGAAGGCAGAATTCAGCCCACTCTGTGAGAGGAGGCAATTTCAGCAAGTGAATCAGAGGGGCCCAGTAACAACCCCTTTCCTCTGGGCACGTCCTTGACTTTCCGCAAACCCCGTGTCCGAACCTGGAGGCTTGGCCAGGGATGCACAACGAGGGTTCCGCTGGTGCTCCGGCGCCCTCTTGTGGACGTCGGCTCTAATAGCCACTCTCAGCCCTTCTTCCCTGCGGAGCCCCGGGGGCGGCCCTGGCCTTGGGCACCTGGCAGCCTGCTTGCCTTCCCCTTCTCCCTCTTAGCACAATGAAGTGCCCTACAAATGGGGCTATTTTCTCTCTCAAAGTTTCCCAGAGTACTATACCTCCCTACCGCACCCCACCACTTTAAATTAAATAGCCCGGAACTTTCCAGGAGGTCACTTGGCTAAGACTCCACCGCTTTCACTGCAGGGGGCACGGGTTTCCTCCCTCGTCATGGAACTCAGAATAAGAGCCTACATGCCACACGGCATGGCCAAAAATAAATAAACAAACAAATGAATAAATACTCCCCTGAAGTCACTGATGTACCGGCCTTGAACTCAATCACCTCCCTTTTAATCCAGCTGACCTGGCTTTAGGTCACTTTTCCCCACGCCGGGTTGTGGAAACAGAAGGAAGACGATCAGATAGAAAGCGAAGACAAACGTTTGCGGAGAACTCTCCAGAGAACGAGAGGGCACAGGGATGAGCAAAGCCCGCCCAGCAAATATCCAGCCTTTTACAGGCTCCAGGTTCAGGAAAACCAGCCCCGTTTTCCAGATGCCAACACCCACAGAGGCCAACAGCTTAAAAAGCTGCAAGCCCGAATCAAGGCACGTATTTCTGGGTCCAGAGTCCTGACTCTGGAGAAACAAAGGGCAATCAGTCTACAGGCAACCTGTCTGGCCGTCTGACCACTGGGCCACAACCTGGCTGGAAGTGTCCCCATCGGAAGCTGAAGGCAGACCACTGCCCCCCTGTGCGGCGAGGCAATTTCAACCGGTGAATCAGAGGGGCCCGTAACCAACCCCTTTGCTCTGGGCACGTCCTTGCGGTTCTGCTAACCCCATCTCCAACCCCATCTCAAACCCGGGAATTTTGGCCAGGGATACACAAGTGGGCTCCGCTGGTGCTCCGGCGCCCTCTTGTGGCCCTCGTCTCTAATAGCATCTTACAGCCCTTCCTCCTGCCTCCCTTGCCAGCTCTGGGGGCAGAACAGGTCCAGGGCGCCTGCCCGCCTGATTTCCTTTCCCCTCTCCCTCTTATCACAATGAAGTGCCCTAGGGATGACGATATTTTCTCTCTCCAAGTCTCCCAGCGTAGTCCTCCCTTCCTATCACATCCTACTACTTTAATCAGCCCAGGACTTCCCTGGTCCTCCAGTGGTTTAGACTCCCTTCTTCCACCGCAGGGCGCCTGGGTTTGATCCTTGGTCGGGGAACTAAGATCCTACATGCCACACGGCATGCCCAAATATAAATAAATAAATAAATGGGCCCACTGCATTTACCGATGTACCACCGGGGTCTAAATCAATCATCTCCCACATACTTCAAGTGACCTGGCTTTAGGTCAGGTTACCCCAGGCAGAGTTGTGGACACAGAAGGAAGAGGATCAGATGGAAAGGGAAGACAAACTTTTGGAGAGAACCCTCGGGAAAAAGAAAGGGCACAGGGATGAGCGCAGCCCGCCAGCAAACACCAGGGTTTTTACAGGCTCCAGGTTCAGGACGACGGCCCCGTTTTCCAGATGCCAACACACACAGAGACCAGCAGCTTAAAAGCTGGAAGCCCAAGTCAAGCCAGGTGTTTCTGGGTCCAGAGTCCTGACTCTGGAGAAACAAAGGGCAGTCAGTCTGCAGACAGCCTCTCTGGCTGTCGGGTCACTGGGCCACCCGGCCCGGCTGAAAGTGCCCCCATGGCAAGCTGAAGGCAGAATTCAGCCCACTCTGTGAGAGGAGGCAATTTCAGCAAGTGAATCAGAGGGGCCCAGTAACAACCCCTTTCCTCTGGGCACGTCCTTGACTTTCCGCAAACCCCGTGTCCGAACCTGGAGGCTTGGCCAGGGATGCACACGAGGGTTCCGCTGGTGCTCCGGCGCCCTCTTGTGGACGTCGGCTCTAATAGCCACTCTCAGCCCTTCTTCCCTGCGGAGCCCCGGGGGCGGCCCTGGCCTTGGGCACCTGGCAGCCTGATTGCCTTCCCCTTCTCCCTCTTAGCACAATGAAGTGCCCTACAAATGGGGCTATTTTCTCTCTCAAAGTTTCCCAGAGTACTATACCTCCCTACCGCACCCCACCACTTTAAATTAAATAGCCCGGAACTTTCCAGGAGGTCACTTGGCTAAGACTCCACCGCTTTCACTGCAGGGGGCACGGGTTTCCTCCCTCGTCATGGAACTCAGAATAAGAGCCTACATGCCACACGGCATGGCCAAAAATAAATAAACAAACAAATAAATAAATACTCCCCTGAAGTCACTGATGTACCGGCCTTGAACTCAATCACCTCCCTTTTAATCCAGCTGACCTGGCTTTAGGTCACTTTTCCCCACGCCGGGTTGTGGAAACAGAAGGAAGACGATCAGATAGAAAGCGAAGACAAACGTTTGCGGAGAACTCTCCAGAGAACGAGAGGGCACAGGGATGAGCAAAGCCCGCCCAGCAAATATCCAGCCTTTTACAGGCTCCAGGTTCAGGAAAACCAGCCCCGTTTTCCAGATGCCAACACCCTCAGAGGCCAACAGCTTAAAAAGCTGCAAGCCCGAATCAAGGCACGTATTTCTGGGTCCAGAGTCCTGACTCTGGAGAAACAAAGGGCAATCAGTCTACAGGCAACCTGTCTGGCCGTCTGACCACTGGGCCACAACCTGGCTGGAAGTGTCCCCATCGGAAGCTGAAGGCAGACCACTGCCCCCCTGTGCGGCGAGGCAATTTCAACCGGTGAATCAGAGGGGCCCGTAACCAACCCCTTTGCTCTGGGCACGTCCTTGCGGTTCTGCTAACTCCATCTCCAACCCCATCTCAAACCCGGGAATTTTGGCCAGGGATACACAAGTGGGCTCCGCTGGTGCTCCGGCGCCCTCTTGTGGCCCTCGTCTCTAATAGCATCTTACAGCCCTTCCTCCTGCCTCCCTTGCCAGCTCTGGGGGCAGAACAGGTCCAGGGCGCCTGCCCGCCTGATTTCCTTTCCCCTCTCCCTCTTATCACAATGAAGTGCCCTAGGGATGACGATATTTTCTCTCTCCAAGTCTCCCAGCGTAGTCCTCCCTTCCTATCACATCCTACTACTTTAATCAGCCCAGGACTTCCCTGGTCCTCCAGTGGTTTAGACTCCCTTCTTCCACTGCAGGGCGCCTGGGTTTGATCCTTGGTCGGGGAACTAAGATCCTACATGCCACACGGCATGCCCAAATATAAATAAATGGGCCCACTGCATTTACCGATGTACCACCGGGGTCTAAATCAATCATCTCCCACATACTTCAAGTGACCTGGCTTTAGGTCAGGTTACCCCAGGCAGAGTTGTGGACACAGAAGGAAGAGGATCAGATGGAAAGGGAAGACAAACTTTTGGAGAGAACCCTCGGGAAAAAGAAAGGGCACAGGGATGAGCGCAGCCCGCCAGCAAACACCAGGGTTTTTACAGGCTCCAGGTTCAGGACGACGGCCCCGTTTTCCAGATGCCAACACACACAGAGACCAGCAGCTTAAAAGCTGGAAGCCCAAGTCAAGCCAGGTGTTTCTGGGTCCAGAGTCCTGACTCTGGAGAAACAAAGGGCAGTCAGTCTGCAGACAGCCTCTCTGGCTGTCGGGTCACTGGGCCACCCGGCCCGGCTGAAAGTGCCCCCATGGCAAGCTGAAGGCAGAATTCAGCCCACTCTGTGAGAGGAGGCAATTTCAGCAAGTGAATCAGAGGGGCCCAGTAACAACCCCTTTCCTCTGGGCACGTCCTTGACTTTCCGCAAACCCCGTGTCCGAACCTGGAGGCTTGGCCAGGGATGCACACGAGGGTACCGCTGGTGCTCCGGCGCCCTCTTGTGGACGTCGGCTCTAATAGCCACTCTCAGCCCTTCTTCCCTGCGGAGCCCCGGGGGCGGCCCTGGCCTTGGGCACCTGGCAGCCTGATTGCCTTCCCCTTCTCCCTCTTAGCACAATGAAGTGCCCTACAAATGGGGCTATTTTCTCTCTCAAAGTTTCCCAGAGTACTATACCTCCCTACCGCACCCCACCACTTTAAATTAAATAGCCCGGAACTTTCCAGGAGGTCACTTGGCTAAGACTCCACCGCTTTCACTGCAGGGGGCACGGGTTTCCTCCCTCGTCATGGAACTCAGAATAAGAGCCTACATGCCACACGGCATGGCCAAAAATAAATAAACAAACAAATAAATAAATACTCCCCTGAAGTCACTGATGTACCGGCCTTGAACTCAATCACCTCCCTTTTAATCCAGCTGACCTGGCTTTAGGTCACTTTTCCCCACGCCGGGTTGTGGAAACAGAAGGAAGACGATCAGATAGAAAGCGAAGACAAACGTTTGCGGAGAACTCTCCAGAGAACGAGAGGGCACAGGGATGAGCAAAGCCCGCCCAGCAAATATCCAGCCTTTTACAGGCTCCAGGTTCAGGAAAACCAGCCCCGTTTTCCAGATGCCAACACCCACAGAGGCCAACAGCTTAAAAAGCTGCAAGCCCGAATCAAGGCACGTATTTCTGGGTCCAGAGTCCTGACTCTGGAGAAACAAAGGGCAATCAGTCTACAGGCAACCTGTCTGGCCGTCTGACCACTGGGCCACAACCTGGCTGGAAGTGTCCCCATCGGAAGCTGAAGGCAGACCACTGCCCCCCTGTGCGGCGAGGCAATTTCAACCGGTGAATCAGAGGGGCCCGTAACCAACCCCTTTGCTCTGGGCACGTCCTTGCGGTTCTGCTAACCCCATCTCCAACCCCATCTCAAACCCGGGAATTTTGGCCAGGGATACACAAGTGGGCTCCGCTGGTGCTCCGGCGCCCTCTTGTGGCCCTCGTCTCTAATAGCATCTTACAGCCCTTCCTCCTGCCTCCCTTGCCAGCTCTGGGGGCAGAACAGGTCCAGGGCGCCTGCCCGCCTGATTTCCTTTCCCCTCTCCCTCTTATCACAATGAAGTGCCCTAGGGATGACGATATTTTCTCTCTCCAAGTCTCCCAGCGTAGTCCTCCCTTCCTATCACATCCTACTACTTTAATCAGCCCAGGACTTCCCTGGTCCTCCAGTGGTTTAGACTCCCTTCTTCCACCGCAGGGCGCCTGGGTTTGATCCTTGGTCGGGGAACTAAGATCCTACATGCCACACGGCATGCCCAAATATAAATAAATAAATAAATGGGCCCACTGCATTTACCGATGTACCACCGGGGTCTAAATCAATCATCTCCCACATACTTCAAGTGACCTGGCTTTAGGTCAGGTTACCCCAGGCAGAGTTGTGGACACAGAAGGAAGAGGATCAGATGGAAAGGGAAGACAAACTTTTGGAGAGAACCCTCGGGAAAAAGAAAGGGCACAGGGATGAGCGCAGCCCGCCAGCAAACACCAGGGTTTTTACAGGCTCCAGGTTCAGGACGACGGCCCCGTTTTCCAGATGCCAACACACACAGAGACCAGCAGCTTAAAAGCTGGAAGCCCAAGTCAAGCCAGGTGTTTCTGGGTCCAGAGTCCTGACTCTGGAGAAACAAAGGGCAGTCAGTCTGCAGACAGCCTCTCTGGCTGTCGGGTCACTGGGCCACCCGGCCCGGCTGAAAGTGCCCCCATGGCAAGCTGAAGGCAGAATTCAGCCCACTCTGTGAGAGGAGGCAATTTCAGCAAGTGAATCAGAGGGGCCCAGTAACAACCCCTTTCCTCTGGGCACGTCCTTGACTTTCCGCAAACCCCGTGTCCGAACCTGGAGGCTTGGCCAGGGATGCACACGAGGGTTCCGCTGGTGCTCCGGCGCCCTCTTGTGGACGTCGGCTCTAATAGCCACTCTCAGCCCTTCTTCCCTGCGGAGCCCCGGGGGCGGCCCTGGCCTTGGGCACCTGGCAGCCTGATTGCCTTCCCCTTCTCCCTCTTAGCACAATGAAGTGCCCTACAAATGGGGCTATTTTCTCTCTCAAAGTTTCCCAGAGTACTATACCTCCCTACCGCACCCCACCACTTTAAATTAAATAGCCCGGAACTTTCCAGGAGGTCACTTGGCTAAGACTCCACCGCTTTCACTGCAGGGGGCACGGGTTTCCTCCCTCGTCATGGAACTCAGAATAAGAGCCTACATGCCACACGGCATGGCCAAAAATAAATAAACAAACAAATAAATAAATACTCCCCTGAAGTCACTGATGTACCGGCCTTGAACTCAATCACCTCCCTTTTAATCCAGCTGACCTGGCTTTAGGTCACTTTTCCCCACGCCGGGTTGTGGAAACAGAAGGAAGACGATCAGATAGAAAGCGAAGACAAACGTTTGCGGAGAACTCTCCAGAGAACGAGAGGGCACAGGGATGAGCAAAGCCCGCCCAGCAAATATCCAGCCTTTTACAGGCTCCAGGTTCAGGAAAACCAGCCCCGTTTTCCAGATGCCAACACCCACAGAGGCCAACAGCTTAAAAAGCTGCAAGCCCGAATCAAGGCACGTATTTCTGGGTCCAGAGTCCTGACTCTGGAGAAACAAAGGGCAATCAGTCTACAGGCAACCTGTCTGGCCGTCTGACCACTGGGCCACAACCTGGCTGGAAGTGTCCCCATCGGAAGCTGAAGGCAGACCACTGCCCCCCTGTGCGGCGAGGCAATTTCAACCGGTGAATCAGAGGGGCCCGTAACCAACCCCTTTGCTCTGGGCACGTCCTTGCGGTTCTGCTAACCCCATCTCCAACCCCATCTCAAACCCGGGAATTTTGGCCAGGGATACACAAGTGGGCTCCGCTGGTGCTCCGGCGCCCTCTTGTGGCCCTTGTCTCTAATAGCATCTTACAGCCCTTCCTCCTGCCTCCCTTGCCAGCTCTGGGGGCAGAACAGGTCCAGGGCGCCTGCCCGCCTGATTTCCTTTCCCCTCTCCCTCTTATCACAATGAAGTGCCCTAGGGATGACGATATTTTCTCTCTCCAAGTCTCCCAGCGTAGTCCTCCCTTCCTATCACATCCTACTACTTTAATCAGCCCAGGACTTCCCTGGTCCTCCAGTGGTTTAGACTCCCTTCTTCCACCGCAGGGCGCCTGGGTTTGATCCTTGGTCGGGGAACTAAGATCCTACATGCCACACGGCATGCCCAAATATAAATAAATAAATAAATGGGCCCACTGCATTTACCGATGTACCACCGGGGTCTAAATCAATCATCTCCCACATACTTCAAGTGACCTGGCTTTAGGTCAGGTTACCCCAGGCAGAGTTGTGGACACAGAAGGAAGAGGATCAGATGGAAAGGGAAGACAAACTTTTGGAGAGAACCCTCGGGAAAAAGAAAGGGCACAGGGATGAGCGCAGCCCGCCAGCAAACACCAGGGTTTTTACAGGCTCCAGGTTCAGGACGACGGCCCCGTTTTCCAGATGCCAACACACACAGAGACCAGCAGCTTAAAAGCTGGAAGCCCAAGTCAAGCCAGGTGTTTCTGGGTCCAGAGTCCTGACTCTGGAGAAACAAAGGGCAGTCAGTCTGCAGACAGCCTCTCTGGCTGTCGGGTCACTGGGCCACCCGGCCCGGCTGAAAGTGCCCCCATGGCAAGCTGAAGGCAGAATTCAGCCCACTCTGTGAGAGGAGGCAATTTCAGCAAGTGAATCAGAGGGGCCCAGTAACAACCCCTTTCCTCTGGGCACGTCCTTGACTTTCCGCAAACCCCGTGTCCGAACCTGGAGGCTTGGCCAGGGATGCACACGAGGGTTCCGCTGGTGCTCCGGCGCCCTCTTGTGGATGTCGGCTCTAATAGCCACTCTCAGCCCTTCTTCCCTGCGGAGCCCCGGGGGCGGCCCTGGCCTTGGGCACCTGGCAGCCTGATTGCCTTCCCCTTCTCCCTCTTAGCACAATGAAGTGCCCTACAAATGGGGCTATTTTCTCTCTCAAAGTTTCCCAGAGTACTATACCTCCCTACCGCACCCCACCACTTTAAATTAAATAGCCCGGAACTTTCCAGGAGGTCACTTGGCTAAGACTCCACCGCTTTCACTGCAGGGGGCACGGGTTTCCTCCCTCGTCATGGAACTCAGAATAAGAGCCTACATGCCACACGGCATGGCCAAAAATAAATAAACAAACAAATAAATAACTACTCCCCTGAAGTCACTGATGTACCGGCCTTGAACTCAATCACCTCCCTTTTAATCCAGCTGACCTGGCTTTAGGTCACTTTTCCCCACGCCGGGTTGTGGAAACAGAAGGAAGACGATCAGATAGAAAGCGAAGACAAACGTTTGCGGAGAACTCTCCAGAGAACGAGAGGGCACAGGGATGAGCAAAGCCCGCCCAGCAAATATCCAGCCTTTTACAGGCTCCAGGTTCAGGAAAACCAGCCCCGTTTTCCAGATGCCAACACCCTCAGAGGCCAACAGCTTAAAAAGCTGCAAGCCCGAATCAAGGCACGTATTTCTGGGTCCAGAGTCCTGACTCTGGAGAAACAAAGGGCAATCAGTCTACAGGCAACCTGTCTGGCCGTCTGACCACTGGGCCACAACCTGGCTGGAAGTGTCCCCATCGGAAGCTGAAGGCAGACCACTGCCCCCCTGTGCGGCGAGGCAATTTCAACCGGTGAATCAGAGGGGCCCGTAACCAACCCCTTTGCTCTGGGCACGTCCTTGCGGTTCTGCTAACTCCATCTCCAACCCCATCTCAAACCCGGGAATTTTGGCCAGGGATACACAAGTGGGCTCCGCTGGTGCTCCGGCGCCCTCTTGTGGCCCTCGTCTCTAATAGCATCTTACAGCCCTTCCTCCTGCCTCCCTTGCCAGCTCTGGGGGCAGAACAGGTCCAGGGCGCCTGCCCGCCTGATTTCCTTTCCCCTCTCCCTCTTATCACAATGAAGTGCCCTAGGGATGACGATATTTTCTCTCTCCAAGTCTCCCAGCGTAGTCCTCCCTTCCTATCACATCCTACTACTTTAATCAGCCCAGGACTTCCCTGGTCCTCCAGTGGTTTAGACTCCCTTCTTCCACTGCAGGGCGCCTGGGTTTGATCCTTGGTCGGGGAACTAAGATCCTACATGCCACACGGCATGCCCAAATATAAATAAATGGGCCCACTGCATTTACCGATGTACCACCGGGGTCTAAATCAATCATCTCCCACATACTTCAAGTGACCTGGCTTTAGGTCAGGTTACCCCAGGCAGAGTTGTGGACACAGAAGGAAGAGGATCAGATGGAAAGGGAAGACAAACTTTTGGAGAGAACCCTCGGGAAAAAGAAAGGGCACAGGGATGAGCGCAGCCCGCCAGCAAACACCAGGGTTTTTACAGGCTCCAGGTTCAGGACGACGGCCCCGTTTTCCAGATGCCAACACACACAGAGACCAGCAGCTTAAAAGCTGGAAGCCCAAGTCAAGCCAGGTGTTTCTGGGTCCAGAGTCCTGACTCTGGAGAAACAAAGGGCAGTCAGTCTGCAGACAGCCTCTCTGGCTGTCGGGTCACTGGGCCACCCGGCCCGGCTGAAAGTGCCCCCATGGCAAGCTGAAGGCAGAATTCAGCCCACTCTGTGAGAGGAGGCAATTTCAGCAAGTGAATCAGAGGGGCCCAGTAACAACCCCTTTCCTCTGGGCACGTCCTTGACTTTCCGCAAACCCCGTGTCCGAACCTGGAGGCTTGGCCAGGGATGCACACGAGGGTACCGCTGGTGCTCCGGCGCCCTCTTGTGGACGTCGGCTCTAATAGCCACTCTCAGCCCTTCTTCCCTGCGGAGCCCCGGGGGCGGCCCTGGCCTTGGGCACCTGGCAGCCTGATTGCCTTCCCCTTCTCCCTCTTAGCACAATGAAGTGCCCTACAAATGGGGCTATTTTCTCTCTCAAAGTTTCCCAGAGTACTATACCTCCCTACCGCACCCCACCACTTTAAATTAAATAGCCCGGAACTTTCCAGGAGGTCACTTGGCTAAGACTCCACCGCTTTCACTGCAGGGGGCACGGGTTTCCTCCCTCGTCATGGAACTCAGAATAAGAGCCTACATGCCACACGGCATGGCCAAAAATAAATAAACAAACAAATAAATAAATACTCCCCTGAAGTCACTGATGTACCGGCCTTGAACTCAATCACCTCCCTTTTAATCCAGCTGACCTGGCTTTAGGTCACTTTTCCCCACGCCGGGTTGTGGAAACAGAAGGAAGACGATCAGATAGAAAGCGAAGACAAACGTTTGCGGAGAACTCTCCAGAGAACGAGAGGGCACAGGGATGAGCAAAGCCCGCCCAGCAAATATCCAGCCTTTTACAGGCTCCAGGTTCAGGAAAACCAGCCCCGTTTTCCAGATGCCAACACCCACAGAGGCCAACAGCTTAAAAAGCTGCAAGCCCGAATCAAGGCACGTATTTCTGGGTCCAGAGTCCTGACTCTGGAGAAACAAAGGGCAATCAGTCTACAGGCAACCTGTCTGGCCGTCTGACCACTGGGCCACAACCTGGCTGGAAGTGTCCCCATCGGAAGCTGAAGGCAGACCACTGCCCCCCTGTGCGGCGAGGCAATTTCAACCGGTGAATCAGAGGGGCCCGTAACCAACCCCTTTGCTCTGGGCACGTCCTTGCGGTTCTGCTAACCCCATCTCCAACCCCATCTCAAACCCGGGAATTTTGGCCAGGGATACACAAGTGGGCTCCGCTGGTGCTCCGGCGCCCTCTTGTGGCCCTCGTCTCTAATAGCATCTTACAGCCCTTCCTCCTGCCTCCCTTGCCAGCTCTGGGGGCAGAACAGGTCCAGGGCGCCTGCCCGCCTGATTTCCTTTCCCCTCTCCCTCTTATCACAATGAAGTGCCCTAGGGATGACGATATTTTCTCTCTCCAAGTCTCCCAGCGTAGTCCTCCCTTCCTATCACATCCTACTACTTTAATCAGCCCAGGACTTCCCTGGTCCTCCAGTGGTTTAGACTCCCTTCTTCCACCGCAGGGCGCCTGGGTTTGATCCTTGGTCGGGGAACTAAGATCCTACATGCCACACGGCATGCCCAAATATAAATAAATAAATAAATGGGCCCACTGCATTGACCGATGTACCACCGGGGTCTAAATCAATCATCTCCCACATAGCTTCAAGTGACCTGGCTTTAGGTCAGGTTACCCCAGGCAGAGTTGTGGACACAGAAGGAAGAGGATCAGATGGAAAGGGAAGACAAACTTTTGGAGAGAACCCTCGGGAAAAAGAAAGGGCACAGGGATGAGCGCAGCCCGCCAGCAAACACCAGGGTTTTTACAGGCTCCAGGTTCAGGACGACGGCCCCGTTTTCCAGATGCCAACACACACAGAGACCAGCAGCTTAAAAGCTGGAAGCCCAAGTCAAGCCAGGTGTTTCTGGGTCCAGAGTCCTGACTCTGGAGAAACAAAGGGCAGTCAGTCTGCAGACAGCCTCTCTGGCTGTCGGGTCACTGGGCCACCCGGCCCGGCTGAAAGTGCCCCCATGGCAAGCTGAAGGCAGAATTCAGCCCACTCTGTGAGAGGAGGCAATTTCAGCAAGTGAATCAGAGGGGCCCAGTAACAACCCCTTTCCTCTGGGCACGTCCTTGACTTTCCGCAAACCCCGTGTCCGAACCTGGAGGCTTGGCCAGGGATGCACACGAGGGTTCCGCTGGTGCTCCGGCGCCCTCTTGTGGATGTCGGCTCTAATAGCCACTCTCAGCCCTTCTTCCCTGCGGAGCCCCGGGGGCGGCCCTGGCCTTGGGCACCTGGCAGCCTGATTGCCTTCCCCTTCTCCCTCTTAGCACAATGAAGTGCCCTACAAATGGGGCTATTTTCTCTCTCAAAGTTTCCCAGAGTACTATACCTCCCTACCGCACCCCACCACTTTAAATTAAATAGCCCGGAACTTTCCAGGAGGTCACTTGGCTAAGACTCCACCGCTTTCACTGCAGGGGGCACGGGTTTCCTCCCTCGTCATGGAACTCAGAATAAGAGCCTACATGCCACACGGCATGGCCAAAAATAAATAAACAAACAAATAAATAACTACTCCCCTGAAGTCACTGATGTACCGGCCTTGAACTCAATCACCTCCCTTTTAATCCAGCTGACCTGGCTTTAGGTCACTTTTCCCCACGCCGGGTTGTGGAAACAGAAGGAAGACGATCAGATAGAAAGCGAAGACAAACGTTTGCGGAGAACTCTCCAGAGAACGAGAGGGCACAGGGATGAGCAAAGCCCGCCCAGCAAATATCCAGCCTTTTACAGGCTCCAGGTTCAGGAAAACCAGCCCCGTTTTCCAGATGCCAACACCCTCAGAGGCCAACAGCTTAAAAAGCTGCAAGCCCGAATCAAGGCACGTATTTCTGGGTCCAGAGTCCTGACTCTGGAGAAACAAAGGGCAATCAGTCTACAGGCAACCTGTCTGGCCGTCTGACCACTGGGCCACAACCTGGCTGGAAGTGTCCCCATCGGAAGCTGAAGGCAGACCACTGCCCCCCTGTGCGGCGAGGCAATTTCAACCGGTGAATCAGAGGGGCCCGTAACCAACCCCTTTGCTCTGGGCACGTCCTTGCGGTTCTGCTAACTCCATCTCCAACCCCATCTCAAACCCGGGAATTTTGGCCAGGGATACACAAGTGGGCTCCGCTGGTGCTCCGGCGCCCTCTTGTGGCCCTCGTCTCTAATAGCATCTTACAGCCCTTCCTCCTGCCTCCCTTGCCAGCTCTGGGGGCAGAACAGGTCCAGGGCGCCTGCCCGCCTGATTTCCTTTCCCCTCTCCCTCTTATCACAATGAAGTGCCCTAGGGATGACGATATTTTCTCTCTCCAAGTCTCCCAGCGTAGTCCTCCCTTCCTATCACATCCTACTACTTTAATCAGCCCAGGACTTCCCTGGTCCTCCAGTGGTTTAGACTCCCTTCTTCCACTGCAGGGCGCCTGGGTTTGATCCTTGGTCGGGGAACTAAGATCCTACATGCCACACGGCATGCCCAAATATAAATAAATGGGCCCACTGCATTTACCGATGTACCACCGGGGTCTAAATCAATCATCTCCCACATACTTCAAGTGACCTGGCTTTAGGTCAGGTTACCCCAGGCAGAGTTGTGGACACAGAAGGAAGAGGATCAGATGGAAAGGGAAGACAAACTTTTGGAGAGAACCCTCGGGAAAAAGAAAGGGCACAGGGATGAGCGCAGCCCGCCAGCAAACACCAGGGTTTTTACAGGCTCCAGGTTCAGGACGACGGCCCCGTTTTCCAGATGCCAACACACACAGAGACCAGCAGCTTAAAAGCTGGAAGCCCAAGTCAAGCCAGGTGTTTCTGGGTCCAGAGTCCTGACTCTGGAGAAACAAAGGGCAGTCAGTCTGCAGACAGCCTCTCTGGCTGTCGGGTCACTGGGCCACCCGGCCCGGCTGAAAGTGCCCCCATGGCAAGCTGAAGGCAGAATTCAGCCCACTCTGTGAGAGGAGGCAATTTCAGCAAGTGAATCAGAGGGGCCCAGTAACAACCCCTTTCCTCTGGGCACGTCCTTGACTTTCCGCAAACCCCGTGTCCGAACCTGGAGGCTTGGCCAGGGATGCACACGAGGGTACCGCTGGTGCTCCGGCGCCCTCTTGTGGACGTCGGCTCTAATAGCCACTCTCAGCCCTTCTTCCCTGCGGAGCCCCGGGGGCGGCCCTGGCCTTGGGCACCTGGCAGCCTGATTGCCTTCCCCTTCTCCCTCTTAGCACAATGAAGTGCCCTACAAATGGGGCTATTTTCTCTCTCAAAGTTTCCCAGAGTACTATACCTCCCTACCGCACCCCACCACTTTAAATTAAATAGCCCGGAACTTTCCAGGAGGTCACTTGGCTAAGACTCCACCGCTTTCACTGCAGGGGGCACGGGTTTCCTCCCTCGTCATGGAACTCAGAATAAGAGCCTACATGCCACACGGCATGGCCAAAAATAAATAAACAAACAAATAAATAAATACTCCCCTGAAGTCACTGATGTACCGGCCTTGAACTCAATCACCTCCCTTTTAATCCAGCTGACCTGGCTTTAGGTCACTTTTCCCCACGCCGGGTTGTGGAAACAGAAGGAAGACGATCAGATAGAAAGCGAAGACAAACGTTTGCGGAGAACTCTCCAGAGAACGAGAGGGCACAGGGATGAGCAAAGCCCGCCCAGCAAATATCCAGCCTTTTACAGGCTCCAGGTTCAGGAAAACCAGCCCCGTTTTCCAGATGCCAACACCCACAGAGGCCAACAGCTTAAAAAGCTGCAAGCCCGAATCAAGGCACGTATTTCTGGGTCCAGAGTCCTGACTCTGGAGAAACAAAGGGCAATCAGTCTACAGGCAACCTGTCTGGCCGTCTGACCACTGGGCCACAACCTGGCTGGAAGTGTCCCCATCGGAAGCTGAAGGCAGACCACTGCCCCCCTGTGCGGCGAGGCAATTTCAACCGGTGAATCAGAGGGGCCCGTAACCAACCCCTTTGCTCTGGGCACGTCCTTGCGGTTCTGCTAACCCCATCTCCAACCCCATCTCAAACCCGGGAATTTTGGCCAGGGATACACAAGTGGGCTCCGCTGGTGCTCCGGCGCCCTCTTGTGGCCCTCGTCTCTAATAGCATCTTACAGCCCTTCCTCCTGCCTCCCTTGCCAGCTCTGGGGGCAGAACAGGTCCAGGGCGCCTGCCCGCCTGATTTCCTTTCCCCTCTCCCTCTTATCACAATGAAGTGCCCTAGGGATGACGATATTTTCTCTCTCCAAGTCTCCCAGCGTAGTCCTCCCTTCCTATCACATCCTACTACTTTAATCAGCCCAGGACTTCCCTGGTCCTCCAGTGGTTTAGACTCCCTTCTTCCACCGCAGGGCGCCTGGGTTTGATCCTTGGTCGGGGAACTAAGATCCTACATGCCACACGGCATGCCCAAATATAAATAAATAAATAAATGGGCCCACTGCATTGACCGATGTACCACCGGGGTCTAAATCAATCATCTCCCACATAGCTTCAAGTGACCTGGCTTTAGGTCAGGTTACCCCAGGCAGAGTTGTGGACACAGAAGGAAGAGGATCAGATGGAAAGGGAAGACAAACTTTTGGAGAGAACCCTCGGGAAAAAGAAAGGGCACAGGGATGAGCGCAGCCCGCCAGCAAACACCAGGGTTTTTACAGGCTCCAGGTTCAGGACGACGGCCCCGTTTTCCAGATGCCAACACACACAGAGACCAGCAGCTTAAAAGCTGGAAGCCCAAGTCAAGCCAGGTGTTTCTGGGTCCAGAGTCCTGACTCTGGAGAAACAAAGGGCAGTCAGTCTGCAGACAGCCTCTCTGGCTGTCGGGTCACTGGGCCACCCGGCCCGGCTGAAAGTGCCCCCATGGCAAGCTGAAGGCAGAATTCAGCCCACTCTGTGAGAGGAGGCAATTTCAGCAAGTGAATCAGAGGGGCCCAGTAACAACCCCTTTCCTCTGGGCACGTCCTTGACTTTCCGCAAACCCCGTGTCCGAACCTGGAGGCTTGGCCAGGGATGCACACGAGGGTTCCGCTGGTGCTCCGGCGCCCTCTTGTGGACGTCGGCTCTAATAGCCACTCTCAGCCCTTCTTCCCTGCGGAGCCCCGGGGGCGGCCCTGGCCTTGGGCACCTGGCAGCCTGATTGCCTTCCCCTTCTCCCTCTTAGCACAATGAAGTGCCCTACAAATGGGGCTATTTTCTCTCTCAAAGTTTCCCAGAGTACTATACCTCCCTACCGCACCCCACCACTTTAAATTAAATAGCCCGGAACTTTCCAGGAGGTCACTTGGCTAAGACTCCACCGCTTTCACTGCAGGGGGCACGGGTTTCCTCCCTCGTCATGGAACTCAGAATAAGAGCCTACATGCCACACGGCATGGCCAAAAATAAATAAACAAACAAATAAATAAATACTCCCCTGAAGTCACTGATGTACCGGCCTTGAACTCAATCACCTCCCTTTTAATCCAGCTGACCTGGCTTTAGGTCACTTTTCCCCACGCCGGGTTGTGGAAACAGAAGGAAGACGATCAGATAGAAAGCGAAGACAAACGTTTGCGGAGAACTCTCCAGAGAACGAGAGGGCACAGGGATGAGCAAAGCCCGCCCAGCAAATATCCAGCCTTTTACAGGCTCCAGGTTCAGGAAAACCAGCCCCGTTTTCCAGATGCCAACACCCACAGAGGCCAACAGCTTAAAAAGCTGCAAGCCCGAATCAAGGCACGTATTTCTGGGTCCAGAGTCCTGACTCTGGAGAAACAAAGGGCAATCAGTCTACAGGCAACCTGTCTGGCCGTCTGACCACTGGGCCACAACCTGGCTGGAAGTGTCCCCATCGGAAGCTGAAGGCAGACCACTGCCCCCCTGTGCGGCGAGGCAATTTCAACCGGTGAATCAGAGGGGCCCGTAACCAACCCCTTTGCTCTGGGCACGTCCTTGCGGTTCTGCTAACCCCATCTCCAACCCCATCTCAAACCCGGGAATTTTGGCCAGGGATACACAAGTGGGCTCCGCTGGTGCTCCGGCGCCCTCTTGTGGCCCTCGTCTCTAATAGCATCTTACAGCCCTTCCTCCTGCCTCCCTTGCCAGCTCTGGGGGCAGAACAGGTCCAGGGCGCCTGCCCGCCTGATTTCCTTTCCCCTCTCCCTCTTATCACAATGAAGTGCCCTAGGGATGACGATATTTTCTCTCTCCAAGTCTCCCAGCGTAGTCCTCCCTTCCTATCACATCCTACTACTTTAATCAGCCCAGGACTTCCCTGGTCCTCCAGTGGTTTAGACTCCCTTCTTCCACCGCAGGGCGCCTGGGTTTGATCCTTGGTCGGGGAACTAAGATCCTACATGCCACACGGCATGCCCAAATATAAATAAATAAATAAATGGGCCCACTGCATTTACCGATGTACCACCGGGGTCTAAATCAATCATCTCCCACATACTTCAAGTGACCTGGCTTTAGGTCAGGTTACCCCAGGCAGAGTTGTGGACACAGAAGGAAGAGGATCAGATGGAAAGGGAAGACAAACTTTTGGAGAGAACCCTCGGGAAAAAGAAAGGGCACAGGGATGAGCGCAGCCCGCCAGCAAACACCAGGGTTTTTACAGGCTCCAGGTTCAGGACGACGGCCCCGTTTTCCAGATGCCAACACACACAGAGACCAGCAGCTTAAAAGCTGGAAGCCCAAGTCAAGCCAGGTGTTTCTGGGTCCAGAGTCCTGACTCTGGAGAAACAAAGGGCAGTCAGTCTGCAGACAGCCTCTCTGGCTGTCGGGTCACTGGGCCACCCGGCCCGGCTGAAAGTGCCCCCATGGCAAGCTGAAGGCAGAATTCAGCCCACTCTGTGAGAGGAGGCAATTTCAGCAAGTGAATCAGAGGGGCCCAGTAACAACCCCTTTCCTCTGGGCACGTCCTTGACTTTCCGCAAACCCCGTGTCCGAACCTGGAGGCTTGGCCAGGGATGCACACGAGGGTTCCGCTGGTGCTCCGGCGCCCTCTTGTGGACGTCGGCTCTAATAGCCACTCTCAGCCCTTCTTCCCTGCGGAGCCCCGGGGGCGGCCCTGGCCTTGGGCACCTGGCAGCCTGATTGCCTTCCCCTTCTCCCTCTTAGCACAATGAAGTGCCCTACAAATGGGGCTATTTTCTCTCTCAAAGTTTCCCAGAGTACTATACCTCCCTACCGCACCCCACCACTTTAAATTAAATAGCCCGGAACTTTCCAGGAGGTCACTTGGCTAAGACTCCACCGCTTTCACTGCAGGGGGCACGGGTTTCCTCCCTCGTCATGGAACTCAGAATAAGAGCCTACATGCCACACGGCATGGCCAAAAATAAATAAACAAACAAATAAATAACTACTCCCCTGAAGTCACTGATGTACCGGCCTTGAACTCAATCACCTCCCTTTTAATCCAGCTGACCTGGCTTTAGGTCACTTTTCCCCACGCAGGGTTGTGGAAACAGAAGGAAGACGATCAGATAGAAAGCGAAGACAAACGTTTGCGGAGAACTCTCCAGAGAACGAGAGGGCACAGGGATGAGCAAAGCCCGCCCAGCAAATATCCAGCCTTTTACAGGCTCCAGGTTCAGGAAAACCAGCCCCGTTTTCCAGATGCCAACACCCTCAGAGGCCAACAGCTTAAAAAGCTGCAAGCCCGAATCAAGGCACGTATTTCTGGGTCCAGAGTCCTGACTCTGGAGAAACAAAGGGCAATCAGTCTACAGGCAACCTGTCTGGCCGTCTGACCACTGGGCCACAACCTGGCTGGAAGTGTCCCCATCGGAAGCTGAAGGCAGACCACTGCCCCCCTGTGCGGCGAGGCAATTTCAACCGGTGAATCAGAGGGGCCCGTAACCAACCCCTTTGCTCTGGGCACGTCCTTGCGGTTCTGCTAACTCCATCTCCAACCCCATCTCAAACCCGGGAATTTTGGCCAGGGATACACAAGTGGGCTCCGCTGGTGCTCCGGCGCCCTCTTGTGGCCCTCGTCTCTAATAGCATCTTACAGCCCTTCCTCCTGCCTCCCTTGCCAGCTCTGGGGGCAGAACAGGTCCAGGGCGCCTGCCCGCCTGATTTCCTTTCCCCTCTCCCTCTTATCACAATGAAGTGCCCTAGGGATGACGATATTTTCTCTCTCCAAGTCTCCCAGCGTAGTCCTCCCTTCCTATCACATCCTACTACTTTAATCAGCCCAGGACTTCCCTGGTCCTCCAGTGGTTTAGACTCCCTTCTTCCACTGCAGGGCGCCTGGGTTTGATCCTTGGTCGGGGAACTAAGATCCTACATGCCACACGGCATGCCCAAATATAAATAAATGGGCCCACTGCATTTACCGATGTACCACCGGGGTCTAAATCAATCATCTCCCACATACTTCAAGTGACCTGGCTTTAGGTCAGGTTACCCCAGGCAGAGTTGTGGACACAGAAGGAAGAGGATCAGATGGAAAGGGAAGACAAACTTTTGGAGAGAACCCTCGGGAAAAAGAAAGGGCACAGGGATGAGCGCAGCCCGCCAGCAAACACCAGGGTTTTTACAGGCTCCAGGTTCAGGACGACGGCCCCGTTTTCCAGATGCCAACACACACAGAGACCAGCAGCTTAAAAGCTGGAAGCCCAAGTCAAGCCAGGTGTTTCTGGGTCCAGAGTCCTGACTCTGGAGAAACAAAGGGCAGTCAGTCTGCAGACAGCCTCTCTGGCTGTCGGGTCACTGGGCCACCCGGCCCGGCTGAAAGTGCCCCCATGGCAAGCTGAAGGCAGAATTCAGCCCACTCTGTGAGAGGAGGCAATTTCAGCAAGTGAATCAGAGGGGCCCAGTAACAACCCCTTTCCTCTGGGCACGTCCTTGACTTTCCGCAAACCCCGTGTCCGAACCTGGAGGCTTGGCCAGGGATGTACACGAGGGTACCGCTGGTGCTCCGGCGCCCTCTTGTGGACGTCGGCTCTAATAGCCACTCTCAGCCCTTCTTCCCTGCGGAGCCCCGGGGGCGGCCCTGGCCTTGGGCACCTGGCAGCCTGATTGCCTTCCCCTTCTCCCTCTTAGCACAATGAAGTGCCCTACAAATGGGGCTATTTTCTCTCTCAAAGTTTCCCAGAGTACTATACCTCCCTACCGCACCCCACCACTTTAAATTAAATAGCCCGGAACTTTCCAGGAGGTCACTTGGCTAAGACTCCACCGCTTTCACTGCAGGGGGCACGGGTTTCCTCCCTCGTCATGGAACTCAGAATAAGAGCCTACATGCCACACGGCATGGCCAAAAATAAATAAACAAACAAATAAATAAATACTCCCCTGAAGTCACTGATGTACCGGCCTTGAACTCAATCACCTCCCTTTTAATCCAGCTGACCTGGCTTTAGGTCACTTTTCCCCACGCCGGGTTGTGGAAACAGAAGGAAGACGATCAGATAGAAAGCGAAGACAAACGTTTGCGGAGAACTCTCCAGAGAACGAGAGGGCACAGGGATGAGCAAAGCCCGCCCAGCAAATATCCAGCCTTTTACAGGCTCCAGGTTCAGGAAAACCAGCCCCGTTTTCCAGATGCCAACACCCACAGAGGCCAACAGCTTAAAAAGCTGCAAGCCCGAATCAAGGCACGTATTTCTGGGTCCAGAGTCCTGACTCTGGAGAAACAAAGGGCAATCAGTCTACAGGCAACCTGTCTGGCCGTCTGACCACTGGGCCACAACCTGGCTGGAAGTGTCCCCATCGGAAGCTGAAGGCAGACCACTGCCCCCCTGTGCGGCGAGGCAATTTCAACCGGTGAATCAGAGGGGCCCGTAACCAACCCCTTTGCTCTGGGCACGTCCTTGCGGTTCTGCTAACCCCATCTCCAACCCCATCTCAAACCCGGGAATTTTGGCCAGGGATACACAAGTGGGCTCCGCTGGTGCTCCGGCGCCCTCTTGTGGCCCTCGTCTCTAATAGCATCTTACAGCCCTTCCTCCTGCCTCCCTTGCCAGCTCTGGGGGCAGAACAGGTCCAGGGCGCCTGCCCGCCTGATTTCCTTTCCCCTCTCCCTCTTATCACAATGAAGTGCCCTAGGGATGACGATATTTTCTCTCTCCAAGTCTCCCAGCGTAGTCCTCCCTTCCTATCACATCCTACTACTTTAATCAGCCCAGGACTTCCCTGGTCCTCCAGTGGTTTAGACTCCCTTCTTCCACCGCAGGGCGCCTGGGTTTGATCCTTGGTCGGGGAACTAAGATCCTACATGCCACACGGCATGCCCAAATATAAATAAATAAATAAATGGGCCCACTGCATTGACCGATGTACCACCGGGGTCTAAATCAATCATCTCCCACATAGCTTCAAGTGACCTGGCTTTAGGTCAGGTTACCCCAGGCAGAGTTGTGGACACAGAAGGAAGAGGATCAGATGGAAAGGGAAGACAAACTTTTGGAGAGAACCCTCGGGAAAAAGAAAGGGCACAGGGATGAGCGCAGCCCGCCAGCAAACACCAGGGTTTTTACAGGCTCCAGGTTCAGGACGACGGCCCCGTTTTCCAGATGCCAACACACACAGAGACCAGCAGCTTAAAAGCTGGAAGCCCAAGTCAAGCCAGGTGTTTCTGGGTCCAGAGTCCTGACTCTGGAGAAACAAAGGGCAGTCAGTCTGCAGACAGCCTCTCTGGCTGTCGGGTCACTGGGCCACCCGGCCCGGCTGAAAGTGCCCCCATGGCAAGCTGAAGGCAGAATTCAGCCCACTCTGTGAGAGGAGGCAATTTCAGCAAGTGAATCAGAGGGGCCCAGTAACAACCCCTTTCCTCTGGGCACGTCCTTGACTTTCCGCAAACCCCGTGTCCGAACCTGGAGGCTTGGCCAGGGATGCACACGAGGGTTCCGCTGGTGCTCCGGCGCCCTCTTGTGGACGTCGGCTCTAATAGCCACTCTCAGCCCTTCTTCCCTGCGGAGCCCCGGGGGCGGCCCTGGCCTTGGGCACCTGGCAGCCTGATTGCCTTCCCCTTCTCCCTCTTAGCACAATGAAGTGCCCTACAAATGGGGCTATTTTCTCTCTCAAAGTTTCCCAGAGTACTATACCTCCCTACCGCACCCCACCACTTTAAATTAAATAGCCCGGAACTTTCCAGGAGGTCACTTGGCTAAGACTCCACCGCTTTCACTGCAGGGGGCACGGGTTTCCTCCCTCGTCATGGAACTCAGAATAAGAGCCTACATGCCACACGGCATGGCCAAAAATAAATAAACAAACAAATAAATAAATACTCCCCTGAAGTCACTGATGTACCGGCCTTGAACTCAATCACCTCCCTTTTAATCCAGCTGACCTGGCTTTAGGTCACTTTTCCCCACGCCGGGTTGTGGAAACAGAAGGAAGACGATCAGATAGAAAGCGAAGACAAACGTTTGCGGAGAACTCTCCAGAGAACGAGAGGGCACAGGGATGAGCAAAGCCCGCCCAGCAAATATCCAGCCTTTTACAGGCTCCAGGTTCAGGAAAACCAGCCCCGTTTTCCAGATGCCAACACCCACAGAGGCCAACAGCTTAAAAAGCTGCAAGCCCGAATCAAGGCACGTATTTCTGGGTCCAGAGTCCTGACTCTGGAGAAACAAAGGGCAATCAGTCTACAGGCAACCTGTCTGGCCGTCTGACCACTGGGCCACAACCTGGCTGGAAGTGTCCCCATCGGAAGCTGAAGGCAGACCACTGCCCCCCTGTGCGGCGAGGCAATTTCAACCGGTGAATCAGAGGGGCCCGTAACCAACCCCTTTGCTCTGGGCACGTCCTTGCGGTTCTGCTAACCCCATCTCCAACCCCATCTCAAACCCGGGAATTTTGGCCAGGGATACACAAGTGGGCTCCGCTGGTGCTCCGGCGCCCTCTTGTGGCCCTCGTCTCTAATAGCATCTTACAGCCCTTCCTCCTGCCTCCCTTGCCAGCTCTGGGGGCAGAACAGGTCCAGGGCGCCTGCCCGCCTGATTTCCTTTCCCCTCTCCCTCTTATCACAATGAAGTGCCCTAGGGATGACGATATTTTCTCTCTCCAAGTCTCCCAGCGTAGTCCTCCCTTCCTATCACATCCTACTACTTTAATCAGCCCAGGACTTCCCTGGTCCTCCAGTGGTTTAGACTCCCTTCTTCCACCGCAGGGCGCCTGGGTTTGATCCTTGGTCGGGGAACTAAGATCCTACATGCCACACGGCATGCCCAAATATAAATAAATAAATAAATGGGCCCACTGCATTTACCGATGTACCACCGGGGTCTAAATCAATCATCTCCCACATACTTCAAGTGACCTGGCTTTAGGTCAGGTTACCCCAGGCAGAGTTGTGGACACAGAAGGAAGAGGATCAGATGGAAAGGGAAGACAAACTTTTGGAGAGAACCCTCGGGAAAAAGAAAGGGCACAGGGATGAGCGCAGCCCGCCAGCAAACACCAGGGTTTTTACAGGCTCCAGGTTCAGGACGACGGCCCCGTTTTCCAGATGCCAACACACACAGAGACCAGCAGCTTAAAAGCTGGAAGCCCAAGTCAAGCCAGGTGTTTCTGGGTCCAGAGTCCTGACTCTGGAGAAACAAAGGGCAGTCAGTCTGCAGACAGCCTCTCTGGCTGTCGGGTCACTGGGCCACCCGGCCCGGCTGAAAGTGCCCCCATGGCAAGCTGAAGGCAGAATTCAGCCCACTCTGTGAGAGGAGGCAATTTCAGCAAGTGAATCAGAGGGGCCCAGTAACAACCCCTTTCCTCTGGGCACGTCCTTGACTTTCCGCAAACCCCGTGTCCGAACCTGGAGGCTTGGCCAGGGATGCACACGAGGGTTCCGCTGGTGCTCCGGCGCCCTCTTGTGGACGTCGGCTCTAATAGCCACTCTCAGCCCTTCTTCCCTGCGGAGCCCCGGGGGCGGCCCTGGCCTTGGGCACCTGGCAGCCTGCTTGCCTTCCCCTTCTCCCTCTTAGCACAATGAAGTGCCCTACAAATGGGGCTATTTTCTCTCTCAAAGTTTCCCAGAGTACTATACCTCCCTACCGCACCCCACCACTTTAAATTAAATAGCCCGGAACTTTCCAGGAGGTCATTTGGCTAAGACTCCACCGCTTTCACTGCAGGGGGCACGGGTTTCCTCCCTCGTCATGGAACTCAGAATAAGAGCCTACATGCCACACGGCATGGCCAAAAATAAATAAACAAACAAATAAATAAATACTCCCCTGAAGTCACTGATGTACCGGCCTTGAACTCAATCACCTCCCTTTTAATCCAGCTGACCTGGCTTTAGGTCACTTTTCCCCACGCCGGGTTGTGGAAACAGAAGGAAGACGATCAGATAGAAAGCGAAGACAAACGTTTGCGGAGAACTCTCCAGAGAACGAGAGGGCACAGGGATGAGCAAAGCCCGCCCAGCAAATATCCAGCCTTTTACAGGCTCCAGGTTCAGGAAAACCAGCCCCGTTTTCCAGATGCCAACACCCTCAGAGGCCAACAGCTTAAAAAGCTGCAAGCCCGAATCAAGGCACGTATTTCTGGGTCCAGAGTCCTGACTCTGGAGAAACAAAGGGCAATCAGTCTACAGGCAACCTGTCTGGCCGTCTGACCACTGGGCCACAACCTGGCTGGAAGTGTCCCCATCGGAAGCTGAAGGCAGACCACTGCCCCCCTGTGCGGCGAGGCAATTTCAACCGGTGAATCAGAGGGGCCCGTAACCAACCCCTTTGCTCTGGGCACGTCCTTGCGGTTCTGCTAACTCCATCTCCAACCCCATCTCAAACCCGGGAATTTTGGCCAGGGATACACAAGTGGGCTCCGCTGGTGCTCCGGCGCCCTCTTGTGGCCCTCGTCTCTAATAGCATCTTACAGCCCTTCCTCCTGCCTCCCTTGCCAGCTCTGGGGGCAGAACAGGTCCAGGGCGCCTGCCCGCCTGATTTCCTTTCCCCTCTCCCTCTTATCACAATGAAGTGCCCTAGGGATGACGATATTTTCTCTCTCCAAGTCTCCCAGCGTAGTCCTCCCTTCCTATCACATCCTACTACTTTAATCAGCCCAGGACTTCCCTGGTCCTCCAGTGGTTTAGACTCCCTTCTTCCACTGCAGGGCGCCTGGGTTTGATCCTTGGTCGGGGAACTAAGATCCTACATGCCACACGGCATGCCCAAATATAAATAAATGGGCCCACTGCATTTACCGATGTACCACCGGGGTCTAAATCAATCATCTCCCACATACTTCAAGTGACCTGGCTTTAGGTCAGGTTACCCCAGGCAGAGTTGTGGACACAGAAGGAAGAGGATCAGATGGAAAGGGAAGACAAACTTTTGGAGAGAACCCTCGGGAAAAAGAAAGGGCACAGGGATGAGCGCAGCCCGCCAGCAAACACCAGGGTTTTTACAGGCTCCAGGTTCAGGACGACGGCCCCGTTTTCCAGATGCCAACACACACAGAGACCAGCAGCTTAAAAGCTGGAAGCCCAAGTCAAGCCAGGTGTTTCTGGGTCCAGAGTCCTGACTCTGGAGAAACAAAGGGCAGTCAGTCTGCAGACAGCCTCTCTGGCTGTCGGGTCACTGGGCCACCCGGCCCGGCTGAAAGTGCCCCCATGGCAAGCTGAAGGCAGAATTCAGCCCACTCTGTGAGAGGAGGCAATTTCAGCAAGTGAATCAGAGGGGCCCAGTAACAACCCCTTTCCTCTGGGCACGTCCTTGACTTTCCGCAAACCCCGTGTCCGAACCTGGAGGCTTGGCCAGGGATGCACACGAGGGTTCCGCTGGTGCTCCGGCGCCCTCTTGTGGACGTCGGCTCTAATAGCCACTCTCAGCCCTTCTTCCCTGCGGAGCCCCGGGGGCGGCCCTGGCCTTGGGCACCTGGCAGCCTGATTGCCTTCCCCTTCTCCCTCTTAGCACAATGAAGTGCCCTACAAATGGGGCTATTTTCTCTCTCAAAGTTTCCCAGAGTACTATACCTCCCTACCGCACCCCACCACTTTAAATTAAATAGCCCGGAACTTTCCAGGAGGTCACTTGGCTAAGACTCCACCGCTTTCACTGCAGGGGGCACGGGTTTCCTCCCTCGTCATGGAACTCAGAATAAGAGCCTACATGCCACACGGCATGGCCAAAAATAAATAAACAAACAAATGAATAAATACTCCCCTGAAGTCACTGATGTACCGGCCTTGAACTCAATCACCTCCCTTTTAATCCAGCTGACCTGGCTTTAGGTCACTTTTCCCCACGCCGGGTTGTGGAAACAGAAGGAAGACGATCAGATAGAAAGCGAAGACAAACGTTTGCGGAGAACTCTCCAGAGAACGAGAGGGCACAGGGATGAGCAAAGCCCGCCCAGCAAATATCCAGCCTTTTACAGGCTCCAGGTTCAGGAAAACCAGCCCCGTTTTCCAGATGCCAACACCCACAGAGGCCAACAGCTTAAAAAGCTGCAAGCCCGAATCAAGGCACGTATTTCTGGGTCCAGAGTCCTGACTCTGGAGAAACAAAGGGCAATCAGTCTACAGGCAACCTGTCTGGCCGTCTGACCACTGGGCCACAACCTGGCTGGAAGTGTCCCCATCGGAAGCTGAAGGCAGACCACTGCCCCCCTGTGCGGCGAGGCAATTTCAACCGGTGAATCAGAGGGGCCCGTAACCAACCCCTTTGCTCTGGGCACGTCCTTGCGGTTCTGCTAACCCCATCTCCAACCCCATCTCAAACCCGGGAATTTTGGCCAGGGATACACAAGTGGGCTCCGCTGGTGCTCCGGCGCCCTCTTGTGGCCCTCGTCTCTAATAGCATCTTACAGCCCTTCCTCCTGCCTCCCTTGCCAGCTCTGGGGGCAGAACAGGTCCAGGGCGCCTGCCCGCCTGATTTCCTTTCCCCTCTCCCTCTTATCACAATGAAGTGCCCTAGGGATGACGATATTTTCTCTCTCCAAGTCTCCCAGCGTAGTCCTCCCTTCCTATCACATCCTACTACTTTAATCAGCCCAGGACTTCCCTGGTCCTCCAGTGGTTTAGACTCCCTTCTTCCACCGCAGGGCGCCTGGGTTTGATCCTTGGTCGGGGAACTAAGATCCTACATGCCACACGGCATGCCCAAATATAAATAAATAAATAAATGGGCCCACTGCATTTACCGATGTACCACCGGGGTCTAAATCAATCATCTCCCACATACTTCAAGTGACCTGGCTTTAGGTCAGGTTACCCCAGGCAGAGTTGTGGACACAGAAGGAAGAGGATCAGATGGAAAGGGAAGACAAACTTTTGGAGAGAACCCTCGGGAAAAAGAAAGGGCACAGGGATGAGCGCAGCCCGCCAGCAAACACCAGGGTTTTTACAGGCTCCAGGTTCAGGACGACGGCCCCGTTTTCCAGATGCCAACACACACAGAGACCAGCAGCTTAAAAGCTGGAAGCCCAAGTCAAGCCAGGTGTTTCTGGGTCCAGAGTCCTGACTCTGGAGAAACAAAGGGCAGTCAGTCTGCAGACAGCCTCTCTGGCTGTCGGGTCACTGGGCCACCCGGCCCGGCTGAAAGTGCCCCCATGGCAAGCTGAAGGCAGAATTCAGCCCACTCTGTGAGAGGAGGCAATTTCAGCAAGTGAATCAGAGGGGCCCAGTAACAACCCCTTTCCTCTGGGCACGTCCTTGACTTTCCGCAAACCCCGTGTCCGAACCTGGAGGCTTGGCCAGGGATGCACACGAGGGTTCCGCTGGTGCTCCGGCGCCCTCTTGTGGACGTCGGCTCTAATAGCCACTCTCAGCCCTTCTTCCCTGCGGAGCCCCGGGGGCGGCCCTGGCCTTGGGCACCTGGCAGCCTGATTGCCTTCCCCTTCTCCCTCTTAGCACAATGAAGTGCCCTACAAATGGGGCTATTTTCTCTCTCAAAGTTTCCCAGAGTACTATACCTCCCTACCGCACCCCACCACTTTAAATTAAATAGCCCGGAACTTTCCAGGAGGTCACTTGGCTAAGACTCCACCGCTTTCACTGCAGGGGGCACGGGTTTCCTCCCTCGTCATGGAACTCAGAATAAGAGCCTACATGCCACACGGCATGGCCAAAAATAAATAAACAAACAAATGAATAAATACTCCCCTGAAGTCACTGATGTACCGGCCTTGAACTCAATCACCTCCCTTTTAATCCAGCTGACCTGGCTTTAGGTCACTTTTCCCCACGCCGGGTTGTGGAAACAGAAGGAAGACGATCAGATAGAAAGCGAAGACAAACGTTTGCGGAGAACTCTCCAGAGAACGAGAGGGCACAGGGATGAGCAAAGCCCGCCCAGCAAATATCCAGCCTTTTACAGGCTCCAGGTTCAGGAAAACCAGCCCCGTTTTCCAGATGCCAACACCCACAGAGGCCAACAGCTTAAAAAGCTGCAAGCCCGAATCAAGGCACGTATTTCTGGGTCCAGAGTCCTGACTCTGGAGAAACAAAGGGCAATCAGTCTACAGGCAACCTGTCTGGCCGTCTGACCACTGGGCCACAACCTGGCTGGAAGTGTCCCCATCGGAAGCTGAAGGCAGACCACTGCCCCCCTGTGCGGCGAGGCAATTTCAACCGGTGAATCAGAGGGGCCCGTAACCAACCCCTTTGCTCTGGGCACGTCCTTGCGGTTCTGCTAACCCCATCTCCAACCCCATCTCAAACCCGGGAATTTTGGCCAGGGATACACAAGTGGGCTCCGCTGGTGCTCCGGTGCCCTCTTGTGGCCCTCGTCTCTAATAGCATCTTACAGCCCTTCCTCCTGCCTCCCTTGCCAGCTCTGGGGGCAGAACAGGTCCAGGGCGCCTGCCCGCCTGATTTCCTTTCCCCTCTCCCTCTTATCACAATGAAGTGCCCTAGGGATGACGATATTTTCTCTCTCCAAGTCTCCCAGCGTAGTCCTCCCTTCCTATCACATCCTACTACTTTAATCAGCCCAGGACTTCCCTGGTCCTCCAGTGGTTTAGACTCCCTTCTTCCACCGCAGGGCGCCTGGGTTTGATCCTTGGTCGGGGAACTAAGATCCTACATGCCACACGGCATGCCCAAATATAAATAAATAAATAAATGGGCCCACTGCATTTACCGATGTACCACCGGGGTCTAAATCAATCATCTCCCACATACTTCAAGTGACCTGGCTTTAGGTCAGGTTACCCCAGGCAGAGTTGTGGACACAGAAGGAAGAGGATCAGATGGAAAGGGAAGACAAACTTTTGGAGAGAACCCTCGGGAAAAAGAAAGGGCACAGGGATGAGCGCAGCCCGCCAGCAAACACCAGGGTTTTTACAGGCTCCAGGTTCAGGACGACGGCCCCGTTTTCCAGATGCCAACACACACAGAGACCAGCAGCTTAAAAGCTGGAAGCCCAAGTCAAGCCAGGTGTTTCTGGGTCCAGAGTCCTGACTCTGGAGAAACAAAGGGCAGTCAGTCTGCAGACAGCCTCTCTGGCTGTCGGGTCACTGGGCCACCCGGCCCGGCTGAAAGTGCCCCCATGGCAAGCTGAAGGCAGAATTCAGCCCACTCTGTGAGAGGAGGCAATTTCAGCAAGTGAATCAGAGGGGCCCAGTAACAACCCCTTTCCTCTGGGCACGTCCTTGACTTTCCGCAAACCCCGTGTCCGAACCTGGAGGCTTGGCCAGGGATGCACACGAGGGTTCCGCTGGTGCTCCGGCGCCCTCTTGTGGACGTCGGCTCTAATAGCCACTCTCAGCCCTTCTTCCCTGCGGAGCCCCGGGGGCGGCCCTGGCCTTGGGCACCTGGCAGCCTGATTGCCTTCCCCTTCTCCCTCTTAGCACAATGAAGTGCCCTACAAATGGGGCTATTTTCTCTCTCAAAGTTTCCCAGAGTACTATACCTCCCTACCGCACCCCACCACTTTAAATTAAATAGCCCGGAACTTTCCAGGAGGTCACTTGGCTAAGACTCCACCGCTTTCACTGCAGGGGGCACGGGTTTCCTCCCTCGTCATGGAACTCAGAATAAGAGCCTACATGCCACACGGCATGGCCAAAAATAAATAAACAAACAAATGAATAAATACTCCCCTGAAGTCACTGATGTACCGGCCTTGAACTCAATCACCTCCCTTTTAATCCAGCTGACCTGGCTTTAGGTCACTTTTCCCCACGCCGGGTTGTGGAAACAGAAGGAAGACGATCAGATAGAAAGCGAAGACAAACGTTTGCGGAGAACTCTCCAGAGAACGAGAGGGCACAGGGATGAGCAAAGCCCGCCCAGCAAATATCCAGCCTTTTACAGGCTCCAGGTTCAGGAAAACCAGCCCCGTTTTCCAGATGCCAACACCCACAGAGGCCAACAGCTTAAAAAGCTGCAAGCCCGAATCAAGGCACGTATTTCTGGGTCCAGAGTCCTGACTCTGGAGAAACAAAGGGCAATCAGTCTACAGGCAACCTGTCTGGCCGTCTGACCACTGGGCCACAACCTGGCTGGAAGTGTCCCCATCGGAAGCTGAAGGCAGACCACTGCCCCCCTGTGCGGCGAGGCAATTTCAACCGGTGAATCAGAGGGGCCCGTAACCAACCCCTTTGCTCTGGGCACGTCCTTGCGGTTCTGCTAACCCCATCTCCAACCCCATCTCAAACCCGGGAATTTTGGCCAGGGATACACAAGTGGGCTCCGCTGGTGCTCCGGCGCCCTCTTGTGGCCCTCGTCTCTAATAGCATCTTACAGCCCTTCCTCCTGCCTCCCTTGCCAGCTCTGGGGGCAGAACAGGTCCAGGGCGCCTGCCCGCCTGATTTCCTTTCCCCTCTCCCTCTTATCACAATGAAGTGCCCTAGGGATGACGATATTTTCTCTCTCCAAGTCTCCCAGCGTAGTCCTCCCTTCCTATCACATCCTACTACTTTAATCAGCCCAGGACTTCCCTGGTCCTCCAGTGGTTTAGACTCCCTTCTTCCACCGCAGGGCGCCTGGGTTTGATCCTTGGTCGGGGAACTAAGATCCTACATGCCACACGGCATGCCCAAATATAAATAAATAAATAAATGGGCCCACTGCATTTACCGATGTACCACCGGGGTCTAAATCAATCATCTCCCACATACTTCAAGTGACCTGGCTTTAGGTCAGGTTACCCCAGGCAGAGTTGTGGACACAGAAGGAAGAGGATCAGATGGAAAGGGAAGACAAACTTTTGGAGAGAACCCTCGGGAAAAAGAAAGGGCACAGGGATGAGCGCAGCCCGCCAGCAAACACCAGGGTTTTTACAGGCTCCAGGTTCAGGACGACGGCCCCGTTTTCCAGATGCCAACACACACAGAGACCAGCAGCTTAAAAGCTGGAAGCCCAAGTCAAGCCAGGTGTTTCTGGGTCCAGAGTCCTGACTCTGGAGAAACAAAGGGCAGTCAGTCTGCAGACAGCCTCTCTGGCTGTCGGGTCACTGGGCCACCCGGCCCGGCTGAAAGTGCCCCCATGGCAAGCTGAAGGCAGAATTCAGCCCACTCTGTGAGAGGAGGCAATTTCAGCAAGTGAATCAGAGGGGCCCAGTAACAACCCCTTTCCTCTGGGCACGTCCTTGACTTTCCGCAAACCCCGTGTCCGAACCTGGAGGCTTGGCCAGGGATGCACACGAGGGTTCCGCTGGTGCTCCGGCGCCCTCTTGTGGACGTCGGCTCTAATAGCCACTCTCAGCCCTTCTTCCCTGCGGAGCCCCGGGGGCGGCCCTGGCCTTGGGCACCTGGCAGCCTGATTGCCTTCCCCTTCTCCCTCTTAGCACAATGAAGTGCCCTACAAATGGGGCTATTTTCTCTCTCAAAGTTTCCCAGAGTACTATACCTCCCTACCGCACCCCACCACTTTAAATTAAATAGCCCGGAACTTTCCAGGAGGTCACTTGGCTAAGACTCCACCGCTTTCACTGCAGGGGGCACGGGTTTCCTCCCTCGTCATGGAACTCAGAATAAGAGCCTACATGCCACACGGCATGGCCAAAAATAAATAAACAAACAAATGAATAAATACTCCCCTGAAGTCACTGATGTACCGGCCTTGAACTCAATCACCTCCCTTTTAATCCAGCTGACCTGGCTTTAGGTCACTTTTCCCCACGCCGGGTTGTGGAAACAGAAGGAAGACGATCAGATAGAAAGCGAAGACAAACGTTTGCGGAGAACTCTCCAGAGAACGAGAGGGCACAGGGATGAGCAAAGCCCGCCCAGCAAATATCCAGCCTTTTACAGGCTCCAGGTTCAGGAAAACCAGCCCCGTTTTCCAGATGCCAACACCCACAGAGGCCAACAGCTTAAAAAGCTGCAAGCCCGAATCAAGGCACGTATTTCTGGGTCCAGAGTCCTGACTCTGGAGAAACAAAGGGCAATCAGTCTACAGGCAACCTGTCTGGCCGTCTGACCACTGGGCCACAACCTGGCTGGAAGTGTCCCCATCGGAAGCTGAAGGCAGACCACTGCCCCCCTGTGCGGCGAGGCAATTTCAACCGGTGAATCAGAGGGGCCCGTAACCAACCCCTTTGCTCTGGGCACGTCCTTGCGGTTCTGCTAACCCCATCTCCAACCCCATCTCAAACCCGGGAATTTTGGCCAGGGATACACAAGTGGGCTCCGCTGGTGCTCCGGTGCCCTCTTGTGGCCCTCGTCTCTAATAGCATCTTACAGCCCTTCCTCCTGCCTCCCTTGCCAGCTCTGGGGGCAGAACAGGTCCAGGGCGCCTGCCCGCCTGATTTCCTTTCCCCTCTCCCTCTTATCACAATGAAGTGCCCTAGGGATGACGATATTTTCTCTCTCCAAGTCTCCCAGCGTAGTCCTCCCTTCCTATCACATCCTACTACTTTAATCAGCCCAGGACTTCCCTGGTCCTCCAGTGGTTTAGACTCCCTTCTTCCACCGCAGGGCGCCTGGGTTTGATCCTTGGTCGGGGAACTAAGATCCTACATGCCACACGGCATGCCCAAATATAAATAAATAAATAAATGGGCCCACTGCATTTACCGATGTACCACCGGGGTCTAAATCAATCATCTCCCACATACTTCAAGTGACCTGGCTTTAGGTCAGGTTACCCCAGGCAGAGTTGTGGACACAGAAGGAAGAGGATCAGATGGAAAGGGAAGACAAACTTTTGGAGAGAACTCTCGGGAAAAAGAAAGGGCACAGGGATGAGCGCAGCCCGCCAGCAAACACCAGGGTTTTTACAGGCTCCAGGTTCAGGACGACGGCCCCGTTTTCCAGATGCCAACACACACAGAGACCAGCAGCTTAAAAGCTGGAAGCCCAAGTCAAGCCAGGTGTTTCTGGGTCCAGAGTCCTGACTCTGGAGAAACAAAGGGCAGTCAGTCTGCAGACAGCCTCTCTGGCTGTCGGGTCACTGGGCCACCCGGCCCGGCTGAAAGTGCCCCCATGGCAAGCTGAAGGCAGAATTCAGCCCACTCTGTGAGAGGAGGCAATTTCAGCAAGTGAATCAGAGGGGCCCAGTAACAACCCCTTTCCTCTGGGCACGTCCTTGACTTTCCGCAAACCCCGTGTCCGAACCTGGAGGCTTGGCCAGGGATGCACACGAGGGTTCCGCTGGTGCTCCGGCGCCCTCTTGTGGACGTCGGCTCTAATAGCCACTCTCAGCCCTTCTTCCCTGCGGAGCCCCGGGGGCGGCCCTGGCCTTGGGCACCTGGCAGCCTGATTGCCTTCCCCTTCTCCCTCTTAGCACAATGAAGTGCCCTACAAATGGGGCTATTTTCTCTCTCAAAGTTTCCCAGAGTACTATACCTCCCTACCGCACCCCACCACTTTAAATTAAATAGCCCGGAACTTTCCAGGAGGTCACTTGGCTAAGACTCCACCGCTTTCACTGCAGGGGGCACGGGTTTCCTCCCTCGTCATGGAACTCAGAATAAGAGCCTACATGCCACACGGCATGGCCAAAAATAAATAAACAAATAAATAAATAAATACTCCCCTGAAGTCACTGATGTACCGGCCTTGAACTCAATCACCTCCCTTTTAATCCAGCTGACCTGGCTTTAGGTCACTTTTCCCCACGCCGGGTTGTGGAAACAGAAGGAAGACGATCAGATAGAAAGCGAAGACAAACGTTTGCGGAGAACTCTCCAGAGAACGAGAGGGCACAGGGATGAGCAAAGCCCGCCCAGCAAATATCCAGCCTTTTACAGGCTCCAGGTTCAGGAAAACCAGCCCCGTTTTCCAGATGCCAACACCCTCAGAGGCCAACAGCTTAAAAAGCTGCAAGCCCGAATCAAGGCACGTATTTCTGGGTCCAGAGTCCTGACTCTGGAGAAACAAAGGGCAATCAGTCTACAGGCAACCTGTCTGGCCGTCTGACCACTGGGCCACAACCTGGCTGGAAGTGTCCCCATCGGAAGCTGAAGGCAGACCACTGCCCCCCTGTGCGGCGAGGCAATTTCAACCGGTGAATCAGAGGGGCCCGTAACCAACCCCTTTGCTCTGGGCACGTCCTTGCGGTTCTGCTAACCCCATCTCCAACCCCATCTCAAACCCGGGAATTTTGGCCAGGGATACACAAGTGGGCTCCGCTGGTGCTCCGGCGCCCTCTTGTGGCCCTCGTCTCTAATAGCATCTTACAGCCCTTCCTCCTGCCTCCCTTGCCAGCTCTGGGGGCAGAACAGGTCCAGGGCGCCTGCCCGCCTGATTTCCTTTCCCCTCTCCCTCTTATCACAATGAAGTGCCCTAGGGATGACGATATTTTCTCTCTCCAAGTCTCCCAGCGTAGTCCTCCCTTCCTATCACATCCTACTACTTTAATCAGCCCAGGACTTCCCTGGTCCTCCAGTGGTTTAGACTCCCTTCTTCCACCGCAGGGCACCTGGGTTTGATCCTTGGTCGGGGAACTAAGATCCTACATGCCACACGGCATGCCCAAATATAAATAAATAAATAAATGGGCCCACTGCATTTACCGATGTACCACCGGGGTCTAAATCAATCATCTCCCACATACTTCAAGTGACCTGGCTTTAGGTCAGGTTACCCCAGGCAGAGTTGTGGACACAGAAGGAAGAGGATCAGATGGAAAGGGAAGACAAACTTTTGGAGAGAACCCTCGGGAAAAAGAAAGGGCACAGGGATGAGCGCAGCCCGCCAGCAAACACCAGGGTTTTTACAGGCTCCAGGTTCAGGACGACGGCCCCGTTTTCCAGATGCCAACACACACAGAGACCAGCAGCTTAAAAGCTGGAAGCCCAAGTCAAGCCAGGTGTTTCTGGGTCCAGAGTCCTGACTCTGGAGAAACAAAGGGCAGTCAGTCTGCAGACAGCCTCTCTGGCTGTCGGGTCACTGGGCCACCCGGCCCGGCTGAAAGTGCCCCCATGGCAAGCTGAAGGCAGAATTCAGCCCACTCTGTGAGAGGAGGCAATTTCAGCAAGTGAATCAGAGGGGCCCAGTAACAACCCCTTTCCTCTGGGCACGTCCTTGACTTTCCGCAAACCCCGTGTCCGAACCTGGAGGCTTGGCCAGGGATGCACACGAGGGTTCCGCTGGTGCTCCGGCGCCCTCTTGTGGACGTCGGCTCTAATAGCCACTCTCAGCCCTTCTTCCCTGCGGAGCCCCGGGGGCGGCCCTGGCCTTGGGCACCTGGCAGCCTGATTGCCTTCCCCTTCTCCCTCTTAGCACAATGAAGTGCCCTACAAATGGGGCTATTTTCTCTCTCAAAGTTTCCCAGAGTACTATACCTCCCTACCGCACCCCACCACTTTAAATTAAATAGCCCGGAACTTTCCAGGAGGTCACTTGGCTAAGACTCCACCGCTTTCACTGCAGGGGGCACGGGTTTCCTCCCTCGTCATGGAACTCAGAATAAGAGCCTACATGCCACACGGCATGGCCAAAAATAAATAAACAAACAAATGAATAAATACTCCCCTGAAGTCACTGATGTACCGGCCTTGAACTCAATCACCTCCCTTTTAATCCAGCTGACCTGGCTTTAGGTCACTTTTCCCCACGCCGGGTTGTGGAAACAGAAGGAAGACGATCAGATAGAAAGCGAAGACAAACGTTTGCGGAGAACTCTCCAGAGAACGAGAGGGCACAGGGATGAGCAAAGCCCGCCCAGCAAATATCCAGCCTTTTACAGGCTCCAGGTTCAGGAAAACCAGCCCCGTTTTCCAGATGCCAACACCCACAGAGGCCAACAGCTTAAAAAGCTGCAAGCCCGAATCAAGGCACGTATTTCTGGGTCCAGAGTCCTGACTCTGGAGAAACAAAGGGCAATCAGTCTACAGGCAACCTGTCTGGCCGTCTGACCACTGGGCCACAACCTGGCTGGAAGTGTCCCCATCGGAAGCTGAAGGCAGACCACTGCCCCCCTGTGCGGCGAGGCAATTTCAACCGGTGAATCAGAGGGGCCCGTAACCAACCCCTTTGCTCTGGGCACGTCCTTGCGGTTCTGCTAACCCCATCTCCAACCCCATCTCAAACCCGGGAATTTTGGCCAGGGATACACAAGTGGGCTCCGCTGGTGCTCCGGCGCCCTCTTGTGGCCCTCGTCTCTAATAGCATCTTACAGCCCTTCCTCCTGCCTCCCTTGCCAGCTCTGGGGGCAGAACAGGTCCAGGGCGCCTGCCCGCCTGATTTCCTTTCCCCTCTCCCTCTTATCACAATGAAGTGCCCTAGGGATGACGATATTTTCTCTCTCCAAGTCTCCCAGCGTAGTCCTCCCTTCCTATCACATCCTACTACTTTAATCAGCCCAGGACTTCCCTGGTCCTCCAGTGGTTTAGACTCCCTTCTTCCACCGCAGGGCGCCTGGGTTTGATCCTTGGTCGGGGAACTAAGATCCTACATGCCACACGGCATGCCCAAATATAAATAAATAAATAAATGGGCCCACTGCATTTACCGATGTACCACCGGGGTCTAAATCAATCATCTCCCACATACTTCAAGTGACCTGGCTTTAGGTCAGGTTACCCCAGGCAGAGTTGTGGACACAGAAGGAAGAGGATCAGATGGAAAGGGAAGACAAACTTTTGGAGAGAACTCTCGGGAAAAAGAAAGGGCACAGGGATGAGCGCAGCCCGCCAGCAAACACCAGGGTTTTTACAGGCTCCAGGTTCAGGACGACGGCCCCGTTTTCCAGATGCCAACACACACAGAGACCAGCAGCTTAAAAGCTGGAAGCCCAAGTCAAGCCAGGTGTTTCTGGGTCCAGAGTCCTGACTCTGGAGAAACAAAGGGCAGTCAGTCTGCAGACAGCCTCTCTGGCTGTCGGGTCACTGGGCCACCCGGCCCGGCTGAAAGTGCCCCCATGGCAAGCTGAAGGCAGAATTCAGCCCACTCTGTGAGAGGAGGCAATTTCAGCAAGTGAATCAGAGGGGCCCAGTAACAACCCCTTTCCTCTGGGCACGTCCTTGACTTTCCGCAAACCCCGTGTCCGAACCTGGAGGCTTGGCCAGGGATGCACACGAGGGTTCCGCTGGTGCTCCGGCGCCCTCTTGTGGACGTCGGCTCTAATAGCCACTCTCAGCCCTTCTTCCCTGCGGAGCCCCGGGGGCGGCCCTGGCCTTGGGCACCTGGCAGCCTGATTGCCTTCCCCTTCTCCCTCTTAGCACAATGAAGTGCCCTACAAATGGGGCTATTTTCTCTCTCAAAGTTTCCCAGAGTACTATACCTCCCTACCGCACCCCACCACTTTAAATTAAATAGCCCGGAACTTTCCAGGAGGTCACTTGGCTAAGACTCCACCGCTTTCACTGCAGGGGGCACGGGTTTCCTCCCTCGTCATGGAACTCAGAATAAGAGCCTACATGCCACACGGCATGGCCAAAAATAAATAAACAAATAAATAAATAAATACTCCCCTGAAGTCACTGATGTACCGGCCTTGAACTCAATCACCTCCCTTTTAATCCAGCTGACCTGGCTTTAGGTCACTTTTCCCCACGCCGGGTTGTGGAAACAGAAGGAAGACGATCAGATAGAAAGCGAAGACAAACGTTTGCGGAGAACTCTCCAGAGAACGAGAGGGCACAGGGATGAGCAAAGCCCGCCCAGCAAATATCCAGCCTTTTACAGGCTCCAGGTTCAGGAAAACCAGCCCCGTTTTCCAGATGCCAACACCCTCAGAGGCCAACAGCTTAAAAAGCTGCAAGCCCGAATCAAGGCACGTATTTCTGGGTCCAGAGTCCTGACTCTGGAGAAACAAAGGGCAATCAGTCTACAGGCAACCTGTCTGGCCGTCTGACCACTGGGCCACAACCTGGCTGGAAGTGTCCCCATCGGAAGCTGAAGGCAGACCACTGCCCCCCTGTGCGGCGAGGCAATTTCAACCGGTGAATCAGAGGGGCCCGTAACCAACCCCTTTGCTCTGGGCACGTCCTTGCGGTTCTGCTAACCCCATCTCCAACCCCATCTCAAACCCGGGAATTTTGGCCAGGGATACACAAGTGGGCTCCGCTGGTGCTCCGGCGCCCTCTTGTGGCCCTCGTCTCTAATAGCATCTTACAGCCCTTCCTCCTGCCTCCCTTGCCAGCTCTGGGGGCAGAACAGGTCCAGGGCGCCTGCCCGCCTGATTTCCTTTCCCCTCTCCCTCTTATCACAATGAAGTGCCCTAGGGATGACGATATTTTCTCTCTCCAAGTCTCCCAGCGTAGTCCTCCCTTCCTATCACATCCTACTACTTTAATCAGCCCAGGACTTCCCTGGTCCTCCAGTGGTTTAGACTCCCTTCTTCCACCGCAGGGCACCTGGGTTTGATCCTTGGTCGGGGAACTAAGATCCTACATGCCACACGGCATGCCCAAATATAAATAAATAAATAAATGGGCCCACTGCATTTACCGATGTACCACCGGGGTCTAAATCAATCATCTCCCACATACTTCAAGTGACCTGGCTTTAGGTCAGGTTACCCCAGGCAGAGTTGTGGACACAGAAGGAAGAGGATCAGATGGAAAGGGAAGACAAACTTTTGGAGAGAACCCTCGGGAAAAAGAAAGGGCACAGGGATGAGCGCAGCCCGCCAGCAAACACCAGGGTTTTTACAGGCTCCAGGTTCAGGACGACGGCCCCGTTTTCCAGATGCCAACACACACAGAGACCAGCAGCTTAAAAGCTGGAAGCCCAAGTCAAGCCAGGTGTTTCTGGGTCCAGAGTCCTGACTCTGGAGAAACAAAGGGCAGTCAGTCTGCAGACAGCCTCTCTGGCTGTCGGGTCACTGGGCCACCCGGCCCGGCTGAAAGTGCCCCCATGGCAAGCTGAAGGCAGAATTCAGCCCACTCTGTGAGAGGAGGCAATTTCAGCAAGTGAATCAGAGGGGCCCAGTAACAACCCCTTTCCTCTGGGCACGTCCTTGACTTTCCGCAAACCCCGTGTCCGAACCTGGAGGCTTGGCCAGGGATGCACACGAGGGTTCCGCTGGTGCTCCGGCGCCCTCTTGTGGACGTCGGCTCTAATAGCCACTCTCAGCCCTTCTTCCCTGCGGAGCCCCGGGGGCGGCCCTGGCCTTGGGCACCTGGCAGCCTGATTGCCTTCCCCTTCTCCCTCTTAGCACAATGAAGTGCCCTACAAATGGGGCTATTTTCTCTCTCAAAGTTTCCCAGAGTACTATACCTCCCTACCGCACCCCACCACTTTAAATTAAATAGCCCGGAACTTTCCAGGAGGTCACTTGGCTAAGACTCCACCGCTTTCACTGCAGGGGGCACGGGTTTCCTCCCTCGTCATGGAACTCAGAATAAGAGCCTACATGCCACACGGCATGGCCAAAAATAAATAAACAAATAAATAAATAAATACTCCCCTGAAGTCACTGATGTACCGGCCTTGAACTCAATCACCTCCCTTTTAATCCAGCTGACCTGGCTTTAGGTCACTTTTCCCCACGCCGGGTTGTGGAAACAGAAGGAAGACGATCAGATAGAAAGCGAAGACAAACGTTTGCGGAGAACTCTCCAGAGAACGAGAGGGCACAGGGATGAGCAAAGCCCGCCCAGCAAATATCCAGCCTTTTACAGGCTCCAGGTTCAGGAAAACCAGCCCCGTTTTCCAGATGCCAACACCCACAGAGGCCAACAGCTTAAAAAGCTGCAAGCCCGAATCAAGGCACGTATTTCTGGGTCCAGAGTCCTGACTCTGGAGAAACAAAGGGCAATCAGTCTACAGGCAACCTGTCTGGCCGTCTGACCACTGGGCCACAACCTGGCTGGAAGTGTCCCCATCGGAAGCTGAAGGCAGACCACTGCCCCCCTGTGCGGCGAGGCAATTTCAACCGGTGAATCAGAGGGGCCCGTAACCAACCCCTTTGCTCTGGGCACGTCCTTGCGGTTCTGCTAACCCCATCTCCAACCCCATCTCAAACCCGGGAATTTTGGCCAGGGATACACAAGTGGGCTCCGCTGGTGCTCCGGCGCCCTCTTGTGGCCCTCGTCTCTAATAGCATCTTACAGCCCTTCCTCCTGCCTCCCTTGCCAGCTCTGGGGGCAGAACAGGTCCAGGGCGCCTGCCCGCCTGATTTCCTTTCCCCTCTCCCTCTTATCACAATGAAGTGCCCTAGGGATGACGATATTTTCTCTCTCCAAGTCTCCCAGCGTAGTCCTCCCTTCCTATCACATCCTACTACTTTAATCAGCCCAGGACTTCCCTGGTCCTCCAGTGGTTTAGACTCCCTTCTTCCACTGCAGGGCGCCTGGGTTTGATCCTTGGTCGGGGAACTAAGATCCTACATGCCACACGGCATGGCCAAATAAAAAATAAATAAATAGGCCCACTGCATTTACTGATGTACCTGGCTTTAAATCAATCATCTCCCACATACTTCAAGTGACCTGGCTTTAGGTCAGGTTACCCCAGGCAGAGTTGTGGACACAGAAGGAAGAGGATCAGATGGAAAGGGAAGACAAACTTTTGGAGAGAACTCTCGGGAAAAAGAAAGGGCACAGGGATGAGCGCAGCCCGCCCAGCAAACACCAGGGTTTTTACAGGCTCCAGGTTCAGGAGACAGCCCCGTTTTCCAGATGCCAACACACACAGAGACCAGCAGCTTAAAAGCTGGAAGCCCAAGTCAAGCCAGGTGTTTCTGGGTCCAGAGTCCTGACTCTGGAGAAACAAAGGGCAGTCAGTCTGCAGACAGCCTCTCTGGCTGTCGGGTCACTGGGCCACCCGGCCCGGCTGAAAGTGCCCCCATGGCAAGCTGAAGGCAGAATTCAGCCCACTCTGAGAGGAGGCAGTTTCAGCAAGTGAATCAGAGGGGCCCAGTAACAACCCCTTTCCTCTGGGCACGTCCTTGACTTTCCCCAAACCCCATGTCCGAACCTGGAGGCTTGGCCAGGGATGCACACGAGGGTTCCGCTGGTGCTCCGGCGCCCTCTTTTGGACGTCGGCTCTAATGGCAACTGTCAGCCCTTCTTCCCTGCGGAGCCCTGGGGACTGCACTGGCCTTGGGCACCTGGCAGCCTGATTTCCTTCCCTTTCTCTCTCTTAGCACAATGAAGTGCCCTACCGATGGGGATATTTTCTCTCTCCAAGTTTCCCAGGGTACTATCCCACCCTACCGCCCCCACCACTTTAAATTAAATAGCCCGGGACCTCCCAGGAGGTCAAGTGGCTAAGACGCCCCGCTTCCACTGCAGGTGGCACGGGTTTCATCCCTCGTCATGGCACTAAGATCCTACATGCCACACGGCGTGGCCAAAAAAGAATAAATAAATAAAGAGCCCCCTGAAGTCACTGATGTACCGGCCTTGAACTCAATCACCTCCCTTTTAATTCAGCTGACCTGGCTTTAGGTCAGTTTTTCCCACGCAGGGTTGTGGAAACAGAAGGAAGAGGATCAGATAGAAAGGGAAGACAAACGTTTGCGGAGAACTTTCCAGAGAACGAGAGGGCACAGGGATGAGCAAAGCCCGCCCAGCAAATATTCAGGCTTTTACAGGCTCCAGGTTCAGGAAGACCTACCACTTTTTCCTGATGCCAACACCCACAGTGGCCTACAGCTTAAAAGCTGTAGAAATATCTTTACCCTCATCACTTGCATTATCTTCTACATTTATAAACATACTCATAATTCTCTCATCCTTAAATATTTTTTAAATTTTATTATTTTAAAATACTATTTTGAAATATTATTTAATATTAAATAATTAATTTATATTTATTTTAATTTAATATTTATTTGATATTTAATAAACAGTATTAGCGAATTGATTAATATTTATGAATTAAAGTTTTAATATTTCAATTTCCATAAATATAAATATTTATGTATTTAGTATTTAATTTAATATTTAACAGATAATATTAATTAATATTTAATTTGTTATTTAAATATTATTATTTTAAATTTTTATTATTATTTTAAATTTTTGTTAATTATTTTTAATTTTTGTTAGTTATTTGAAAAATCTGAAACCCTTTCTTTGGCTGTCCCTTCTGATTAAGCTGCAGTTCTGTATTAACCATCCCTTTTACATGGAATGTTTTCAAAAACTTTACTTGTTGTTTCCTTTTCCCATTCATTCTTCAGTGACTCTACCCACCAGATCCCACAGACAAGAAACTCCAGTGGCCTCCGAACACCCAAAGCCAGGGGCTGGCTTCCTTCTTTGAATTCTCGAGACTGACTACTTCTCAGTTTTCCTGATTTTGTTTATTTTTTAGTTGTTGATTGTTAAACACTCATTTTCCTTAGCTTCCCCACTGCAAGGCATGAAATCTAATTTGATTCTCCTACTGCTCTAATCATTCTTTTTTTGTTTTTACGGTACGCGGGCCTCTAACTGCTGTGGCCTCTCCCGCTGCGGAGCACAGGCTCCGGACGCACAGGCTCAGCGGCCAGGACTCACGGGCCCAGCCGCTCCGCGGCATGTGGGATCTTCCCAGACCGGGGCATAAACCCGTGTCCCCTGAATCGGCAGGCGGACTCTCAACCACTGCGTCACCAGGGAAGCCCCCTTTTTTTTTTAATAAATTTATTTATTTATTTATTTTTGGCTGCCTTGGGTCTTCGTTGCTGCGCGTGGGCTTTTCTCTAGTTGCGGCAAACAGGGGCTACTCTTCGTTGCAGTGCGTGGGCTTCTCATTGCAGTGGCTTCTCTTGTTGCGGAGCACAGGCTGTAGGCGCGTGGGCTCAGTAGTTGTCGCACACGGGCTTAGTTGCTCCGCGGCATGCGGTATCTTCCTGGACCAGGGCTCGAACCAGTGTCCCCTGAATTGGCAGGAGGATTCTTAACGATTGTGCCACCAGGGAAGCCCTAACAGTTCACTCTTTATTTTTTTACAGCTTTATTGGAGTATAATTGCTTTACAATGATGTGTTAGTTTCTGCTTTATAACAAAGTGAATCAGTTATACATATACATATGTTCCCATATCTCTTCCCTCTTGCGTCTCCCTCCCTCCCACCCTCCCTATCCCACCCCTCTAGGTGGTCACAAAGTACCGAGCTGATCTCCCTGTGCTATGCAGCTGCTTCCCACTAGCTATCTATTTTACGTTTGGTAGTGTATATATGTCCATGCCACTCTCTCACTTTGTCACAGCTTACCCTTCTGCCTCCCCATATCCTCGAGTCCATTCTCTAGTAAGTCTGTCTTTATTCCTGTCTTACCCCTAGGTTCTTCATTACATTTTTTTCTTAAATTCCATATATATGTGTTAGCATATGGTATTTGTCTTTCTCTTTCTGACTTACTTCACTCTGTATGACAGACTCTAGGTCCATCCACCTCATTACAAATAGCTCAATTTCATTTCTTTTCATGGCTGAGTAATATTCCATTGTACATATGTGCCACATCTTCTTTATCCATTCATCTGTTGATGGACACTTAGGTTGCTTCCATTTCCTGGCTATGGTAAATAGAGCCGCAATAAACATTTTGGTATATGACTCATTTTGAATTATGGTTTTCTCACGGTATATGCCCAGTAGTGGGATTGCTGGGTCATACGGTAGTTCTATTTGTAGTTTTTTAAGGAACCCTAACAGTTCACTCTTGATTTCAGTCTAGTAGTTCATCCTCTGAAAAGGTGTCTGGAGGTTGAAGTGTGTTTAGCTTATTAGAAAATGTAACAGAAGTATTGGTTAAAATCAAATTTACCCTATGTTTTCTCATGGTTTGGACATCCTGTGTTTTCAAGAGGAGGCTAATAAGTGTGTGAGGTTTCTTGGTGGCTGGGGGAAGGGACAGAAGGCACCAATGAGGGAAGGGGAAAAAATGAACTACAAGACCAGAAGCACTAAAGGCAAACGGTTTCTCTTACCTCCAACCTAATTCTCCTGGTGCCTGAACTGTGAGTTAAACTTATCAATATTTGGAAGCTGCATTGTATTTTTTTAACCACCAGAGCAAAATTCAAACAGTAAAAGATGACTTTGAAGTTTAATAGGAGAATGGAAGAAAATAAAGAAAATAAAGCTGATGGTGCCAAGCTATTTTTCTGGTCAGCAATTTTACCTCACCACATCCCCTCCAGGAGTGGAGACTCATTGACTGAAATCTTTAGAGTGAACTTGGACAGGAAGTACTCACTCATGAAACTGAGTGCAGGCAAGCTGCTGGGATTCATTAACTGTGCCTAGATCTTCTCTAACCCTTGGTTGATTTTTCCTGGCAGTGAAAACAGGATCCAATTTTAAAAAAAAAGATTGTGATAAGTGAAGGCGGACAGAGAAATGGTTGCAGGGACCTTAACGGATTTCCATTGTACATAGCCATGGTTCTCAGAGTGGTCTCTAGACCAGCTATTTCATCACTACCTGGGGACTCATTGTACTAGTCTGCTCTGGCTGCTGGTTAGGTGGATAAAATAACATGTTTGTTTCCTTAACAGAGCTGGAGGCTGGAAGTCCAAGATCTGGGTGCTGACCTGTTTGGTTTCTGGTGAGAGATCTCTTCCTGGCTCTTCCTCTTTTTATAAGCCACCCATCCAATCAGATTAGGAACCCAGCCTTATGACCTCATTTAACCTTCATTATCTCCTAAAAGCCCTATTTCAAATAGGGTCACACTGGGGAGGAGAACATATGAATTGTGGGGCCAGAATTCAGTCCATAGCATGTGTAACACATGAAAACTCTGCAGCCCTGCCTCAGACCTACTGAATCTGAAATTCAGGAAATGGAGCCCTGCAATTTGTGTCTTATTAATCTCTCCAAGTTATTCGCATGCACACTAAAGCCTGAGAAGCACGGGCCTTCTGGGAAAATTCCAGCATCTCATTTCGTTTCCTCCACAGTTTCTCTCATCTTTACTTTTCAACCTTATTTCTTACTGCTCTTTGACATGAACTCTGCTTCTGCTAAACTCCTTCTCACTGTGGCCTGAAGGATCATTCGTATTCTGCCTTTCAGACTCTTGTTTCCTCTCTTTCCATGACCTTGAATTGTCTTTCGACCTCTTTAATGAAGCACCTCTTTAACATCCCAGCCGCGGTCATGTCTTCTTTCTCCAGATAGCATAAGCACCACTTGTCTGAACCAATCATTTTCCTATTTTACAGATTTTACTTTCTTAGAGTTCATAGGTTACACTTGTTTGTAATTTTAGCACAAGGCTTTGCACATAAAAAGTACTTAAGGGCTTCCCTGGTGGCGCAGTGGTTGAGAGTCTGCCTGCCGATGTGGGGGACACGGGTTCATGCCCCGGTCTGGGAAGATCCCACATGCCGCGGAGTGGCTGGGCCCGTGAGCCATGGCCGCTGAGCCTGCGCGTCCAGAGCCTGTGCTCCACAACAGGAGAGACCACAACAGTGAGAGGCCCGCGTACCGCAAAAAAAAAAAAAAAAAGTACTTAAATCTTCAAAATATTATAGACTGTCCCGCTTATAACTCTTCTCTGTAAGCGACTCCCTACAACACTGACTCCAATACAACACTGATTTGGGGCATCAAACAGCCCATTGGTCTCTGACATAATGCTACTTCCAAAGTTGCTTACTATTAAAAAGTAATCAATATATTATTTGCTATTTATTAAGTCCTTAAGTGCATCAAGCCCTATAATAAGCACTTAGTACAGTACCTCATTCAATTCTCACAATCACCCTGAAATAGGCATTATGATCCTTATCTGACTGAAAAAGACACTGGAAACTGAGGCAGAGAGTTCAAGCAACTCCCCCAAAGTCACATACCCAAGGAGCAGCAAGGCTGAAAAATGTGAACCTATGTTTCTCTGACTCAGAGCATATGCATTATTTCCACTGTGTTATACTAGAGACAGAGAGATTTAGTTTTCTGTCATCGTGTTGAATTTACTGCCAAGAACCCCAGAGGTATAGGTCTTATATTAAAGATAATTCCAGGATACCCTTTGTAAACTCTCTATTTTCTACATTCGTAGCATACACACACACAAACACACATCCTGAAGCACTGCTAAAAGTAAGCCATCATGAAAAAAAAACTGGGGGAGGACTTCTCGACCAATAGATACTGTTAAATGACTACAGACAACAAAGAGCTCTAAATTCCATCGCTATTCTATATGCTATTTACCGGCAGACAGACTTTGGAATTCTTTCATCTTTACATTGAAGACAACTGAAGAACTCAAAGGGAACTACTTGAAAGCTCACAAGGAGCTCTGATAAACTTTTGCCCAAAGCTACTACTGATAATTAAACACTAGAAGCACACACACACACATATATGCATAGAAAATTGAAAAAAATCTATAAAAACAATGGAATTTTTTTTTTCCAATGGTAAGTTCTTAGCTTCCTTCCCCAGAAAACAGACCAAGTGGTTGTACTTCACTTTCACAGCTACCAGCACTTTGAAGACTGGCCTATTAAGAGAATAAGCCACACCTGCTGGATTGTTTCCATCATTCCAACCACCAGCTGAGATAGCAATGAACAGTAACCCTCCCGTGCTCAGCCTACCTGGGGGGTTCCACAACCTCGACATCTTGCAGAAACAGGTGACATCCTGCCCACATAGAGGTGCTGAAAATGAGCTGAGTATCTTTCTGGGCTGTAGTGCACCACCGCCGTCTGTGTCTGCAAATCGTGAGACACGATGGTCCATACTTTGTCCTCTGTGGGGAGAAAAATGCTGCGACGATGAGTCATTAGTATGCAACTGCATCTTCAAATGTCAGAAAATAAGTGAGCTACACTTTCACTGGTGTTTTCCCTGAACTGCTGTAGAATAGTTAAGGACAGTAACTCTTCAAGTAACCCCTACCGTTTTCTCACACCAAAGTTGTGCTTATATAGACAAAGTAGAAAAGTCATATTGTTTATTAAAAACAAACACAAGATCTGGTGGATGCTCTAACATCCACAGCATTGAATGTGAGGCCCATTGTGTTGCAATGCCTTCCGACTCTGGAACCCCTCACCCCTCCCGTAGAACAGGACCTGTTCCTTCCTAAATGAACTATGTGCTCTCCAGCCTCTGGATCTTTGTACATGCTCTTTGCTCTAACTGGAATATGCATCCTCATCTTGTCAACAACTGTTCTTTTCACCCTGACCTTTCAGATAAAATTAGACACTGCATGCTCTGTTATTGAAATGTTCTACACATGTGGGATGATGCAGATAATTATCTTGGTGTTTTGGACCCTGAAAATTTCAATGTGTGAAAAGAAGCAGATACAAGACTGATGAGGTCGAATTAAAATCCTACATAGTTCTGCATTTGAATTAGAAGTATCACTATAAACGCTTGATGATGTTATCTTTTAAAAATACAGATATAGGGTTTCCCTGGTGGTGCAGTGGTTGAGAGTCCACCTGCCGATGCAGGGGACACAGGTTCGTGCCCCAATCCGGAAAGATCCCACATGCCGCGGAGCGGCTGGGCCTGTGAGCCATGGCCACTGAGCCTGCGTGTCCGGAACCTGTGCTCTGCAATGGGAGAGGCCACAATAGTGACAGGCCCGCATACCGCAAAAATAAAATAAAATAAATTTAAAAAATAAAAATACAGATATAGGTCCTAGCTCTGTCCACTGAAAAAGTCCCCAAACAAGGACCAACCTCTGGCACCAGATTGTTATCACTCCATACCATTTCCCTTTAAGAGAAAACTAGGTTCCTGGAGAAATGGTTGATTCCAGGGCTGGAAAGGGATAAGAGGAGCCTGAAACATATTGTCACATCAGAAACAAATAAACTACTGGAGACAGAAGGCTGTTCCAAAACTCCCAGGGCCAAAGAAGGATGATTTTAATTAACATCAATCAGAAATTCCTGTAATGAATTAAAAGACATCAAGGGGGGCTTCCCTGGTGGCGCAGTGGTTAAGAGTCCGCCTGCCAATGCAGAGGACCCGGGTTCGTGCCCCGGTCCGGGAAGACCCACATGCCACAGAGTGGCTGGGCCCATGAGCCATGGCCACTGAGCCTGTGTGTCCGGAGCCTGTGCTCCGCAACGGGAGAGGCCACAACAGTGAGAGGCCCGCATACCGAAAGAAAAAACAAAATACATCAAGGATATTTAATTCTATGAGTTCACTGAAAATAAATGTTTAACTTCGGAAGATGCTAGGCAACTAACACATTATTTTGAATACCAGTAAATGAAGGCAAAAATTCAGCATTTAGTCTACATTACCTACATGAACTGTAATATAACTAAATACTCCCTTTATGGAAATATTTCAGCTCATAAATGAAGGTAAATGATAAGTTAGAGTGTCATCATTTTGTAACTGTTACCGAGTCCAAGCTCCCCTGCTGGCCACATGACAGGCCAATAAATCAAAGAGGAGGTGTTGAGGTAGGGCAAACTTTATTTGGAAAGCCAGCAGGCCTTGTAGATGACAGACTAAAGTTTCAAAATAACCACCTTCTCCGGGTTTGGATGTCAGTTTCTTTTATAGCACAGAGAGGGGGAGGAGATGAGGAAGTAAAGTAAAAAGGCCATAAGATTTGTAAATATCACCTGGAATGGCCAGCCTGGGGGAGGTGATGTGTTAATTTCTTGATGTGTTAATTTCTCGTTCCTTGCAGCCACCCGCAGGTGGAACAGGGTCCGGATGTTTCCCTGAACAAAGGTACTTTGGTTTAACATTCAGGCAGAGGGGCAGGGTTCCCCGAGGCAGGCCATTATGTGTACACAGTATCCTTTTACTGAACAAAAGCAGCGCAAAGCAAAGGTTAAAGTAAAAGAAACAGATCCAACACTAGTCAGATTTGGCTCTTTCCTGTTACAATTCCCCACTGTCAATGTCCATTTCACAGTCTTGTGGAAAAAGGGGTGAGGACCCAGAAAAAGAGCTCCCAGAGAATTTGGCATTGAAGGCCAGTGAGGCTTAATTTCAGGAGTCCCAGAGGGTTGGGGGAAATAGACTTCCCTCTCAATGGGCACACCCAAAAATCTCACAGGCTCTGGGATGGAGGGAAGAAGCAGTAATATGATAGGAACATGGGTCAGACCTACTTGCTGATCTTGGAGAGTCTCCCAGAGAGGCAGGAGGCAACTACAGCTCACCCTGGGGACACAGACACTGACTACAGCAATTTTAAGGAGCTTGTTCTACCACATGGACAGTGGTGCTGACAAATGCCACTTTGGAATCCTCCTTCTAGCTTATAGCCCCAATACCCAGCCCTGCCCAGACCAAACAGCATATAGGTGCCAGTGCTGGGACGCCTCAGGACAAGCAACTAACACGGCATGGACACAGCCTCACACACTGGCAGGAAGACTGCCTTCTGACCCTGGGAGTCCACAACCATCCCTGGACATGATCCTGTCCAACAGAGGGCCCAGGAGCCGGCCCCATACTCCAGTGCACAGGCACTAAATCCAACTCGAGACCCTCGGGGCCCTCTAGCCAGAGAACCTGGGACCCAGCTCCAACCAACAGTGGGCAGGCACCATCCCCAGAATCCACGGGCTTGAGCCACACACTCTAGGGAACCTGCTCTAGCCTCAGGACCAGCTTCCCTAGTGGGTGGACACCAGCCATAAGAAAACCACAGCCCTGCAGTCTGTGGATCTGGCCCACCCACCAGGAGGCCAGATCATGCCCTGGGACTGGCTGGGCCCCAGCGCCAGCCACCAGCAAGCCTGCTCTGGCCTCAGGCCCAGCTTCACCCACCAGTGGGCAGACACCAGGCGCAAGAAAACTATAGCCCCACGGCCTACAGACGCAGCCTGCCCACTAGCAGGCCAGATCCTTCCCTGGAGACCAGCTGGGCCCTGGCCCCAACCATTAGCAGTCCAACAGAAGGATCGAGACACCCTGGGCCCTGCAGCCAACTGTGTGAGAAAGCAGCCTCACCCACCAATGATAAAACACAAGTTCTGGTACCCCTGGGACCTGCAACCAGACTCCAGGACCTGGCTTCACCCACAGTGGTTGGGCAACAGCCCTGAGATTTCCTGGACGCTGACTCCACCCACCAGTAAGGCAGCACTAGTCCCCCCACCCCGGGTTTCTGCAGTAAGCCACCGCCTGACACAGTTAACAACCCATAGCTAGCCAGAAGCCTCTGCACAAGGCAGGACCCAGCAACCAACAAGTCCAGGGGCAAAGCAAGCCTACCAGACCACCCATATGATGAGCCTACCATGACAGGAAGACCCACGCAGCCCTCACGGGAATCCTCTAGAGCATAAAGCTCTGGTGATGAGAGGGGAGTGCACTACTGGGACACACAGGATGTCTCCTGCAAAAGGCCACTTCTCCAATGTTAGGCAACAAACATAACCAATCTATAAGATACATAAAAATATAAACAGCAAATGAGGCAGCAGAGGAAGCTGTTCCAAACAAAGGAACAAAATAAAACCCCAAAAGGAGAACTAAGTAAAGTGGAAATAGGTAATCTACCCAAGAAAGAGTTCGGGGTAGTGATGATAAAGATGACCAAAGAACTCGGGGGAGGAATGGATGCACAGATGAGTCAGAAATTTTTAACAAAAATTTAGAAAATATAAAGAACAATCAGAGGTGAACAATAAGATAACTGAAATGAAAAACACCCTAGAAGGAATCAACTGTAGACTAAATGATACAAAGGAATGTATCAGTGAGCTGAAAGACAGAGTAGTTGAAACCACTCATACTGAAAAGAAAAAAGGAAGGAAAAGAAATGAGAACAGTTTAAGAGACCTCTGTAAGAACATCAAGCACACTAATATTTGCATTATAGGGGATGCAGAAGAAGAAGAGAGAGAAAAGGAGGCTGAGAACATAACTGAAGACATAATACATGAAAACTTCCCTAACCTGGGATAGGAAACAGACATCCAAGTTCAGGAAGTGCAGAATGTCCCATACAGGATTACCCACAGAGGAAGACACAAAGACACATTGTATATTATTTTTTTTAATATTTATTTATTTGGCTGCATCAGGTCTTAATTGCGGCCCACAGGGTCTTCATTGCAGTGTGTGGGCTTCTCTCTAGTTGTGGCACACAGGCTCCAGAGTGCACAGGCTCAGTAGTTGTGGTGCACAGGCTTAGTTGCCCTGTGGCATGTGGGATCTTAGTTCCCCGACCAGGGATCAAACCCACATCCCTTGCATTGGAAGATGGATTCTTAACCACTGGACCACCAGGGAAGTCCCCACATTGTATATAAAAATGGCAAAAATTAAAGAGAGAATGTTAAAAGTAGCAAGGGAAAAGTAACACAGTACTTACAAGGGAACTCCCATTAAGGTTCTCAGCTGACTTTTCAGCATAAACTCTGCAGGTCAGAAGGGAGAGGCATGGGCTTCCCTGGTGGCACAGTGGTTAAGAATCCGCCTGCCAGTGCAGGGGTCACAGGTTCAAGCCCTGGTCCAGGAAGATCCCACATGCCGAGAAGCAACTAAGCCCATGCACCACAACTACTGAGCCTGTGCTCTAGAGCCCGCGAGCCACAACTACTGAAGCCCATGTGCCACAACTACTGAAGATGTGCCTAGAGCCTGTGCTCTGCAACAAGAGAAGCCATGGCAATGAGAAGCCCATGCACTGCAACGAAGAGTAGCCCCCACTTGCCACAACTAGAGAAAAGTCCGCGCGCAGCAACAAAGACCCAACGCAGCCAAAAATAAATAAATAAATTTATAAAAGTTAACTATAAAAAAAATTTAAAAAAAAACAACCAATCATACACACCTAACTAGTCTTTCCAAAATCGTGACTGGCTAAGATACAATCAAATATTATCCTTGCTTTGATTTGGTGTCTTCTCTAGAAAAACCTCTCCCCTATTTCCTGCAGATAAAGTGCTCCTAACCACCTTTTAAAAAAATATTTATTTATTTATTTATAAATATTTGCTTCTGTCTTAAACTGTTTCTCAGTGTGCTCTCCCACATGTTGTGCTGTGTCTCTGGTAATAAACCTAATACCTGTTTTTGCAGTTTTTGCCTCCTTGAGAAATTAATTTATCAAACAGGGCAAGAGCCAGGGCAACTTTGCCTCTAGCCTCTAGCCGTTAGGATTCCTGGTTTTTGCACCCAGGCTACTCAGGTTCAATTACTGGGCAGGGAACTAAGATCCCGCTTCAAGTCACCACTCACTGCTCTCTCCCCAAGATCAGAATCAGGGACTGGCCACCCAGAGTCACCCTGAGTACTATAAACACATAAGGCACCCATCAGTCCCACCTCTAGGGCAGCCCATCAGATTCCTGTTTCATACTTCAGGCTTAACATTGCGGGCACAGCTCTGATGCTCCAGAATTTCCACCCAGAATATAGCCCCTCTTCCAAAATCAGACTTGCAGAGACTAAAAGCGAACATCAGTTCAGATTCCATTTAAAATGACCACTTAAACAACAACAAAAAAATGTCCTGCCATGGCTCTGCCCCCATTCCTTGGTCACCCTTTTCAGAGCAGCTCAAAGACCAGAGTTTCTGGAAACTCTGTCACCTTTGTGAAAGGACCTGGCATTCACAATTTTTGATGCTCAGACTCAGATAAAGGAGAGCAAAGGACTTGAAGTTTGGTGGATGGGTTTTATTTCTATCATCAGTGAGAATGAAAGAGAAGAGACAAAGATAATCTCTACTCCCAGGAAGGTAAGCCTAACATCTAAATCCTCTTGGGAAAGATGAACATAGAATACCCAGTTCCCAGCAGATTACGATAATTAACTCTCATAATGTGAGGATCTTAGCACAGTGTCTTGAACATAGTGCATCCTCACATAGCTGTGAGCATGCTGTAGATCCTCGTGAAACATTCCTTTCCTGAATGAATAAATGTTGTTTCTCCATAAGAGTCTTGCTCGGACCCCACTGCTTTCTCTCGTCCCCACTCAATTTGAAAGTGGTGAGCAGAGAATGTCATCTTTTCAGAAGTTGTTAGTGGTCTTCCCTGGGAATAAGCAGTATTTGTGTTCAGATAGGGTGGTTGTATGTAAGGCACTCAGGCGCTGTTCTTGATTTCTCTAGATCAACGCTGCTGGAAATGAGGTCTGGGGGAAGCAGTGGTTGCTCAAAGTGCAGATTAATGACCTTCATCCCAGACTTGGAGAGTCATAACATCAGAGCATGGGGCCCCAGTATCTGTTTTTAATGGGATCCATAAGTGATTTGTATAGCCATGAAATTCTGATGAGCAACATTCACCAAAGTCATTTTCAGCCTTGACTCCCCATTGGGATCATTTGTGTGTTTTTCAGAACTACCATCCCCTGTGTCCCACCTTGATAGATTCTGTCAGTTAGTCTTTGGCAGGGCCCAGGATCAATGATATCTTAATGAAGTGGCCCAGGTTATTCTATCGTGAGGCCAGAGTAAATACTGTGAGGCTCCCAGGTTCATTTCTGAGGACCTAGTACAGGGCCTGGCTCATGGGGAAGCATGCTCTATGTAGACTGGAATGGGGGACAGTCAGTCTATCTCACGTTCCCAGTGTTGAAGTGGAATGTGTAGGTGTGTCTAGGAGACAAGTGCCCCCAAAGATAAGGGAGGAGAAACTCACATAAACTCCATGAAAAAACTCTGTATGTGCACAGATTTTCCCAGGCCCCCATAAAGAATGGAAGAAGAGTCAGAACATACAGACCCTCAGTGGCCATTGGGAAGACTGGCTCTCACTCTGATTGCCAGGGAAGATCACTGGAGCAAAAGGAAAATCCTTAGAGAATTTAGGAGCATGATATGAGTGGAGCAGGAGATGTGTCTCTGTGAGAGCAAGAGACAAACCTAGGCTTCTCAACATAATTTCCATCAAAGCAGAGCTTCCCAAACAACATTTTAAAGCCTAGTTTCCTCCTTCACCTTTGGACATCACACCTGTGCTATCTGCTTTATTCATTCCCACCTATCTGGGTGTATGACTGTTGTCTCCTTTTCTTCACATCCCAGGGTTCCTTCCTTTGCTCAAAAAAGGTGACAGGTTCAGCTTAGAGACAGAAAAGACCTGTTTATTTAAAAAAAGGAAGATGACTCATCCTGGGGATTCTATAATTTCCAATCCAGTACTATGTTCAATAGAGAAGAGAGGATTCTGTAAGTTATAGAAAATTACTTTACCAAATAGTACTTCCTGACAGACCCTTTAAAACACTTAGGAAGTATTTCTAATTTGCAGATCCATAACTCTACTTCCAAGTACTACTCAATCAAAAATAAGGAATGGGGGCTTCCCTGGTGGCACAGTGGTTGAGAGTCCACCTGCTGATGCAGGGGACACGGGTTCGTGCCCTGGTCCGGGAAGATCCCACACGCTGTGGAGCGGCTGGGCCCGTGAGCCATGGCCGCTGAGTCTGCGCGTCCGGAGCCTGTGCTCCGCAACGGGAGAGGCCACAACAGTGAGAGGCCCGTGTACTGGAAAAAAAAAAAAAAGGAATGGAGGAAATTCCCTAGTTAAGACTCCGTGCTTTCATTGCCAAGGGCACAGGTTCGATCCCTGGTGGGGCAACTAAGATTCCACAAGCCGTGCTGTGTGGCCAAAAAAAATAAATAAGGATGGATATCTGATTTTAAGATGTGAACAACAATATCTTATTTAATTTTATAAGTATCTAGAATTGTCACTGATCTAGAGTGAAAGATGCAGATCAACTCAAGAAATGAGTAGGACAAGATGAAATATCATGAAGGTTTTCTTTGCATCAACAAATCCCTATTTCCATGAAATTATTTCATTTCTCATTTGTGCTGATTATATTATAGCATTTTAAGATACCTGAACATATACTATAGGACTCTTGTTTTCTTTTCCTGGAGATACAAAAAGTAATAAACAAGAAAATAACTGAAATGACAATGGAATTTAAAAGACCATTTACAGAACTCTTACTAACAAAACCTGAACAAAGGTGAGAGCCTTAATTTTCCAAAGCAATCTACAAGTAAAGGGAAATGAAGAAGACAGTAGTATTCACATGAAATGTAATGGTTTATGAACATCTCTTAGTAAATCCCTCCAAGACCCTATTAACAATAATTGGAAAATTATTAGCTTTTCAGTCGAGGAATCTGGCAGATAGCCCCTGAATCAAGTGAACAAAATTAACGTCAGCTGTAATGGGACAAATTGATATCATCTGACCCATGCACACAGGCCTCATCATTGCTGGAACAGTTTTGCAAGAAAGCAAAGAAAAAAGCAAACCAAAAAACATTAATCTAATCATGAGAACAGTGTTAAGCACATTTAAAACCACATATAACTCTCATGTCCTGTACTCTTGTGTATTTTAAATAGGAAGTCTTTCCTTGAGGCAATTGAGAGCTCTATTTTTCAGAACTCTGGGTTATTCTAGGCCCTACAGCAATCAGCTTAATTGGTACATTTTCATTATCCTTGTCTTCGTAGACTGATCCTGCATCCAGACAGGACCTAAATAGTACATATTCTCTGTCTTCACTGATATCCCAGGACCCAACCTCATATTCAGTGAGAATCCTGTATATCAACACATTCTCAAGTTGATATGACAAAAAGGGAACATTTTCAATATTTGCACATCAGTAATTCATGGTAGAAATTCTTTATGCTGTAAAGGGAACCTGGATGGAGAAAATGGAGAAAAGGCAATGGGATATAAGAGAGGAATAGCCTAGAGATCTAACCTTGGCTATCATTAGGAAAAAAGGAAAAGTATTGAAAACAAATTTTTTAGGCAGGACTACCAGAGGTACCGAAGTAAATGTTTGCAAGTTCTAAATACATGGGGTTTCAGCAAGAAAAGGTGACACGGCTGCTGATATGGATCACAAATTTTACCTGAGAACCTACCATTTCTTCCTCTTCCTCTTCCATTTCCAGGTTTCTTTCGCAGGCGATATTGTGTAGAGAAATCACACCTGTACACCCTTGAAGACATCGGCACAGCACTTTCACCTGCTACCTGCACACTCAGAGGCAGAAGGCCCTTCATATGCAGAGAGGCCACGCTCCCCTATCCTTTGTCACATGACAGATTCAGAAGAAAATGAGCTCCTACACGGAGACCAAAACGTGATATTCTCCTTCCCTGTTTCCATAGGCCCTTCTGTCTCACACTCAGCTACTACTGGTGCTACAGGAATGGGGAATGTGGGGTGCACTGACCTGACCCACTCACACAGACTCTATTATTACCTTTCCTTGAACCAAAGGCTGGATTCAACTCTCACACCACAAAAATACCTGCGAGACCTGTTGCATAACCCTGGTTTCTCCCTGGAATTGCCTGGAGAACGTAATTAAAGCAAATTTATTTGTCATCTATATAAATTATGTTGCTCACTTGAAACTATGTTGTACACTTGAATCAAATATAATATTGAAGTTAACTACATTTCATATTTATTAAAATGTGGGACTTCCCTGGTGGTCCAGTGGTTAAGAATCAGCCTTCAATACGTGAGGCGCAGGTTCGGCCCCTGGTCAGTGAATGAAGATCCCACATGCTGTGCAGTACAGCCAAAAAAAAAAAAAAAAAAAAAGTGCTCTCAGGCAGAATCTGCGAAGGAGGTCATAGGTGATAGTAGTTATTAAAACGAGCCATGTAGGGCTTCCCTGGTGGTGCAGTGGTTGAGAGTCCGCCTGCCGATGCAGGGGACACAGGTTCGTGCCCCGGTCCGGGAAGATCCCACATGCCGCGGAGCAGCTGGGCCCGTGAGCCATGGCCGCTGAGCCTGCGCGTCCGGAGCCTGTGCTCTGCAATGGGAAAGGCCACAACAGTGAGAGGCCCGCGTAACACACACACACACACACAAAAACTAGCCATATCATCTTTATTGTAAGCACTTATGTAAATCTTGCCTCTCAAACTTTAATATGCATACAAAGCATTCCAGCACCCATGGAAGAAATTGCGATTCTGCAGGTTTGGAACGGCATGAACTGGCATCTTTAACAACTTTCTTCCTTGTGCCGATGCTGCTCCCCCAGACCCGTTATTAGTAGCACTAGAGAAAGTAGGCACACCACAACTCAGCCCCTTACATCAACCACTTTATCTCAAAACAACTATTAAAGACCATTAAAGGCCACCATCACAATCTTGAAGGATCACATGTTTGGCTGGCACGTCAAAGTTTACAGAAGGCTAATAAAGGCTGTAACATCTGAGTATGTCTCTATTTGGAAAACAACATATATATAGTCATTAGTGCAACAATCACTGAACATGTGTTACTGAACACAACACATCTGTTATGTGTTTACAAGTAGGTTACAATGCACTGTTTTGGAAACCTCATGGATATTATTGGAGTTAATCTTCATAATACCCTGGGATTTTGGCATTAGGAGTCCCATAACAACCATGAGGATGTAGATACTGGGACTCAACTTTGTTTCTGTTTCCCTACTCTTGATTTTTTTGTAAACGTTTGCACAAAATAGAAGCTGATTATAGATGGCTGGAGGAATACAGAAAGTAAGGGTGTCTTAGAACTTCAGAGAGAGACTTCCCTGGTGGTCCAGTAGCTAAGACTCTGTGCTCCCAATGTAGGGGGCCTGGGTTTGATCCATGGTCAGGGAACTAGATCCCACATGCCGCAACCAAGAGTTTGCAGGCCGCAACTAAAGATCCTACATGCCATAACTAAAACCCGGCTCAGCCAAATAAATAAATATTAAACAAATAATATATTTTTTAAAACTTAAAAAAAAAGAACTTCAGAGAGTTTTCATTGTTTTGTATTTACTTTTACTCTTTTTTCTAATAGCATAGATAAAGGTTTTTGTTTGTTTTTTGGCGACGCTGCCTGGTTTGCAGGATCTTATTTCCCCGATGGGGGACTGAACCCGTGCCCTTGGCAGTGAAATCACGGAGTCCTAAGTGCTGGACCGCCAGGGAGCTCCCAATAAAGTTTTAAGTTTATAAGTAAAAACCAATCAGTTTTCCCAACTGGATTTTTTTTTTTTCGGTGCGCGGGCCTCTCACTGCTGTGGCCTCTCCCGTTGCGGAGCACAGGCTCCGGACGCACAGGCTCAGCGGCCACGGCTCACGGGCCTAGCCGCTCCGCGGCATGTGGGATCTTCCCGGACCGGGGCACGAACCCATGTCCCCTGCATCGGCAGGCGGACTCTCAACCACTGAGCCACCAGGGAATCCCTGGATGTATTTTTTATGTGCCCATGAGCTCTATACAGGGTAATTTTTACTCCTCTCAGTACTCACTAAAATTTGATGTTATCAATTTTTATTTTATTTATCTATTTAATTTAGGCATCTAGAAGTGCCTAAATTAGAGGTGCCATCCTATTATTGTTTCCCTGGTGTCTAGCAGAAATAGATAAAGAAAATGTGATATATAAGAATGAATATTGTTCAGCCTTAAAAAAAATGACCTCTTACATTTGGGAAAACATGAATGAACCTGAAAGACATTATGCTAAGTGGAAAAAGCAACCACAAAAAGAAAACACTTTTATCTCAATTACATCTGGTATCTACTAAAGTCCAACTCACAAAACACAGCAGAATCTTGATTGTCGGGAACTTGCGTGGGAAGACAGGAGATGTTGGTGACACGATTACAAAAATTACGTTATGCAGGATGAATAAGCTCTGGGGATCTAAATACAGCCTGCTGAAACAGTTAATTATACGGGATATTATACTTGAGATTTGCTAAGGTCCACCCGGCAGGGGTGTGGGGACAGAAGAGGCTCAGATGAAAAGGGAAGAAGGAAGTTACGGGAGAACTCTGCAAAGGAAGAAAGCAAACAGGGATGAGCACAGTCCACCCACCAAAATACCAGGGCTTTTACAGGCTCCACTTTCAGGATCAATAGCCTTGTTTTCTAGATGCCAACACCCACGCAGGCCTGCAGCTTGACAGCTGCAATCCCATGAGTCAAGCCAGGTATTTCTGGGTTCCAGAGTCCTGCCTCTGGAGAAACAAAGGGCAGTCAGTCCGCAAACAGCCTGTTAGGCTGTCCCAACTACTAGGCCACCCTGCCAGGCTAGAAGTGCCCCCATCAAATGCTGAAGGCAGACCTCTGTGCCCCTCTGTGAGACGAGGCAGTTTGGGTGGGAGAGTCAGAGCCGCCCGATAACCAGCACCTCCTCTCTGGTTACATCCGTGGAGTTCCGCCAACACCCGCTGGTGCTCTGGCGTCCTCTAGTGGCCATCCGTTCTAACGCCAACTCTCAGCCCTTCCTCCTCTCCCTCCCCAGCCCTGGGGTCCGCACTGGCCTTGGGCACCTGCCAGACTGATTTCTTTCCTAGTCACCCTCTAAGCCCAATGAAGTGTCCTGCAGAGTTGGGTACATCTCTCTCAGTCTTGGCTGGTGGGCTACAGATCTTTATCAGATACGTGATTGCCAAACATCTTGTACCATTTTGGAGGGTGGATTATCTTTTCCCTTTCTCCTTTATGCACAACAGTTTTTCGTTGTAAGAAGTCCAATTCATCTCTTTTGGCTTTTCTTGCTTGTGCTTTTGGTATCAGATCTAAGAAATCATTGAATCCAAGGTCATGAAGGTTTACTCTCATGTTTTCCTCTATCAATACAAGTTATATAATTTTGGTTCTTATATGTAGGTCTTTGATCCATTTTGAGTTAATTTTGTATATGGAGTGAGGTAAGAATCCAACTTCATTCTTTTGCATGTGGGTATCCAGTGGTCTTAGCACCTGTGCTAATTGTTTGGGAGAAAATATTTGCAAATGATGCAACCGACAAGGGCTTAATTTCCATAATATACAAACAGCTCATACAACTCAATAACAACCACAAAAAAACCAATCCAATCAAAAAATGAGCGGAGGCTATCTGGACATTTGAAATATGGCTGGTCCAAACTGAAACGCGCTATGAGTGAAAAATACACATCACATTTGGAAGACTTTGTAAGAAAAACAGAATGTAAAATGTATTATTGATAATTAATAAAATGATCACATGTCAGTGATAATATGTAGAGTGAATTAGGTTAAATAAGATGTACTATTTAAATGAATTGCACCTGTTTCTTTTTACTTTTTAAATGCAGCCACTAGAAAAGTGTACATGGGGGCAGCATGCTACTCCTTCAGGACGGTGCTGGCCAGACCCTCTCGGCCCCTGGGTGCTCTGAAGCCAGAGTGGGAGGCTCCCGGTCAGGGATTGCTGCCCCCAGCTCTGGGAGCTGAGTGGGACCCCAACAGGGAGGGCACAGCTGGCCCTATGGTGCCTTCCTTCCACCCTCCCCAACCGCCTACAAGTGTCATTATCCTAGTTTACGAAAATGAAGGGGCAGAGGCTCCGAAAGGCTCAGCAAGGGTGTGGGGAAGAAGGTAGAGACCCAGCCTGTCCACTACAGACCCTCCCACCTCAGCACACCAGTGCCTGACCTGCTTCCAGGCTGAGGTGTCTACCTCTCCCTCCCCCATAGAATTTACCCATTTCAGGTGTAAATTCAATGATTTTTAGTTAATTTGTACTGTTGAGCAACTATCACCACAATTCAGTTTTAGGGCATTTCTATCACCCCGTGGGCAGTCCTTCCCCATTCCTACCCCAACCCCAGGCAACCATTAATTCCTTTGTCCCAGCACCATTTGCTGAAATGACTATCCTTTCACTCCATTGAATTGCATTGACATTTTTGTTGAAAGTCAATGAACCATAAATGTAAGGGTTTATTTCTAGACTTGTTGCCGAAATATTGGCTTCCCTGTGCACCAATGCCGGACAGAAATACAGAAATACGGAGACAGAGATTTTGGAGGAAGAGAGAGATGGCTTTATTTTTCTGCCAGGCAGAAGGGAAGACAGAAGTCTAGCGCCTCAAGAACTGTGCCCACACCCCCTTCGGGAATGGGAGAAGATTTTATATGTGGGGCTAGCAGTCCAGGGTATATGATAAGGATCAAAGTAGTGAAGGCCCTGCATTCTTCTTCTTCCTGCATTATTTCAAAACAGTCAGTGCTGGCGTCAGGCAGCCCTGTTACTGGGTCCGTTTGTCTCTGGTTATCAGCCTGCAACTTTTTTCTGAAATGCAAATGTTACAAGGGAGTGCAGGATGTAATTCACATAGTGTTAAAGAGTAATAGGTTAGTTTTGTGGAGTAAAATCTATTTACAGACACTACAGATTAGTAACAGTTAAAAAAAAAAAACTAGGGGTGATTAATTCTTTCAGGCCAGGTTATGTCTCTTCTCTAGCCTGTTCCCTGTTCCCTTTATTTTCCTTGTTCTCAGGAGAGGGAAAACTTCATTTCTATTTTTGCTGCAACAGACTCTCTAGTCTGTGCCACTGATATATATGCCTATCCATATGCCAGCACCATACTGTTTTTTGTTTGTTTCTTTTTTACTGAAGCTTTATAGTAAGTTTTGAAGTTGGGAAACATAAATCCTCCAACTTTGTTCTTTTTCAAAATTCTTTTGGCTGTTTTTGCCCTAGGGGATAAGCTTGCCAATTTCTGTAAAAAGCTTCTGGGATTTTTTTAAAAGACTGCAGTGACTCTATAGATACTTCGGAGAGAATTGCCGTCTTAATCATATCGCATCTTCCAGCCCATGAACATGAACTCTCTCTCCATTTGCTCAGGTCCTTGCTGGTTTCCCTTGGCAGCGTCGTGGTTGTCAGTGTGCAGGTCTTGCACTTACACTATCAGGAGTGCCAGAGAGGCTCAGGGTCGGGAAGCTGGGGTGAGGGGGGGGGTGTACAGGGAGAGGGCACATGCCCTCCTCACAAACACACACTGCAAAGTCACACCAGGATGAAATACCCCCTTATTATAACCCTGAAGAGCAGAGGGAATTTTCTTGAAAACCTAACTAGTAAATGGGGGTTCACCCGCATGGCAATCAGCTTAGCTAAACAGATTGGTGTCCTGAAACAGAAGCCAGGTTGTTTGTTCTGTTGTCCAGAGAGCAAGGCCAAACAATGCTGAATCCCACTCACCCTCTGGTGGTGATATCGGGCACCACCGTGGCACATGGGACCTGGCTTGGGTGGCTGAGTCTAGGCAGCCGCCACAGGCTTCTGGTCATGCGCCGGAGGGAGGGGCTGGGGAAGTGACCCCCGGCCGCTGCCTGGGGAGGGCGATCAGGTCTCAAGCCCTCCACCCCCCGCCCCATGCTTCTCCACTCAGCCTGATGGAATCAGCTTCCACTCACCTTTCTTCCCACACACTCTGAGAACATTGCTAACTGAATTCTACTACAGGACACCACAAGTTTATGGCAGCGTGTTGACTAAAAGTGATTACTGAGGGACTTCCCTGGCGGTCCAGCGGTTGAGACTCCGAGCTTCCACTGCAGAGGGCAAGAGTTTGATCCCTGGTTGGGGAAATAAGATCCCACAGCTGCCAGGTGCGGCCAAATAAAATAAAGTATGATACAGATGAACTTATTTACAAAACAGAAACAGGCTCACAAACATAGAAAACAAACTCATTAAGGATACCAAAGGGGAAAGGGGTTGGGGAGGGATAAATTAGGAGTTTGGGATTAGCAGATACAAACTACTATGTATAAAATAGATAAACAACAAAGTCCTACTGTATAGCACAGGGAACTATATTCAATACCGTGTAATAAACCATAATGGAAAAGAACATGAAAAAGAATACATATATATACATACTAATTGAAGTAATACATATATATAAAACTGAATCATTCTGCTGTACACCAGAAACTAACACAACATTGTAAATCAACTATACTTTAATTAAAAAATAAATAAGAAACAAAAGTATTCTTTTTTTAAAAAAAACAACAGCCATTTATTTATTTATTTATTTAGTCCTGCCACGCAGCTTTCAGGATCTTAGTTCCCCAACCAGGGATCGAACCCATGCCTCCTGCAGTGGAAGCACAGAGTCCTGACCACTAGATCTCCAGGGAATTCCCTATTCTAACTTTTCTTTTTTTTTTTTTTTTTTTTGCGGTACGCGGGCCTCTCACTGTTGTGGCCTCTCCCGTTGCGGAGCACAGGCTCTGGACGCGCAGGCTCAGCGGCCATGGCTCACGGGCCCAGCCGCTCCGCGGCATGTGGGATCTTCCTGGACCGGGGCACGAACTCGCGTCCCCTGCATCGGCAGGCGGACTCTCAACCACTGCACCACCAGGGAAGCCCTATTCTTACTTTTTAATGAACCTTAATTTTGAAAATTTTCTTTCACACGAAGCCACAGATACACAAATAGGAAGAACCTTAAACATAAGATATATCTGGCAGAGATTCATAAAACTTTCACTTCACAATAAATTCTAGAAAAAAAATGCTTGAAAATAATTACATTTACACTAAAGTTCTCAATCCCTAAGTGGAGGCCTGCGGGAAGCCCCTCTTCGAGCCCAAATTCTATTCCATGAAACAAAGAGGAGGTGTTGCCTTGAGACCCCACTTCCCAGGTCTTCCTGGAAATGATTTTAAACTGCTTGATCTTTGAAACTCTTCAGTTTAAGATGTGCTTCTGTGCAAAGTCACCTGGAGTTGGCACTTATGTCTCGTCCTTGACCAGAGCTTACCCTGCAGCCACTAGGGGGTGGGAGTGAGGTGTTCAGGGGCTCTTGGGTACCAAGGACGCCTACGTGTGTTCCAGGCGGGTCCATGGTTTTCTGTCATTTTTCCTGCAGTTCTTGACTGCTCTCCTTGTATGTTTTTACTTGCTCAGATGGTTCTTGCTTGTTCCTTTCTATCTCTGCACTTTCTTGTGCCTTTCATTTCCCTCTTCCTTTCTGCATATCTCAGGCCTTGGCTGCTGCACATCCCAGCACTGTGCTTCCCCCTGCCCCTACCCCGTGCGCCTCTGCAGGCCCAGCGAGTGCAGCCTTGCGCCTTCTGCACATGGCTTGACTTTATTTGAGGCCTCGTGGGTGATTCCCTAGCTGAGGCAAAGGCCCATTCTCGGCACATTCAGAAACTAGAGAACCAGTTTGGTACACCACTGATAGGTTGTGAAGGACTTCTCCAATTCCAGGAGGCGGGCCAAAAGAGCCTCCTTGACTCAGATGTGATTTTTCTGGAAAGATTTTTATGAATACCTTCCAGGAGTTGGCTTTTGGATGCCAGCCATGTGGGTTTTTAAAAAGGCAACTCTGGGCCTTCCCTGGTGGCACAGCGGTTATGAATCCGCCTGCCAACGCAGGGGACATGGGTTTGAGCCCTGGTCCGGGAAGATCTCACATGCTTCAGAGCAACTAAGCCTGTGCACCACAACTACTGAGCCTGAGCTCTAGAGCCCGTGAGCCACAACTACTGAAGCCCACACGCCTAGAGCCCGTGCTCTGTAACAAAGAGAAGCCACCACAATGAGAAGCCCGCACACCGCGACAAAGAGTAGCCCCCACTCGCCGCAACTAGAGAAAGCCTGCGCGCAGCAACGAAGACCCAATGCAGCCAAAAATAAATAAATAAATAAATTTATATTTTTTTAAAAAAGGCAACTCTGTTGCTCTGGCCCTCTCTTCACAATCTGGCCATTTTCAAAACACCTGTTGCATTTCTTTTCTTTTTAATATTTATTTATTTATTTGGCTGTGCTGGGTCTTAGTTGCGGCAGGCGGGATCTTCTATTTGCGGCATGTGGGATCTACTTCCCTGACCAGGGATCGAAACTGGGTCCCCTGCATTGGGAGCACAGAGCCTTAGCCACTGGACCACCAGGGAAGTCCCAGCACTTGTTGCATTTCTGTACGTATATTTTTAAACTTTGGCTCAGTTCGTTGTTGATTCACTCAATGTCTTAAGGAGAGTGGAGCTCCAAGAATAAAATGGTAGTATGGGGCTTCCCTGGTGGCACAGTGGTTGAGAGTCCGCCTGCCGATTCAGGGGACGCGGGTTCGTGCCCCGGTCCGGGAAGATCCCACATGCCGCAGAGCGGCTGGGCCCATGAGCTATGGCTGCTGACCCTGCGTGTCCGGAGCCTGTGCTCCCCAACGGGAGAGGCCACAACAGTGAGAGGCCCGTGTACCGAAAAAAAAAAAAATGGTAGTAAGCACTGGCTGCCTGCGCACATCAAGAAACTGGCCCAGGCCATGGCTCCTCAGGCAGTACAGCCTTTAAGTCGCCCAGTCCTTCTTAACAGATGTTATTTCATTAAAAGCCCCGCCCTCGCCACAGCTCTGAAGCCTTAGGCCTCTTCTAAGCCAGAGTCACAGGTGCTGAGTTCTCAGGCCATGTGGGTCTTCCAGTACGCCCAGTCCTCTTGCATTTCTATTCCAAGACTTGCTTCTCCACTCTCTGGTCCTCTCTGATGAGTAGTGAACGGCCTCAACTCAGTCACTCCTGTCTTTAATTCTGAGGGTCCCCTGATGGTCTCCTTTAGCTGGCATTTATTCTGCCCTTGTCAGTTGTGGGTGCCCTGTGATGGGCTCGTTATCTGATACTTGTTCTGTGTCCGCCATACATTGAGCCTGCAGTGGAGCAGCCCCTCAATCCTGGAGCTCCCCAGTTCCTCAATGAGCCCCAGGAACCCGATGCTTCCCAAGGACCCAATGCTCCGAGGAGATCAGGGGAGAGAAGAGGCCTAGCAGAACAGCCACTCAGAAACACTTGTGGAGTGAAGACTGGCGCCCCTGCTGGTCTGACTCTGGTCCCACATCCCTGAAGCTGCACCCAAATCACAGGACCAGGTGTTTCCACAGTGATGACATACAACACTAAACTCTTGTTTCTGCATCACTTCCAGGTCCCCACACCCCATCCCTAATTCAATGCTCAGGTGTCCAGATGCAATGAGGCAGAACACAAAGAAGTGGGGTTTCAAGGGTCCTGGAGAAGGGGTGGCCAGTGTACTTTTGACAGGAGGCAGAGGGCTCTGAGCTCAGGGACCATGAGCCCATGGATCAAGGCTGTAGCAACTGAGAGATCAAGGATTTGGGATTTAAGGAGCTTAGACTTGGGAACATGGGTGGGAGACCCATGAGAGGGAGCCCAGAGGTTCATGAAGCCCTAAAAAGAAGAGATCTAGGACGAGCTAGTGGGGAGTCAAGGTTGGAGAGAGAACAGCGTGTCCTAAGGAAGGCCTTCTCCATCATAGAGCAGTCCTAGAACAGGCCTCCCAGCCACTGGAGATGTATGAGCAAACTCCTGAGCACTCCTGCAAGGGAATCAGTCCAGAGGGCTCAGACACTGAGTAGGGTGAGAAAGAGGCTCTTTGTAGCGACTCCATCCTCTTTTCCCCACTGCCTGCTCCCAGAGGAAATCACTTCCGAGCAGGGCTTTTCCATCCCTGAGCTCTGCCAGGTCACAGTTCACCTCTGAGGTCCTGCCCTCTTCCCCTCATCTCTGTGTCTCCACATGTATCTCCTGTTTGCAGAGGAGACTCTATCATCTGGTGTCACTTGACACAAGATGTTTGGTCGTGCTTTTCATGGGCCTCGTGGCAACAGTCCTTCCTCAACCATTTGTGTTGCCTTGACTTTTCTCATGTAGTGATCTCCAAAGTGATCCTTTGCTAGATTCTTTTCCTCATCTCATCTTAAAGGTGAGTTTTTCCTAGACCAGATTTGCGTAGGACATTTGTGTCAGGGAGAATCAGGGCTGTGAGTGTCAGGGCTGTGTCTTAGGCTTGCATAGATTTTGTGGGGATTCAAGTTTTTGTATGTAAACATGTTTTGCACCTTAAAAGAATAAATGTCGGGCTTCCCCAGTGGCGCAGTGGTTGAGAGTCCGTCTGCCGATGCAGGGGACACAGGTTCGTGCCCTGGTCCGGGAAGATCCCACATGCCGCGGAGCGGCTGTGCCCATGAGCCATGGCCGCTGAGCCTGCGCGTCCAGAGCCTGTGCTCCACAACGGGAGAGGCCACAACAGTGAGAGGCCCGCGTACAGCAAAAAAAAAAAAAAAAAAAAAAAAAGAATAAATATCACATTATGTGTATGAGAGGATATAGAGGCAGGGCATAAAGAGCACTAGGAAGTAGGGCCAGTGTACTACTATGTCTCAGTGGATGAAGTAGACACACCATCATGTTCAGACATCTTCTGTGTGTGCCTAAGCCTGAGTCTGTAACTCAAGGGGGCAAACCATTGGCCCCGGATGTGGCCATATCCCCCTGACCCGCCCGGGTGTTCACTTTGATCCTCAGTTTTAATGATTTCCTTGCTTTTCTTCCTAGTCTTACTCCCTTCGTGCCATATCCTAAAAGGCCTGGCTTCACATGCCCTGTCCACTCTCTGTCCATGGCCTTGTGCCTGTGTCTTACTCCCAGGAAATTAGGATTCAGCCTCAGCCAAGGGGCCAGTCTCTTCAGACAAGCCTATCTGGTATTGTCTTTCTTATGATCAAACACTAAACTCAGAAAAAACCAATGCTGTCAATGTGGTTTTACACCCACACCATCTTGATGCTTCCTGAATAAACAAATGCCCCAGAGGTTTTTGCTCCTTCACCTGTCACCTGACACAGCAGTCGCGTGCAAGGGACCCTAGGAATAAGAGGCACGGTGCTATCCTTTACATTTAATTAGCTCCACATTTTTTATTAATGCAACATTGAAGAGCTGACCGGCTGACCTACTTATCCAGCCCACAGGGCAGGCAAGGCTCTAAAATCTAAAAGTGAAGTTCAACCTTTAGGAGGTTAATTTTGTATATGCAGAACGTGCAGCGTATGAAAAAATGTTACATTATAAAAACATTTAGAGTCTGTGTGCTTTACAGGGTGAGTCGGAAGGCTGGCTATGTCACGGTGCTCATGCCCCTGGGGTAACCCTGAGAAGTAGTTCTGTATCAAACCTCATGAAAGGTTATTTCTTCTCTTTATCCTGATATTGTTGGTTACTATAATAATTTAACCAGGCCATTCAGTCTTGTCTTCAGCAGATGGCTTCTGCTTTCCTGCCACGCTTGCCTGAAGAACCATTTTAAGTTAAAAGCCAGAAGTTGCATGTCCAACAAAGGACCGTCTCAAAGCCAGGGTGGGAAGGACTGGATTGCATACTCAGCAAATGACACTACAAAAAAGACTCATGGGTACAGGATTCTTAGCATCAGCTAACATCACCTGTAAGACTGTCCCAGGGAACCGAGTGAGGGCTTCTAGGATTCTGAGTTCAGAACAGAAGCAAGCAAATCACCACGACTGTGTGTCTGGGGCACTGACCTGTGTTTCGGGAATCCATGGAGATCGGCATGTTGTTGTATCGTGCGGTGGCCCTGCCTTGTCCTCAGGGTGAGGGGGAACAGAGTCACATCTTCCGGCAACGCGCCCTCACACTGACTGATGAACTCCATCAGTACACAGCGGCGTGTCTGTGCTCTGGAGAGAAGGAAACAAAGAGAGTGATAGCCTAGAGTGCCTGCCTCCCAGCTCCCACCCACACGGTGAGACAACGGATGCCGGGCTCGTGCCTGGGAGAGGTCTGCCGCTCCCGTTCCTCTGCTTCTGTCCTGCTTAAAAGGGGGTCTTCTCATCAAGAAGAAACCGTACGGGCTTCCCTGGTGGCACAGTGGTTAAGAATCCACCTGCCAATGCAGGGGACACGGGTTCGAGCCCTGGTCCAGGAAGATCCCACATGCCGCGGAGCAACTAAGCCCGTGCGCCACAACTACTGAGCCTGCGCTCTAGAGCCCGCGAGCCACAACTACTGAAGTCCGTGCACCTAGAGCCCGTGCTCTGCAACAAGAGAAGCCACCACAATGAGAAGCCCGCGCACCACAACAAAGAGTAGCCCCTGCTCCCGCAACTAGAGAAAGCCCATGCACAGCAGTGAAGACTCAACGCAGCCAAAAATAAAAATAAATTTATAAAATTAAAAAAGAAGAAGAAGAAACCGTACGTTTTGAAGCAGTCCCTACTGTGGCCAGCCAGGACAATTCACTTACTCCTGGCCCTCAGCCTGCCCTTTTCCCAGGGCCAGGCAGTGAGGCAGAGAAGACGTTTTAGAGCCAAAAACCAGTGAGGTGGACCTAGGAGCCTGCTGGGATCCAGGCCGAGTGTGTGGACCCTGAGTGAGGACCCCTGAGTTCACGCCCCAGCTCTGCCACAAGCTGGCTGTGGCCTCGCTGCGTTTCTCTGCTTCCTATCTATAGAATAATGATGAGAGAGCCTCCTCCCTCGGCTTGTTATGAACCTTAAATGAATTAATATGTTCAAAGAACTTAGAAGAGCACAGCTTCGTGAGTGCCCATGGTGTTAGCTCTCATTTTCACTCGGAGACCTCGGGGAAGCTCGTTCCTTTGAGCTTTGGTGACCGCTGTCCATCTCAGCCCTGACCTGAAGATCAAATGAGATCACAGGTAAGAGCTTCGTCAAGGGCCACTTGACCATACCAGAGTAGGCTCGTGAAGTCATTATGGTACGTTTCTGTAGCTTCCCTAGAACAATGGCGTTCCCTTCCCCCGCAGTGCTACGCTCCTGCCAGAGCCTCCTTGGGCCCCTCCCTGCTGCAGGACCTGATGTTCCTGTCTCAGTTTTTGCCTCCAGTTCTTCAGGGCAGAATTTCTGCTCCCCCAGGAGCAGGGGGGGCGAGCAGACAGCCGTAGGTGAGCTTCACTCCATGTTGTTAGCCCTGAGGGTAAAGTCTGGGCAATGGGATGGAAGTGGGTCCCAGTCCTTGCTCAGAGAGCTATTTGCCTGGCACATTGCTAAGCATTCCTCATAACTGATGCCTGTATTAGAAGTGCTCTAGTGTCTATCATTTGGGAATTATAAAACAACAATGTCCTCTACTAACATTTACATTTTACTACACTGTGAAATAACATTTTAGTGAATATCCTTGTCAATAATTCTCTGTGCATGTCCTTGTTTCTTAGAATAAATTTTTAGTAATAGAAGTATTGAGCTAATGTAATAATTTTAATACTTATAGCCAAATAAGACTTCCAAACAGGTTGCTACCAATTTACCCTCTTACCAGCAGCAAATTAACATTCCTGTTTCCTGAGCCCTTACCAAACGCATATTTCATAGTCTCTATCTCTCTATATATCATTGCCAGTTTCATAGATGAAAAATTATCTCTGTGAAGTATAAAAGTTCCTATAAAAATACGGTAGCTCTATCTTTTTTCTTTTTAAAATTTATTTATTTATTTATTATTTTTGGCTGCGTTGGGTCTTCGTTGCTGTGCGCAGGCTTTCTCTAGTTGTGGCAAGTGGGGGCTACTCTTCATTGTGGTGCGTGGGCTTCTGATTGCAGTGGCTTCTCTTGTTGCGGAGCATGGGCTCTAGGCTCGCGGGCTCAGTAGTTGTGGCTCGCAGGCTCTAGAGCACAGGCTCAGTAGTTGTGGCACACGGGCTTAGTTGCTCAGCGGTATGTGGGATCTTCCCGGACCAGGGCTCGAACCCATGTCCCCTAAATTGGCAGGCGGATTCTTAACCACTGTGCCACCAGGGAAGTCCAGTAGCTCTATTTTTAATGATCCAGCAATCCCACTCCTGGAAATATATCCAGAGAAAAACATAGTTTGAAAAGATACATGCACCCCAATGTTCACTGCAGCACTATCTACAATAGCCAGGACATGGAAGTAACCTAAATGTCCATCAACAGAGGAATGGAAAAAGATGTGATACATATATACAATGGAATATTACTCAGCCATAAAAAAGAACAAAATAATGCCATTTGCAGCAACATGGATGGACCTAGAGATTGTCATACTGAGTGAAATAAGTCAGACAGAGAAAGACAAATATTATATGATACCACTTCTGTGTGGAACCTAAAAAAAGGGTACAAATGAACTTATCTACAAAACAGAAATAGAGGGGCTTCCTTGGTGGCGCAGTGGTTGGGAATCCGCCTGCCAATACAGGGGACACGGGTTTGAGCCCTGGTCCGGGAAGATCCCACATGCCGTGGAGCAACAAAGCCCGTGAACCACAACTACTGAGCCCACGTGCCGCAACTGCTGAAGCCTGTGCGCCTAGAGTCCATGCTCTGCAACAAGAGAGGCCACCGCAGTGAGAAGTCCGCACACCGCAACAGAGAGTAGCCCCTGCTCACTGCAACTAGAGAAAAGCCCACATGCAGCATGGAAGAACCAACACAGCCAATAAATAAATAAATAAATAAATAAATAAATAAATAAACAAACAGAAATAGAGTCACAGATGTAGAAAACAAAGTAATGATTACTCGGGGTAAGAGGAGGGAAGGATAAATTGAGAGATTGGGTTTGACATATACACATTACTATATATAAAACAGATAACTAATAAAGACCTACTGTATAGCACAGTGAACTCTACTCAATACTCTGTAATGGCCTATATGGGAAAAGAATCTAAAAAAGAGTGGATATATGTACATGTATAACTGATTCACTTTGCTGTACACCTGAAACTAACACAACATTGTAAATTGGTTGGCTATTGCCAGAATGCTGTGTAACAAACAGCCACAAAGTCTCCACAGCATATAAGACTTTGTTCCACATTCATGCACCCTGGGGTGGCTGGACCTCAGCCAATAGGGTGTGCTCAGGTCTGCTCCCTGGGTCTCTTAATTATCCTGGGACCAATGGGCAATCTGCATACATTCTACTGCTGGCGATGGCAGAACCACATGAGAACAAGCTTCTGCTCACATCACAGCCACAGGAGTTTCAAAACAAATCACCTACCAAGTCCAATGTCAAGGGACAGAAAGTCCATGCTACTCACCATGATGTCATCTTGGCTGGAGGCCACTACTGCAGTAAAGTGAAGCATCCAGACCAGTAATTCCACCAGAGCTGTGAAGCTGAACACTACCTTACATGCTTATTTGTGGTATTGCTTCCTTCAGAGTATTACCTATTTGGGAGTGCCTTGGACCAGGGGTCAGGTTTAGATATAATGATCAGGGAAAGTAAGTCATGCAGCAAAAATGAGCTTGTAAAGCCAGAAGAACTTCAAGGGGCCAGTGTGAGCAGGAACAAGGAAGCGTGGGGTGGGGTAGGGTGTGGGCAGTTCATAGAGACGTGCGCCAAAATGTGGGGAGAGTTGATTGGGATCCAGAGCAGCAACAGGGAGATCCCTTCTTAGGCTCTTGCAGTAGTTCAGAGCAGGAGCAGTGGAGGCAGAGGGTAGTGATGGGATTTAAATGTAGACTAGGTAGAAAGAAATGGGGGTCAGGCCTGGGCCTCCAGGGCAGGGTACCTCCTTTACTGAAATGGGGAATACTGATGAATGATAATGCTTTTTGAGGCGTGGTGATCAGTAGTTCTATTTTGAATGTGCTCAATTTGAGATAGTTATTAGACATCCAAGCGTGGATGTATATGAGGTAGTCGGCTGCTTAGCCTTGTGTCCAGAAAAACGGACTGGAGACAGTGGTTTGGAGAGTCAGCACACAGAATTTAAAGCCATAACTTCACTTACAGGGATAAAGAGAAAAAGAGGAAGAGTCCAAGGGCTGAGCCAATGGCACTGCCATCACCCCAGGTGGCGGTGAGATTCGGGAGTGGGGCCTCTTGAGAAAGGACCAAGGAGGGCTTCCCTGGTGGCGCAGTGGTTGAGAGTCTGCCTGCCGATGCGGGGGACGCGGGTTCGTGCCCCGGTCCGGGAAGATCCCACATGCCGCGGAGCGGCTGGGCCCGTGAGCCATGGCCGCTGAGTCTGCGCGTCCGGAGCCTGTGCTCCGCAACGGGAGAGGTCACAACAGTGAGAGGCCCGCGTACCACAAAAAAAAAAAAAAAAAGGACCAAGGAATGCCACCTCAATACAAGTGGGGAAAGGGTGATAAATGGAATATTGCCTGCCACATCAGTAAACAAAGGATGTCACAGTCATCAGCGATTGCAGCCCTCCAGCGTGAGCTTGTGAGCCCTGAGGAAACTCGGGAAGGAAAGAATATCTACCACCTGGCAGCCATCAGACTGCAGCCACTCCCTAGACTGAGCCCTGAGGAAACTCAGGATATGAAAACACAGGATCCTGGCCCCAGATAGCTGAGGTGCATATCAAAGATATGACGGCAGTGAGCCCAGACTCTCGCATCTTCCCATACCTAGAAAAGCACGAAATTCCTCAACTTGACATATCTGGGTTTCTTTAATTAACAGTCCTCTTCTGACGTTCAGACTACCTGCCTTTCTTGCAAAACTCATATATAACCTGCCCCCGCCTCCTCGGAGCAGTTCTCCCAGGGTTACTTGAGATGCTGCCTCCCCGGCTTGAAGTCCTAAAACTTCCCGCTGAATAAAACATAACTCTCAACTTAGGTGGTGAATAATTTTTTAGTCGACAAGGGCTTCAAGGAAGAGGGAAGGTGAGGTAAACTGGAAAACTTGGAGATGTGGTGAGAGGGAGAGGGCTGAAACGGGGATTTCTGGTGCTGGGCTTGGCTAGTTTAGCCTCTTAACGGCTGTAAGCAAGGCTCCGAGTCCGCTTCTCCAAGAGGCTCTTCCTTCCCCGCATGGTCATGGATGGCGCCACAGCGCCTCACATCATTTAATGAGGACAAAACTCTCCCAGACCACACACACCCCAGTCCCAAATCTCTGGTCCTATGGTCAGAACTGGGCCAGGCTGCCTCTGTCCCTGACAAAGGGAAAGGCCCTCAGGAGGCTCCGTTCTCCGTGCACTTTGCTCAGAGAGCCCAACCAATGTTATTACAGCTTTGTTTTGGGGGACAAGGAGAGGCCAGGGTACCTATGAGAAGCTGACTGAACCAGAAGACACATGAGGCGGAGCCAAAATTTTCACAAACCAACAAGGAGGGGTGCGGGGGAGGGACGGGGCGCTTTGAAGAATCTGTCTTCCCGCAATCTCAGCCCCTCACCTGTTCCTAGTGTACCTGTGCCGGTCTCCCCGCGTGAGGTGGCCAGGAAAGTCCGGCTCTCTCCACCCAGGCTGCTTAATGTCATCATGGGAACACCGTGGGCGGGGCTGAGAAGCGGTTATTGTGACGCTCCAGGATCGGAGCCTCCGATTGGCTGGTAGGGCGGGGGGCGGGGCCATCTGGGAGGGGTGGGGCTGAGAGGCCTGGAGGTGCCAGGTGGGCGGTGGCCGGGAAGAGACCTGTGGATCTAAGGCTCAGGTAAAAACCTCATTGCTGGGGCCTTGCAAAGATAGGGGAAGATGAGACTTCCCTGGTGGCCCAGTGGTTCAAGCCCTGGTCCGGGAAGACCCTACAGGCCTCTAAGCCCCCGTGCCTGGAGCCCGTGCTCCGCAACAAGAGAAGCCACCGCTATGAGAAGCCCGCGCACCACAACGAAGCGTAGCCCCCGCTCTCCGCAACTGGAGAAAGCCCGCGTGCACCAAAGAAGACCCAACGCAGCCAAAAAAAAAAAAAAAAAAAAAAAGATAGAGGAAGATGTACATCCCTTCTTGCCACTTTATGGGGGCTGCACAGGGACTGAACAAAAATACCCTCCTGCTGGCCACTCCCGATCCGCCCACACTCCGCAAAGAAACTTTTTCTGTAGAACCCATGAAACAGCGAGAAGCAGAGAGCCAAAGACAACCACGGATATTGTTCATCTTTCTCTCGGCCTTCCCCAAAAGGACCAACAGCTGTTTGCCAGCGTCAGTACTGTGCATTAGAGAGAGATAATCATACTTTTCAGGGATTACTGGACACTGGCTCTGAACTAATTTCTGAAGACTCACCATTCAGAGAGTAGGGGCTAATGGAGCACAGGTGATCCATGAAGATTTAGCTCAGGTCCACTCACAGAGGGTCCCTGATGCCACCCTATGGTTATTTGCCCAGTTTAAGAATTGGAATAGACATACGCAGCAACTGACAGAATCCTCACATTGGTTCTCTGATCTGGAGTGAGGACTGTTATGGTAGGAAAGGCCAAGTGGAAACTACTAGAACTGCCTCTACCTAGGAAAACAGTAAACCAAAAATACTGTGTTCCTGGAAGGACAAACTTGAAGGATGCTGGAGTGATGATTCCCACATACAGACCCATTCAACTCACTCATTTGGCCTATGCAAAAGACAGGTGGACCCTGGAGAATGATAGTGAACTTGGTTGTTCATTTTTTCCTGGAGGGAGAAGAGGCCAGAGGTACGAGTCTGCTGATTCATGGGCCATGGCCAATGTTTGGCTGAATGCTCAAGGATTTAGAAGGAACACAATTGGAATATTGGTGACAGTGAAGTTTGGGGAGGAGGTATGTGGATAGACTTCTCTGAACAGGCAAAAAACCCCACATTTGTGTCCTGTGTGAATGCTCACCAAAGGGTGACCTCAGCAGAGGAGAATTTTAATAATCAAGGGGATAGGATGATCCATTCTGTGGTTACCATTCAGCCTCTTTCCTCAGCCACCCCTGTCATCACCCAATAGGCTCATAAGCAAAGTGGCCACAGTGGTAGGGATGGAGGTTATGTATGGGCTGAGCATCGTAGACGTCCACTCACCAAGGCCAACCTGGCTACGGCCACTGGTGAGCACCCAACTTGCCAGCAGCAGAGACCAATACTGATTCCCCAGTATGACACCATTCCCCAAGTTGATTATGTTGGACAGCTTCCATCATGGAAGGAATAGCACTTTGATCTTACTGAAATAGACACTTCATCTGGATATGGACTCTCCTTTCCAAAGAGGGTTCTAGCTGTTCCACTGTGGCAGTTGAAAGATGGCCATGAATTCTTCGGAACTTCTCCCATACTGAAGTGGTGTCTGTGTGCCCTGCCCTTAGATCTGGGCAGGCTCTTTAACTGTTTTGACTAATAGAATACAGAGGAAGTGATGCTAGGCCACCTTGGGTCTCAGGGTTTTATAAGCTTCCACTTTATGTCTCTCAGAACACTCAGCCTTGGGATTCTCAGCTGCCAGGTAAGAATTCTTACTACCCTTCTGGAGAGACCATGTTGAGAGGCCCTGAAACCTCATAGAAAGGGAACTCACTGAGACCAGCTTCTGGCCTTCTCCACCAAAGCACCAGGCATGTGAATGAAGCCATCATGAGCCCTCCAGACCACCCCAGCCATGAGCTGAGTAACCCCAATGCACCCTCACGGAGCAAGAGAAGTGGCCACCCTGGGAGTTCCCTGGAAGTCCAGTGGTTAGGACTTGGCCCTTTCACTCACGAAGCCCAGGTCTGATCCCTGGTCAGGGAAGTAAGATTCCGCAAGCTGTACATCATGGCCAAAAAAAAAAAGAGAGAGAGAGAGAGAGAAGTGGCCACCTGATAATCAAAGATGCCACTATGGATAACCAAAACAAACAAATTCTATGTTCACCACTGGCAGCAGAGTTGGAGATGGGGCTGCATTTTCCATGGTGCTGGGCTGGCAGAGAGAGAACTCAGCTCATGGGCAGAGGGCCTGCGATAGGAACAGAGTCTTACTTTGTCCTCGTTCATGGCTGGAAACACAGATGAAAGAGAAGGTTTGTCCCCTCAAAGAGCTCACATAAAAATAGCTGACACTGATTACCACCTCCCACCCATCACAAGTTCTTTAAACCTTCCTCCAAACACTGTGATGTGAGTAGCATTGTGAGCAGATGGGGAAAACGAGGCCCAGAAACATTAATTTATGCAAGGACACAGGTATTGATTGAACCAGAATTCAAACCCAACAGACAATCTCTCTCCAGAGTGCCCCCTCTCACCCTTCAGGCTTCACCAGCTTTAGCTGGGGATGAGGCCTGAAAAGGAAGGGACTGGGCAGGATGGGAAGGAATCAGGTGGGTTGACACAGAATGGAGAGAAAAGATGCTCATAAACAGATGGAAAGGCTGGCTGGAGAAAGTGGGAGAATCTAGCAAGGGAAGGGTTAGCATGGAATAGGAAGAGACAGAGGAAGGACAACCAATTTGTGATCAGACTGAACAGAGTACAGAGGCCCAGGAGGAAGGAAGGGCTATGTGGCTAGCAGAGGGACGCAGGAAGAGAGAAAAGGCCCTGACTCAGGGGCAGCAAGCATAGTGAGCTGGCATTCCTTGGGCTCAGGTTGGCCCCAGCCCCTCTGGGCACTCAGGCTCCTCAGATGGTGACCCCTCTCTCTGCCTGTTGGCCTCTTGGCATAAAGAATCCAAAGTCAATAGGGGGGACTTCCCTGGTGGCACAGTGGTTGAGATTCCACCTGCCAATGCAGGGGACACGGGTGCGATCCCTGGTCCGGGAAGATCTCACATGCTGCAGAGCAACAAAGCCCATGCGCCACAACTACTGAGCCCGTGTGCCACAACTACTGAAGCCCGCGTGCCTAGAGCCCGTGCTCCACAACAAGAGAAGCCACCACAATGAGAAGCCCGCACACCGCAACGAAGAGTAGACCCCACTCACCACAACTAGAGAAAGCCCACGTGCAGCAACGAAGACCCAACAACGAAGACCCAATGCAGCCAAAAATAAATTTTTTTTAAAAAGTCAATAAGGGACAGTCATGGCTTCACATTTGCTGATGAAGTCATCTTTCTCTGGAGCCAGGATCTCTAGGCTTTTGGGGACTAAAACTGAGATAGAAACTCTAAATCCCCTAAGTGGGTCACTGAGAGCAAGGGCCACACCTCCTTTTACCCCTTGGTCCTCTACGCATTGGGAGGTGACACAGCCTCATATAATGGGAGTGACTAAGGAGGATGGCGCACCACCCTTGCAGGATTAGTCTCTTAGCTGATGCCTTAACCACCCTATGAAAAGGTTCCAGCCTACCGTTGGGCTGGCACTTGCTGGGTATGGTAGATGATGGAACCAGTACATGGGGACTTGCCCACTGCCACACCCTTTTTGCTGTAAAGTAGGTTCCTTAGTCCAATTCCTTAGTTATGCAGAATCCCACATAACTTGACGGTTTAAATACTCTCTATGTCCTTGGAGAGTGGAGAAGGCAAACTCACACTCAATATGTGTCAGCTCCAGTCAATATGGTCACTGTCCTCCAGAGTGAAGGGATCCAGAGTAATCAACCTGCCACCAAGTAGCTGGTTCATCTCCTCGAGGACCAGGGCAATATTGCAGGCTCAGTGTTATCCTCTGTTGCTGGCAGGCTGGACAGTGGGCCATGGTGGCATCCAGGCCAGCCTTGGTGACTGGGAGCCTGTGCTGTTGGGTCCATGTACACCTCACCCCTGCCACCATGGCTGCCTTGCTCACATGCACATTGTGCTAGTGCTGGCTGATGCCGGTGCATGAGTCTGCTGTCTACATGGCTCCTAAAGCTTCCTCCATGGGAATGTGACACTCGGACCTTCACACACCGGCTGCAGCAGGTCTTCACTTTGCTTCGTCTTGTCTGTCACTTTCCTAGAGATGCCAGAAAAAATTACCACAAACTTACTGACTTAAAAGAACAGAAATTGGACTTCCCTGGTGGCACAGTGCTTAAGAATCACTTGCTAATGCAGGGGACACGGGTTCGAGCCCTGGTCCAGGAAGATCCCACATGCCGCGGAGCAACTAAGCCTGTGTGCCACAACTACTGAGCCTGCGCTCTAGAGTCCGCAAGCCACAACTACTGAAGCCTGCGTGCCACGACTACTGAAGCCTGCGTTCCTAGAGCCCATGCTCTGCAACAAGAGACACCACCACAATGAGAAGCCCGTGCACCGCAACAGAGAGTAGCCTCCACTCACCACAACTAGAGAAAGCCCACGCACAGCAACAAAGACCCAACGCAGACAAAAGTAAATATAAAAATAAATACATCTTAAAAAAAAAAAAAGACTCCACGCTTCCACTGCAGAGGGTGAGGGTTCGATCCCTAGTCAGGGAATTAAGATCCCTCATGCCACACAGCGTGGCCAAAAAAAAAAGTCAAAAGACTGACCATGCCAGTCTTGGCAAGGATGTGGAGAAATTGGAATGTTATATGCTACTGGTGGAAGGTAAAATGATGCAACCACTTTAGAAAACAACTTGGTGGGTTTTTATGAAGTTAATCATAAACATACTCAGAGGCCAGACAGCAGAAGCAAGAAGAACTACAATCCTGCAGCCTGAGGAACAAAAACCACATTCACAGAAAGACAAGATGAAAAGGCAGAGGGCTATGTACCAGATGAAGGAACAAGATAAAACCCCAGAAAAACAACTAAATGAAGTGGAGATAGGAAACTTTCCAGAAAAAGAATTCAGAATAATGATAGTGAAGATGATCCAGGACCTCGGAAAAAGAATGGAGGCAAAGATCGAGAAGATACAAGAAATGTTTAACAAAGATCCAGAAGAATTAAAGAACAAACAAACAGAGATGAACAACACACTAACGGAAGTGGAAAATACAGTAGAAGGAATCAACACCAGAATAACTGAGGCAGAAGAATGGATAAGTGACCTGGAAGACAGAATGGCGGAATTCACTGCTGCAGAACAGAATAAAGAAAAAAGAATGAAAAGAAATGAAGACACCCTAAGAGACAACTGGGACAACATTAAACTCAATAACATTCGCATTATAGGGGTCCCAGAAGGAGAAGAGAGAGAGAAAGGACCTGAGAAAATATTTGAAGAGATTATAGTCAAAAACTTCCACTATTATTCAACATAGTTTTGGAAGTCCTAGCCATGGCAATCAGAGAAGAAAAAGAAATAAAAGGAATACAGATTGGAAAAGAAGAAGTAAAACTGTCACTGTTTGCAGATGACATGATACTATACATAGAGAATCCTAAAAATGCCACCAGAAAACTACTAGAGCTAATCAATGGATTTGGTAGAGTAGCAGGATACAAAATTAATGCACAGAAATCTCTTGCATTCCTATACACTAATGATGAAAAATCTGAAAGAGAAACTAAGGAAACACTCCCATTTACCACTGCAACAAAAAGAATAAAATACCTAGGAATAAACCTACCTAGGGAGACAAAAGACCTGTATGCAGAAAACTATAAGACACTGATGAAAGAAATTAAAGATGATACCAACAGATGGAAAGAAATACCATGTTCTTGGATTAGAAGAATCAATATTGTGAAAATGACTATGCTACCCTAAGCAATCTACAGATTCAATGCAATCCCTATTAAATTACCAATGGCATTTTTTAGAGAACTAGAACAAAAAATCTTAAAATTTGTATGGAGACACAAAAGACCCCAAATAGCCAAAGCAGTCTTGAGGGAAAAAAGCAGAGCTGGAGGACTCAGACTCCCTGACTTCAGACTATACTACAAAGCTACAGTCATCAAGACAATATGGTACTGGCACAAAAACATAAACATAGATCAATGGAACAGGATACAAAGCCCAGAGATAAACCCATGCACATATGGTCAACTAATCTATGACAAAGGAGGCAAGGATATACAATGGAGAAAAGACAGTCTCTTCAATAAGTGGTGCTGGGAAAACTGGACAGCTACATGTAAAAGAATGAAATTAGAACACTCCCTAACACCATACACAAAAATAAACTCAAAATGGATTTGATACCTAAATGTAAGACTGGACACTATAAAACTCTTAGAGGAAAACATAGGAAGAACACTCTTTGACATAAATCATAGCAAGATCTTTTTTGATCCACCTCCTAGAGTAATGGTAATAAAACCAAAAATAAACAAATGGGACCTAATGAAACTTAAAAGCTTTTGCAAAGCAAAGGAAACTACAAACAAGATGAAAAGACAACCCTCAGAATGGGAAAAAAATATTTGCAAACGAATCAACGGACAAAGGATTAATTTCCAAAATATATAAACAGCTCATGCAGCTCAATATTAAAAGAACAAAAAACCCGGGGCTTCCCAGTGGTGCAGTGGTTGAGAGTCCACCTGCCGATGCAGGGGACATGGGTTTGTGCCCCGGTCCAGGAAGATCCCACATGCCACGGAGCGGCTGGGCCCGTGAGCCATGGCCGCTGAGCCTGCGCGTCCGGAGCCTGTGCTCCACAACGGGAGAGGCCACAACAGTGAGAGGCCCGCATACCGCAAAAAAAAAAAAAAAAAAAAAAGGGCAGAAGACCTAAATAGACATTTCTCCAAAGAGGACATATGGATGGCCGAGAAGCGCATGAAAACTGCTCAACATCACTAATTATTAGAGAAATGCAAATCAAAACTACAATGAGGTATCACCTCACACCAGTTAGAATGGGCATCATCAGAAAATCTACAAACAACAATTGCTGGAGAGGGTGTGGAGAAAAGGGAACCCTGTTGCACTGTTGGTGGGAATGTAAATTGATACAGCCACTATGGAGAACACTATGGAGGTTCCTTAAAAAACTAAAAATAGAATTACCAAATGACCCAGCAATCCCACTACTGGGCATATACCCAGACAAAACCATAATTCAAAAAGACACATGCACCCCAATGTTCATTGCAGCACTATTTACAATAGCCAGGTCATGGAAGCAACCTAAATGCCCATTGACAGACGAATGGATAAAGAAGATGTGGTACATCTATACAATGGAATATTACTCAGCCATAAAAAGGAACGAAATTGGGTCATTTGTAGAAACGCAGATGAATCTAGAGACTGTCATACAGAGTGAAGTAAGTCAGAAAGAGAAAAATAAATATCGCATATTAATGCATATATATGGAGCCTAGGAAAATGGTACAGATGAACCAGTTTGCAGGGCAGAAATTGAGACACAGATGTAGAGAACAAATGTATGGACACCAAGCGGGGAAAGTGGCAGGGGGTGGTGTGGTGGTGTGATGAATTGGGAGGCTGGGATTGACATGTATACACTGATGTGTATAAAATGGATGATTAATAAGAACCTGCTGTATTAAAAAAAATCATACACATACTATATGCCTCAGTCATTCCACCCCTTTTTACTCAACTTTAATGAAAACATACATCCACACTAGATTTATACACTAATATTGATAGCAGCTTTATTTGTAATAGCCAAAACCTAGAAACAACTCAAATGTCCATCAATGGAAGAACGGATAAATAAAGTATGGCCTATCCATGCAATGGAATCTTATTCAGCAATAAAGAGTGAACTATTGATACAGTAACATGGATGAATCTCAAAGTAATTATGCTGATGGAAAGAAGCTGAACAAAAGAGTATATATTATATGATTCCATCTAGATAAAATTCTAGAAAATGCAAACTAATCTATAGTGGCAGAAAGCACACCAGAGGTTGCCTGGGGACTAGCATTGAGAGGTAGGTGAAAAGGGAGGGATGGATTATAAAAGAGACCAAGGAAACTTTTGAGGTGATGGATATGTTCATTATCTTGATTTCATGGATATATACACATGACAAAACTCTTCAAATTTTACACTTTAAATTTGGGTAGTTTATTGTCTGTCAACTATACCTGAATGAAGTTATAAGAATAAAAGACTTCACTGATGTGAGACCCCCTGAATCTTTGTAGAATTCATCTCCACCCTTCTGGAATACAAGGCTTCCAACATCCTTCCACACTTCTTGGTCTTCTAGGCCAGTCAACTGATGACACTGATGCTGTCAAACAGTGGATGAATGTGGTGGGCTATGGAATGCCCAGATATTCCAGGTCCTTTGGCTCTATATCTTGATAGAGGGAGAATTAACATATCTCTGGGGCAACACTTTACATGTATGGTACCATCCACTACTAGCGACTGTCCACTGTTCCTGGCCTTCCTTCCAGATACGGATGGTAAGGAGTGGATTTTGCCAGAAGTGCTGTGAACTGTGTGCCTGAGAACACGGTAATCTGCTCCAGCAAAGATAATACATCTGGCACAAAAGCTACAATTGGACCACTACCTGGTTGAGTAGTGGTGGTCCACTGTCATCCTCCAAGATCTAGCTGGTTTTTGTAGTGGTCATTAAATGGGAATTAGATGGGAAGCACCAACCTCCATCTTTTTGGTCTTCTGGTCAGGTTTGGGGTTGGGGGAAGCAGATTTCAGAGATTTTCACTTGGACTCCCCCAACTATGATAGCACATAACCCACAGTGGGCCAAGGGACCAATGTGATTGTTCTCCGAGTATCAGATATGTCTATTCCAATCATGCATTCGGCACCTGGGAGAATAATCTCTGGCGGGTCCTTGGACACAGTGGACCTACTGGAAGCCAGACTTGGGCCAGGACTCTATTTATCACCTAGCTCTCAAATGCCCCCAACAAAAACAGGGGGCCACAGTGATGTTTTGGGTCCCCAGGTATCAATGTTAACTTGGACTCTGTGTCCAACAGTCCTTGAAATGTTTAGATTCCCTTTCACGCAGTGGATGGTAACACAAGTAAACAACCATAGGTGTTTTGGGGAAGAACAGGGGAATCATTACTACACACCCCACTGTGGGGTCACAGGGTCCTTCCTACTGGAGACCCAGCCTCTCCTTTGGGCACTGGGGTCCAGGAAGGAGACTTATTGAGTTGGCTCCCCTCAGCTTCATGCTTATTCATCTCTGATTTCTGTTGATTGTGTAGATTAAGCAGTAACTTCACTGGCTGCCCATCTGTGTTGGCCCTGGGGATAACTTGCTGCGTCAATCACCTGCATCACTCTCTGCACTTCGGGTCTCCCCGGCTGCCACACTGATTCTCATCATAATTGAGCCCACCTTTCCTCTGAAGTTTGAGCACAGCCCCCTGGTTTCTATGGCTTTGAGCCCTCCTGCTGGTGAGTAGAAAGAACCACTCTAGCACGGCCACTTCACTTCTTCCACTGTCTTCCACAGCACTCTGGCATCTCCACTGCTTCCTCCAAGCTTCCAGGAGCTCCAAGGAGCGTGTTGGCACCATCTCCTGGGTCCTCCCAGGATATTACATCCTCTATCATGGAAGAGTGCTCTCACATTAACAAACTCTGCCTGATACAACTTTAGGTTCTGCCCCCTCCCCATCTGGACCCAGCACCCTCCGGACTCCACCACATACTCTCCCAGTCACCTTGGCCAAGTCCTGTAAGCTCTCCAGAGCTTCGTCCTTTTCCTTTCTTACCAAGTCCAACTCTTCTACAGCCAAGTTTAGTTGAGTCTCAATTCAAGTTCTTGGTGGTGTTGCCAGGAGGGGGGAGGGATGGAGCCTGAGGGGAGGGGAGGCACTTCTGCAGGTGCAGAGGGTTCGTGGAAATCTGAATACAACTGTCTGCTCAGATGTCCCCATGCTAAGCCTCAGGGAACTTCTGTCCCAACACAGGGAGGGAAACTTGCCAAGGCTGAGAGTTCTGTGTCTGCTCCAGCTCTAATTAAGCCCTGGGCCGGATTCTCAGCATTTTCAGCCCTCTAGCAGCAGGAAATAGAGTCTCTTTCAACACAGCCTGGAAGGCCCTCTGACTTTGACACTTCACTATCCGTTCGTTGGTGATGAGTCATGCTTAGCTTTTCATTGTCTTTTCCCAGTCAATGGTCTCAACAGCAGTCACCCGGTTTCAGACCTTATAATTAGTCCTTCCCCAGAACCTCTCAGAAGCCTGATATATTGTGTCCCCAGTGCATTTTTTTCCCATTCTAATTCACCCCGTGTGAAAGTGTTAACAAGTTCACCTCTTCCCAGCATGCCAGGGGCATCAATACACCCCCAGCACCAGTGATTGGTGGGGGGGAGGTGGTCACCAGGCGGCCAGTTGGCAATGAAGCTCCAGAATTCCATGTAGTGTCAGCTTCCTTGACCCACCCTGGAGCCAACTGCCTTAGGTCAGGATCCCTGGGGAAAAGACTGAACTGTCCACGTGCATGCAGGAAGTTTATTGGCAAGTGTTCTTGGGAACAGTACCTGTGGGACAGGGATGAAAGCAGGATGGGCAGAGGAGGTGTGGCCCAGGACGCCTTTGCACCAGTGGCCTTGTTCAAGCCCACAGAACTCTGGAGCTGGGCTGGCTGGTCAGGGATGTCCTGCCTTAAGGCAAGGGAGCCTTTACTCTCCTGCATTGCCAAGTCACTGGAGGTGGGCTGCCCCAAGGGAGGGGACATGGCTTTGGCCAAAGGCAGTTCCTGGAGGGGGACTCAGCTGAGAGTCAGCAGCAGTCACTATTCCCAGTAGCTGAGGCCACGAGTGCCTCTGTCTGAGGGGATCTAACCGTGCATCCCAGCCCCTACTGCTAGTGCCGATTTCGGACACACACGACAGTGAGCGGTAGCTTACAGAGAGCAGCAACTTGAAGCGAGACCTTAGTTCCCTGACAGGGGATCAAACCCTGGTTGCGGTGGTGAGAGCGCCAAATCCTAACCACTGGACCACAGGGACCAGTGGCTAGAGTGTGGGCCCTGGGTCCTTGTCTGCCTTGAAAAGAAAAAATTCTGACAAGGAGATGGAAGGCAGAGAGGAAAGTAAAGCCTTTATTAGAAAAGCAGAGTACATGTGGACAGGTGCGTGGCCAAGCTCAGCAAGAGAGTCATGCCTCTGGGAAGTTTCAATCCTTCATGAGGGGCCAGTCTTCCGGGTCTTTGTTTTCCCTCTGGCCAATTAGCTTGCTTTGACCGCGTGGCTGATTTGCCTCTCGACCCTCCGCTGCGTGTGCATGCACCCCTCAGCAAGATGGATTTTAGCGGAAGGGCCTGGGGGGGGGGGGTGACATGACTTATTATGGTCTGGCTCCCCCTGCCTTTTGACCCACGAGGAGCCTTTCTGAGCATGTGTAATAGCTCCCTTGCCCCAAGGATGGGAAATATATGACTTCTTGATCTTTTACTCAAATAGGGTTTAGTCCCTCTCTGTCCCTGACATAACTGTTATCTTAAAGTGTCCACAGGAAACAAAGTCCAGCTATTTACCCTGTTCCTGTCATTTCTATCTCAAAGTGGAGAGAGGAGGCTGGTCATAAATATCTCTCCTGGAGCCCACCTGCCTCCTGCCCCAGGAAATGTAACCAGGAGTCTGGTTGTAAATGTGCAGCCTGGAGCCCATCTTTTTCCTGCCCCAAGAAATGTGAACAGGAGGCCAGTTGTTAATGCCTAGCCTGGAGCCCATCTATCTCCTGCCTCAGTCCTGCCCTGTAATCCCCCAGTGTCCAGCACCCCAGTTGCCCCTGAATATCTCGTCCAGCGCATTCCATCCTGGACTGCACAATGCTGTGGACACACCTCCAATTCCAAATGCCATGAGGGCCAAGGCTGACTCGCAGCACTTGTGATGCGGAGAAGAGAAGGGAACAGACAGTCGGACTGAGCACATGGTGAGTTTGAACTGTTGTATGGGCATCTGGCTGCCTGGAGCTGATGCTGGGTGTTGGGGAGAAGCTGGAGATGGGGTGGAATAGGCAGGGTGTGGTCAATGGGCAGGGAGCTGAGCTGAGGAACTGCCCGTGACTGGGGAGGAAGGGGGAAGCCACGGGAGGTTTCCAGCAGGGACCAGACATGGTTAGAGCAATGCTTGAGAAAACTCCATCTGATCTGGAGGGGAGGAGTGGCCAAGGAAGTTTTTGCAACTGTCCACATGTGAAGGGATAAGGTGTGGGAGGAGGGTGAGTCCCCGGGAAATAAGGGGAAAGAGGGATCTGAGAGACAGCTAGCGGCAGCTGGCAGAGAAACTGGCTGCAGGGTGGGCTTGAGGCAGTTCAGCTTTGAACCCAGTTCAGCCAGAAAGAAAGACCAGAAGAGCAACAGCAAGAGGCAGATCAGAGTGGGTACAAGCATGCATTTCCTGGGGCTGTGCAAGCGGCCCAGAGCACAGGTTTCACGACCTGCAGGAGCTTCAGGATGAGGAAGCAGGAATGCAAGAGGTAGAAAGGAATGTGAGAGGCCAGAGCAGCAGCTGGGGAGGCTGAGGCAGGGCCCGTGGAGGGCACCCACAGGGCTTTGGATGAGTGTATCCAGGAGGCCCAGATCCAAGGGCTGGGGTGGAGCCTTGGCTATATCTACACAGAGGCCTTACTAAATGGTGTAGTGAGGGCTGAAGAGAGGGTCGTGCACCTGGGGTGAGCCTGGAGCACAGCAGAGAAGAGGTGCCCTGGAACCAAGGGGCCAGTTTTTGATGTAGGATCTACCGCTATCAGCTGTGTGGCCCTGGCCGTGGTCCGGGTCTCTCGGTGCCTCCACTGATCAGTACAACGGTATAAAAATAGCTCCTGCTGTCTGAGTGTTCTCAGAGGGAAGGGGCAGTCAGAGAGGCTGGGACTAGCCCAAAGTCAGTCCATCAGAGAGCCAGCAGCGAGCGTGTCAGGCAGGAGACAAGCCTCCCGGTAAAACACCCATGTGTTGAGTGCCAGCAGCCGGGCACCTCCGCCTCAGCTCATCCTCGGGGCCATCCTGGGGGGAGGTGTGCACTCATCTCCCACTGTCAGGAAAGGAGCCTCCTCCCAAAGGAAGTGATGGGCCCAAAACAACGCAGCCAAGAAGTGGCTGGTCAGGACCTGAACCCAAGCTGGCGCCAGAAAACATATCCCTAAACGCCAGGCCCCGCTGCCCATGGTGAGGCTGCAGGAGGTCAAGAACAAAGAGTGCCGGGACTTCCCAGGCAGTCCAGTGGTTAGGACTCCGCGCTTCCACTGCAGAGGGCCCAGGTTCAATCCCTGGTCAGGGAACTAATTCTGCATGCCGTGTGGTGCAGCCAGAAAAAAAAAACGAACAAAGAGAGCCAAGGAACAGCCTTGACAAAGTGGCCCCCAGCAATGCTGGGGCTGGGGGAGGGCAGAAAGAGAGTGGTGTGGTGGAAATAGACACTCCTAGAAGGACATTTCCAGAAAGGGAAGAAGATTCCCCGTGGCAGCTTGAGAGCCTGGCAGTGTCTAATAGAGTCTGTTACAGGAGCTGGGAGAGAGGCCACAATGAAGAGGCCAGTGGAGGTGGGGGGAGTGGGGGAGGGGGCAATGAGCTTCGCAAAGGGCTGTGTGTGCACCGAGGAGAGTCACAAAGACAGGTGGGGGAGGGGGGCTTCCCTGGTGGCACAGTGGTTAAGAATCTGCCTGCCAATGCAGGGGACACAGGTTTGAGCACTGGTCCGGGAAGATACCACATGCCGCAGAGCAACTAAGCCCGTGTGCCACAACTACTGAGCCTGAACTCTAGAGCCCGCGAGCCATAACTACTGAGCCCACGTGCCACAACTCCTGAAGCCCGCGCGCCCTAGAGCCCATGCTCCACAACAAGAGAAGCCACCACAATGAGAAGCCCGTGCACCGCCACGAAGAGCAGCCCCTGCTCTTCCAAGAGCAGCCCCTGCATGTAAGACCGGAAACCATAAAACTCCTAGAGGGAAACATAGACAGAACACTCTTTGACATACATCGTAGCAATATTTGTTTGGATGTGTCTCCTAAAGCAAAGGAAATAAAAGCAAAAAAGTGAGATCTAATTAAACTTAAAAGCTTTTGCACAGTACAGGAAATCATGGACAATATGAAAAGACAACCTACAGAATGGGAGAAAATATTTGCAAATGATATGACCAATAAGGGGTTAATATCCAACATATATAAACAGCTCATACAACTCAACATCAAATAAACAAACAACCTGGGAATTCCCTGGCAGTCCAGTGGTTAGGACTCTGCGCTTCCACTGCAGAGGGCACAGGTTCAATCCCTGGCCAGGGAACTAAGATTCTGCAAGCCGCCCAGTGGTGGCCAAAAAAATAAATAAATAAATGAAATTTAAAAGTGGGGTTTACACTATATATAAAATAGATAACCAACAAGACCCTACTGTATAGCACAGGAAACTATATTCAATATTTTGTAATAACCTATAAAGGAAAAGGATCTGAAAAAAATAGATATATACATATGTATAACTGAATCACTTTGCTGTACACCTGAAACTAACACATTGTAAATCAACTATACTTCAATTTTAAAAATGTAAACAATAAAAAATTTTAAAAAATAAAAAGTGGGGTTTATTACAGGTGTACAAAAATGGATTCATTTGACTATCAATAAATGCAATTCACCACAATAACAGACAGAGGCAGGAAAAAGTATTTTACAAAATTAAAATATCCACTTACGATACATAAAACACTTAGCTTAACAGAAAAAGAAGGGAGCATCGTAAATCTGTTAAAGGGGAAAATATGTGTAGATTTACCTTTCAATGAACAATAGTGAGCCAACTGGATTTCCATATGGGAAAAAAATGTACCTTGACTCCTGACACCATGCAAAATAGATTCCAGATGGAGAACAGGCCTAAACGTGAAGGTTAAAAAAAAAAAAAGAAAGAAAGAAAAAACCTTTAAGAGAAAAACAGAGGAGAACATCTTCAGGACCTTAAAATAAACACATTTCTTTTTTTTTTTAATTTATTTTTTGGCTGCGTTGGGTCTTCGCTGCTGCACACGGGCTTTCTCTAGTGGCAGGGAGTGGGGGCTACTCTTCATTGTGGGGCGCAGGATTCTCATTGCGGTGGCTTCTCTTGTTGCGGAGCTCGGGCTCTAGGCTCGCGGGCTTCAGTAGTTGTGGCTCACGGGCTCAGTAGTTGTGGCTCACGGGCTCTAGAGCGGAGCACAGGCTCAGTAGTTGTGGCACGCGGGCTTAGTTGCTCCGCGGCATGTGGGAATCTTCCCAGACCAGGGATCGAACCAGTGTTCCCTGCACTGGCAGGTGGATTCTTAACCACTGTGCCACCAGTGAAGTCCAAGCAAAGATTTCTTAAATGGCAGGTGATAAATAAATACTGATCATAAAAGAAAAAATTGACAAACTGAATATTTTCAACTTAGGAATTTCTCTTCCTCAAAAAATACCATTAGGGGCTTCCCTGGTGGCGCAGTGGTTAAGAATCCGCCTGCCAATGCAGGGGACACGCGTTAGAGCCCTGGTCTGGGAAGATTCCACATGCCGCAGAGCAACTAAGTCGGTGCGCCACAACTACTGAGCCTGCGTTCTAGAGCCTGCGAGCCACAACTACTGAAGCCCACGTGCCTAGAGCCCAAGCTCCGCAACAAGAGAAGCCACCACAATGAGAAGCCGGCGCACCACAATGAAGAGTAGCCCCTGCTCGCAGCAACTAGAGAAAGCCCGCGCGCAGCAACGAAGACCCAACGCAGCCAAAAATATATAAATAAAATAAATAAATTTATTAAAAAAACATACCATTAAGAGAGTGAGAAGGCAACCCATAGGACCTGTATCTGGAATATACCTACAGAATTGCTACAAATCAAAGGGAAAGACAGACCATCTAGGAGAAGGGGCAGAAGACTCAGACTGTTCCTAAGAGGAGAGGCAAATGACAAAGAAGCAGCTCCACTGCATTAGTCATGAGGGAAATGCAGATTAAAAGCACAAGCAATGCCTACCAAAGAGCTTAGAAAATGTTGGAAAATGCCACGCCTGTGGTGGGGAGCAGCCAGAACTCTCCAGGGGAGTGTGAATTGGAACAACTTGGAACCTGTTTGGCAGAATCCATGCAAATCCTGTGGTCCTATGACTGACATTTCACTGGCAGGAACATACCCAAGGGAAAGGTGGGCAGAGGTTCACTTAACAGCACTATTCTCAAGAGCCCAAATCTGGGAACTGCCTAAATGTTCATCAACAGGAAAACAGATAAATTGAAGTATATACACCAATACAATTCCAAACAGTAAGGAGAATAAAAAGGCCTCGATTGCATGGGAAAAGCTCACAAATGCCTAAAACACTACATCCTGTGTGATCCCATTTATATGAAGTTCAAAAGCCAGCAAAACGAAACTATTGGATAGAAGTTGAGAGAGTGGTTACTGGGGCTGAATCAAAGGGGACAGGAGGGGCCTTTGGGTACCGGTAATTTTGGTTCTTAAGCTGGGTGCTGGATGCCTAGGCGTGCTCACTTTATAAAGATTCATCACGCTGGACACTTAGGTGCACTTTTCTATGGGTATATTATACTTCAATTAAAAATTTCATTTAAGTAATCATTTTTAAAGTCACAAATTCATTAACAGAAGGATTTTTACCCTAGGGACTGCCAAATTTATTTCTCACAGTTTTGTAGGCTGGCAAGGCCAAGACTAAGGGGCTGGCAGGTTCATTGTCTGGTGAGAGCCTGCTTCCTGGTTCACAGACAGCTGTCTTTTCACTGGTCCTCACATGGTGGAAGGGGTGAGGGAGCTCTCTGGGGTCTCTTTTATAAAGGCTCTAATGACAATCATGAGGGGTTCATCGTCATGAACTAGTCACCTTCCAAAGGCCCACCTCCAAATACCATCACACTGAGAATTAGGTTTCAACAGATGAATTTGGAGTGACATAGACATCTATAGATACTAACCCCTATGTGTCAAATGATGATCAGAATCCTAACTCTCATGTTCATTTCACAGATGAGAAAACCATGGTTCCCCATACTTCCCTAGGCTGGGACCCTCTGACCACAAACTCTGTTTGGATCATAGTGGCCACCAGGTCCTGCAGAAGACAACTGCTCATAATGGCCAAAAGCAGCAGCCTGTGTGGAATAGGTCCTCACGAAGAGCATTGGAAAGGTGCACACGTCAGCGATATGAAGCACGCAGTATAAAACATTTTATGAAACAGAAGGATTCTGACTGCCAGCTATGCAAGAAATGTATTACACGTCTTACCTCCCTAGAGACAGAAATGTAGATGGGTTTAATAAAAATTATGTGGTTAGACAAATATAAAATGTCTACTGGTTTAATAAAAACTATGTGGTTATGTAAATATTGAAAAAATGAATAAAAAGTGTAGAACAGTGCTTAAATTAATTCTAAGTGGAGAAATGGTATATATATGCAAATATGTACCCATTTATCTCTGTAGATTGGTAAAGATAGCCATTTGCATATATAGTGGTTAGATAAATATAATGTTTAAATGGACACTATATACATAGGAAAATAACTTTTTTTACATTTCTCAATAGATAATATACATACAGTGATTCGATAAATATATAATCAGATACTTAATGGTTAGTTAAGTGTATTTATTAAGGCACCTGTACGTTGTGAAGACAAGTTTTTCCCACCAAAATCTCCAGCCAGGTCAAGCCAAGGACAGTCCTGTCCAGTCCTGTGCTGAGGGTACCAGTGGGAACATTGATCCAAGGGGGTAGCACCAGCCAGTGGTGAGAATTGATGAGAAATATGAGAATGTAATGGTAATGGCATTCCATAGGCACTGGGCACTAAGTATGGACCAGATGATCTCAAATTACCACCCCAGGTGGATTATTCCATTAACCCCAAGTTAGAGTAGAGGAAACTGAGGCCCAACAAAGGAACATGTGGCACACTGGTAACTTTATAAACCTTTTAATTGTCATGAGAACTAATGGGATACTTAAGTTTTTTTGTTTTTTTTTTTTTGCTGCACCGTGCGGGTTGCAGAATCTTAGTTCCCCAATCAGGGATTGAACCAGTGCCCTCAGCAGTGAAAGGAGCCCTAACCACTGGACAGCCAGGGAATTCTTTACTCCTGATTTTTAAAAATTAATTAATTTAGGCTGTGCCGGGTCTTAGTTGCAGCATACGGGATTTTTAGTTGCAGCATGCAGACTCTTAGTTTGGGCAGGCATGCGGGATCTAGTTTCCCCGACCAGGGATCGAACCCAGGTTCCCTGCACTGGGAGCGCGGAGTCTTACCCACTGGACCACCAGGGAAGTCCCTACTCTTTATTTTTAAAGGAAGTTTCAGGTTAGAATAAATTTGCTGCACCCAAAATCTACTCCCCGCTAACGTGGGTGTCGGCTCAGTGAGAGCTGCAGAGGTGAAGGACCAAGGCTGAAACAGTCCTTGACTGCCACCTAGTGGCTACTGGGGGTGGACTCCAGCCTGTCTCCCACAAATGAAAACCGCCTTGGGATCCCACACCCTTTCTTGTCTGACTCAGAGGTGAGGCCACCAAAAAGACCCTGGGGTGGGTAAAATGATGAGCTAACCACTGGCTTCACGCCTGGTGGGGCTGTGGGCTGAGGGGGGTAGTTTCTGGGCCTGGCTTGGAGGGAGATACAGAGACACCTGGAGCTACAGTAATGTCACAGAGAAGCAAAGGCAGGGAGGCATTGAGAGACATGTGGGTATAGCAAAGATACAGAAATAAAGATGCCAACAACGCAGAGACCCGGAGGGATGAGAGAAAGAAAGAGAGAGAGTCCCAGACAGACCCAGAAAGCAATACCAAAGGATTCAGAGACACAGACACAGAAGGCTGAGGGCAGGGGTGGGGGTGGGTGGTGGGTGGGGGATCTCCAACAGGAAGAGCCCTTACCCCTGCTGTTCCCATGGATGTCCAGGCAGTCCTCCAGCCCCATCCGAACATCCTCTTCAGGAGGTCCTGGGCACTCTAATTCTTAGTCCTTTCTGGGATTCACCGGTACAGATTAGCTTTATTTCAGAGTTTTCTCCAGGACAGGCTGGGTTGCTACTTCTGCTGTGGTAGGTCCAGCTTTACAGCTTCTAAAACCAAGCTGCCATTCTCTCTTTGTCCTTCTCTTTCTCCTGGTGTGTGTATTTCCCAGTCCTCCTTCATATACATTAGGCATATCTTCCTATGCATAAGAACTTCTATAGCACTTGCCTGGAGAAAACAAAACTGACTGTGGGTTTCCTCCCATCTGGCTCTGTCCTGAGTAGGCTAATAAAGAGCTGTGAATTTGGAGGGCCCAATGACCTTTCCTGGCTTGCTGAAGACCCCTGCGTGGCTGATGAACAACGGGACCTGTTCTAACACACTGTGGCCAGCTCGTGGCCTCATCTGCCCCATGCAATCTGCTAAATTCACTCCTGTATTCCGGGACCACCTCCCTGCTGGCACTTAGCAAGCTCCTGGAGAATGTGGGGTCAGTTAACAGCAGAGGGACTTGGGAAGGTAGGAAACTTCAACTCCCAAATTCAATCCACCGTTCTCCTGCATTCTCCTCTTAACCTCCCCCACCCAGCCTCACGCTGAGGCCACATTCAGGTTTCTCCCACAAACACTGCCAATGTCTACGGCCCAGAGGCCTAGATTATGGACCCTGACCTTCTGGATTCTAATTCTGATCTCACCACTTACCATCTGGCTCTCCTTGCCTCCACTTCCCCAAGTATAAAATAGAATATTGATAGGGTCAACTTCATAGTGCTGTTGCGAGGATGCAATGAGTTAATATTGCAAAGTGTGGCACTGAACCGAGTTAAAATCAAGGATTTTGGAGTCAGACTGGCCTTGGGGAATTCACTTAATCCCTCCAAATTTCCGTTTCTCCTCTGTAAAATGGACACAGTGACTTAAATTCACAAGGTTGGGAGTATCTAATTAAATGTTGTGAGAGGCCCCTGAAGGGCCTGAGATGTGAGACGGGGCCACTGTGGCTTTCAAATGTCCTGTCCCTGCAGCTGTGCTTCTTTACCCCTCCACCACTTAGTCCCTACCTCTTCCTCTTCACCGTCCCCATAAACCCCAGCCCACCTAGCCTATGGCTGCAGCTCCTCAGAACTATGCCTCTATTCCCATTTCAGAAACCAGAGCTACCTTTCCCACAAAACACTTTCCTCAAATTCAAAGTCCCTTTGCTCCCTCAGAGCTTCCTCCTACCCAGCATTCCAGAAGAGTCTTAACTATGACAACAGAGCTTAGGCTGCTTTTCTTGCACAATATAAAGCAAGAAAAAGTGAACAGTGAACAGGCGGCACCCATTTTAACAGACCCATTGTTACTGGGACAGGTGGAGCCTCCCTTTCTTGCCTCCAGAGGTAGGTAAGAAAGTCTTCCAGGCTGAATTGAGTGCTTACTTTTTTTTTTTTTTGCGGTACGCGGGCCTCTCACTGTTGTGGCCTCTCCCGTTGCGGAGCACAGGCTCCGGACGCGCAGGCTCAGCGGCCATGGCTCACGCGCCCAGCCGCTCCGCGGCATGTGGGATCTTCCCGGACCGGGGCACGAACCCGTGTCCCCTGCATCGGCAGGCGGACTCTCAACCACTGTGAGCGCTTACTTTTTAAATTGTTATCTATTCTAGTAGTTTCATTTATAGTTTTACTAGGCAGTACAGACTTGGGCTATATATAAATGTTTTTCCTCTACAACTTTGTTTCATTTGATTCGCTGGTATTCACCTTAACCCATGTACATATACGTACTAGTTCACTCGCTTCACTGTGGAATAAAGTTCTAACCCACAAAAATGTGTACTTATCTATCTCCCGTCAGTGGTCAGTGGAGATTAACGTTGTTTCTAGTGTTTTTCTATTAAAAACAGTCCCGGTGGGAACATTTCTGCACTACAGAAGCTGCTGAAGCTGAAGCTTAGGGTCCCACGCTCCAGCCTCACCTGCCCAGGCCTCCATCCACTGCCAGATGCCCCTTCCCCGCCAGCTCCCCAAGCTGAGTTCCCCATCTGCGCCCAGACTCCCTCATTTCCTGCCATCTCCCACCGTCACAACGCCTCAAAGTCCCCCCTCCCTACTCTAGCCACTCCCCACGCTCTGAGGGGCTTCCGGCCCCACGACCCGGCCCTCCGCCCAAGGCCAGCTCCCACCTCACCGCCCGAGCTCCCTCAAGAGCCCAGCCCGCCCACACCTGGGCCTCCACCCACACCTGAGACCCTCTTCAGTGCCTCTGCATTATCCCGATCTCCGCAGTCCACACCCCTGCCCCGCCCAAGCCCTGGCGGCCCACCCACACGTCCCAGCCCCCCGCCTCAAGGTCCGGCCCCTCCCCACACTTGGGGGCCTCCCCGACATCTGTTCCGTCACACCCGGGTCCCTTCCTCAGGGCCCCCCGCCCGCGCCTGCCACGGCCAGAGCTACACACATGCTCTATCCAGGCTCCACACCTCCCCCCTCCCCACACCTGGTCCCAGGGCCCCATCCAAGGCCTCTGGAGGCTTGGTGGCAGCAATGTGGTCAAAGAGCATCGTCGATTCAAAGAGTATTTGGGCGCCGTGAAGCAAAACGTGAAACACTCTGAAATCTTGCTGCTCCTACGTGAAAAACCCTCAATAGACGTTTTCCCGAATTTGACAACACCCCAGAATTTTACAGGACATTAGCGGTAATACATTGTGAAGCTGAAAGCGAGTTTTCTAAACTATTAGTAAAAAAAATTTTTAAAGAGTGGGTCAGTCATGCTAGAAGACTCAGTTATCTAACATTCTTTCTCATAGAAATGATTCTAATTTTACATATTCTGATTTTAAATATTCCAGGGAATTCCCTGGTGGTCCAGTGGTTAAGACTCTGTGCTTTCACTACCAAGGGCACGGGTTCAGTTCCTGGTCGGGGAGCTAAGATCTTACAAGCTGAGGAGGTGCGGCCAAAAGAAATAAAATAAAATAAAATATTCTAAATCACTATCATAGGAAGCAGTGGCTATGATTATGCAGTTAATGTTACCACTAAGATTGATATTTTAAAAGGCAATTAATTTTATATTTGTTACCCTTGAAATTTTGTTGTCAGCTTTTAAAATTTTGCAATTATTTTGCTTTGTCATTCTAAAGAAATATAAACTTTCACACAAACATATTATGTTCATAACTTTGTGTTCTTTTCTTCCGGCTCTGGGCCGGCTTCAGCTCCTGCTTCCGGGATCTGCCCTCGCCCCTCTTCTGGGACAGGTGTGTATGTGCTCTGAGCGCCACACCTGGGTCATTACATCGCTGCTGGGCACCATGTTTGCACTATTTCAGTTTTTAGAAGCAGTGCCTCTTTCCCAAGGCAGGTGCGCCAATTTAGATATGGAACTGAGATGCGGTGCATCCCACTCTGCCCAAGCCTAGGAGCCTAGGTCTTAGTCACCATGGATGAAAAAATAGAATACAGCAAACTCCACCCAGCTCTAGCGGCAAAACTGGTTCTCCAAGCGCGCTGTGGTGGAAGGGGGATGGCTTCAGACCCTCACTGCGGAAAATTCCAATGTTGATCATTAGAAGTTAATATATTAATATTTTACTAGTTTATTAAGAACTTGAAGGCAAGTAATCGCTCTCAAGACTTTATCCATGAAACTACAAGACGTTCTACATGACAGGAAAAAAGTTAAAACTGCTACTCAATTTTTAAAATATGATTTGTTTATTTCCCATTGTTTACTAAACTTCAACTTCAGTGGTTCATTTTAATTTGGTAAACATTGCTTGGAGGTACTTGTTATTCTCTTTTGTAGTCTGATTGGAGTAGAGCAGAACACTAGCTCCCTTTGTTTATTGGTAAAACTGCATAACAAATAACTGCAGAACGTTGCAGGGCTTTTAGAAGAGCTACTGCAGTGGAGACAACAAAGACTTTGTTAAGCTTTGATTGCATTTGAATCCAGATTTCAGGTGGCCACAAATTCAATGCATTATTTAGGTTCTAGAAACTACTGACATTCACAGTTATGTTCAATGCTAACAAACACAGAATTAAGACCCTTTCCGATCATAGTGCCTTTCGTCTGTTCAGCCACTGTTTTCAGTTTTTCAACCCTAACATTCAGTGGCAGTAAAAACATTCTTTTATCCTATTATTGCCGGATAAGTAATTCTCCTAATCAGACACTTAATCTTATTATAACTAACTTATACAAAGATGTAGAGGAGACACATTTCTTGGAACGAGAGCAACTGGTTCTAGATAAGAGACACTCTTCATAAATTATGCTCTAATCTGAAACCTGGGGATGTATTTGACTTCATTGGCTCAGTTTAACGAGGGAAAAAGGGCAAAGGGAAATTTATCACTATGTCATGCAAATGTTTTAAACCTATGTTTCTAACACTGACCAACTCTAACCTCCCAATCTAAGAAAGCAGTCTCTCTACCCCATCATTCTACATCTCAGCCACTTTATGTGTCTTCACTACATTTGTCAATCAATACTTGAAATATTATACCATCTATTTCTCTTTCTTACTTGTCCCCATCATAATATCAGCCATTCAAGGCAGGAGCTTTGCATTACCCGGTTGGAAGCTTCAGTTCCTGGAGAAGTGCCAGAATAGTAGTAAAATTCAAAATATATGTTGAATCAGTAAATAAATATCAAGTAATTATACTAAAATGAAAATACTTTGAAAGTTGTAAAATCAAATTATAATGTATTAAATTTAAAAAGCACGGTACAGGAGACTTCCCTCTCCATCCAGTAGTTAAGACTTCGAGCTTCCACTGCAGGGGGCACGGGTTTGATCCCTGGTCGGGGAACTCAGATCCCACACGTCACGTGGCACAGGCCAAAAAGAAAAAGAAAAAAGCATGGTACACATAGTACATGCATAGTGATACAAACTTTTCCACAATTGGCACCTTAGTGAAAATAAAATGTACATTTATTGACACAAAATGTCTAAATAGCCATCAGCTTAAAATTCACACACATGCATGCACACCAAAGAGAAATATATATATATAATATAATATATATATTATATGTATATATATATACCCTGTAAACATCCTAAAAAACATTGAAATTGTACAATTTAAGTGGGAGAATTGGTTGGTACGTGAATTCATACCTCAACAAAGCTGTTTTTAAATCACATTCAAAATAAATCACATGCACAATTTAACGTGGAGAGTGGTGATTAAGAGCTGGTTCTGGGGCCACCGCTTCCAGCTATGAGGCCGGGTGCTTCTCTTAATCTCTCTTTGCCTCATTTCCTCATCCTGAAATGGGGTGAGAGTCCTCCCTGGAAAGGTTGTTGTGAGGATGACATGAGTTAACACATGGAAAGTCAGCGCTGGAAAGCAGCCTGCCAGGTAGCAAGCTCTCACCAAGGCTGCCATTGTGGATGCACCCAGAGTTCGGGGTGCTAGTCCCCTAAGGGGGTCATAGTCTGAGGGAGTGACACACGTCAGTGATAATCCCCATATGATGTGCTCGGTGGTGGCCTGTGTGACCAGGTGGATACGGGAGTGACCTGAGATAGAGAACACTGAAATAGAGAAGGGTGGGTATAGGGGACGTGACACAATGGGAAGCTTTATTTCAGAAGTTGTTGACTGGGAGGTGTGCCCAAGAGGTACTTCAATTATAAGATGGAGGGCTGAGTAGTCTGGTTGAGAGACATGAGCAGTAGTTGGACAAGGGAGCTAAGACACTCTTGGGGCAGGAGGAAGGCATCTCTGAGCTCTAACAGAAGCGGAATGAAAGGTCGAAGAGAAATGACGTCGCCTGGCATCTCAGTTTTGTGAACCCTTGCGCTTCTCTCCTCTATGCACAGGTTCCCACCCTTACTCTTCGAAGGACTTTCTCAAATACAAATCTAACAATGTCTCTCCCCGGCTTGAAGCCCTCCCTCCAAGGTCCACTGCCGACTTTCTGGCCTTACTCCACGCGGCCCGCCTCCTCCGCTCGTCCCCCTCCTCCCTGGCCTCCTGAGCTCACCCGATGCTCTGTCCCTTCACCTCAGCTATCCCTCACAGCCTCTAAAGTCCCAGGTCCTGAAGCCCACGACCTCCGGAAGATCGTGGCCATCACGGAGGCGCGAATGGATAAATGGGTGGACAAAGGCTCCAGAAGTGACTCAACCAGAGCCCCAACCATTACAAGAGGATACAGCGTGGGGGGGGGGAGGGGAAGAAGAGCTGCGCAGGCGTAATAGGGCGGCTGCTTGACAGGTACTCGGGTGAACTGGAGCAGCCAATCCGCACGAAGAGGGGCGGGACCGCTTCGCGACAGGAAAGCCCTGCCCACACTGCCTGCACGAGAGCGAGTGGGTACGGATGGCTTCTTGGAAGGGGCCTCCTAGAAGCCTATGAGGTCTTTTCTGGCCGGAGTCGGCCAAAGTGATCCAGACCTTCACTCCAGACTCCGAGGGGGCGTGGCTGCCGCAGAGACCTCCATATCCCCGTTCTTGAGACACTCCCCCACACCGTTTCTGTATCCCCTCGTCTAGAAGGCTCTTAGATCTTTGCAGCATGAAGGGCCCCTTCCGCCGCCTCCCCAGGGCGCCGGAGTCAGCCAAGGCCGAGATCCGGCAAAAGTCCGTCATCCCTCAAACTGTCGCTACCCTTCAGATGGACCTCCTTGCACCCTGTCTTACACCCACTCACCTCCTGCTCTAACACTGGTAGGCAGGTGAGCAGAGTTAGGCTGCCTCCTTCCCCACGGTCCTCAAACGGAGTGAGACCCAGACCTGTGGGCAAGGAGCCCAGCACCCTGAGCACACAGAGGGGGACCTGCAGGACATGTTAGAGAGAGGGGAAAGAAGAACAGGGGGCTCCTGAGGGAGACAGCACAGGAAGTGGTCCAGGTGGGAGTTCAGTATGTCTCAGAAACTGGCAGAAGCCTCAGAGGGCAGAGATTCCCTCTATTCTTGTTCTCTCATGAATGGGGTCTTTTCCCTATTCTACCAGACCCTTCAAAATAGACAATCTCAGCTTCCTACTGATGCCTGTGACATTCAGTTCATCTTGTAAGTTAGGAAGAAAACACGTCATGTTCCTATTATGTGCCAGGCTTGATGCTATCCACTTCCCTTTATCTCTGGTCAATCTTAGATAATTCCTGTTTTATTACCTTTCCTCAGGGAAATTAATGACTTTGAGGATGCATCTATGTTCTTCGAAGAGCAATCGGTAGTGCTTAGAGAAGGGGAAAAGCACCGTTTGGGAGTGTGAGGGGCTGCGGCAGTGATTGACGTGAGCAGAAGAGAGTCCTGGGTGTGAGTGCCGATTTTCAGGCGGCCACTCTTGGCAACAGACTTCCCTCCTTCCACACAAGGTCTTTTGTATCATTTGCAGCACTGAGTCCAGAAGGGGAAGAGAGAGTTCAGAGCTGGATCTTGCAGCTTTCTCTCTTTTTGATACCTCTAGGTTCTCATCTGCACCCACCCAACTCAGGCTGGCTCTCCATCACCCACTCCTCCCAGCCTTTCATCATTGGAGTTTTGATTTCCCTGTAGGTCTCAGTGCCTCTCACCCAACTTTCCCATCTGGTAGGTGAGAAATTAGACCCAGGGGCTTCCCTGGCCGTCTAGTGGTTAAGACTCCGTGCTCCCAATGCCGAGGGCATTCCCCCTGGTGGGGGAACTAAGATCCTGCAGGCTGTCTGGCGAGCCCCCCCAAAAAAGAAAAGAAATCAGACCCAAAAGGATGGCTCCAGAAATTCTGATAAGGAATGCATGCCCAAGAAGCAGGGCAAGTGGCCAGCCCTCCTCGAAAGTGACTTCCTGAAAACAGCCTTCACTGCCAGTCTAGCCCCTCAGGAATCACACCTTGAGAACACAGTTGTTCATCCTAAATACTCCTAACAAATGAGACACTTCTTAATACACAAAGCTTTTAAAATTTTCTACACCGAGTTTCATGACTATTTATAAGTGCTGGGTTTAACATCTAAGAAGCTAAATTCATTAGCTTGGGACCTGACTTGTGCCACTTCCAGTGTGGAAGGCATTGTTGCCCACTGCTGAGTGTGTGTCTGGCCTTTGGGGCCTCTTAGAGGGGACAGATGCAATACTCAGCCCTGATGCACCTATACTGAACTTTGGCAAAATGGGGAGATGAGGTGGTGACTTACTGTTGTGTGCTTGCAGAAGCCACACACAGGTAGCTGGGCTCTCTCTCCCTGGTTCTGCCCTAGGCTCAACCTGTCCTCTATCTTGAGCCAGTGTCAATACCACCTGGCTCAGGTGAAGTTTTCTTTCTACCTGTTAAAGGTGAAATACCTCATGGTGATAGGGGTGGGAATGGAGGATCCCTAAAGAGGGCAGAAGCTTCAGGATGGGGCAAAAGCGCTAGAACCTTCTGGAGAAGTGGATCTGAGGTCCTTTTCATACTTCCTGGAGACCTTCCAAAGCACCTGGGACTTAAAGGGTCCTCTTCCTCAAATGCCTGCTTTCTTGCTGCTTATTTCCCACCGGAGGAGTCTGGAAACTTGAGCTGAGTCTCCATTCTGCTACCATGGCACAGTGTGACCTTAAGCAAGACCATTATCTTCTCTGGAGCACAGTTACCCCATGGGGGTCTCTCTAATGATGACCCCCTTTCTCTCATGCTGCAGATCTTACTGTGTGCATATCAGGGCCATTCGCAGCTACAAGAACAGCCCCTGTGAACTGAGCAGCATAATCAGATGTCATCATCACAACAAACATTCAAAGTCGGCTCAGTCATTGTTCCCACTTCATGGATGAGCATATAGGCAGGAATAGGGTAAGTCAGTTGCTCAAGTGCACATAGCAAGTAAATAACAGAGCCTGGATTTGTCTCCAAAATATGTGCTATTATTGGTTCTTCTGACTCTCGAGATTCACAAATTCTCCTCACACAGGGCCTGGAAAGCATTCATTCCACACATACAAATTGAGGGCTGGTCATGGGTTGGCCCCGTGCCACTGCAGCCCCTCCACCCCAAACCTCAAAGGTATGTCCTGTTGTTATTCCATTTTATTATTTTTTAAAATAAATAAATTTATTTATTTATTTTTGGCTGCATTGGGTCTTCGTTGCTGCGCGCGGGCTTTCTCTAGTTGCGGCGAGCGGGGGCTACTCTTCTTTGCGGTGCGCGGGCTTCTCATCGCGGTGGCTGCTCTTGCTGCAGAGCACGGGCTCTAGGCGCGCAGGCTCACTAGCTGTGGCACGGAGGCTCAGTAGTTGTGGCTCACGGGCTCTAGAGCACAGGCTCAGTAGTTGTGGCGCATTGGCTTGCTCCGCAGCATGTGGGATCTTCCTGGACCAGGGCTCGAACCTGTGTCCCCTGCTTTGGCAGGCGGATTCTTAACCACTGCGCCACCAGGGAAGTCCCATTACTCCATCTTAGAGGAGAGGGAACTGAGGCTCATAATGAAGGAGCTGCCTGAGATCTCCCAGTGAGCAAGTGGCAAGCTGGGCTTCACATCCAGCTCTTTCTGGTCCAGGAGCCCTGGTCTTAAGCTCTGTGCAAGAACCGAATCTTGAAAACAGGAAGCACCATGGAAGGTTTTCGTGAGGAGGTGCAACATGTTTGCACTAGGAAGGCCCTCCGGCTTCCTACTCACCTGAATCCTTCCCACCCTGTCTTTCAGGGCTCTGTCCTGCCCTCTGACCCCCAGCACTGGGAGCTGCTGGTGGCTTCCTGTCCTCAGTGACTCAACAATTCAATCAAAATCTATTTATCAGTATTGGGAATAAGGACGGCAACAGTCTTGCTTCAGTTGGTCACTGCGCAGTGGGAGAAGAGGGTGAAAAGAGAGGAATCAGGGAGGCGGGACAGCAGAATAGAGGGGCCCGTGGTCATCCAGCGTCAAGGGCACAGGTCGAAGGCACATGGTGGGGTGAGGGACAGGAAGAGCTTGGCCAGCGGTGCACAAGGCAGGCGCGGGGGTCTGCCGAGGGAGGCGGCCCACTCTTCATCCCAGGCCGGTGGTCCTCCCCTCGCCCCACCACCCCATCTCACACCCCTGCCCCCCCTCCCCCACAGCAGGCAGGAAGCGAGGACAGGGCGGGGGGCTTCTAACTACAGCTTCTGGTCCCCAGGGGCTAAGTGGTTGTCAGGATGTGGTCAGAGGGTGGGCGATCCTGTGGGGTGCCCATCAGCCCCAGATCTCCCCCCAATGAAACCCAGTCCAAGGAAAAGCGATGCGACGGCCAAGCGAATGGAGCCTCAAGGCCAGCCCCACCGCCTCGCTGACACAATATTCCCGGAACGCCCGCCCCCCAGAAGTCCTGGAACCCGCACTTCTGGCCCAAGTACCCAGAAATATCTTGTCCCCTTCCACACATTTCTGGGCCCCTCGTTTAGGATCTAGGTGAGCTAAAGAAACTGAAAGCCCCCTTCTCACAAGACGGGTCTGAGGCCCATCCCTCCCCTCCCTCCGCTTAGCCTCTGAGAGGGCCTGGGGCCCTCCCTCTGCTCGGCGGGTGTGGCAGGTGAGCCGTCTCCTTTAAGAGTGCACTGGGGAGAGGGAGCCGCAGGAATCTTAAGGAATCTGACCAGTTCCTTCGGCCCAAGAGTATTGTTGCCCTGGGCGGGGCTGCTGGGCTTAAAAAGCTGGAACCCACCTGGGCTGGACGCAGCTCCAGGAGCCTCCTCAGACCAGCTCTCTGCACTCAGCCCTCAGGTGAGCAAGTTTCCACCAGGACTTCAGGGCTCCTAGGAAAAGGGGTGGGGGCAGAGGGGGTATCAGTCTGAGGAAGGGGTGGTAGCTGCCTGAGTATTCTCAGTAACGCGTGTGTGTTTGGGGGATTGGAGGACTGGAGGCTGCCTGCTCTGTGCCCACTGTCATATGGAAGGAAGGTGGGGTGGAGGCTAGAGGAAACAGGAGCCAGTCTTTGGCCAAAGAATATGTAGAGTGGAGTTGTGACCCTCACGATCCAGGAATTCCAGGGTGGTGGAAGGGGCAGGGAGAGACAGATTGGCCAAAGGAGGGCCAGGTTTGGAAATTGCTCAGAGCCAACAGACCCCCATGTTCCCAAGGAGCGTGTTAATAGTTCCTCCTTCCTATGGCAAAAGACCCGTGTACTTGTACGTTTACTTATTGTAACATGTTTCAGTACTTAACTATGTGCTACGCGCTATTCTTAGGCTTAACATATAGTAACTCATGTAATTCAGTTATAACCTTATGAGGTTGCTATTATAATTATCCTCATTTTTATAGGGCACTGAAGCACAGAGAGGTTAAGTAACCCAGCTGAGTCACACAGCTGTTAAGTGGCTGAGAGAGGAATTCTCTGGCACGTAATAACTGGGGTTGCAGTCTGGAACACTGACGACCCCTATGCCTGCCTAAGGCTAACAATAGGCAGAAAGCTGGTAGCAGGTCTTATCTCAAGGACACAGCCACCCTAGGGACTAGTAAATGAAGATATGGATAGTTCCCACCCTAAGGAGAAAGAAGGAGCCATGTCCCACCCAATAGGCAGTTTCCTGCCAACAGCAGTCTGTACTCTGAGAGTGGAATTTGGGGCTACCTGGAGCAGGGCTTGGCCAGGGCTGAGGTGGGAGGCTCTTGCCTGTCCCTGGCACCTGTCCCTGGCACCTGCCCCTAATGCCTCCGCTTCCCCTGCCCAGCTGTTCACTCAGAGGAGTCCTGGGCATGCCCTAGGTGGAGGCTATCTTGGAATTCAGCCTGGTAGTGCCCCAGGCCCAGACCTTTGGATAGCCCGAGGCCTGACAACCTTAGCCCTTTGAGCCAGGGGTCAGGAAGGCAGGCACCAAAGCCTGAGTTAGAACAGCAGCCCTGCTCTCCTGATGGTGTGTCAGGCATCTGATTACCAGATTTTAACAAAACCTCATATGGCACTTACTATGCACAGGCACTGCTCTAAGCACTTAACTCCACAAGGCATTACTATTATCATCTCTAGACAAGGAAACAAATTAGTAACTTTTCCAAGTCGACCCCATAAGCAAGGGCAGCCTTGAGATTTGTGCCACCAAGTGCCGTGAGCCTGGGGCCGGTCGGGGCTGTCTGACCCCAGCCTGCCCCCTTCCCCTGCAGCCTAGTCCTGCCGCTGTGTCATGGAGGGAGTGGTCCGGGGCCTTCTCCTCCTGCTGGCAGGTGAGTCAGTCCTCCCAGAGGTGACCCTGCTGTCACCCACCCACCCACCCACCAAGGCTGTGAAAACCAGGACAGCATCTCACAAAGGGGGCCTGATGTTGAATGAATGTGTTTTCATTTCAACTGTCAACTTAAAGAGAAACATAAAGGAAGTAACGGTACAGGTAGGAAGTAGCTATTGCAAAAGTTACCCAGGTTAATGGAACTTTGGGAGCTAACCATCTGTTGGCGTGAAGAGAACAGCATTCCCTACTTCTTTAGGAGGCAGAGCATTAGCCAGGACCTGTGTAGAAAGCTTTTCAGGAGAGGGTAAAAAGATACCAACACACCATCCCATTTTGAGTGTAAGAAAGAATAGCAGGAAGCCTGAGAAATTGCTGGAAGGGCTGGGGGTGGGGACAGAGGGCGGGGGTGGGGGGCGGGCACAAAGACCAGGAAGTAGGAGACAAAATCCCAGGTCTGTTTGGGGGTGGGGAAGGTGTGAGGAAAGGAACCGGTGACCTCAGGGCCCCTCCATCCCACCTCCCCAGAGTCCCAACGAAGCTGGCTGTCCTTGCGCCTCTAGGCTGGGGTCCTGGCTGCTGATTCATTTTGAGACCAGTGCCGTGAATTAACAGCCAGTCCCTCTGCTTCTCTCACCCAGGCCTGCCCGTCCTGGAAGCCAATGACCTGGTTGGTGAGTAAGGCCCCAAACTGCCCTGCTGGCCCTGCCTTAGCTGGCCCTAAGACCCCACATCCTGCCTCCTGGCTCTGGTCCTTATTTATTTTTTTTATGTTTTCTTTCCTGCAGATAAAGGCAGTCCCTTCTACTATGGTAAGAGCTGATATCCCTTGCCCCCCACCCCTACCCTTGCCTATCCTGGACCTCTTTGCTAGGGGTTGGTGAGGGGTGATGTGGAGCCCAGTGTAGACAGAAAGGGGCTTGAGGGAACAGGGAAGGAGGGGCAGGATGGGGCTGAGACTGGGGATTAAAGAACCAGAGTCGTCGTCATCGTCGTCGTCGACCAGAAGAGTGACAGGCCGACTCATAATATGGTCTTTGGGAGAACTTCATTCCAGCAAGGAGGTAAGGTGCCCACAGGATGTTTAGGAAGACTTCCGGGGAAAGGGGCTAGACGCACCTGGCTAATCTCCTTTCTTCAACTCACTCTCTCTTGCCTTCCCCAGGACCAGCTCCTTGCTGCCTGACAACGCCCCAAGCAGGTTTCCGCTCCCTCTGCCTGGCACTGTCCCCCAACACAGTCCTCATGTGCTCCAGGTCTCAGCTCAAATGCCACCTTTCAGAAAAGCCTTCCTGGATCATTCTTCAAAGCCCATTCTTTTTCTGTGCTCTTCTGCTTGTTTTTTCTTCCTATCACTTGTTCCCACCAGATATTAGATGATGTACTTACTGGCTTGTCTTTCTTGTTGCCTGGAATGTAAGTGCATCTGTACAAGCAGGTGGTCATAACTATCTGTTGAATGACTGGGCTGGAGCCAGGCTGGTGCCAGCTCACTCTCTATGCTCCTCTAGACTGGGAAGGCCTGCAGCTGGGCGGGGTGATCTGTGCGGCGCTCCTGTGCATCGCTGGAATCTTGTTCGCCCTGAGTGAGCAGTGGGACTGGCGGGGCCGGGGTGGGGGTGGGGAGCGGGTGGGAAGGGGGTGGCTCAGGCTCCCCAGGCTCTTTGAACTGGCTGTCTCTTCCTTCACAGGTGGCAAATGCAAATGCAAGCAAGATCATAAGCACAGGTGAGACAGGGCCCTGTTGTGTGCACCTTGAGCAGAGCAGAGCTATTTGGCGGTAAAGCCCTACAATTTGGAGAAAGAGGACAGCCCCCGGGCTGTCCCTGGGCTTGCAGTGGGATTTGTCATTCACAGATCATCCCTGAAGGGCCCCAAATCAGGGAAAGCTCTGACCCTTCGTATTGTGTAAAGTGGCACCAGGAATCTTGGTGGGGGAACAGGACAGAGGCTTGAGGATGCTAATCTGACGTGTTCCTTTCTCAGCTCCTTACCCGAGAAAGCTGTTCCACTCATCACTCCAGGTGAGACAGGCTTCGAGAGGCTTCCAGGCACTCAGGCAGGATAGCCATATAATTTGAGAATTAATAAATTTTATGCTGTAAGGCAGACTGTCCTGAGCCAGCCTGCCTTGGGGTCACCTGAGGCTGAGGGGGGTGTCCGTGGAGTGACCCAGTTTGTGAAGACCTGACCTCCATTCTCTCCACAGGCTCTGCCAGTACCTGCTGAGCACAGGACCGGCTTCACGGCACTTCCTGCACCAGCTCCCATACTGTCCCCTCCCCCTTGGGGGACTTTACCCTTCATGATGGCCTTTCTCTCTGAGGGTGGGCCCTTAGGCTCCCTTATGCTCAGGAGGCTGTCCAGAGCTTATTTCTAAATTAAACTTTTCTCCTCTCTCCTGTGGTCTTATGACCTTCTGTGTGTCTGGTTAGGGACAGGCAGGCTGGAAAGGGACAAGGAAATCTTGCTCAGGAAAGTCCAGGCCCCTCAGCGGGGGGGGGGGGGGGGGGCGGTGTCCCATAGATTGCTGATGCATCCTGTGGCCACATATCTGTCCTGAAGCCATTCCCAGCATGCCCCCCACTTTGAGGACCTCCTGATAATTGATCTCCTGCCTCACCCATGCATGATGCAAGACATCTCAATGTTCTATCAAAGAACCTTACAATTTCCACACCTTGCCTGGAGACCTTGTAAGTCCCGATGACCCAGATACCCATGACATCCTGTAACCTAGAATGATCCCCAGTCGTTTGCCCTCTGCTAAGACCCCACCTCACTCAGTGAGTGCTCACACAGCCCAGGAAATGGAGCAATTTCTTCACTAACTCACCCCAGTAAAACCCTATGAAATTCTCAGACCAACCCATGGACCCTTCCCCCACTCTAGGTAATGTCCCGTGAGACCCTCACTATAAGCAACATCCCAGCAAGCCCTGCATAGTGCATTTTAGAAACAAAACCCATCCATGCCAATCTGGGTCTCAGTATGTCCAAAGTCCATTTCTGGAATACCTCACTTGAAAGGCCCCAGCATGCACGGGGTGAGGCTGGGGAAACGGCTCTCCCACCTGGGCAGCCTGTTCATCCTGCAGCCTCACCCCGCTTGCCAACCTCCATATCCTAAGGTGGGAGGAGCTGAGGCATACTGGCAGAGACCCTGGGGTGGAGACAGGCTGGGGCAGCAGACGTCTGCCCTGTCCCTGCCAGGCAGTGGCTCACAGTCTGGGTCTGGGCTGATGGGGCAGCCACCTGTCTTGGTGTTGCTTCAAGCCAGCTCTCTAATGGTGCCCTGCTCCAAACCTTCTGCCCATTTCCCAGCGTGGTACTAGATCCTCTGGAAAGTATAGTGGATCCAAGACTTGTTGGCTGTAGTCAGGAGGCCGGCACAAGGGATTCTAGATGCTGAGGACCCCACTTCCTGGTCTGCAGCCCTCCCAGGCCCTGAGATCTAAAAACGAGGGTCACAGGAACTTCCCTGGTGGTCCAGTGGGTAAGACTCCGCACTCCCAATGCAGGGGGCCCGGGTTCAATCCCTGGTCGGGGAACTATATCCCACACGCATGCCGCAACAAAGATCTCGTGTGCTGCAACTAAGACCCAGTGTGGCCTAAATAAATAAAAATGAGGATCACAGACCTGTTTAGAGCCCTTGAATAGGTCACATAAGCAGGATGAGGGGACAGTTCCAAGGCTGGCCCAGAGCTACAGCAGGAACTCCAAGAACCTGAGTGGGACTCAGGATACCTGGCTGAAATTGCATCCACTCACGGTCCAAGGTAGGTGAGGGAAGTGTGGCAGGGAGCTACGGGGGGCCTCTTAGGCCTTTAAGATCCCAGCATTCTGAACCAGATACATGCTAGGAAGAAAGTAAAACAAGCGTGCTGCAGCGGCTGGGTGCATGGGCAGCAGTGGGTGATGTGGTCAGGTCAAGAAGTGACATCTGAGCTGAATCCTCTAAGGTGAATGGTGGGAGGGGCCAGCTGCGCAAACTTCTTTCCTGGTAGAGGGAACAATGGTTTCTTGCCTTTTGAGGACCAGAGGAACGTCGGTGTGACTGGCACGTAAGTGATGAGATCAACGAGGAAGCAGGTGCGGCCACTGCAGGGAGAATTTTGCCCCATCCTGAGCTGGGAATCAATCGGGGGACCCGGATCTGCGCATGCGGCGGCAGGAAGAAGGCAGGAGCGCAGGCGCGCAGATCCCAAGGAATGGCGTAGCCCGGACGAGCCGCAGCGTCATCCGCCCAAAGGCAGCCTCCGACCCCGCCTTTTCGTCCTGGGGAGTGGGGTGCATGTCCCTCTCCTCCTTGGACACAGGAGGATGCTGGTGTGAATGGGTTGCATTGGAGAATGTAAAAATGAGCTCCGCCTAAGAAAGCAAAGTCTGTGGCCTTACGTGGGGCTAGAGTGGCAGACGCGGAAGCGATATTGGCAGAACGCCCCCTTCTGAGTGACCGACAACTGCTTTCTTTTAGAAACTCGGGTTCCTACCATCACAAACGGTGAGATGCTCTGCTGTTTGAAATCCAATCAGTAAGAAGAAAACCCCATGCTGCCAGGGTAACCTAAATCACTTTGACGCGAGATTCAGCTTCAGTTCCTACCCGGGCGCCCAGCCCCGGAAGAGGGGTTTCTGGCGCAATATTCCACATCCATCTTAACGGTTTGGTTTCCCAGCTCCGCTTTGCGGTGGAGACCAGCTACACACAGTCATGATCTACTTTCAGCCTGCCAAACAGCCTGTCCAATTTCGCCTGAACAAACGCCAGTTTCCTCACGTCCCATAAGCAACCGAAGGGCCCTACGACCCCCATACCCCCAACGTGTGCAGCTCCGTCATTGTCAAGTCAGTGAGCCTGGCTTTCTACAGTACAGGCTCCTGCCTGTTGGTTTAGGCTGATTCTACCTGTCCAACCAAGGCTGGGGCAAGGGGCTCATGGAGGGCATCTGGGAGCCTGGGATAATCATGGTTGGGAAAAGTCACGGACTGTGATGGGAAGGTGGCAGGAGAGAGCCATGCAGGATGGAGTCAGTGTTAGCCTGTGAGTCTGGCACATGGGCCCTGGAGTTGGGCTGCTGATTCCCAAGGGAAATAAGCTCTCCTCTCTTCCCTCCCAGGAGTAGGGAGTGGGAAAGGTAGTCAGTCATAGGACGGGAGGAGCCTCTGCCCAGGCTTCACCGTGTGGAATTACTTGATGTGCCTCAGAGACCCCTTCCTTGGGCCTGTTTTCCCTGGGGAACAGGGGGTTGGGAGTGTAGGGAGGCTGGCTTTGTCTCAATTCCCACCTCTTGTCATCTCCTAGATGAGGGGCTGACCAGGAAAGAACCAGAGAAAGCAAAGGGTAATTGAACACTTAGTACTTTATGGGCACTGTTACAAACACTTCACACGTGTTGATTTTCCCAGCAGCCTATGTGATGTGGATTCATATTATGCCCACTGTGCATAAGAGACCTAGGTTCTCACAGGTCATCTTACTCCTGAGCCATTTCTGAACGACTAGGCTACACTGCCTTTTCTGGTATTTATCACTATCTGAGAGAGACCCCAAGGACTGTACCTTCTTGGGGACTATGTATCCCTCCCCACTTTTTATTTAAACAATCTTATTTTTTTCCGAATGCAAGCATCTTTCATGCTTATTACAGAAAACTGGAACATTACAGAGATAGCTCACTTAGAAGATAAACCAAATTCTAACCCAGCACTCAGAAATAATCAAGGATAAAAGTCTGTTATACAATCAGAGTATTCTGTAATTCTCTGGAGCTCCAGATTGTTACATGAACCAATAGTTCATTACTTTGTTTTGCTGAGTAGTAGTCCCAGGCAGTGTTGTATTAATGAACACAGCTTGGGTTGCAGCCTTACCTCAGGGCACTGCGCTTCCCTCTCTCTGCTGGACATTGTCCCAATTCCCCAGCATCCCTGCATCACCAATTCCCTTCCTCCTTTAGGCCCTGCCCTTTGCCGGGCCACTCTATAGCTGTACCACCAACATGTGACCTCTCATCACTGTTCACTGCTTCTTCTCTTTGTACTCGGCCCTAATTCACATACTACTTATATTTTACTGATTTATTTGATATGGTCTCCTACCCCTACAATAATGTAAATTCAAATTGGCACCTGAAGAATTTTCTGAGTTTGGGCTCACAGGTTTACTTGTTTTCAGATTGTTGTTTTATGATTCCCACCGAATGCATATTGGTCATTTTAGGCTTCTCATGTTCTCAGGGTAATTTTAAGAAATCTGGTTGAATTCCTTCCACCAATCCCCTCACAGATAATAACAACACATAGGTCTTATAGTCATCCTATGCCTACAACTTAAGTACACAATATCCGGTACCCTACCAAAAATATCCATGCATAAAAGACAAACTTAAGCCAGACAGACAACATAAACACAGAAATGCAGATGTTGGAACGATCAGATTTTAAAAACTGTCAGTAATGTGTTCAAGGAATGAGCTATATGGAAATTTTCAGAAGAAAATTAAACCTGTGTTTTTGGTTAAATTGTGTCCTCCAAAAAGGTATATTCAATTCCTAATCCCCAGTACTTGAGACTGTGACCTTATTTGGAAATAGAATCTTTGCAGATATAATCATTTTAAAAAGAGGTCATACTGGATTAGGATGGACCCTAATCCAATGACTGGTGTCCCCCTAAAAGGAGGACAATTTGGACACAGGGAGAAGGCCGTGTGCCACCCCAGGCAGAGAGGGAAGAATGCAGCTGCAAGCTAAAGAAGACCAAGACTGCCGGCAGGCACCGAGGCTAGAAGAGGCAAGGATTCTTCCTCAGGGACTTCAGAGGGAGAATGGCCTTGCCTGCACCTTAATTTTGGCTTCTTGCCAACAGAATTGTGAAAAAATTAATTTTTCTACATTATGTAAAAAAATTAAGAAAATTTTACAACTAAAAGTTCATCAGTTCTTAAACATAACAGATGTTTAACAACCAATTAGACTTAGCTGAAGAGAATGGGTGATTGGAAGATAGATAAAAGGAATAAAGACACACAAGAAGGAAAAAGTATTAAATAAAATCCAACATTTACTAGCGATTAAAAAATAAATTTATACTAAACCTTAAGTAAATGGAAATCTCCTAAATAAAGGGTATGCAACCAAAAACCAGTATTTTAATGGAGGAATATTATTGAAAGCTTTCAATAAGATGCCCTCTGACCCCAAATGTTCAGCATCACATTTCCTAATGATAAAAAATAAACTTACCTTTCTTTGCAACAAGGCAAAGAAAAAAGTACATAAGGATTAGAAAGAAATTAATCAAAATGTCATTATTTGCAAATGGCACGACTTTGTAGAAAATCCAAAGAATCTACATTTAAATCAGCATAGGTAAAAGACTTTAGCAAGACCACAAAGGTCAATATAAAAATCCAGTTTTGTTTTGTTTTTTTTAATCCTTGTATTTCTAGTCCCAGGAACAAACTCTCAGCAAGAGAAATTTAAAAGACACCATTTAAAATATAATAAAATACCTAGAAACAAGTCTAACAAAATGTCCAAGAATTTTTACACAAAAACTAAAATCAAAACTCAGATACCGTAGAAGAGCTTCAGGACTTGATGCAACTGCTAACACTCAGTGCAGGGTGAGCACAGTACCTCCAGGAGCTGCTTTGAATAGTAAACGGCTCCCTGCTGCAGAGAACGTCGTGTTGATTCCTACCACTCAGGGGCTGAGCTGCCACTGTGTAGTGAGACATCAGAGACACCACACAAAACCATTTAGAACAGATACCTGGATGATGGAGCCTACTCTGTCCTTCGTAGCAGATGGCAGAGCAGCTTGCAGAATCCAGGCAGCCTTCTAGTCACCTGGTAATTGGGTATGAGCACTATTTTCAAGTGTAAAATAAGGTTTCTCCAAATCCAAAAGGTCCTACCAACAGTTATGCCTCTTTCTTGGTGATGCAGTATCTTGACCTTTCCACTGGAGGAAATGTTCCAGTTCTGCCCAGGTCCAGAGGTCAGCAAACATTTCCTATAAAGGCTCAGAGAGTAAGTGTCTGCTAGGCTTTGTGGGCCACATGGTCTTTGATGAAACTACTCATCTATCTGCCGGTGTAGCTCAAGAGCAGGCTAGACAAAATAAATGAATGCACATGGCTGTGTACCAATAAAACATTATTTATAAAAACAGGCAGCAGGCCAGATTTGGCCCATGGACCCTAGTTAGCCAATCCCTGCCCAAGACCATTAGACCCTGAAAATGTCCCTGACATGGCAGAGCCCTGAATTCTTCCATCCCCTAGCACACAGGTAGGTGTCTTCCTAAGGAATCCCAAGTACTCACTGCTTCCTCCTCACCAAGACCAATGAGCATGTCATCAATATAGTGGATCATGGCAAGGTGATCAATGTCTCTCCAGACTGTATTGTAACAGAGAACAGGAGTTATACACACTTGGAAAAAGACAGGGAATGTGTTCTGATGTCCATGTTATAAGGTCATTTAAAAAAAATCTTTTGCTTGACTCTGTTTGAAAAGAACATATTCGCTAGGTCAGGGGCTTCCCAAGCTCCAGAGGCTTGTTGATCTATCCGGGCAAACACGCCACATTAAGCACTGAGCTGTGACTGGGGCAACTACATGGTTAAGTTCCTGGTCTTTCGCTATCTGCTGGAATCTATCTGCTCTTTCTGGGGAACAGGCAGGCAAATAAAAAGGGCTAGGCTTGCCTTTTTATTACGTGTTTCAGCATGGCCCTAAACCCAGACGTTGCACACACATCACAGAATCTTTGTTCACTGTCTTGGATGGGGAATGCCTTCTGAGAGGTTCCTCTTGGCCTTTCCTACCATGATGACTCTTCACAAGCCAGGGACCCAGTGTGAGGTATCTGTCAACTGCCTAGGGTACCCCTTCCCACTCACTCAGGGAGATAACCTAAGGGGTCTGCAAACCTGTTTAACCCACAATGAAATGAACATGTCACCTGGACTTCCTATGCTCCCAATCTTAACAGAAGGACTATGATCGCACTTTGGATCCCCTGGTATCAGTATCAACTCAGACCCCCTATCCAACAGCATATATAAGAGACTCGGGTCATTTCCTACCCCTGGCCGCAGAGGGGAAGATGTATAGAATCTTTATTACATAGTTGTTGCAATGCTGTCAGGCCCTTCCTCCACTCCAGTTGATGGTCTCTGGGACTGAGACCTGGCTCTGTTCTGGAAATAAATATAACAGACCTCAGAGCTGTGCCTGTATGACCCCTGGACACACAGAGGTCTGACAGCCTTCACCACAGATCTGGCTGGGTAAAGGCTCCTCCTGCCTTTTGGGTTTTGGTGCCCGTCATGACAATTATGCTTACCTCACCATCTGATGATTGCCACTACCTGATCTCTGCTCTTCTGGAATCCTTTTACCCCTATTTTCTCCTACTGCCAACCCTGGCCAAGAGCTTCCATTAATGTCTCAAAATGCTGGTGCACCTCACCAGCACATTATCGAATTTAGTGGAATGTCCTTGGATCCTTCCAGGAGAACATCTTTTAGCTGGTGTTTTTTCTGGCCTTAAATACTAATCTTCTCTAGCATGCCCACCTGAGTCCCCCAACCCCCTTTCTCAACACCCAGCATCTCTTCCTCCTATAGGCCATCGTCTCCAAGCTTCAAGGGTCAACTCTAGATTAGGATGGGCTCCAAGAATGCTTAGAATTTATATCCTGAGTCACAAGAGATGCCCCACATCAATCGCTTTATACTCAACCCTCTGGCCCAGCATTCTCAAGATCCCCTTGTGTGCTACGGCTCCTGTTCATACATACTAATCAGGCCCTGCAGTTTCCTTCTGTGCCACACTCAGTCCTGAGACTAGTTTTCTGAAACAGGAGTCAGTCATTTCCTTTAAGGGGCTAGAAATAGTAAAAATTCTGCAGGCCAAGGGAAATTTGAAGTTTTCACAAATTTTTTTTTGGATAAAACTAAAACACTAAGAGCAGTATTTTGTACTACAGGTCTGCTAATAAGAATGGTATTCTTTTGGGAGAGATTCTAATTAATCGGGGTTTCCTGCCACCAAATTGACTCAACTGGAAACCATTCTTAGCTCACGAGTTACACTATATACTAAACCATATGGCAGGCTGGATTTGGCTTACCAGCAGTTTGCCAGCTCATTCTTCCAGCAGACTTGGAGAGCAGATATTATCTGATCAACCACATACCTCAGGTGATGCCTCTGGATAAGTCTTTCTTCTAATAAGAGGCACCAAAGCAACTGCTGCTGGCCCAGAAATTTGAGTCACTGTGGGATTTAAGGGCATCTAGCACATTCCCAATTTCCCACCCCTGGTTCTTGGAGCCCACTCCTTCCATAAATGAACCTCAAAATTAGCAAAGATTTACGGGGAATAAATGTACTCCTCGAACCTTCACTGCCCTATTAAGCCTTGGTCTTTTTTTGCGGTACACGGGCCTCTCACTGCTGTGGCCTCCCCCGTTGCGGAGCACACGCTCCGGACGCGCAGGTCCAGCGGCCATGGCCCACGGGCCCGTGGGATCTTCCCGGACCGGGGCACGAACCCGCATCCCCTGCTTCGGCAGGCGGACTCCCAACCACTGCAACACCAGGGAAGCCCAAGCCTTGGTCTTTTAATCACATCCTAGACCTTGCCATCACAGGTTTCATTAACTCCCAGGTTTTCTGCCTGGGTTTCTCTGGGTCTTTCTCACAACCCAGATGGCCTTTGCTTCCCTGCAATGGACTGTCACTCATGAGATGAGCAGACTGTGAACACAGCCTAGAACAGATGCGTGGTCTCTGCACAACTCACCTGCCCCCCAATTATGCTATCCAGTCTTCTCAGTTGACCTTCCCAGTTCTGCCTCTGGCATTACTGGGTTATGCTGCTGCCCTATCTCCAGCCACCTGAGTCTGTAGAACACTAGTGGGAAGAATGGCAGGGTGGGGTTGTGAAGCCCAAAAAAGCCAGGAAAGGCCTAAGACTCTCCAATCTACCTATAAAACCATCAGAGGCTTGGCTAACACAGCAGCTTCTCTGTAAATGAGGCCAGTGTCTTAAAATGAAGACACCATACAAAGATCCTATTAATGCTGGTGAAACTTGGGTAACTGGGCTACATTGTATAGTTATTAAAGTGGAAAAATAAAGCTGGGAAAGTTAATAGCTATCAAGCAAAGTTCTTTTTAATAAACTTCATTCACACTTTAAAGTCTTGACGGTTTTGGTGTATGTGTTAAGTTTAAAATGATGGATCGCTGTGTGCAGAGCTACCTGAAATTTGGAACTTGTTTCCAACTGCCAGATAGACAATTTTCTAATAACAATTTGGAAGTAGGTTTCAAACTTGAGAATATGTGTATCCTGCAATAACCAGTAACTGTAACCCAGCAGCGTGTGCTACAGAAATAATCCTAAGTGTGGAACAAAGACTGTTTAAACCAGCACATCTTATATAAAAAAAAAAAAAATCGTGGCTAATGACTCAGTGTATGTAGCACACAAAACTAAAAATCTCTAGCTATGAACAGGTGCCACCCGGAATAAAGGAAGGGAACAGCAGGACATTACAAATGGCTGATGAACAGAACACAAGTCACAGGAAGATGGGACTGTAGGCTTCTACTTTCATACTTTGTAGTCACCATTTCCACTCACATATTTAATGTTTTTAAATCTGAATGTTTAATTTAGCCTCGTTTTAAGAATACAAGGGAAATCATAGTGCTAAATTTTAAAATTCACACTGAAATACAGTAGTAAAATGAAATTTTCAACCACCCAGTCATTTTGCTATTTTTTGGTGAGTATATAGTCTGTGCCAGTCATTGTGAAAAAGTCTTTTTATTTTAAGAAAAAAATTTAGTCAACAAAAAAAATTTAACAAGTTTCACTTAGCAAAATACACCCAAAAGGAAATCACAGTACAAAGAAAGTTTTAAGTCAAGGCCTCACCAATTCCTACAGTATTAGTAATGTGTCTCAATTTTCAAAACTAACTTTATAAAGCTTAAACTTAACCTAAAAGATTTTAAATGAAAATAAACTAGAATGAACAAACATGAGAAATGTTCCTCTTTGAATTAGGGATCTAGCACCTTGAGTTTTCCAAAAAAGCACACCTCCCCAATGTGTTCACGATGATGTGGTGTAAAAGATCCACATTTAACGTACTTAAAACTACTTTAACTCAGATAACATCACTCCAGAAAGTACACTACCAAAATGCTGAGAAAAGCTGAAAATGGTTTTAGTTTACTCAATATAACATGCTAGAAGAAAGTTTGCATGAGAAAACACTGAAGAGGTAATTTTTTAATCCAGATTTTACAAACTCATGGTGCAAAATGGGTCCCAGAGCTTCCTCTAGAGTAATAACTGCTTTTCACTGCTTGTTGGCTGCCTGTGAAAATCTGATGAAATAACTCAAAAGCTACTACAAAACTAGTCATATCCACTCATGCTGTTCTGGCCACCATAGCTAGCCGCCGCCCCATAACAGCCACTCACGGATTGGCTCTCAAGGCCACTGTAAGTGGACGGGGTTGACACCCCTATGCCTTGCATCATCTGGCTGCTATATGCCCCGTTGCTGGACCCTGTCGTGGAATTCAAGAAAAGTTCTATGTATCTGTGCTGCATGTTAGCCCTGTCTTTGGACATGGCCGCCACAGCTTCTTCGTGAGTGGCAAATTCGACATCAGCTTCACCGGTCACTCTTCCATCAGGGCCAATCTCAATATGGACTCTCACTGGGTTGAGTGGAGAGAAGAAGTTGTAAATGTCGTTCTCCGTGGCTTTGTAGGGCAGCCCTCTCATGTGGACACAGTGTCCAGTGGTGCTCTGGACAGTGAACTCGCCATCTCCATACCTTTGGTCATACATCCCAGAGAGACAGTAACTGAGGTCTCTTCCAAACAGGTCGGTGGTGAAGCCGTAGCCATCGCTGAGGCCACTGTACTCCTCATAGCCCCCATAGCCTGCAGCACTGTAGGCACCAGACCTCATCCTCTCCAGGCCTGCTTGCTTGACAATGCCGATATACCTCCTGGCTGTGCCAGGCCGGTCATAGGGCCCCGGCCGCTGCACTGACATGAACTTCAGAGGGGGATCCGAGTATGACCTAACTTCTTCCTGACTGCTCTTGAACACCTCAATATACCTGTGCCCTATTCTCTCCTTGTGCTTCCCTAGAGCCTTCTCAGCTAACTCCTGTGAGGCAAACTGCACAAAGGCTTCCCCTGTAATCTTGCCCTCGGGGTCCACAGGCAATGTGATCCCGTTTGGCACGATTTCCAACCCTGAGAAGAACTGAATGATTTCTTCCTTGGTGCATCCAAACGGGAGTCCTCGAAGTCGCACGAAACCATCATTGGCGGTGTCAGCACTGTTTGGACCACTGTGCTTCAACACCCAATCCATCTCGGTTCTGTGGGACTTGAACACCTCAATGTACCGATGTCCCATGCTTTCCCTGTCTTTTTTAAGGGCCATTTTTACATCATCTTCTGATTCAAGTTCAACAAAAGCCTCACCACTCTGCCTGCCTTCTCTAGTGTAGATAAAGTGAACGCCTGCAACCCCATCATGAATTGTGCAGTCGGAGAGGAAATTCTGCACATCCTCAACAGAGCAGGACCAGGGCAGGCCACGGAGCTTGACTACAAAGCCTTCACCTCCCTCGGGGCCCAACATCATGGACACTTGACAGAGCAGACGTCAAACAAACTTGGATGCAGCTTTTTGTGGCTGAAAAGAAAGCAAAAACTACTTTACATAAATTTTCATTTAATATGTATAACAAGAATATACAGTAAATAGTTTCCATTTTACAGATGAGGAAGGATGAGTGAAATTAAAAATGTTAAGATATATGAGCAGAGATTCAATCCTACATCTCTCCAAAAATAGTTAGTTACATTACTCACAGATAGATTGAAAATAACAAATTAACAAATTAGGGGGTCTTAAAAAAAAGAAATAAGTGAAACAATAGAGAGTAAAATTTGAAGAGCAAAATAGTGATCTGGAAGCTTCAATCAAGACAAAATCTACAAATTCTTATGATCAATTACTATGAGTTCTAGAAGGAAAGACAAGGGAATGAATTGAGGCAACATTCAGAAATACTAAGAACTTGTCAGAACTACAGGAAAACAGATGAGCTGTATTGTTGCATCGCTAAAGTAAAAGGCAAGGGAGGGTAGGTGTGACCTGGTACTTTGAACACAGAAGAATCTAAATATTGGGCAGGGCATTTTCTTGTTTTATTTAGTCCACGTTATCTGTTGTGATGAAATTTGGTGGTTCATTTAAAACAGCTCCTGTGTGATTCTTCAACTACAAGCCCTACATTTAACCAATTTGCTTGTTTGTGGCAAGACACTACAGAAGCAAAAAGACGTGACAAACACAGGCTATTTTAAATCACAATACAGAATAACATTTCCTGTGACACTGGGGTGAACCAGAATCAGTGTTCTTATCAGCAACAATGATACAAGGATACAAGACAGCAATGGCTTCCAGAGCCTAAGGAAGTATCATTATTCCTATTGTCAAACCTAAGTGTGAGGTCAAATTAAGACATATCCAAACAAGCAGATTAGTGCATCAGCAATATCAGTTAAGTGTGATGCAAATGTAAAAATCAAATTATATGCTTCTCAGTTTCATATATTAAAAAAGGATCAACTGGGAATTCTCTGGTGGTCCAGTGTTCAAGACTCGGCACTTTCACTGCCATGGCCTGGGTTCAATCCCTGGTTGGGGAACTAAGATCCCATAAGCAGCACAGTGCAGCCAAAAAAGAAAAGAAAAGAAAAGAAAAGCGGGGGAGGGGGGACGATCATAAAACACATTATGGGGACTTCCCTGGCTGTCCAGTGGTTAAGACTGCGCCTCCCAGTGCAGGGGGTGAGGGTTCGATCCCTGGTCAGGGTACAAAGATCCCACATGCCTCGAGGCCCAAAAAACATAAAACAGAAGCAATATTGTAACAAATTCAATAAAGGCTTTAAAAATGGTCCACATCAAAAAACAAAGGAAAAAATCTTAAAAAGAACACATCACGTTGATCAACGTAACACACATACTTTGCTGTGTTTCACTGAGGGACTACAAAGGGAATGAACTCCTCAGTGTACAAGAGGAGTGACAGGTGCCCTTCCTCACAGGGAAGTGCAAGTGCCATCTGACACCCAAGAGTCCAAACTGAAAGAGTAAAGGTCAAATCCATGTAAAGGGCTGTATTGTGAAAAGTAGGAATTGAGTCATCAGATAGCAATATACATATAACAGAGAAACAATAAAAATACAGATAGGACCCAAACTACATTCTTAGTGATCAATGCTCAAAACGGGCACTACTACAAGGAAATTGTTTCATGAAATTGTCATTTCACATCAAGTGTAACAGATGTAGCTGTTAAAGGTAAAAGCCACCTTTTGAAAAAATCTGGGCACGCTGGTCATTATGTAGAAAAATATAAAGCAGAATCCTACCTCAGATGAATCCCAAAACTATCCCAGATGGAATGGGGTATTTACACTATTAGAGCAAAACAGATTTCTAAAAACCCCACAATTTAAACAAATTAGAAAGCATGAATGGTTAAGAAAAAGAAAAGCAAACTGCTAATAGAGACACAGTGAAGCAAATTAGAAAAAGATTTAGAAATTTATAAACAAGGAGTTGCTTCTTCTCATAGCTAAGCTTGTTATCTGTGGCTCTGCTCTGTCAACTCCACCTGCCCCAAGAAATCCCCATCTTCACAAATGCTTCACAGAACACTATTTTCCTTGTCAATTAAGGACATTATCTCATTTCTAACCAACCCTGTAATATACCCCTTCCCTGATACCAAGTCTGTCTCCAGCTACTTGCTGATTTGCTTTCCCTTTCAGTAAAATCTCATCCTCAAAAGGCCTCTACCCACCCCCACCATAAAAAGAAGGGCATGATCTCACTCTGCCAAGGACCTCCACGGCAAGAAAGGAACATTTTTTTACCTCCATCTTTTCAGTTCCCACAGCAGGATTTAACCATTCTCTCTGGAAATCCTTTCTCCCCATGGCTCTTGGTTTTCCTGTTAATTCCTTAGGCACTCTGCCTCTCTGAGCCCTTCCTCAAGGCTCAACCGTATGCAATCACTGGCCCTTCTTTCTTTTATGCCCCCCCACCCCCGCTTTGTAGGCAGCCTCACCTGATCTTTATATATGTCCAGGGCCAATTCTGGGCTCCAGAACCCAAGTTCCCAGCTTCAGGCTCCCTGAGGCCAAGATTGGTATACACAAACTCTACTCCATAGCACCACCTATGTACCACAAATGAACACAGCCTTTTTTCTGTAACTCTTCTATAGCAGCACCCTGGTCAGCCTTACCTGTCATCCAGAAGCTCTAGAATGAAACTAAAGTAATCCTTGAACAACTCCCAAGCCCTTAAATCCAATGAGCTCATCATTTCTTTGGGGGTCATCCCATTCTCCACCCTAATCCTATTCCCAACCCATACCTAAATTCTATTCAGTAACCCTTGACTCCAACAAGCAATAAATGTTTCTCACAACTCTTCTCAGTCCCTAGCACACTGCTTGGCATTATGATTTGAACTATCAAATCATTATCATCTTTGTGCACTTCCCTCATATCCCTTTCTACTTCCTTTCTTTCTAATCCCAGCACCAATAGCCCTTTCCAGGACACATTCACATCTGATCCTTAAAACTTTTCGAACCCTTACTGCAACCTAATCTGTAGCTCTTTTAAAGTGACTTTATGTCACTCTCCTGTTCTAAGATCTCAGTGGCTTCCCACTGCCTGGAACACAAACCACGGGGCTAAGGGGGCGCTCAGGCCTTGCAGCTCTGACCTGCAACACACGCTCACATCACTTGCACTAAAAAAATATACATCCTCTTATTCCTATATTTCTCTGTGCCTGCAGTGTGCCAGGCTCTCTGCTGCCTTGGGTGTGACACGTGGTAATTATCTCTCCAAATATACTCCCCCCAACCTTCTGTCTAGCTAAATCCCACTAATCCTTAAGGTCTCAGCTCAAATATACCACCTTTCCCATAAAATCTTCCCCTTCCACAAATTAAGTCTTACAGTTCTATGATCCCACAACATTCTAGGGAAACAAATTCATGATTTGTTTAAAACCCTTCAAAAATGCAAGAGAGCCTAGCAAGGACAGACTGATCTGTTCCGTAGGTCACTGTGGTCCCACCCCCAGCACAGCAGGCCCAAGATTAGCAAGAGATTAACTGATGGCCAGGTGGGGTGAACACCACTCTAGAATATGGCAGCCTGGTTAGGTTAAAAAAGACAAGCAGGGGGAAAAAAGACAAGCAGGAAACATAAAAGAACACAGACATTTCATGTAAGGACTACTTAAAACGCCCAATATAAAACAATTATAAATATTTTTTGTTTCAGAAAATAATGTTTCAAAAATAAAGTGACTTCTCTGAAGGCAATGTGAGGAGAGCACTCTTCCAAAACACTTATCTATACTTCTAATGTACGTAATGCAATATCCTCATCTTTGCCCTCAGAATCCTCTACATTTGGATTCTTTGCAGACTTACAGTACTTAGAACATTAACTAACACTTGAGAAAGTTAAGAAAGCTGGAGTTCTGCTCAACATTAGATTTACAGCTAGTGAAAAAAAAATTTACTTCACACTCAAGAAAATGTTCTGTGTCAATAAAGTAAATCAATTATAAACTGAGAAATTACTTTTCTTAAAATAGCTCACCTTAAAGAACAGCGGGGGATGCCCACAGTCGAAGACACTCCAGGCAGGTAACGAACTGTCCTAAAAAAGAGCGATAAGGCCGTCTTGCCGCAGTGCCCCAGCACTCCCAGAGTGAGCAGAGCCAGCGGTTCCCCGGCTGGGCTGGGCTCCGGGCTCCCTTCCTCCGGAAAAGCCAAAGCCCGGGCTGTGGGAGGCTGTTTACAAAACCGCGGGGCTGCCTTCAAGAAAGTGCACGCCCGCCAGCCCCCACAGCTTTGAAACGCTTTACCTCTTTCCTAGGGTAACGCCGAGAGTACCAGCCTGGAACCCTCCCACTTGCCCTGAGAGATGTACTCAAAACGCGAGTTCTATACGTGAATACCTGAGCGCGCTAAGGCAGTTTAAATATCGAGGGCGGGAGGCACTATCGGGATGGAGCAGGGGCAATGTCAGCGCGGTTCCGGGAAGCCGCGGGCCGGGCGGGGGGCGAGGAGCTGCGGCGCCGACTCGCACGGGAGGCCAGAGGCGTGGCCCGATTTTCACAGGGATGGGCTCCAGAGAAAGGTGGTTTGCTAGAGACTGTTCCAACAGTATTTACAATTTACAAGCATCCCTGGAGGACTGGCTGGAGATACTTAAGACTTTCTTTCCCAGTTTTATGTGATAGCTTCACTTCTTGAGACCTAATGTATTTGATCTAACATTAATCTTTTAACTGAGGAAGAGTGAGGGGAGGAAATGTTGAAATATGCTTTTCAATAGGAAAAACATCAGTACCATCAACCACAGCCATAGGACAAAGCTGTCCCCAAAATACTTACGTCCAGCGAATTAGTTTGAGAATTAAAGCACATTCTTAGTTTTAGAAACGTAGAACTGAGAAAATCAAGTTAATTTCTGAGCCTGCTGTCTTAGAGGTAATATCTGCCTTGCCTTATTAACGTCCTGTAATTATTACATGAGATACTATTTTTGGGGAAAGACCTACATAAATGTAAAGTATTACAATTTAAGAAGTAACAGTTTCAAATTCTCTAGAAGAAGGTTTTCAGGAGGCTTCATCAACCGTCCCTCTTCTCTGTTCCCAGAAAAGAGTGAAATCTAAAGTGTAGAAGCCAGTCATCCTAACGGGCCGAACCCCTTCTGCCTAGGTTTATCCCTGCTCCTGGCTCATTCCAGTGTGGTCCGCACACCAACGGCTGAGGCGCCTCCTCGGGCACGCACATTCGGGGGCGGCCAGAAGCAAGGAAGCCGATTCTCACGAGACTGAACCGCGTCGCACACACAGTTGAAGCGCTGCGGGGGAACACTGGTCGCCCACCCTCCTCCCCGGCAGCACCCTGCAATCGCTGCTGGCGGCGGCGGCGGCTAACAAAATACTGCTCTCGGGTGATCCAACTGGAGACCGACTGAACTCAACGTACCGAACGGGGGGGACAACCAAGGATCTTACGCGCGCGCCACACACCCGCAACTGGACTATGACGTAAGTGCGCACACGGACCACCCGAGGATCTTGTCAAAATTCAGATCCTAAAACAATAGATCTGGGCCGAGGTCGAGACTAAGCATTTCTAACAGGCTCCCAGGACTCCTGGGACGGTCTCCAGAACATGCTCTTCCTCACTCTAATATACAGGTTAGGCAGGATTTAGTTCGGATCCAGGTGAACCAATCAAGATAAACAGGGTGCGCCTGAACGCACGGCTGATTAGGTTTCTCTAGGGATCACACAGGGCGCTTTAAACTGCACCCGCACCGTCTCTCTTCAGAGACGGGAACTCGGCGGGTTCCCAGCTTCACCCCCTTTATTTGTGTCCCAGTGAGGCCTGAAGAGCATTTCGTCCTCATTTGTAAATGAATTTTAACCTACAGCTGGCAGCACTCAGACTGTTCTGCCTGTCTTAATCACTCAGAAAGTTCTACCTCTTAAACCACAGTCCGCGTGAGACCCGGCCTCAGGATTACGCGGTTGACTCTTTGGCCCTAAGACTTACCGCTGAAAGGAGCAGGACCGATTTCTATCTTCATGAAGCAAGCGCGGTTCACAGCCAAAAGACCCCCAATTCCACCCGACGCTTAAAAACGCAGAGGATTCCGGGGAAAGACCAGGTGCATCTCCTTTTGTTATTAACCTGAAACTGAAACTCAACTGGCTGTGGAGAAACGCTTCAAACGAGGCTTGAAAGTGCGCTCTCAAAACCGCGGGCCGGCAGGGGCGCGTCTGAGCGATTTCGGCGGGAAGCGCGGTATGGGTCCCGGACACCAGGTTCTGGCGGAGGCACCGGGACAAGGTGAAGGAGTTCGCTCGGCCTTCACCGGGCGATCCGACAGTCTCGGGTCGGCCAAGCCCTACAGGAACGCGCGACAACAGGACGCCCCATCCCCGGCCCTGGGCGGGGTCAGGGGGAGCTTCCGGGGCGGGGCGAGCTACGGGTGGGGGGAGGGGGAGAGGCTTCCCGGGCTGCGCGAGTTGGGGGGAGGGGAAGGAGGTCACGAGGCTAAGGCTCCCCGAGCCCGGAGGTGGAGGGGAGCTCCCGGGGCAGGGGGACTCACTGGAGCAGGAAGAGGTTTCAGACCGGAGAGGGAGGCGGGAAGTGTTGGCGGCGAGGTGGGGAAGAGTTCTCCGGCCGGGCTTCCTGGAACCGCGGGGGGGGGGGAAGGGAAGGCGGAGCTCCCGAGTCAGAGGGGCTTCTAGGGGCGGCGAGGAAGAGTTCGCGGGACCCGAGGTCGGCGGACGCCTCCACGGGCTGGGGGCGGAGCTCCCGGGTCGGGTCGGGGGGACTTCCTGAAGCCGTGGGGTTGGGGGGGGAGGGGAATTCCCGGGGCAGCGAGGGGGAAGAGTTCCGGGGGGTAGAGGGGGCGGCTGTGCGGAAAGAGGTGGGGAAGAGTTCCCGAGACCCGCGGGGGGTTGGGGGGAGTGTGGGTGGGGGTCGTCCGCTCGCGGCGGCTCACCACGACGGGTCCGGGGCCTGGAGTCCGGAAGGCCGGCGCGCGGGGCTGCGTCCCGGAGGCAGAGGCCGCGTGACTGGGAGGGCGGCGAGCCGGACGTGGGTCACGGGGTGTAAAGGAGGAAGTGCCACCGACGGGCCCGCCAAGATGTCACCAATGGAAACGCGTCCTGCAGGTGCGGCCCGCGCGGTCGGCCAAGGCAGGAAGTGGGAGGAGGAGGGAAGGAAAGCAACGAGGAAGACCGTTCTGAGTGAGCTCTCAGGAGATGTGCCAGGGTGGAGAAAAGTCCAGAGTACGGGCGGAGGGGAGGGGTGACCGGCACCAAGCATGTGGAAGGAGAAACCATACAACTTAAATTTAAATTTTTTAAAAAAATCATCTCTAAAGGCAGGAAAGGATTCAGAATGGAAACTAATAAAAGGTAGAACGTCTTTGTGTATACAGTACCATGTTTTGTAGATTTGAGCCTAGTCATGTAAATATTTTTGCACAATTTTAAAAAGATTAATTTTAAAACACGCAATTTTAAACTTCATAACCTAACAAGCAGTTACATTTTATTAACTTTTAACTCAATTCAAATGAACTGGAAAACAATTATAAGGCAATTGCAGTAATCTTAACAGTGACTGAGTTTACATTAAGAAATGATAAAATTTTAGTTGTAGCTATGCTGCTGTGATTTTTTTAAAAAGTCATTAGATATACATCTGATGCCTAGAGTCTGTTTCTAAATAATCTGCAGCGAGTCGGAGTATGGATGAAACAACATGGGCCATGATTTAGTAATTATTGAAGCTGGGGGATGGGTACATGGAGTTTCATACTTTTGTCTCTACTTTTGTGTATGTTTAATACTTTTAGTAATAAAATTATCTAACAGGAAAAAGTCTTAATCTATTTACTAGAAACAACGAACAAACTACAGAATTTACAGAGAAAAGGAATGGTTTCTAGGTGAGAATATGATAATGCAGCCTACAAAGCCAGACTGTGGGTACTCAACAAGGACAATAGCCAGCCATTCAACAAAATATCTCCAAGGGAGCACTTACTGAATAAAAGAAATTTAACAGAATTATCAAGGATTCACAATGCATGGGACATATTTGGATCCTGATTCAAACCGGTTGGTCAACATTTATGAGACAATTTAGGAGATACCTGAACACTGATTTTACTTATGTCAGATATGATAGAATTGCAGTTATGTTTAAAAATAAAGGAATTAATTTTTAGAGATATTTTAAATACTTGTTTGTAGGTGAAATGGTGTGATGGCTGGGATCTGCTTCAAAATTATCTAATTCAAAATCCAGCCATCCCACAGAAAGTGAGAAAGACACTAAAAACTCATACATTCAAAAGAAATAAAACAATATTCTGAAGAAAAATTAAGCCACAAAATTGGCTTGTTTTTGGAAAGAGTATCTCTATGGAAATGAGTATCTTGACTGCTTCACGAGCACTTATTTCACTTCTTAAAATCCTCTTCAAAATACATTCTTGGTAATTTAAACGACTGGCATCCATTTTCTCACTTATTTTATTTGCATGTATTTGTTAAGTAGCGTTACATGTTCTTCCTTGGCTTAACTGGTTGGTGACACTGGCTAACTGGCTAGTCGAGTGTTAATAATTGATCAGTCATGATAGGGTTCCTGCCGGGTGAAGGAACAACATGTACAGAAGACACAGGGGAAAGTGTAATGCTGAGACAGAAAGCACCTCAAAACACCTGCAGCCGGCGGGGAGATCCACGAAAGGGGGAAGCAGAGTAAGATCCTCCAAAGCCCTGAAGGCCTGATTCGGTATTTTGGACTTTATTTACTCTAAGGGAAGATACTTAACTATTTCAAAATGGAATGTAGTATAGAGTTTTGTTTTTCAACAGTCTAGCTGCTCTCTGGAAAATGAATGATGGGAACAGATGCATGGAGACGGGATGGGAAGAAGTGAGACAAGTTTAGGAAGAACTGATGGTACGTACCCTGCAACAAAAACATTGTGGTGGAAACTGAAGCATGTGAAAGGATTTGAGTGATGTGCCGTAGATAAAATTTACCCAATTTCAAGTCATTCATTAACCCAGAAATATTGTGCACTTACAAGATGCAGGTACTGTGCTAAGTCCACAGAACAGTGGACTAAGAAATCAATAAAGAAACAAACAAATGTATGACAAATTCTGAAAACTCAAATTAAGAAAACAGGGATTAACTCACATTGGGGTTCTGAGGAAGTGACATTTAAACAGATCAGAAGCATGAACAGGGGTGGAAATGTTAAACTTTCTCCCCCTGGTAAAAAGCTAAGGTTTAAAAAGTAGAAATTAGAAGACCATATTATTCTATTTTTCCTTTGTATATTACCTACTTATTTCCCCCAGATACTTGTTCAAATTATTTACGTTTTTAAAATGCAGCCGCTTGTCAGGATATGTTTTGGTGTTGGCTGCTTTGTAAAAATATTTTTATTTTGTGGTGAATCCTTTTAATCTTTATATTCAGTTCTTACTAAATTCAAAAAAGAGAATTTTAGATATCGTTTCTGCTACTGTCTTTTTTCCACTTGAGGAGCACACATGGGGTCTGGGGAAGAAGCAATTCCCAGTCATGGGACAGTATATGAGCAGAGCCCAGATTCCTACTTGTTATGGATGTTTTCCTGTTCTATTGGAAACTACATTAGAAACCTCAAGACTTTTCCAACCCGGCAATTTTATAAAGTCCCAATTCAGTGGTTCTTAAACATTTTTTTGCTGTCAGGGACTCCACCTGAGAATATGATGTAGGTCTGGATCAACTTTTTTTAAAAGTATACCCACACACACACACACACACAACTGTACCTAAATTTTCAAGCAGCTCATGTCTCTCAAGCGTGAGAACTCTGACCTAATTTGTACAACATACCAAGTTCAACACATAAAACTACCTAAAGGCTATTAAAGAAAAGAGAAGCTTTAAGATACAAAGTACTATATATAAAATAAACAAACAAGGTCCTACTGTATAGCACAGGGAACTATATTCAATATCCTGTAATAAACCATAAATGGAAAGGAATATGAAAAAAATATATATATATGCATAAATGAATCACTTTGCTGTACACCAGAAACTAACACAACATTGTAAATCAACTTCAATTAAAAAAAAAGAGAAGCTATAGGTGGGGTGATTAAAGTAAATGACATTTTAAATGTTCGTTGCTATTACTACATTTTTATCCATCAAAGAAAATATAATTTGTAAGCAACAGGAAAGCTGTTTTCCATTATCTTTTAGCTATTAGGCTCTTTAGCTTACTGTAGCTAAGTCTGGGGTAATATTACACTATTTTCCTCAGTGTTCATTTCTCAAAACGTGTGTTAACTAAAAAGCAAAAATAGTGTAATGTTAGGTAAATTATGTCTATAATGCTTGTACTGAAATTAACACAAGGGACAAATTATTAGCCGCCATAGAACAAGAAATCATTGCTCTGTATTATTGATTGCATTAGTGACTCAAGAATCAAGATCTAAAGTTACAACAGAAAAAAAAGTATCAGGTGGGGTGTTCATAAAAAGCAGGTTGGAGGTTCCAGGGATTTCCCTGGTGGTTCAGTGCGTAGGACTCTGCACATCCAAGTGCAGGGGGCCGGGGTTCGATCCCTGATCGGAGAACTAGATCCCACATGCATGCCGCAACTAAGTCTGCATGCCGCAACTAAAAATCCTGCGTGCTGCAACTAAGGCCCGGTGCAGCCAAAATAAATGAATAATTAATTTTTAAGAAGAAAGAAAGAAAAAGAACCCTCCAGTGTTAAAGATAAAAATCTGTTCTCCCCAACTGAGGGAAATATTTTGTCATCTGTGTTAATGAATGCCCACAGCCCCTTCAGGAGGCCTAGAGCTTCCTCCTGGGTCTTACTGGAGAGCTGACATCTTGTCAGGTCCCCTGCAGCTGCCATAGGAGTGGAGGCAGCTGTAGCTCCTTGTGCTCCATGTTTGCTGCTCAGGGGACCGTAGCACACTGCCCCGGGGAGGTGGGGGGGGGGAGCGGGGCGGGTAGAGAACAGAGCCAAGAGGAGGAAAGGAACATGACAATGTACTTGAGAGGGGTTCCAGCACCAGAATACCACAAATCGGACAACGGCTTAGAACAGCAGACAGTTTTCTGGGAACAAGAAGTACTGTACAAAACTGTAAATATTTTAACGGAAAAAATAACAAGCACTCTCAGATACTTGATTACAGAATAAAAAACTTTCCAGTGCTAAAAATTGAGTTTTGAATTTATAAAGTTAGTAATGAATTGAAAGAAAAGGTAGAATGAATTGAAAGAAAGGGTAGTGGCTTGGAAAACCAAGTGGAAGAAATAGCTCAAAACAAAGAAAAAAACCCAGAAACAATGAGGGGAAAAAGATGAAATTCAGAGGAGTAAGAGATAACATGAGACAGGAGAAACAACATGTGAATGATAGGAATTCCAGAAGGAGAAAAAGACAAAATGGAGGCGAGAACAGATAAAGAATGGAAGGAAACTTTCCTGGCTTAAGATAAACTCAGTGGTGTAGTTCCCAACAGATACTTTAAAAACACACAACCCAGGCATATGATGGTAAAAAAAAATTTAAAGTACAGAGAAAAACTGCTTTGGAAAAAGAACAAGTTAGGTACAAAGGATAAAAATGTGGTACCAATAGCCACACACTGCTACTGAGCACTTAAAATGTGCCAAGTACAAACTGAGATGTGCCCTAAGTGATAAAATTTAGTACATATAAAGTGAATTGCAGGGGATTCCCTGGCAGTCCAGTGGTTAGGGCTCTGCGCTCTCACTGCCAAGGGCATGGGTTCGATCCCTGGTGGGGGAACTAACATCCCACAAGCCTCTTGGAGCAGCCAAAAAAATATTAATAATAATAATTAAATTTAATTTAAATTTAAAAAATTAAAATGAATTGCGAACAAGAACCTAAAACCTCAACTTCAAAATATTGATTACATATTGAAGTGATACTTTGGATGTGTTGAACCAATCAAAATATATATTAAAATATACTTTATTAAAATATTTTCCAACGCATTCTATATACAAGGCCAGTATTAATTACCCCCTGTTATGGGCTGAACATTATGTCCCCAAAATTCACATGTTAAAGTCCTAACCCCCAGTACCTCAGAACGTGACCAGGTTTGGATATAGTCTTTACAGAGGTAATTAAGTTAAAAATGACATAATTAAGATGGGCTGTATTCCAACATGAAGAAGGGGAAATTTGGACACAGATAAGCAGAGGGAAGACAGCTATCTATAAACCAGAGAGAGAGGTCTGGAACGATATATCCTCTTCCTCAAGCTTCTTAGAGGGAACCAAACCTGCTGACACCTTGATGTAGGACTTCTGGCCTCCAGAACTATGAGACAATAAATGGTTTAAGTAACCAAGTCTGTAGGACTTTGTTATGGTATCCCCAGCAAACTAATACACTTGTAGATATCAAAACCAGACAGACATTGCAAGATAACCCCTTATGAGTACAGACACAAAATCCCAACAAAATACTAACAAACTGAATCCAGCAACCTGTAAAAAGGATTATACACCGTGAACAAGTGGGATTTATCCTAGGAATGCTTAAGAATGCTTAAGGGTGTTTCAACGTAAGAAAAGGTACTGGGGCCATCTGCAGCCACATGGATAGACCTAGAGATTATCTCACTAAGTGAAGTAAGCCAGACAAGAAAGACAAATGATATCCCTTATATGTGGAATCTAAAAACAAAACAAAAACAAATAACTTATTTACAAAGCAGAAAGAGACTCACAGACATAGAAAACAAACTTATGGTTACCAAAGGGGGGGGGTGTAAATTAGCAAGTTGGAATTAACATATACACACTCCTATATATAAAATAACCAACAGGGACCTACTGTATAGCACAGGGAACTATACTCAATATTTTGTAATATCCTCTAAGGGAAAAGAATCTGAGAAAGAATACACATACGTATAACCGAGTCACTGTGCTGTACACCTGAAACTAATATATATTGTAAATCAACTATACTTCAATTTAATTAATTAAAGAAAATATACTGAAATTAGATAGTGGGGATGGTTTTTACAACTTTTTTACAAAAAAAAAAAAAAAAGCACCTCTGAACTGTACCCTTTAAAAAGGTGAACTGTATGGTATGTGAATTACATCAATTATTTAAAAATTTAAATCATAATTCTATTGGACATAATTCTATTGGACATCATAATTCTATTGGACAGCACTATTTTTTTTTAAACTGGGTGATCAAATGTTTATTTTAATTCTTACAAAATACTATAGAAATGAACCCAAACTAAACAGGTATGTACATGTACATATGTACAAAATTTTAAACTTCTGAAAAAGAATCTATAAAAGTAGATGGTTAAAATGGAAAACAAACAAACTTAAAAAAGATTTAAAACCAGTACTATGAAGCTGATTTCCTCAAAGCAAAGTAATTATAATTTTAAATTGCGGGCTGTGGCCGGTCTTCTAGGCTTATTGTGGACAGCACTATTCTAACCAAATATTCATGTAAAGCAGAAGAGACCTCAATTAGGGGAAGATGAAGAATGGAGATGTCAATGATGGACCATCTTTGCATGTAGATAAACTTAAAAGGAGAGAGTGTGGTAGGAATTTGTAAAATATTTATACTATATGAGGATTTTTGTAAAAGGCATACTGTAAGGGAAACATAATAGTTTAGAATTTTCTTCATTCTTGTCATTTTTTCCCCTTAAATGATTATCGCTTTTTGTGTCCTGTTTAAGAGACCTTTTTCCTAGCCCAAGGCCATGTGGATATTTTTTTTTTAACTTAAAGCTCTGTTGTTTCCATCGATGTTTTTTTAACATTTTGATCTACAATAAACTAGGAATTGATTTTCCAAGAGTTTTAGAATTAGTTTATCAAGTTTCACAGGCTAATTCATTCATGAACTCACATGAAAAATTCCTAAATAAACATTAGCCAACCAAATCCAGCAATACACAAAGCTATTTAATACAACATGACCAAGTTGGATTTATTCCAGGAATGCAACTTTAATTCATCATTTCAAAGTCAATCACTGATACTGTCACATTAACATATTGATGAAGGTAAAATATGGGTTAACTAAGAATTTTTCATGTTTCTAAGAAATACCCTAAATAACAGAAGAAAAATAGACGTGGATGAATTGTCTTTACACTGGCAGTAGGGAAAACTTTCCTGACCATGACTCAAACCCCATAATATAGAAAAATACACACACATAAACAAAACAACCTAAACTTCTTATGCACGGCTAAAAATACCATAAGCTAAGCAAAATACCAATGATAAAATGGGAAAGACATTTGCAATTTATTTCCCAAAAGTGTTAATACCCTTAAGGTACAGAGAGAGCTTCTAAAGAGAGAAACAAAAAGTCCAACAATCCAAAAAAGAAAATGGGCTAGAGGTATGGACACTTGACAGAAAAAGAAATGCCTTTAAACACGAAAAGATGCTCAACATCACCATGTAAGATAAATTAGAATTTTAAATGAAACAACATTTAAAATACCTATCACACTGGCAAAAATACAAAAGTTTGACAACAAACCTGCTTGGAGAGGCTGTAGATCAGCAGACACTCTCAGATACTGTTTGTGGAAATATTAAATGGTTCAACCCCTATGACCAAGAAAGTGAAAAGACGCCTGCAGAGGCTATCCATTGCAGCACAACCCAATTGCCCATCAGTAGAGATCCAGTTGAATAAACTTTGACGGATCCACCTAATGAAGTATTACGCCTTAAACCAAGGAAGCCAAAGACCACTGAAATTGTGTCAAGAAAGGAACCAATCTGAAAGGCTCCCATTGGCCAAAAATTGAATAATTGGAGCATCAAAGAGAATAAAAGCTACAGTGGATTAAAGCACATCCTATATATTAAAATCCATGACTTCATAATGATACCAGAAAAATTAGTGTCTAAGGATTCAATTCATTATGCTGGATATGTATACTAAATATAAAAAAGGAATCAAAAACTTAACCTGCCTTTTATAAGGTACATCTTAGAGTAATCAAATGATTAACAAAGAAAATTTCCTCTCTACAGAAGTACACCTGCTAATAACTGAGAAGGAATATTGAATTAAAATATCACTGATCTGGAAACAATCAACAAAATAATGCATTCAGAGAACGAACATCAACAGCTGCTAACATCACAAAGAAGGAACACCAACCAATACGTGCCTCTGGCAGGAGTACACAGCACCTCCCATGCAGTATTTCAAAATAAAATCTCAACAGAATCAGGATAGCCTGTAGAGGATAACTACGATTTTACAGGAAATGCAGAGGACAGAGATTCAAACACCACCATGGGAATGCAGTCAGAAAAACCCAGAGTGTGGGGAAGGAAACCTACGTGACACACAACCTGATTTGTTCAAAGAAAAAACTTTTAAGAATAGAGAACCTTTAGATCGTCACTGTCTAATAAGGTACCCTCTTGTCATACTTGACATGTGGCTGGTACAAATTGAGATGTGCTATAAAATAAGCATACACTGGATTTTGAAAGCTTAGTTCAAAAAAAAAGCATGAAAAATGTAATATAAAAATTTACTGGGGAAAAAAAAATTTATTGGGGGACTGCCCTGGTGGCGGGCACAGTGGTTAAGAATCTGCCTGCCAATGCAGGGGACACGGGTTCGAGCCCTGGTCCGGGAAGATCCCACACATGCCACAGAGCAACTAAGCCTGTGCGCCCAACTACTGAGCCCGCGCTCCTCAACAAGAGAAGCCACCAGGATGAGAAGCCTGGGCACCACAACGAAGAGTAGCCCCCACTCACCGCAACTAGAGAAAGCCTGCACACAACGAAGACCCAACGTAGCCAAAAATTTTAAAAAATAATAAATTAATTACAAAAATTTATTACATGATGAAGTGATTATTTTGGGTCTATTTTAGATATATAACATGTTAAACTAAATTACTAAAGTGAACTATGTTTCTTTTTATCAGAAAATGTAAAATTATGTGGCTTGCATTATATTTGTTGGACAGTGCTGCTCTGTCTTAAAACATAACTTAAGAGATATATATCTACTAAACATATAATGACCTTGTTCGGATCCCAAATCAAACCAACCAGCTATATAAAAATATTTATTACACAATCGGGTACATTTGAACACTGGGTATTTGATGATATCAAGGAATTATTATTTCTTTAGTTGTGATAATGGTATTGTGATTATATTTTAAAAGTCCTTAGAAATACAAACAAATAGTTAAAATAAGCCAGGCTGGTCTTAGATGAACCTGGTTCTCCCTTTGCCCAGTCTTTTGTCTTCCACAAGAATCTTTGCTCAGGGCAACTAATTAGGGGCAGCGGCCCTGGCAGAGAGGACTGTCCCTGTCAGATAGATCTGAGTTCCAGTCCCAACTGTGTTCCTAGGACACATCTGCATGATGGGAATACAGTAATACCTCCTTGTACACTGGTCTCGAGCACGTGATTAGAAAATGTGGTCAAGCACCTAGCTCTGTATGTGGATCCAGTACGGGTCAATTAATGTGTTTCTACAAAGAGCCTGAGAGCCAGAGCTCAGACTGGAGAGGGCAGGTTGGTGGGAAAGTCACCTCTGTGGAAGGAGGCCCCCTCCCACTTCTGTACCCCCTTCAGGCACCTACTCCAAGGGCACGCACCACGTGCCTCCACTCTCCCTCAGTTTGGGCCATATTCAAGAACTAACTCTCCTCCTAATCAATCCTTTCCCTTAAATCAATTCACATTTTTATTCGAGTTATTTTATGTTTAAAGGAGCTTTGTAGCAATACTCAAGTGAAAACCAGCCACCTGCCAGTTAAAACAAAAACAAAAAGCAAATACTACAAAAAAGAATGTTACTAAAAGACAAAACTAAAAATAAAAAGGAGACCATAATATGGAAATCATAAACCTAATTAATTTACAGAAATGCATATAGGAAGATGAGATCCCCAAGGGAAAGGCTGGACCTGCTTAACACCAGTTATAAAGCAGTCTCTCTCAATATTCATTAAGAGCAGAAATTAAAAAAAAAAAAAGCAGAAATTTACTCACTTGAAAATGATGAAATCTTGTCTAAAAATTAGCACTGAAAACATTACTTTTCACTGATAGACCCTGACATTTTTGTCTAACCGGAGAACTCGAGGTATTTTCATTCTTACTAGAAATTCAGAAACAAATAGTTAACTTTTAAAAACGTGACTAAAAGTAAGAGTGAGAATTATATTAAGATCGATAGTTTCGATGATGTCCTTCACTAAAAAATTATTTGCAGCCTTCCACTCTCCGGGTTCCACGAGGGTCAGACCAGCCGAGGACCGCCCCTAACGTCTGCCGCCCGGGGCCCTCCCCCACCTCCACCGCCGCCCGACCCAGGCGGTTCCGGGAAGCGGCCGCTCGTGGGCCCCCCCGGAACCTCGAGAACACTTGTGAAGCATGCTGGCTCGTCAAGGCCTCGGGGAAAAAAACTGCCGGAAGGGCGTCCCGCGGAACGCGCGGGGCTCGCCTGTGGCTGGGGAAGGGGTCGGGGGGGGGGCTCGCCTGGGGTTGTCTGGCGGGAACCTGTGGGGGTCCTCCGAGAGACCCTTTAAGGTACAGATTAACGGAGAGGGGCTGCAACCCCAAGCGATTCCGTAAAAGACCGGGGCCCAGGGCCGGTCGGGTCCCCGAGACTCGCGCAGCCTCCCCTAGGCCGCCCGGCACCGCCTTCCGTGAGCCACGCGGGGACAGGGCGGCGGAGGCGCGGCGCGAGCGCCGGCAGCGTCCAGAAGTTTCTTGGGCGCAGTCAAGAATCAGCAAAAGTACATTCAAAGATAAAAGAAGCACAGGACAAGGAAAAAGAAACGGCCGAATTAAGTTCGCTTAGCAGAAGTGTGGTCATCAGGCAAAGACAACGAGAACCAAAGAGTTTCAGCCAAAATACAGACACGATACCTCTGAGAGCAGGAGACAAATGCAGACAAGGGCTCAGGGCACACACGCCGCACGGAGAGAAAGAAAAGGCCGCAAAGCTCCGAAGTGGAGGCTCGGCGAGCGGGAACGTGGGAGGGGGGAGGAGTCAGGTACCCAACCAGTCTTGTGCAACTCGCGGACGCGTTCAGCCACGTGCAAGTACCGCTTTCATTTTAAAATGAACCCCCTCGCACGGTCGCCTGGTTTTCTCACCCTACTCCTGGCAGGGGCGCTCGGCTCTGCTCCCTCAGGAGTCCGCACGAGGCTCTTCTTCCCTTCGTCGCTTCGGACTCTGCCTCCCCGACCCCAAATCTCAGCCCCGCGGTCCAGTCCCCGAACGTAAGGCCCTTGACCTCAGACCCACCTCCCCTAAGCCCAAAGCTTAGCCCCGCGGTCCCCACCCTCAGTGGGCCGGGTCCCCGCGTTCAGTACTCAGTCGGTCCCCGGGTGTATGGCCCCTGACCTCAGATCCCACCTCCTCCGACCCCAAATCTCAGCCCCGCAGTCCCCAACCCCCAGTAGGCCCAGTCCCTAATCGGTCCCGGGTGTGCGGGCCTTCACCTCCGATCCCGCCTCCCCTGACACCCAAATCTCAAGCCCTCGGTCCTCCATGGTAGGGGTCCCATTCCCCGGCCGCTCCCCGGTATGCGGGCCTCGGACACGCCGCCCGTCCCACCCCTCACCTCGGGCTCCAAGTCTCCACGCCCCCGCTTTTCTTCACATCCGGCACCTCGTCGTCCCTCTGAGCACCTATAGGAGGGTGGAACGCGGGGGACTTGGCAGTTGTAGCTGAGGCAGTTGAAGCTTGTTTACCATCACTATGGAAACCCCTGGCAGCGCGCCCCGGGAGAGGGCCCCCCGGAGAGGCTGGGTCCGGCGCGCGGCGGGACCGAGGCCACAACTCCCGCCCGTCGTGCGCACGCGGCGCTTCCGGAAGACCTTCGGCTCTCGGAGTGCCCTGCCCTCCCTCGGCCCTGCGCCCAAGCACCCGGGAATAGCAGCCCCAGGAACCCGCGCCCTCGGCCCGCTCCCGGCTGCCAGCGTAACCGCGGGCCGGTTTCCCTGCAGAACCCTACCTTTTTCTTCAGGAAGACGCGGCGTAGTCCCACTTCCAAGACGGAGCCGGAAAGACGCAAAGACCACGGCGGGGCGGGGGCTCTGAGGCGGTCGTCCGTGGGCGGGGCCGAGAGGGCGCATTGTGACGCTCCCGGAGCGGAGCCAGGGATTGGCCGGCCAGGAGTAGGGCGGGGCCAAGGCCTGAGGACCGGAAGCGCTGCGGGAAGGGGAGGGGTGGGACGTGGGCGAGTGCTGGTCGGGGGAGGGGAGGAATTGTGGGGCACGGTTGAACCTGTAAGGATACTGACTGGGAGAGTCCCCCAAACAGTGAGCCCAAAGGACGCCCGGATTGAAGACCAGGGTGACAGAAGAAAATGAGAGTCATTTCCGGACGAGAGTGAAGAAAGAGGGAACCGAGAACATCGGAGACCGATAAAGGCGGCTCCGAGGGCAGGGTTTAGGGAGGGATTAGCAGGTTGACTGAGGTTGCTTACGTGACTATCACTTGGGCTGAGAAGCCCCAAGGTTTCTGAACGTGACCCTCAAGACGCCGAGGCAATGCACAGTGTTCAGTGAGAGCCCCTGAGCCGACTGGCTGGATGGTAGCTGAAATGGCTACCCTGCCTGAGGCAGTGGAACAGATTCTTTAATGTGTTCTGGGATTAATAATTCTTACCATTTTATTTTTGTAGTCTCCAAGCGGAAGATATAAATGCACTCATTACTGGTGAAGCAGAAGATTATTTTTAAAATCACCAGTTAAATTAAGGGGATGCTTGGAATAGGGCCAGATTATGAATGGGCGACCATAGTAAAGGAAGGAGCAGTTTGTCAAAAGAAGCTGATTCCAGGAAAAAAAAAATGGGAAGAGTAAAAGGAGGAGGTGAAAATGTACTAGAAAACTGATGAGGCATAATTTCAGAGAACAGGTCCTACAAAAATCAAATAGGTATTCATAAGAAACCCAATGACTCCATCACAACTCAGGCTGTAGAAAAGTCTGTTTCTGGAGAGAAAATGCAAGTAGCTAATCTGAGGCAAATATTCAAATTATACCCCCCCCCAAGAAAAAAGACTTCAGCATTTAGGGACTGAAACCAGGTCCAAGAAGACATGTTCATGCAATCCACTAAGAGGACCTCTGAGCCATGGGGGCTTTTTTTTTTTCTCGGCACACGGGCCGCTCACTGTTGTGGCATGGGGGCTTTCTGATCCCCTCAGCAAGTCTGACAGTTCTCCAGCATTCATAAATGATGCAGTAGTCTTTGAGGCCTTCTTTAATGAAAGAATAGGGCTTTGGCCTGATGATGAGCCTTCCCCTGCTCCTAGGGAGTCCACTACAGTATCTTTTGCAGGTGAGCACCAGCACAGTCACATGTTGGCCCTCGTCCACAGTAAGGGTTGGGATAGCTCAGACTGGTGTCACAGATCCCAGACCTTTTCCACAGTTAGCCATCTCACCTCACCAACTGGAGGATGCTTGCGCACACCCGGTCCCCTTGGACTACCTCCTCAGCCGCGGGGCTTTGGAGGCCTCCACCTTTTCTTTTCACCTCTGTGTCCGCAAAAGTGTCTCACCTAAGCTCTGAAATCGAAAAAGACACATTTGTTCGATTCTTACGAGTACCTGCACCGAGGTGCACCTCTACTGTCTGGTTTAAAAACAGTTGAGGGACTTCCCTGGTGGTCCAATGACTAAGACTCTGCCCTCCCAATGCAGGAGGCCCGGGTTCAATTCCTGGTCAGGGAACTAGATCCCACATGCTGCAACAACAACAACAAAAAATCCCTAAGGGGGCTTCCCTGGTGGCGCAGTGGTTGAGAGTCCGCCTGCCGATGCAGGGGACACGGGTTGGTGCCCCGGTCCGGGAAGATCCCACATGCTGCGTAACGGCTGGGCCCGTGAGCCATAGCCGCTGAGCCTGTGCATCCGGAGCCTGTGCTCCGCAACTGGAGAGGCCACAACAGTGGGAGGCCCACGTACCGCAAAAAAAAAAAAAAAAAAAAAAAAAAAAAAAATCCCGTATGCAGGAACGAAGATCCCGCGTGCCTCAACTAAGACCTGACGCAGCCAAATAAATAAATAAATATTTTAAAAATAAAGTGAAGTAAAAACAATTGAATTCACAAATGAAAATCACCCCAAGATGTATCCTCTTACAGATTGACCTGCCTGCTTATTTCCTGTTGTTAATATAAACAGATTATTATCACAGATTTAATACTTTTTAATAAGTATTTTTTAAGTTTTAAAAAATAAGCTCGTCTCTGGAAACCACTGGTCCACAACAAATGGTACAGAGGTTTGTATTGTTTAGAATTTTACAACTGGTATCCCTTGAAAGAACAATTTGCCCTTTAAGCTTTGATACCCCCCTCCCCTTCTTTCCCAGGAATGCGCCTGGATAGGCAGGATCACCAAGGCTCAGAGGAGGCTCTTACTCAAAATCCCGTTATCTGTCAAATAGCAGTGGCAGTAACAATAGTGACTATGTATTGCACCTTCACTGTGCTTTACACTATTAGGAGTACTTAATCTCATTTAAGCATCATAGCAACCCACCAGTAGATGTTACTATTATCATCACCACTTAGTAGAAGGATACAGAGGTATAGAGTTGTTAAGGTAACTTTCCTAAGGTCACTCAGCTTGTGGATAGCAGGTCTGACCATTGGGCTAAGGCACTCTATTTCCAGGGTCTTGCACTCGTTAAAATGCTGCACTCTCAAGTGCAGTGAGAGATAGGTCTTTCAGGCTGGCTCCCAAGCCCCTTCTCTGCCTCCCTTTCCCATCTGAAAGAAGGAAAGAATGAAGTGAGAAAACAATTGAACTGCCCAGCCACAGTATAGGTCCAGTCCAAATGTAATGATTCTCCTTTGGTGCTGTAGTAGCCAAGGATGAAGGATAAGATAACCTAGGTGAGATGCCAGCAGGCTCAGCGGTCACAGCCTTGTGTGATCAATTTTCTTGACCAATATAGAAAAATGTACCTTTGAAGCAGCACCAATGCTTATTCAAGAAATAAGTCACAATAGCCAGGACATGGAAGCAACCTAAGTGTCCATCAACAGACGAATGGATAAAGAAGATGTGGCACATATATACAGTGGAATATTAGCCATAAAAAGAAACGAGATTGAGTTATTTGTAGTGAGGTGGATGGACCTAGAGTCTGTCATACAGAGTGAAGTAAGTCAGAAAGAGAAAAATACCGTATGCTAACACATATATATAGACTCTAAGAAAAAAAAAAAAGTCATGAAGAACCTAGGGGCAAGATGGGAATAAAGACACAGACCTACTAGAGAATGGACTTGAGGATATGGGGACGGGGAAGGGTAAGCTGTGACAAAGTGAGAGAGTGGCATGGACATATATACACTAACAAAAGTAAAATAGATAGCTAGTGGGAAGCAGCCGCATAGCACAGGGAGATCAGCTCGGTGCTTTGTGACCACCTAGAGGGGTGGGATAGGGAGGGTGGGAGGGAGGGAGATGCAAGAGGGAAGAGATATGGGAACGTATGTATATGTATAACTGATTCACTTTGTTATAAAGCAGAAACTAACACACCATTGTAAAGCAATTATACTCCAATAAAGATGTTAAAAAAAAAGAAAAGAAAAAGAAATAAATCACAATAGCCAGGACATGCAAGCAATATAAGTGACTATCAACAGAGGGATGGACAAAGAAGATGTGGCACATATATACCATGGAATATTACTCAGCCATAAAAAGAAATGAGATTGAGTTATTTGTGGTGAGGTGGATGGACCTAGAGTCTGTCATACAGAGTGAAGTAAGTCAGAAAGAGAAAAACAAATACTGTATGCTAACACATATATATGGAATCTAAAAAAAAAAAATTGTTCTGATGAACCTGGGGGCAGGACAGTAATAAAGACACAGATGTAGAGAATGGACTTGAGGACATGGGGAGGGGGAAGGGTAAGCTGGGATGAAGTGAGACAGACATATATACACTACCAAATGTAAAGTAGATAGGTAGTTGGAAGCAGCTGTATAGCACAGGGAGATCAGCTTGGTGCTTTGTGACCACCTACAGGGGTGGGATAGGGAGGGTGGGAGGGAGATGCAAGAGGGAGGGGATATGGGGATATAGGTATGCATATAGCTGATTCACTTTGTTATACAGCAGAAACTAACACAACATTGTAAAGCAATTATACTCCAATAAAGATGTTAAAAAAAAAAAAAGTCACCGCCACAGAAGTCTGGACCCCTGGGTTATTTGCAGTTCTTTTCAGATACTTTTCAGTTCTTTCAAACAGCACTTCGTGTTAAACAGTAAAAGAGGGGTTATGGCACCTAATGAGTTTGATGGTTACTTGCTTGAATTGGTTTCTTTGCCTCACCAAAGACTGCAGGGGGACTGGGTGGTACTGGGCAGTGTTGTGTGGCTGCCCTTACTTTGACCATTTCCACAGCAGGCCTGGCCAGCAACAAGGCCTGACTTAAGCTATGTCTAGCTCTGTCACCATGCTGAGTTGTCCCCCTTTAGCTTGATAATGGGCTTTCCCCACCAGAAATATGTACAGTTAGGCTCCTTCACTTCTGCGGGGGCCTCAGGAGAGGCAGAAAACTTCATTTGCATCAAGATGTGCTATTATGTGTCAATTATATCTCAATAAAACTAGAAAAAAAAAGATGTGCTGGGTGCAGGTCAGCTTGCAGCTTTTCTCTTTCTCATTAACCTCCATTTTATAGAAATTATGGAATATTTAAAACATACAGAAAATTACAGATATTGTAAACATCTAAGAGATAATGCCATTTGATATATTGACTATTTCCTTTCATTGTTTTTGGACCAAAAATTACAGATAAACCAGTGTCTGAGGTGCTTTTCAACTCTTCTACTCTTTAAAAAGCAGTGATTTGAATTCCCTGGTGGTCCAGTGGTTAAGACTCTGCACTTCCACTGCAGGAGGGCACAAGTTCAATCCCTGGTGGGGGAAACTAAGATCCCACATGCCCCGTGGTGCAGCCAAAAAAAAAGCAATTAGTATAATACAATTTTTTTTTTAAATTTTTGGCTGTGTTGGGTCTTGCTGCACGCAGGCTTTCTCTAGTTGCAGCGAGCAGGGGCTACTCTTCGTTGCGGTGCGTGGGCTTCTCATTGTGGTGGCTTCTCTTGTTGGCTCTAGGCATGTGGACTTCAGTAGTTGCAGCATGCAGGCTCAGTAGTTGTGGCACACGAGCTTAGTTGCTATGCAACATGTGGGATCTTCCCAGACCAGGGATCGAACTGGTGTCTCCTGCATTGGCAGGCAGATTCTTGACCACTGCGCCACCAGGGAAGTCCTATAATACAATTTTTGAATGATGAAATATTTCAAAATTTGAGAAAAATTTTGAAGATAATATGTACATACAGTGTGGAGTAATGAAGTCTTGAGAGCAGAAAAGTAACAAAATGTGTAGTCCATTTACATATTTTTTTAAAGACTATTGCTTCCTGTAGTATAGTTTGTATGGGTAGGTGTGTGCTATCTTGATCCAGTTTTGAGGCCCTAGCTAGAAGCTTGTCAGTTCCTCTTCTTGAACAGCCCATTAAGTCCATACCACCGAACACCACCCTTATTGGGCTCTCACATTCTGGGGCCATCGTATGCTCACCCTAATTGCCCCAGGACTAAATATCAGACAACCAGGGACAGCCCCTGTGCCCCAGAACCTTCTGAAATTATTCAAATTAGCCAGTCCTACATCTGTTTGCTATCTTTCCTTCCAGCAAAACCACAGTAAAGATGCTTGCCCATAGTTCCCCCTTGCTCTGCTGTGAGACTGACCTGGTACTTCCCTTGAGCGGTCATGGGTGGCATACTGTGTCCTCCCCTGAGAGCTGTGAGTACAAAACACTGTAAAACTCTTTCCATTTTTTTCTCTTCATCTGCATCTGACGGAGCCATGCCTCATCCGAGGTAATATGGTTAAAACAGCTCCTTCCCACTGTGCCTTCTAGTTCAAAACCATCATGGCTGTGTAGGTGGGAGGGAGTCTGTCACTAAATTCCACGCATCTATCCTCCAGTGCCCCTGAATACTAGCACCTTCTGGGGAGCAGCCCCTCCTGCCTCTGGTTCTTCACAGCAGAGTTTGTGCTCCCCAAAGGCCAATGGGCAAGGAGGCCAGGGATGGCAAGTGATTCTTTTTTTTTTTTAATAAATTTATTTATTTATTTATTTATTTTTGGCTGCATTGGGTCTTTTTTTTTTTTTTTAACTATGCAATGTTTTTATTCAACTACAAGCAAATAGCAGAATTAACACAACATTCAGCAACTCCAGACCGGCTTTTCTTACACCGAAGAGTGATCAATTTAACAGGCACAGACTTCCGGATTTCTGATGACCTCTCACTCAGCCCTGCAGCTCATCTAGATGGCCAAGCTTTAACAGCAACTCTCTCCCTATTGCTTTTTTCAGTATTGCTCTTTAAAGGAGCCAGAGCAAGACACTGACACCCACTAACCAGCCTGAGATGTATCACATGGTGGGCTAGCGGACGTGCCGGCCGCTGGTTGTCTTCGTGAGAGACAGGGCTGTGAAAACACATGCCAGAAGATGCCGTCACAGACAATCCTGGGCTCGGGCTCACAAAGGCAGAGGCAATCAACCCTTTCTTTTTTTCTACCTCCCTTAAAGATTCTTTGATGCTCTGCTCTAATACTGCAGACCTGGTCTTTTTACCAGAATTTTTTTCTTCTTTAACGTCTGGGTTGTTATTCTTATAGTAACATTTTGATGACCCCATCCTAGTACCAAAATATCCCCCACCAAAACGGAGTTCAAATTTGATCAAAACGTAAACCCCCTAGAATTACAGAGGACAGGCAGAAGGAAAAGTCACCCTAAACCTAAACCTGACCGCTCAGGGGTCAGGCAGGGGGAAGAGGAGAAATCTGCATGCATCACTAAACTGAAACACTGCTTGGGAACTCTGGGACCGTGTCCATCTCCTGGCTTTCCTCTACTTCCCAGACAGCTGCTCGTACAGTTTGGGCACATAGTCATCCCATTCGGCCTGGTAACACGTGCCAGCCACCGGAGCCCCGAGCTCGTACTTTTTGCAGAAATTTGCCATCTTGAATTTGCCACGGTGGTCTCCAGATCTGTTGCTGAGAATGGGCTCATCACACTTCAGTGGCCTGTCCTGCTCGTAAACCAGCCAGGTGTAGCGGTGAAGGCCTGTGCCCTTGGGAGGCCCAGAGCCCACATAATCGGAGAGGACCGTGCCACTGCTGATGTCGTTGCCCTTCATGTTGACCACCAGGAAATGATGCCATTCCCTGTATTTGGGGTCCTTCCTGCTGGGAGCATCCGGGTCTGTCAAGACCAAGGTATACAGTTTACCTGGATCAAGGCCATCCCATGCAATGCTGGTGGACTGGTTCTTAACCTGGGTGGGTGTCAGCACTTTGCCCAGCTCGTCAACCTCCGCCCCTCCGTATTTGACCTGCCGCGGGTGCTGCGGCCTCTCGTCCACTTCCTGCAGGCTCAAAGGCCCGGACCACTTGCTGAGGTCCACCGGCATCGCGAAGCCGAGAGGATCGGACAGCAGGGAAAGCTGCAGGAGGACTCACGCAGGGTAACAGCCCAGACTCCCAGCGGTCTGCAAGCTGTACAGAGGCAACTCTGGGTCTTATTTTTAAAATTCATAACAGAAAATATTTATTCTGTAATATTTATTCAATATTAAGCACAGTGAATGCTGGTACAAACTTTTTCTTTTTTAGTCTTGATATTTCAGATTATCTTTTTTTTTTATTGGAGTATAATTGCTTTACAATGGTGTGCTAGTTTCCGCTGTATAACAAAGTGAATCAGTTATACGTATACATATATCTCCATATCTCCTCCCTTTTGCGTCTCCCCCCCATCCCACCCCTCTAGGTGGTCACAAAGCACCGAGCTGATCTTGCGTTGGGTCTTCGTTGCTGCGTGTGGGCTTTCTCTAGTTGCGGCTAGTGGGGGCTACTCTTTGTGGCAGTACGCAGACCTCTCATTGCAGTGGCTTCTCTTTATTGCAGAGCACGGGCTCTAGGTGTGCGCGGGCTTCAGTAGCTGTGGCACCTGGGCTCAGTAGTTGTGGCTCGTGGGCTCTAGAGCACAGGCTCAGCTGTTGTGGCGCATGGGCTTAGTTGCTCCGCGGCATGCGGGATCTTCCCAGACCAGGGCTCAAACCTGTGTCCCCCGCATTGACAGGTGGATTCTTAACCACTGCGCCACCAGGGAAGTCCATTGGCCAGTGATTCTTGAGCCTCACTCCATGTGGGAAAGATGTTAGGAAAGGACAGAAGTGTGGGCCCAGGCCATGTGGGTTGCAATCCTCCTTCTGAGAGCTCACTAAATGCTAACGATTTTCATTACCTATGTTTTTGTCGGAAGTTCGCTTTCCTATCACTTGGGATTTCTTAAGCAGCAATGTGTCCTAACATTTTCATTTTGACCACTCTCTTTATGAAAAGATAAACCCCAAGTTTTATTGTGGAAAAATGGAACAAATTTGAGATCTTTATCCTCATAATAGGAATGCTCAATAATGTTGACTTTGAAAGTTTCTGACCTACAACAGATGAAAAAGGGGGATTGGGGTTTGTAAGTTAACAGTCAGTTGACTAAAGTGGTTTGATGTGTGGGTGGTAATGAGAGAGACAGAGGAAAAAAAGAGAGAGAGAGAGAGAGAGAGAGAGAGAGAGAGAGAAGGAAAGGATAGGACTTATTCCTCTTCTGTATAGTGAAAGAGAAACCAAAACTTTTCCTGCATCACAGACAGCCTCATATCAGGAATCATTAAAACTACCTAAACTCTTGCTCTTGTCAGGGTATCCCAAGAGGCAGGCCACATCGGGCGCTATAAAGAAACCAGGGGTGGGCTTCCCTGGTGGTGCGGTGGTTGAGAGTCCGCCTGCCGATGCAGGGGACACGAGTTCGTGCCCCAGTCCGGGAAGATCCCACATGCCGCGGAGCTACTAAGCCCGTGCGCCACAACAGCTGAGCCTGCACTCTAGAGCCCGTGAGCCACAACCACCGAGCCCGCGAGCCACAACTACTGAAGCCCGCGCACCTAGAGCCTGTACTCCGCGAGAAGGCACCGCAATGAGAAGACCGCGCACCACAATGAAGAGTAACCTCCACTCTCTACAACTAGAGGAAAGCCCCCATGCAGCAACCAAGACCCAACACAGCCAAAAATAAATAAATAAAATAATTTAATTAAAAAACAAAACTATGGTCCCTCCTCATGCACATTCTTAACTAAATGGATCAACTTAACCACAGATAATTTAGCACTCCAATGGCCATTAAGAGAAACTTCTGACCTCCCCAACCTTGTTTTTCTCAGAATGAAATTAGAAGACTGTGGCTCTAAAATTAAACCGATTGAATGGGATGTATATTTTCATTGATACCTGGAGGCTTCAAATGTATCCAAGATTCTAAAATTGCCTCTTTACAAAATACCATTTCTAAATTAACCAAGGTGAAAAAACAATTGAAAGAGGAGCATAAAAATCTTCTGAGGCCTCTTTTCCCCCTTCCCCCATCCTCTTTGTCTCTGGAGCCAACTTCCTCTTTCCCTTCTGTACTGTCCCCGACTCCTCTATACACTCCACTTCCTTATTCTAATCCCCTTACTGAACTTTCCTTTTTCTCTGAACCTTTCCATGTCTCCTCCTCTCCTGAACCTATTAAAATCTGCACCTCTTAAATCAGACCCTCTGAGGATCGAAATGCTAAGCCTTGACTAACACAACATTGTAAAGCAACAATACTCCAATAAAAATGAATTTAAAAAATGCTTTAATTAAAAAAATGCTAAGTCTCTAATTTCTTATGTTCACTGTACTCAAGCTGAACTATGAGCTATAGTCAAAGATTTTCCTGAAGTAACTGAGAATCCCCAGAGATATGCTGAGGAATTTAATATAGTCATTCAAACGTATCAACTGGGCTTCTCTGAGTTATATCAACTAATTCATATCCTTGTCAGTAAAGGCCAGGCCCACACTGAATGAAAACTGCCAATTGAGATGATCCTGAGAAATCTTTAGAATTACAACCTGGGGACAAAGAAACCCCTGTCGCCTTATTATCAGGCTCATGGAATCACCGAGTGACACCATTTGGCAATTCTTAGGACTTTCCCAAAACCAGTTGATCAGAATAAGATTCAAGCTTGTATCCACAAGCCCAATGAGCTCATGCATGATTATTATACAGCCAGCTCCAAATCGTCTTTAAAGAAAATTCTGGTCTTCCTTTGGGTGCTGAATCTACTTGAGTTGCCTTTAAATCTATGTTGATTAACAGGCTGAACTGACATCTTTCTCTTCTAGTTAAAAGGACCAGGATATAATGGGAAATTATGTCCACTATAGATTTAGTTAGTTTAGAAACCCAACTCACCCAAACCCTAGATGATTCAACTTAAAGGAAGACTACTAAAATCCTTAATCTTCAATTCCAGAATTGGAGGTCTCTAAACAAAAATAAAATCCTTCTGGTGTCCATGATAATTTCTAAAAGCTAGGACACTGGAAAAATTACTGCTACAAGTTTCAGTACTCCAAGCGCCTTCAATCCTCTAACCAGCCTTACCAATGTCCTCAACCCCAAGGACGCTGAGGAACTACAGGGGATTTCCCCACTTCTTTCTCTTAATTGACTTGAAGAAACTACTCTATAGATTGGGGGCAAATCTCTTTCTGTCCTTTTTGTACCAGAGCTACACTCTTGGTGCTCAGCCCCACTACCATTAAAAAGCCCCTGCCTCAGAGTACTAAAATGCTTCAAATAGTGGGGGTCTCTAATAAACCTCAATAGGTTTTTATCTCTAAAACTATCCCCTTTTGCTTAGGCCCTCTAAGAGGTACTCACTGTTTTTGCCTTTGTTCCTCCACCTCTATTTACTTATTGACCCAAGATATCTTAGAAAAATAACATGTTGGAATTTCTTTCTCCCAAAAGGGAGAAACAATTCTAGAATTTGAGAGCAGCAACCAAAATAGCCAATTAGGTGAATCAAATGGTCCTTCAACTGCTTTTTCTTTTCTCCATCTCTGACCTGGAGCTAATTCCAAGAACACTAATAATTGGTCCCTATTCGGTCAGCTACCACTCGCCTTATGGGCAAAATCCTCAACTGATATTTGCAGTACCCACATGCACCTCCTATTAAGATCCAAATAGGTCCCTCAAAACTTCTCCACAGGATTAATCAATACCCCAAAATAAAGAGGCCCTTCAAGGCATTAAACCAATAACATAAGGCCCAGGGCCTCATTACCCCCTGCACCAGTCAGTGCAACACTCGCATTTTACCTGTGAAGAAACCAAATAGTTGTGGACGGAGGCTTGTCTAGGACCTGCGAGCCATAAACAGTGTTGTCATCCCTCAACACCCTGTTGCCCCAATCCCTACGCTTCACTAGCCTCCATCTCTACTGAGAGCAAAATTTTTGGTGTGATTTAATTTCTGTAGTGCTTTTTTAAAGTATCCCAGTAGATAAGTCAATATAGTATCTTTCTGTCTTTACTTGGGAAGGCCAGCAATATACCTTTACAGGAATGCCCCAGGGTTTCACTGAAAGCCCTTCTTATTTCTCACAAACTTCATTTATTTATTTATTTTTTGCCACACCAGGCAGCTTGCGGGATCTTAGCTCCCCCACCAGGGTTGGAACCCGTGCCCCCTGCAGTGGAAGCACAGAGTCCTAACCACTGGACCACCAGGGAAGTCCCCTCACAAAATTTAAAGGCTGATCTGGGACTTCCCTGGTGGCACAGTGGTTAAGAATCCGCCTGCCAATGCAGGGGACACAGGTTCGAGCCCTGGTCCGGGAAGATCCCGCATGCTGCGGAGCAACTAAGCCCATGCGCCACAACTACTGAGCCTGCGCTCTAGAGCCCGCGAGCCACAAATGCTGAAGCCCCCACACCTAGAGCCCATGTTCCACAGCAAGAGAAGCCACTGCAAGGAGAAGGCTGCCTACCCAACGAAGAGTAGCCCCCGCTCATCACAACTAGAGAAAACCCACACACAGGAATGAAGACCCAACACAGCCAAACAAAAAAACAAACAAACAAAAGGCTGATCTAGATGATATCAAGTTCTCTGGAGGCTCCACTTTAATAGGATGTGTGGATGACTTAGTTCTCTGCTCCCCATCTTAAGCCTCCTCACAAGAAGAAAACACCCGTTTGCTGAAACTTCTAGCCAAAAAGGGGCATAAAGTCTCTAAGGAAAAAATTACAATTTGTTCAAATTCAAGTTTGATATTTAGGACATCTATTCTCAGAACAAGGACTGCATCTAGATCCAGACAGACTTCATGGAATCTTGAACTTCCCAAAGCCCCAAATCAAATGCAAACTGCAATGCTTTCTTGGATTGGCAGGCTATTTTCTCAGCTGGATTCCCCCAAATTTCCCTTACAGCCCAACCTTTATATCCCTTGTTAAAAACTACTAAACCTGACTCTTATCACCTGGGAAGATTCAGGTGACAGGACTTTCCAAATCTTAAAGGAAAATTTAATACCTTCCCCTGTCCTTGGACACCCCAATTATCAACTTCTTCTCTTCCTTTTTGTGTATGAAAAAAGAAGGGAATGCCCTTGGGGTACTCACCCAAAAGTATGGGATCACCACTGATGCATAGGGTATTACAGCCAACAACTAGAACCTGGAACCTGGGGATACCTCCTAACCCCCACCTCAGAGCTGTACCTGCTACTGCTCTCTTTGTAAAGACTGAAGAAATAGTCATGGGATCCTCTTTAACTATCTTTGTGCTACATGCTGTTGAATCTCTTAACCCTCATCATAATCAACATTTTCCAGTAAGCCATCTCACCTCCTATGAAATTCTCCTGTTAACTGCCCCTTAAATCACTTTTCCTACTTTAATAACTTTAACGCTGCTACTCTTCTCCCCTCTTTTACAGATGACACACACACACCCTACTCCCACCCCGTGACTGCTTATAGGAAATGCCCTTAGATAATGTTGACCTCTCATGGTTTACTGATGGTTCTTATTTAAAAGATGAACATGGTAACTATCGTGCTGGATATGCAATGTCAACTCTTCTTTAAGTAACTGAAGTGGCACCTTTGCCTTTGACTACTTTGGCCCAATAAGCCAAACTATGTGCACTCACATGGGCCTGTATCTTAGTCAAGGGCAAAACTGCCAACATGTACACTGACAGTAGCTATGCCTTTGGCGTGGCTCACAATTTGGCAACGTTATAGAAACAGCATGGCTTCCTTACTTTCAGCAGAGATCAAATTAAAAACAGCCTTTATGTTCAGGAATTATTAGAAACCATATTATTACCTGCTGCTTTGTCTATTATTAAGGTTCTGAGGCATGCTACGCTTGACTCTTTAGAAGCTAAAGGAAATCACCTTGTTAATATTTCCGCAAAAAAAAAAGCTGCCTTTTGGGACTCCCCTGGTGGTTCAGTGGTTAAGGCTCTGAGCTTCCAATGCAGGGGGCTCGGGTTCGATTCCTGGTCGGGGAACTAAGATCCTGAATGCTGCACAGCATGGCCCAAAAAAAAAAAAAATGCTGCCCTCAAAGGGTTATTGTCCAAAGGAATTTGGACCCTTCTGAATGTTGGATCTGTCATCAGAAAACCCAATCTGTCCATGACAGCCATGACCCTTTAGTCTTCATCTCCACTGTGACAGCTAACTATAGCCACACCCTTTTGGATATTTTTCATCAAGTCAGAACTTCTACAACCAGATTCCTGTACTTTGCTTTGACCTCTTCCGTGTCATAGCTCTCAATGCAGCTAACCATACCTATTCCACCTGTACAGTTCTCAACACTAGGTTAGGTCTGCTTGCCATGGCAAAACAACTCCCTTCTGTATGGCCTTTGAGAACAAAGTCCACAGAACATGATGGTTTCTCCCTAACTGTTCACCAAACACCACTGACCCACTGAAAGGGCTAATAGAATAATCCCAATTAATGGCACTATTAATAATCAAACCCTAGCAGTAGTCTTACATGCACCACCTGATCTTATCTTTGTAACAAATGGGCCTCCTGATGGGCTTATGAATGTTTAGACAGTTGGCAGATTGGAGGCCAATGCTAGTTACTAGTATTTTTAACTGTCCCCTTGGACATTCATAATAAATCTGAAGTCTCCCATTGGTCCTGTCATTCATCTTCTCCATTAAGCCTTCATTGCCACCTTAAATGGAAATTCCCAGGAGGTATACATGACTCTAGATTTGCTTTCATTGGAAGGGCACTTATTCATGCCAGTGAACAAATGAATAGAAATCTCTCTGGAGGAACTTCCCTGGCAGTTCAGTGGTTAAGGGAACTAAGACCCCACATGCTGCACAGTGTAGCCAAAAAAAAAAAAAAAAAAGGAAGAAAGAAAAAAAGAAGTCTCTGTGGAATTGGGAAAACTTGCTGATTCTACCAATAAGGCAATAGCAGCCCAACAACAATTACTTGACTCATAGGCCAGAGTAGTTTTGGATAATTGCTTAAATCTTAATTACCCAGCATTTGTGTGATTGCAAACATCACCTACTGTGCATGGATAAATTCTTCTGGAGAAGTAGAAACCCCATAGGCATACCTTAGATATATTTTGGGTTTGGTTCTAGACCACCGTAAGAATACGAATATTGCAATAAAACAAGTTACATAAATTTTGATTTCCCAGTGCATATAAAAGTTATGTTTAGGGCTTCCCTGGTGGCACAGTGGTTGATAGTCTGCCTGCCAATTCGGGGGACACGGGTTCGTGCCCTGGTCCGGGAAGATCCCACATGCTGTGGAGTGGCTGGGCCCGTGAGCCATGGCCACTGAGCCTGCACGTCCGGAGCCCGTGCTCTGCAAAGGGAGAGGCCACAGCAGTGAGAGGCCCGTGTACCGCAAAAAAAAAAAAAGTTATATTTACACTATACTGTAGTATGTTCGGTGTACAATGGCATTATGTCTAAAAAACAATGTACATACCTTAATTAAAAAACACTTTATTGTAAAAGAATGTTAACCGTCGTCTGAGCCTTCAGCGAGTCATAATCTTTTTGCTGGTGGAAGGTTTGAAATATTGTGAGAATTACCAAAATGTGACATAGAGACACAAAATGAGCACATGCTGTCAGAAAAATGGTGCCAATAGACTTGGTCAATGCAGAGTTTCCATAAACCTTCAAGTTGTAAAAAAAAACCCTCTATATCTACTAAGCACAATAAAGTGAAGTGCAGTAAAATGAGGTATGCCTGTACATAAAGTTAGGGAACAAGCCTATTGGCTACAACAAATTTCACTGACAATCCATGGTCCTTTGATTTGCTTTTGGCTTAAAATCCCAATTTTTAGTGGTCTTTTATTGATATAGAAATATTCAGTAATTTACACAATATTTTAAAAATTATTTTTATCAGTTTCTAAGTTACTGTGTAAGATTTAACTTAATGTACCAGTTAATGGTCTATCAGAAGATTATATTCTTCTGCCTGGAAGTCTTCATTAAGAAAAAGGAGATTTTTTGGGGGGGAACTTCCCTGGTGTGCAGTGGTTAAGACTCTGCACTCCCAATGCAGGGGATCCAGGTTCGATCCCCGGTCAGGGAACTAGATCTCACATGCATGCTGTAACTAAGAGCTTGCATGCCACAATTCTAAGGAGCCCATATGCCGCAACTAAGGAGGCTGCCTGCTGCAACTAAGACCCAGCGCAACCAAAATAAATATTTTTAAAAAAGGAAAAGGACTTCCCTGGTGGTGCAGTGGTTAAGAATCTGCCTGCCAGTGTAAGGGACATGGGTTCGAGCCCTGGTCCGGGAAGATCCCACATGCCACGGAGCAACTAAGTCCGTGTGCCACAACTACTGAGCTCTGCGCTCTACAGCCCATAAGCCACAACTACTGAGCCCACGTGCCACAACTACTGAAGCCTGTGCGCCTAGAGCCTGTGCTCTGCAACAAGAGAAGCTACCACAATGAGAAGCCCGCGCACCGCAACGAAGAGTAGCCCCTGCTCACTGCAACTAGAGAAAGCCTGTGTGCAGCAACAAAGACCCAACACAGCCAAAATTAAATAAATAAAATAAATTGATTTAAAAAAAGGATATTTTTTGATGTTTTATAATACAATAATATCAAAACAAAACTCATTTAAAAAAAACTTGTTTTACTATGGAAAATTTCAAAACTACAGAAAAATAAAGAGAATAGTATAATTTAAAAAAAAGAGAGAGAACTGACCAACAAAGATGAAAATGCAGCAAATAAATGAAAAGTGATAATGCTGGGAGTGAAACTGGAATTGAGTATAAATGGAGTTACAGAAGAACTAGCTAAATGGGGGAATGTTGACACTGCCGCTGTTCAGGAGACTAGATCTGCAGCCAGAGGAACCTGTTGAAGGGGAACTGATCAACAGAAATGAGGAAAGACCCAACACAGTCAAAAATAAATAATAAATAAATAAATAAATTTTTTAAAAAGTGGAAAGGATACAATGTTGCAAGCTGATCCAAATTTATAAAGGCGTATGACAGTTCACCAAGGCATTGAAAAAATGCTCGTTCTATTATTTGTAAATTATACAATGAAAAGAAGAAGCAAGCATTCTTCAGACTACTCTTGGAAAGTTTTTACAAATAAAACACTTTAGGGAATTCCTTGGCGGTCCAGTGGTTAGGACTCCGAGCTTCCACTGCAGGGGGCACGGTTTGATTCCTGGTCGTGGAATTAAGATCCTGCAGGCCATACGGAGTGCCCAAAAAAAAAAAAAAAAGTTAAAAAAACCCCACTTTAACGCAGACATAGAGAATGGACTTGAGGACATGGGGAGGGGGAAGGGTAAGCTGGGACGAAGTGAGAGAGTGGCATGGACATATATACAACTACCAAATGTAAAGTAGATAGCTAGTGGGAAGCAGCTGCATAGCACAGGGAGATCAGCTCGGTGCTTTGTGACCATCTAGAGGGGTGGGATAGGGAGGGTGGGAGGGAGACGTAAGAGGGATGGGATATGGGGATATATGTATACATATAGCTGATTCACTTTGTTATACAGCAGAAACTAACACAACATTGTAAAGCTACAATAAAGATGTTAAAAAAAACCCCACGTTAATGCTTAAGTTTTCTAATAAGCTATAGAACACAAAATAAATATCATTTTTGTATTGTTTTAATTTCCCAATACACTTTTTTTTTTGGTGTGGGGAGAATTAGCTCACCTTTTTTTTTTTTTTTTTTTGCGGTACGTGGGCCTCTCACTGTTGTGGCCTCTCCCGCTGCGGAGCACAGGCTCCGGACGCGCAGGCTCAGTGGGCCCATGGGCCCAGCCGCTCCGCGGCATGTGGGATCCTCCCAGACCAGGGCACGAACCCGTATCCCCTGCATCGGCAGGCGGACTCTCAACCACTGCGCCACCAGGGAAGCCCATAGCTCACCTTTTAATTGAGAGTGTGAGAAGGAAAGAGTAAACATGTTAACTTTAGCAGCAAGAATGCTGCTCTAAGGATTATGAAAGGCAAGTTGGCTTTTATCCCATTTGATGCCAATATATGTGTATACAAGTCATAATCCACAAGGAGTGTTTAAGGGCAAAAATGTAGCTTCTTAGCATACAAAAGCTAATGAGCATTTGAAAAATATTTGAACTTGGAAATTAAATAAAACCTTAGTAACAGGGCTGTGTGCGAGGCTGGTGATATCTGCTCAAGGACGGCCCTATGCTGGCACCAGAAGAACATTGCTTGTCTAGGTGTTTTTATACTGCAGAGCTGGTTGGAAGACAGGTTACAACTGGAAAAGCCAAAGAAAAGCTTCCATTAACTTCATCTTATTTTAGGGTTCTGGTTCTTGGAATGCTTCCATCTAAGCTTCCATCTAAGAATGTTGGTCTGTGTCTTCCAAACGGAGAATATTTTTCTTGATTGAGCTTTTCTTTTTCTTTTTATTTTATCTCCACCACTTCATGAGCTCTTTCAGCCCATCACTTTTTCCAGAAATCCTGGAAGAGGACCACCACAATTACTATTCTGACCATCAGTGCACAAGCTGAGCCGATGGCCAGAGCAAGGAAGTGGATCTCAGAGACACGTGCAGTGTGCACGATGCTGACCCAGATCTCCCCTATCAGCACATCAACATCACGTGGGTTCTTCACCTTGCAGGTTTATGTCCCAAGGTCATCAAACTGCAGCTTACAGAGGATGATGGAGACATCATACCGGCTCGGGGTTCCCATCCCAGACCACCCGGTCCTTGAAACGCCCACTCATGGGTTTGAAGGGATCCACATGGTAGTCGAAAACAAACTGCTCAGACACCCCCACCTCCAGGTCACTGTTAGTGCATCAGCCATAGGGGCAAAGCTGGAGAAAGTGCACAGAAGATAAAGAGAATTAAATTGTCCTGTTCTTGCATTTAGAGAGTGTACCATAAAGCTCAGGGAATTTTATTCTCTCTTTTTTTTTTTTTTTTTTTTGTTTGGTACGCGGGCCTCTCACTGTTGTGGCCTCTCCCGTTGCGGAGCACAGGCTCCGGACGCGCAGGCTCAGCGGCTAGGGCTCACGGGCCCAGCCGCTCCGCGGCATGTGGGATCTTCGCGGACCGGGGCACGAACCCGTGTCCCCTGCATCGGCAGGCGGACTCTCAACCACTGCGCCACCAGGGAAGCCCAGGGATTTTTATTCTTAAGAATAAAAATTCTCGGGAGTTCCCTGGCAGTCCAGTGGTTAGGACTCCATGCTTTCACTGCCGAGGGCCTGGGTTCGATCCCTGGTCTGGGAACTAAGATCCCACAAGCTGTGTGGCGCAGCCAAGGAAAAAAAAACGAATAAAGATTCTCAGGAGTCACATGTAACTAAAGACTCTGAGAATATAAAATTTGATTAAATCACGTAGTAATCAAATACAAAGATTACTACAAAAACAATACAGCTCCAGTCAATCCTTGTCTAAAATATATTATCAAGCACCTGTGAGCAACCCTAAATTGTACTGAAAACCACAGTACACTTAGGCCCTAGAGGGAAAGTCAGAAGCAAACCTTGATAATGCTTCCTGTCACTCCTTCACCCTAAGATTTTGAATGTCTGTGCTCTTCATAAATGAGACTTTATAAAAGCTGCTTTTAAATTTCAGACGTTGGATCACAGTAAATTCAGTGTGAAATAATCCACTGTGGGATAAAAGTTCACAGGGGTGACAAATGGAGTTAAGGGAGTCTCTGGTGCCTTCCTTCTGAGAAATACTACACCCACAGTTACAGTGGATGGCTAGCACCTCAGAAGGCTACACTTCCTCTGTATACAAGTGAAACTGCCTCAAGGAAACAGAAGCTTTTTTTCTGAAGTGATTAGTATGAGTACCACACCTAAGACTTAAATAACAGGTTCTAACCCCTCCAGGTGGAGTGAAGAAAGGCTGTGGCTTAGAGCAGGGACAGAGCCCCAGGGCAACCCTTTCAGAGTGGTAGCTGAAGATAGTAGGATTTCTGGTTCTCTTTTCCCTTCATCTAAAGCTGCACTGTGTGATAACGGGGCCATTTAGCCACATAGGCTTGTTGAACACTGGAAATGTGGCTAGTATGACTGAGGACCTGACTTTTTACTTTGTCAAGTACACAACATAACATTTACCATCTTAAACATTTCTAAGTTCAGTAGTGTTAAGTACATTTGGTATTGTGCAACCAATCTCCATAGTTCATTTTTATCTTGAAAACCTGAAACTCTCTGCTTATTAACAACTTCCCATTTCCTGCCTCCCCCAGTGTCTGGCAGCATCACCATTCTAATTTCTGGCTCTATGAATCTGACTACTTTTGATACTTCATGTAAGTGGAATCACACAATACTTGTCTTTTTGTGACTGGCTTATTTCACGTAGCATAAGGTCCTCAAATTCATGTTCCAGAATTTCCTCCCTTTGTAAAAAGGCTGAGTAATATTCCCTTGTCTGTATATACCACATTTTGTTTATTCATTCATCTGGCAATGGACACTTGTGTTGCTTCCAACTTTTGACTATTGTAAATAATGCTGCTATGAACATTGGTGTACAACTATCTCTTGAGACTGTGCCTTCAATTCTTTCAGTTACATATCCAGAAAACAGAACTGCTGGATCATATGGTAATTCTTTTTAAATTTTTTCCACAGCAGCTGCAACATTTTACATTCCTATCAGCAACACACAGAGTTCCAATTTCTCCACATCCCTGCCTTAATGTGAATTTAAAACTCATAATTCAGTTATGGACAAACTTTTAAGTATGTTTGGAACAACATGGATATAGGAATCTGCTTTTTCAACTCTAAATTTTATGAAATCTAAATATACATTAAGTATTCCTAATAAAAATTAAAATTCCTGACTTAAAAAAATATATGGAGATGTGCTGTAGGTGGAAGACACACACCAGGCTTCAAAGAATAAAAAAAGAACATAAAATGTCTCATTGATAATGTTATATATTGACTACATACGAGATATTTTGGATATGTTGATCCAAATAAAACTATTAAAATTAATATTACCTGTGCTTTTACTTTTGTAAATGTGGCTACTAGAAAAAATTTAAATTACATTTGCAGCTCACATTATATTTCTATTGGACAGCACTGCTATAGAGGTAGCTACTACCACTCGTACCACATAATGAAAGGCATCAGATTCTGGAAGACAAGCTCCTTCTGCAGTCCAAATTGTTTTAAGTCAAGCAAGCCCTTTTTTTCTTTTTTTTTAAAATAAATTTATTTATTTACTTTTGGCTGCGCTGGGTTTTCGTTGCTGCGCGCGGGCTTTCCTAAGTTGCGGCGAGTGGGGGCTACTCTTCGTTGCGCTGCAGGGGCTTCTCATTGCAGTGGCTTCTCTTCTTGTAGCACATGGGCTTCAGTAGTTGTGGCACACGGGCTCAGTAGTTGTGGCTTGCAGGCTCTAGAGCTCAGGCTCAGTAGTCGTGTCGCACAGTCTTAGTTGCTCCGCCCGCACCAGGGTTCGAACCCGTGTCCCCTGCATTGGTAGGCGGATTCTTAACCACTGCGCCACCAGGGAAGTCCTCAAGCAAGCCTTTTTCAACCTCTCTTCTGCCCTTGACATCTATATGTATCTTTCTTTTACTACAGGAGGATTACCTGAATGAAAATTTCTATCCACTGTTACTGTGAAAAGCTGGGCTATTATACTTAGTCCCTCAGTGACTATCTGGGGTCCAGGCTTGAGTATCCTATATTCTCTGTTTTGTTGGTGTATCACAGCCTGATGCCTTCCATTACAGTATCAATTAACTCCTGTGCCTGCGTCATGGCTGGGGGCTGTGTGACAACACCACACACAGAAAGCTCAGGAGATGTGTCCATGTGTTTGCAGAGTCGAAAGAGGCATTTTCATTTCTTCTTCTTCGACTTGACAGTGCTTCCTTGACACAACTTCTCCTCCTGTATCTTTGTGATTCTTACCCACTTACAGCTTACTTCCACTCTGAAAGCAGTCAGGAATCTTACTTTTGTCTATGTGATGACAAAATAGTGGGGCAGGACCTAGACCAGGTGTGGTCACTTTCAGTGACTGTGGCTACAATCCCAGAGGGATGGAGGGGAGGGCAGGGGGGGCTATGGCGGGGCCCCAGGAAGGAACCCTGAAATGTCAGGTAGGGAAGATCCAGAAGCTGGAATTGAGGCAGAAGAGCTGTTGTGACTAGAGCTGTTGCTCTTGACTACACGTCTTCTCATTTCTGTTGCTCATACTGGGGTCACTCTAGATACAATAACCATCACCCCAGTTCAAAGCAAAAATAATCCTTCTCCCTAAAGGGTAAATTGGGCATAAGCTTTTTTTTTTAATGTTTTTTAAAAAATTTATTTATTTGGCTATATCAGGTCTTAGTTGCGGCACATGGGCTCTTCATTGTGGCGTGAAGGCTCCAGAATGCACAGGCTTAGCTGCCTCACAGCTTGTGAGATCTTAGTTCCCCGACCAGGGATCAAACCTGTGTCCCCTGTATTGGAAGGTGGATTCTTAACCACTGGACCACCAGGGAAGTCCCTGGGCATAAGCTTTTTTTAAATAAAATTTTTATTTTGGAATAATTTTAAGTCTACAGATAAGTTGCAAAGATAGTACAGGGAGCTCCTGTATACCCTTTACTTTTTTTTCCTGTATTTAATGTCTATATAACCATGTCACATTTGTCAAGACTAAGAAATTCACATTGGTATAATACTCTTAATTAACGTATAGACTTTAGTCTGATTTTACCGTTTATGTCCTTCTACCGTTCTAGAATCCAAACCACAATCCCACATGGCATTTAGCATACAAGCCTTTCATATACCAAGATCTTGCCCCATTTTATCATTCACATTAATGTTTGTTTTGATTTCTCGTTAGAGTATAGGCTCTAAAGTTTTGTATGGTTATGTATAATTCATAAATATAAGTTTATTCATACTGGTGATGCCCACCAAAGACTACCGAAACATAGTTATGGTCAAACAATGAAGGGTTAACTGCTATAGTGAGGGAGACCTGACACTATGGGCAACCATGCATCTCAGGAAATGGGTGTTAAAGAGGGCTTATTATATAGTGCTTGGGCTTGTGTTAGGTGATTTGGGGGCAGGCCCAAGGAAACAGGGGTCTGTTCTGGTGCTGTCAGAAAGCGGGGCAATTCTGTGATTCGCTTAATGGTTTTTATCTGGAAAGCAAGAAAAATGGATCATTAGTGAAGCAATAGTCACTCATGTTAGCTAGGGAAGGGATGTTTGGTCATCTTTTTGTGGTTGCAGTGTCCATCTGTTTAGGCACGATTAGTCTTATTTTCTTCACCTTCCATCTCGTCAGAGACCTCATCTGACATCAAAATTCCATGCCGTCGCTTATGTGTATCAGGGCATTCAGGCCAGCTACCAACGGTGGCTCTGGGGGCTCCTTTACTTCTTAGAGCTGAACCTGATCATAATTAAGATGGAAAGCAAAAGGAGACTGCTTAGCAGTTTTTGCTGCAGGATATGACAACTGTTGGAAACTGACACTGCTAATTCGACACTGTACATGTGCTTAACAAATAACTCGTCGCCAAGGGCTGGAAAGTTCGATCTGTCTTTTTCAGAGCAGAAACACGGCTGGTTTGGATGTAGCAGGAACTCAAATGACACTGAACTGGCGTACGTGTTCCTTCCAGAAGTGAAGTTCTTAGTGGTGACATCCTCTGCCCCAGCACTTTGTCTCTGAGGACCAGGCCTGAACCGAAAGCCCTGCGGACCTGAAGCAGGGGTCACCAACCCCCTGGGGCCGCTACCAGTCCCTAGCCTGTTAGGAACCCGGCCACACAGCAGGAGGTGAGCGGCAGGCAACGAAACTTCATCTGCTGCTCCCCATCGCTCACATTACCGCCTGAACCATCGCTGGAATTACTGCCAGAACCATCCCCCCCACTATTCGCATTACCGCCTGAAACTCCACCCCCCCAAAATTGTCTTAAACAGTCCCTGGTGCCAAAAAGGCTGGGGACCACTGGTCTGAAGGAACAAGCCGAGGGAGCCAGGCGAGGTCCCGTGACCCTGCGGAGCAGCGACCCAAGACCTGACAGCACAGCCTGCGGCCGCTCCTCAAGTTCTGCCTCTAGAGCCGCCATTATCGGTCTCCGCTGTTCCCGGTTCCCTCCCTCCTTCTCAACAGGAAATGACTCTCATTTCCTTCTACCACGTGGGTCTTCAATCCAGGCGTCGTCTGGGCTCACTGTTTGGGGGACTCTCCCAGTCAGCAACTTTAGAAGCTCAGGCGTGCCTCACAAGCCCTTCCCTACCCTCGAGGAGGGATCACGTAGATCCCTCGTCTCCCGTCCCAGCAGCGCCCGGCTCTGCAAGCCCCGGCCCCGCCCTGCGCCTGGCCGACCAATCCCCGGCTCCGCTCCGGACGCGTCACAATGGCGCCCTCGTGGCTCCGACCCCGGACGCCCTCCTCGGAGACCCCGCCCCGGCGCGGTCTTTGCGTCCTTCCGGCTCGCTTTCGGAAGTAGGATTGCGCCGCGTCTTCCTGGAGAAGAAGGTGGGGTTTGGCGAGAACCCGGAAGCGGGGCGGGGGCGCGGGTTCCTGGGGCTGTAGTTCCCTGATGCTTGGGCACAGGACCGACAGGGGGCAGAACACGCCGAGAGCCGAAGGGCTTTCGGAGGCGATGCATGCGCACGACGTGCGGGAGTTGTAGACTCCGGCCCGCCGAGCTCCTGACCACGCCCCTCGGAAGCCTCGCCCAGGGGTTTCCATGGTGATGTTAAACCAGCCTCAACTGCGACTGCAGAATTCGCCGCGTTTCACCCTCCTCTAGGTTCGCAGAGGAATAGGGACGACCGAGGTGCCGGATGTGGAGAAGAGCGGGAGCATGGAGACTCGGAACCCTAAGTGAAGGGTGGGACGGGGGCGGGACAGAAGGGGACGAGTTTGGGGAAAATCCCTTTTTTAGGGCAGGGATGTCTGGGAGTCCTGGACGGGTCCGCATCCTAGGACCCGGGGGTATGAGAGGTCTGCGCCAACATGTAGGGACACCTTTAAGGGTGTAGACGTGGTTGGAAGAAAGCTCTTTTTACTTTAGTTTGTTTTATTTCTTAAGGCAGTACATTCACATAGTTAAAGACTCACAAACTTGCAGAAGGCTTTATTACTCAGAAAGTTTTCTCCTACCCATTTCCTGTACCCTGAGGAAATGTTTTCAAACCTTTGAATTTTTCTTCTCCAGAAGTTTTATTTCTTCCTTTTGTATCTGCATCTCTTCTCTGTATTTTTCCTTCATCAGCTTCACTAAATTTGAATACTTCAATCTGAAATAGTTCCTGATTGATTTCCTTTGCCTCCTGGTCACACTTTGCTGCAGCATGTGTGTAGTCAGCCATTTGCTCTTCTCTTTTTCTAGTCATACCCTTGACTACCTTTTGCACTGGTTCCTTTTTGACATCTCATTTTGGAATGAGCCTGAATTCAGCAGGTTGTGGGAGTGGGTCCAGGGCTTTGTCTCACGCTCTCACATTTTTCTTTATTATAAAGATTTGATTGTCGTTATGTTTTCCCACTTTAAAAATATGACATATACGAGATATATTGTAAAACATATCTCGAAGGTGTAAAGAATACAACTCAATCCGGGATCTGTGTATCCACCACTAATCTTAAGAAGTAGTACTCTACCCAGTCCCCTTTCCCATTAGATCTGAACACTGCTCTTAGTGGTCATAAAGGGAGGAATAGTAGGAATGAAGCTGTCCTCACAGTGCTTGTAGTCTGCTATATAGCATGTGGGCTAGTTTCAAACAAGGTGTAATTCTCTTAGAACTTGTTTCCTCCTCCCCTGTAAAATGGCATAATCTTAGGCTTAAAGGGAGGCTGTATGTGAAGCTTGGGCAGTTGGTACAGTGATTGCTGACTGGTATTTCTGTATTTGGGAGGGATTTATCAATGGCTTTCTTGACTCTTGATTGAAAGTGTTCCTTTTTCCTAAGATCTGTTACCAGTAAAGCTGCATTCATCTGTGACTGTGGATCTATAGAGTTGGGAGGGAAACTTTATGGGAAGACACAAGCTAAGAGATAATAGGCTCTTTTATGTGGAAACCTTGACCTTTTGTGGGTTTTTTTTTTTGTTGTTGTTGTTAATGTTGGTACCTGGCATATAAGTGAACCAATAAAAGACTCCTGGATGTAAAAAAGAAAGAAAGAAATAGAACTCCACCTTTTTTCTTATGACCCTTTGTGTGATCCCGATCATCACAGCTCCCCTCATCATTGTCTTGGATTTTATGTTTGTCAATTACTTGCTTTTCTTTATAATTTGACTAAAATTGTATCCCACAGAAAAATGTATTGAATAGTTTTGCATGTCTTTGGATTCTGTATATGTTGTTTTCATACTTTGTTTTCTTCTGTGCCTTTCTTTAGTTAAGACCTTGTGTTAACCTTGTCTTTACTTAAGACCTTGTCTTAACCTTGTCTGTTGTCTTCACAGGAGTATTCCAAGACCAAGCGTAAAGCTATAGTAATTTTTGCTGTTTTATTTATTTATTTATTTTTATAAAGAAATAAATTTATTTATTTTCAGCTTCGTTGGATCTTCGTTGGTGCGCGCGGGCTTTCTCTAGTTGCGGCGAGCAGGGGCTACTCAGCGTTGTGGTGCGCAGGCTTCCTGGACTAGGGCTCGAACCCATGTCCCCTGCATTGGCAGGTGGACGCTTAACCACTGCGCCACCAGGGAAGTCCCAATTTTTGCTGTTTTATAGTATTCCATTTAGTAAGTGGTCAACAACTTATTTCTCCAGTATTCTGTTAAGTGACTTATATGTAGGTTGTTTCCAGTTTTTGGTATTATAAACAGTGGTGCTTTGAGTCAGCACATATCTTCTGGGGCACATGTGCCAGACTTAGTTTTGGGTTCTATACATGTAATGCAATGTCATGTCATTGCATGAGGAATATTGCTCTACTGTTCTTTTTTTATGTTTTTGGGTTTGGTATAAGGGTGTACCTGACCTCATTAAATGAGTTGGGGCAGTGTTTCCTCCTCTTCCACTTTCTGAAAGATATAGTTTAAAGTTGGTTTTAATTCTTCTCTAAATATTTGGCATAACTTTTCAGCAAAACCATCTGGTCTAGAGATTTTGGGGAGAGTTTTAAAATTCAATTTTAAATTTATTATTTATTTATTTAAAAAATCTAAGTACAGTCACTATTATATGTTTACAGCTCATTTTTAAATGAATTTATTTATTTGTTTTTGGCTTGCTGGGTCTTTGTTGCTGCATGCGGGCTTTCTCTGGTTGCAGCAAGCGGGGGCTACTCTTCGTTGTGGTGGGTGGGCTTCTCATTGTGATGGCTTATTTTGTTGCGGAGCACGGGCTCTAGGCGCGTAGGCTTCAGTAGTTGTGGCACATAGGCTTCAGTGGTTGTGGCGCACAGGCTTAGTTGCTCCGTGGCATGTGGGATCTTCCTGGACCAGGGCTTGAACCCATGTCCCCCGCATTGGCAGGCAGATTCTTAACCACCACGCCACCAGGGAAGTCTGCAAATTCAATTATTTAATAGTTATAGGGCTGTTCAAATTATCTATTTCATATTGGGGGAGCTGTGGTAGTAGCTTTTTGAGGAGTTGGTACATTTCATCTAAGTTGCCAAATTTATGTGAGTAGAGTTCTTTATAGTTTTCCCATATTACCCTTTGAGGTTGTTTTGCCAAAATTGGAATATTTTCGGTCATTATTTGTTCGGATACTTTCCAGGCCCACACTCTTTTTTTTCCCTCCTGGGATCCCATGATGTGAACGTTAGCTCTTTTGTTATAGTCCCACAGGTTCTGGTGGCGTTGTTCACTTTTAATGCTCTATTTTCTCTCTCATTCAGATTGGATAATTTCTATTGTTCTTTATTCAAGTTCTCTGACATTACCCCCTCTGTTGGCTCCATTCCCCCCTCTGTTGGCTCTGCTTTTGAGCCCATCTAGTGAGTTTTTAATTTTGGTAATTACATTTTTCAGTTCTAGAATTTTTACTTGGTTCTTTAAATCTTCTGTTTCTTTGATGAGTTGTACCTTTTCACTTGTTTCAAACATGTTCATAATTGCTCATTGAAGCATTTTTGTGATGGCTGCTTTAAACTCCTTGTCAGATATTCCAAATATTGGTCTTCATGTCTTCTGGTTTCCTTTGTTTTTTTTTTTTGTTTGTTTGTTTTTGCCACGCCACGTGGCTTGTGGTATCTAGTTCCCTGATCAGGGATCAAACCCAGGCCCCCTGCATTGGGAGTGTGGAGTCTTATCCACTGCACCACCAGGGAAGTCCCTGATGATTTTTTTGATGCTGGACACTTTCAGCATTTTCATGAGACTCTGGCTCTTACCCAAATCTGCTCTTTTTAGCAGGTTTTCTCTGACACCACACTGGCAAAGGAAAGGGAGATGCTACCTCATTACTGCCAGGTAGGGTGGAAGTTCAGGTTCTCCATTCGGCTTCTGTTGACTGTCTGGGGATGGGCAATGGGAGAGGTGCCTCATTCTAGGGAACTGGGGCGGCTGTCAGGTTCTCTACTGGACCTTCAATGACAGCAGCTTGGCTGGGAGGGTGAGATGTGTGTGTTGCAGCCTGGTGAGGGGAAGTCTAGGCTTCCTGTTGGGCCTTGGCTGACATGGGTGAGGGTGGCAGCACACTTTTTTTCTGTGGAGCTTGGCTGGAGTAGGGTAGTTATTGTCTAAAAGTTTTGTCTTACAAGGCTGCCCCTTTCCTCATCCTTTGGCTCAGAAGAGCAGGCTTCTCTTAGCACCCATTGATGTTTTCAGACTGCTGCCTTCTCAAACACCCAGTGTAGAATACATGAGGCAAAAAGAAAACCCGGGTGCCCAATGTCATGTCATTTCTTGGGCCCCAAGATCCCTTCTTGGTCTGCTGTTTTCTCTCCACCTTGTTATGTTTATTTATATAATATTCAGGATGTTTAGCTGTATTTAATGGGAGGAATATGAAGCACACCTTCTTTATCTTGTCCTGAACTGGAAGCTTTGCCTTCGGTTTTGAAAGGTATTTTTGCTCTCTCTGAAATTAGAGTCTGACAGTTTTTTCTTTCAGGACTTTAAAGATGTCATTCCACAGTCTTCTCTGTTGTATTATTTCCGGTGAGAAATTTGATGTCATCCTTATATATGTTCTTTATTTAACATGTCTGTTTTTCTGGCTAAGATTTTTTTTAAAATCACTTGTTTTGAGCAATTTGATTCTGATGTTATTTGGTGTCGTTTTTTTTGTGTTTCTTTAGGTTAGGGTTCATTGAGCTTCTTGGAACTGTAGGTTTACAGGTTTTTTTAAGTGTGGAAAGTTTTAGGCCATCGTTTTGTTACCGAACAGAGTTCGTGTGCCTGATGCACAGTGAGGCCAAACAAATCAAAATGTTGGCGTTTGGAGCAGGGAAAGGTTTATTGCAGGACCAAGCAAGGAGAACGGGTGGCTAATGCTCAAAAGCCCTGAACTTCCCTATGGTTTTAGGGGAGAAGTTTTTATAGGCAAAATTTGGGTGAGGGCTGCAGGGTGTGTGACTTTTTTGATTGGTTGGTGGTGAGGTAGCATAGCTGAAATTCAGTGTTTGTGCGCTGGTACCGAATTGAATCTTGGAGACAGAGTTTTGGGCAAAGTACAAAAGAATAGCTTTATTGCTTTGCCAGGCAAAGGGGGCCACAGCAGGCTAATGCTCTCAAAACTGTGTGTCCAACCCAGAGGTGGTAGTGAGGAGTTTTATAGTAATGGTTCACAGAGGAGGGCGTGATCAGCTTGTGGACGTTCTTCTCATTGGTTGGTGGTGAGGTAATTGGGAGTCAGCATCATCAAACTTCTGGTTCCAACCCGTCTGGGGTCTACGTGCTTGTGGGCAGCATACCATTAACTTCTTCCACCTGGTGGGGGTTTTGGTATCTGCAAAACAGCTCAAAGATATTGTTACGTGTATCCCTTGATGGGGAACCAGGACCCTGCCCCAAGGCTGCACTATTGTTTCTTGACTGCTCCTCCTCTTGTCTGAATCCCCTCCCTTCCCTGATTAGCAGTTGTTTGAACCTGCCCTTTGGAACTCAGGGAAGGTCATGGAGGCTGAATGAAGCCTATTTCCTACAAATAAGAAATGGGGGACACAGAAAGACTTTTGTGCCTGGGAGCCCACAGAGTCCTGCTCAGTTACAAAACCAGGATCAGATTCCAGAACCAAGAGATTAGAGTAAAGAACATCATCCACCTGGAGTCTGAAGTTCATCCTCTGCCCCCTCAAGCTGCACCACATGGCTTGTGGGATCTTAGTTTCCCAATCGGGGATTGAATCCATGCCCCCTGCAGTGGAAGCAAGGAGGCCTAACCACTGGACCGCCAGGGAATTCCCCCAGAACCTGTCTTCAGCAAATTAAAATAAGAATCATCTGCAAAACACGTAAAATGCAAATTCCTGGGTGTCTCAGTAGGTCAACAAGAAGCTCAAATGATTCTGCTGCAAATGAAATATTGATTGTAATTTGAGAAATACCAATGAGACTATCAGAAAGACCAATTTAATGAAGAATCAGCAGGCTCCTAGGAGATATATTCTCTCGTTTTAGGACGGATTTTTTTTTTTTTTTTTTTTTTGGTGTGGACCATTTTTAAAGTCTTTATTGAATTTGTTACAATATTGCTTCTGTTTTTTGTTCTGTTTTTTTTGGCTCCAAGGCATGTGGGTTACTAGCTCCCTGACCAGGGATTGAACCTGCACTCCCTATGTTGGAAGCTGAAGTCTTCTACTGGACAGCCAAGGAAGTCCCTAGGACAGATCTTAATATATGAATGGAGATTGGGGTTATCTACCAGGAGTAGAGCCATACCAGATAGATCTTTAGCTAGTCCTATCTGAAAAAGTGGTTGTTGATCTGGTATAGTTGAGAGGGAAGGCTGGCAATTTCCCCCTTAGAACATTTGGCTTTTGTAGACACTTTGATTGTCATGACTACGGGCAGTACTATTGGTATTCAGTGGATAGAGCACAAGGTTCCTGCTAAACATACATTGTGCAGGATAGTCCCCCAAACAAAAAAATTATCTGGTCCCAAGTGTCAATTTTGCTGCTGTTGAGAAAGCCTACTCTAAATCCTGTGTTACCTGAAAACTGGGTTCTCCTCTTGGTGGGTGTTGAGCCAAAAGATACAACCAAGCCAAAGATCGGGAGAAGGAAGGATTTATTACTTGCAGCAAGTGAGGAGAACACCGGGGATCTTTCCCAAAGCAGTGTCCCCCTAAACAGCAAAACTGGGAAAGTTTTAAGCTAAGGGTACATGCATATCCTTGAAGGGGCTTGAACAGGTGAATTCGGCATAGAATTGGGGCACAGGGTGAGAAAGTCCAAACTTTAGTTAATTGAAGTTGTGAAGGTCAGAAAAGGTCAACATCATTATCCCTTAGGTTCCAGTTGATCTGGTGGTTGAGCTCTCAAGCGGGGTTTAAATTCAGCAAAGCAGTTCAAGAAAGTGCCTCAAGCTAATCTTTGTCATTGAAACAGAACTGGGAGTCTTTGCAACTGATTTACTATCTCTGTTATTGTTATCTCTCTTGCCTGATAACAGGTTGTTCTTTTGTTACCTTAAATCATTATTACTGAGACCTGTTCAAGGGCAAGCATTGTGGCCAGGCTTAGATTCCAAAATGGCTTAGGCCAAAAATGGCTTCTCTTAGGACAAGAAAGCCATGCCTAGTTCTTTTTCTCCTGGGGTCCCCTACCCAATCTTCTTACACCTGGACTAAGAAAAGATCTTGGAATAAAGAGAAGAGTAATTGCTGGCAAGATTTAAGAGACATGGCTAAAGTAGTTCTAACTCATTTTCTTTGGGAGTTGCTACCATTAGCAATACCCACACCACCACCAAAAGAAATACTAAGCTTTGTGGCAAGAGAAGGATTAAGGGAAGAGTATACAATGGCCCAGGAAAGCCCCAGGAGCTCCCCTTACATCCGTGCTGTGAAGACTGATCCACGTTGATGACTATTTGCATGGTCTTGGAGGTCCTTGTAGAAAGCGACCAGCAAGGAGAGCTTGTATGTGTAAAGCACTTAGGTTTATGAAGCACTTATACATTCCTTAGCTTCTTTTCCTTGGGAGGTAACCAGAGTATATCAGTTTCTTGTGGCTGATGTAACAAATTACCACACTTGACAATTGAAAACGATAGAAATTTATTCTCTAATAGCACTGGGGGCTAGAAGTCTGAAATCAAGGGTTTGGTGGGGCTGCAATCCCTCTGAAATCTTTAGGGGAGAATCTGTTCCTTGCTTCTTCCAGCTTCTGGTGGCTGTCAGCATTTTTTGGCATGTAGTAGCAGTATCTCTCTGCTCTGTCTTCTTACCAACTTTACTTATGTGTATGTTTCAAAACTCCCTCTACCTTTCTCTCACCGGCAAACATGTGATTGCATTTATGGTCTACTCAGATAATTCAGGATAAGGTTCTCCTCTCCAGATCCTTAACTTAATCAAGTCTCTTGCCATGTAAGGTAATATTCATGGGCCCCAGGGATTAGGATGTGAACTTTTCCTTCAGAAGAGTACAATTCAGTCCACTACACCGGGCAACAGCGACCCCCATTTTACATTATTTTACTAGGTCACATGGCTAATTAATTGTGGAATTTGGCTTTAAGCCCAAATCTTAGTCCCATCTTTTATGACTATACTGTAAATCATAACAAGAAACAAGAGTGAGAAAAATAATAGCTAAGGCACAAAAGGAGAACAGAGGAGAAATAGAGAAGTAGAAAATAAAATTAAATTGCAGACTTGAGATTTTGGACAGTAAGACAAAAGAAATACTGCTGTGAAAAAAGGCCGGTAGATGAGCCCAGGGGCAGTTGCCATTAATGAATAATTACTGCCCTCTGGGGGTTTTCTTTGTCACCACACCTGTGGGTTAATGTTTCAGGCGGGAACTATCTACAGTGGAGATAATGCTACCATTTACTTAGAACAGTGGCTCAGTGCCTTGCAAATAATAGCATTTCATCCTTGGAAGGCACCATAGGTACCAGCCATGGTTATCAGTTAACATTTTTGTGCTTAAGTTCCATAAGGACTGTTGATTTGATATTTTTATAAACCTTGAAAATAGTTATTTGCCAGATGACTAATACTCTCAAACAGTAAACTGTGTAGCTCTCATTTTTTCTACTCCTTGTGTACCGAGAGAGAATACTATTTTCATACTAGCTGTTATCAACTTTGGGTGCACTTTAGAATCACCTGGGGAACTTTAAAAACCATGATGTTCCTGCCCACCCCAGATCAATGAAAGAGCAACCTTTAGGAACAGGACCGAGAGAATGGGTACTCAAATTTTTTCCTACTATTTTTTAATTTTCACATTCACATTTTAAAATTGATACCTAAAATTTTACAAGTTTAAAGAGTTGTAAAGTATTAAATTTCTGGCATATTGTAAATATTGACTTCAAAAGATAAAAGTCACATTACTTCTTTAAATGTAAATAATAGGTTGTAATTACCATGGTGCAACATGTAATAAACTTCTTACCACTGGGAAATTTCCCACCATTCTTTTCCATTCCACTCCCTCCATAGAATTTTATCCTAATAATATATTTTCATGCTTTAGTGTCTTTTATGACCATCTCATAATTCTCTGGAGCAAAAATATGTATATAAATTTGGATTGAACTTTTAAGATTTCCTGTGTCCACAGGCTTTAAGTACTTAACGGTTCTGGATTGTGGGATCATTATAATACCTATTAAAACATAATTAATAAAAGCAGCATTAATATATTACAGTTTTAAAAAAAATTATTGGAGTATAGTTGATTTACAATGTTGTGTTAGTTTCAGGTGTACAGCAAAGTGAATCAGTTATACATGTACATATATCCACTTTTTTTAGATTCTTTTCCTGTATAGTCCATTACAGAGTACTGAGTAGAGATCCCTGTGCTATACGGTGAGTCCTTATTAGTTATCTGTTTTATATATAGTAGTGTGTATATGTCAATCCTTATCCCCCAATTTATCACCTCCCCCCTGGTAACCATAAGTTTGTTTTCTACATCTGTGACTCTACTTCTGTTTTGTAAATAAGTTCATTTGTAGCCTTATTTTATTTTATTTTATTTATTTATTTTTTTGCGGTACACGGGCCTCTCACTGCTGTGGCCTCTCCCGTTGCGGAGCACAGGCTCCGGACGCGCAGGCTCAGCGGCCATGGCTCACGGGCCTAGCCGCTCCGCGGCATGTGGGATCTTCCCGGACCGGGGCACGAACCCGTGTCCCCTGCATCGGCAGGCGGACTCTCAACCACTGTGCCACCAGGGAAGCCCTGTAGCCTTTTTTTAGATTCCACATATAAGCGATATCATATGATATTTGTCTTTCTCTGACTTATTTCACGCAGTATGACAATCTCTAGGTCCATTATATTACAGTTTTGAGGGGACAAAACCTAAATTTCCTTCACTAAGTGAGAGGATAGGGATTTACCTGGTGGTCCAGTGGTTAAGACATGGGCTTTCACTGCTGTGGACCAGAGTTCGATCCCTGGTTGGGGAACTAAGATCCCACAAGGCATGCAGTGCGGCCAAAAAAAAAAAAAACTTATATATACATTAGTATGGATGAATTTGAAAAGCATCATGCTAAGTGAAAGAAGCCAGACAAAAGAATATATACTCTATGATACCGTTTCTATAAAAATCCTAGAAAATGCAAACCAAATCTATGGTGATAAAAAGCAGGCTTGTAGTTGCTTGTGGCTGGCAGTGGAGGGAAGCACGGATTGCAAAGGGTTATTGGAGAACTCTTAGGGATGATGGAAATGTTCTGGAACTTAAGTGTAGTGGTGAGGTCACAGGTGTAATCATTTATCTAAATTCATCGAATTGTACAATTTAAATTATACATCAATAAGGTCGACGAAAATGTATTCCAAGTTGTTGTTTTTTTAAAATATTTATTTATTTATTTGGCTGTGCCAGGTCTTAGTTGCAGCACGCAAACTCTTAGTTGCAGCATGCGGGATCTAGTTCCCTGACCAGGGATGGAACCTGGGCCCCCTGCATTGGGAGTGTGGAGTCTTAGCCACTGGACCACCAGGGAAGTCCCTGTTCTAAGTTTTAATAGACAGTAAACAGTACACTTTTATTGGAAATATGCAGAAGAATAAATCCCTACTCAGGAATTAAAAGAGACTAAAAGTCTCTCTTTATCTCTCTCTCTTTTTTTTTTTGGCTGTGCTGCGCTGCTTGCGGGATCTTAGTTCCCTGACCAGGGATTGAACCCGGGCCCTTGGCAGTGAGGGTGTGGAGTCCTAACCACTGGACCGCCAGGGAATTCCCAAAAGTCTCTCATTTTTGAACCAAAGCCTATTTTGAATAATAGGCTACTGTAGATTCACACCTTCCCCCACCTCCCCATTTCCCTATCTGATCTCATTTCCTGTTCTACCCCTAACTCACCTCATTCCACTCATGTCTCACCCATATATGCACATTTGTGGGGTGTGCTTCTCTTCCTTCCTTTAAGTCTTTTCTCAAATGTCATCTTTCCAGGGAAGCCCATTCTGAACACTCTCTGAACTGGTAGTTTCCATCCCTATACTCCCATCTTTTCTATCCCTTCTTATTTTTCTTTATTCTGTAGACATTAATTCCTTTAAGTACTATATAATTTACTCATTATGTTTAGTATTTATTGCCATTAGTATATAAACTCCATGAGGGCAGCAAACTTTCTTTTGTTCTCTTTTGTACCTAGAATTGTGCCTGGCCCATACTCAGCCCTTAGTAAGTGTTGAATAAAAGAATGGATGAAAGTAGACTTAAAATGGAAGGCTTTCAGGTTAATATATATTTGGGTCAATAGGATCTCTCCTTGAACATTTTAAACCCTTCTCGGGATTTCTTTGGGGGTACCCTGTCTGAAACAAAAACAAAACCAAACAACCTTCAGTTCGAAGAGGTTGACTTATTGTTTTTGAGATAAAACAAACAGGTTATATGGAATTCCATGGTGGTCCAATGGTTAGGACTCTGCGCTTCCATTGCCAGGGTCATGGGTTCGATCCCTGATTGGGGAATTCAGATCACACAAGCTTCGAGGTGCGGCTAAAAACAAAACAAAACAAAAAACAAGCAGGTTATGAATACTATGGAATTCAGGAGTACTCAGTATAGCCATCTGATGAAGTAACACAGGGTCTTGGATTCTCCAAAGCTCAGTGCTCACTCTTCTTCCTCACAAGGAGAGTGCCAGACTTAGGAGGAAAAGTAAATTTGAGGGAAAGTAAATTTAGGATGGTTGTATAGGAGTGTTGAGGTGCCCAACTTGAAGTAAAATACCATTATCTGGGGGAACAAAATTCGTACAGCCTCTAAATAGATGGTTCTTCATATGAACTGAAAGAGCAGACCAGATGTGAAGCAGAATAGGAGACATCTCTGAAGCAGGAGGGGTGCGGCCAAGGATGTTGAACTTCCTACGGGGCTTCTGTTACATTTGTTTAAAAAAATTTTTTTTTGGTATTGTAATTATTGGTTGGATTTTATTTTCCATCTTGATATTTGTTTTCTTTTTCTTTCTTTCTATTTTTTTTTTTTTTTTTTTTTGCCACACCGTGTAGCATGTGGGATCTTAGTTCCCTGACCAGGGTTCGAACCTGTGCCCCCTGTAGTAGAAGCATGGAGTCTTAACCACTGGACCGCCAGGGAAGATTACATTTCAGCTCTGTTACATTTCAGCTCCTTCCTTGTATAACATGAGAACTTTGCGCTTTCAGTCACATCACTGAAACCTAGTTTCTCAGAGCCTTTAATATTTTCCAAAGCAGAGGAACCTCCACCTTAGACACAAAAGTGTCATAGCTTAGGTAGATTTCTATACTATATATGTTAAGCACCCAAAATCTGTACATGGACATAAAAAGTCAGAACTGGGTCAGGAGAAACTGGCCCAGCTGTGAGGTTATTGTCAGCATTTAAAGGGCCTACTGAACTCTGGAATAGATCAAGTAGACAACAGTCTCTAGGAGGTCAGACCCATTAGCCCAATTAAGGGTGGGATGAAGATGAAATGTACAGTATTCAGAGGGAATGGAGACAACAGGCAATACTCAGAGACAAGTAGAAGCAACAGTTATGCCTCAGGAAGCCAGTTCCTAGGTTTCTAGGGCAAAGGCTGGGCTGCATGTCAAGAAGGGTGGGGTGCAAGCAAGGACCCCAGTTCCAGCAGAACTATCAAGACACAATGTAGTTGTAGGGACTGACCTGGAGCAGTGTGATATGTAGGGAAGATTCTTCTGAGAGCGCTGGGGAGGCCACTGAGCATTCAGATTTTGAGACCACTTAACTCTTGAATTAGATAGTATGGGGAGATTTCAGTTGAATATGGATTTCAATTAGAGTCAGAAGTCTAACTTTGACAGCAATACTGAGAGTCAAAATGGCGTTGTGAGAATAGCACTTATAGTCTTGTTTGAAGATTAAATTAGTTATAAAGCATTTAGAACAGTACCTTACGTAGTGAGCACTACTTATCAGGAAACGGGTCTTATGTAGAACAAAATTTTTGAAAATGCATTGTCTAAGTTCTCACTCATTTAGTATGTAACATTGTACTTTCCTGAATAAAATATAAATTTACGGGACTTCCCTGGCGGTCCAGTGATTAAGACTCTGCTCCCAATGCAGAGGGCATGGGTTTGATCTCTGGTCGGGAAACTAAGATCCCACATGCCACATGGCACGGCCAGAAAAAAAAAAAAAAAGTATCTAAATTTAAGAAGTTGATATTTTAAAAGTATTTATTTCATTTTTGGCTGCTTTGGGTCTTAGTTGTGGCACATGGGATCTTTGTTGCGGCACACGGGATCATCCTTATAGTGCACGGGCTTCTCTCTAGTTGTGGCCTGTGGGCTCCAGAGCACACTGGCTCAGTAGTTGCAGCACATGGGCTCTCTAGTTGTGGTGCGCGGGCTCCAAAGTGCATGGACTCTGTAGTCGCAGCACATGGGCTTAGTTGCCCTGCAGCATGTGGGATCTTAGTTCCCTGACCAGAGATGAAACCCGTGTCCCCTGCATTGGAAGGCAGATTCTTAACTACTGGACCACTAGGGAAGTCCCCAGAAGTAGATTGAGTAATTTGAACTTTTAAAATTGTAAGCGAGGGCTTCCCTGGTGGTACAGTGGTTAAAAATCCGCCTGCTAATGCAGGGGACCACGGGTGTGAGCCCTGGTCCGGGAAGATCCCACATGCAGCGGAGCAACTAAGCCTGTGCGCCCCAGCTACTGAGCCTGTGCTCTAGAGCCCGCGAGCCACAGCTAATGAGTTCGCGTGCCACAACTACTGAAGCCCGTGCGCCTAGAGCCCGTGCTCCGCAACAAGAGAAGCCACCGCAATGAGAAGCCCACGCATCATAACAAAGAGTAGCCCCGGCTTGCCACAATTAGAGAAAGCAGCAACGAAGACCCAACGCAGCCAAAACTAAAATAAATAAAAATTTTAAATTGTAAGTGAAACTGTGAATCTTGATGGATTTGAAAAATATTACACGGCTGATGAAAAGAATGATGAGAGTGGTATAAGAAAAACGTATAAATGTTGCATATGTATTTACACTTCTATTTTATCTGAATCACATCTAAAAATAACAAAAGAAGTTAAGTAAAAAACAAATGGCAAAGGACAACTAATGAAGGAATAGATTTAAAGAAAAGAAATAAAGGTAATCGACAAAACAATGAAGCTACGATACTCATGCATTATGCGCGTGAACTACAGTATGTATAATACGTAGAAGTGTATGAATGATCATTTAAGGGAATATCTATCTCATGTTGTTCACTGAGAAGAAAAGTGTCATCATCTAAATAGAAGTAGTTAAAACATCCTTAAGCCATAAACTGGGAAGCCAATTGTTTTGTGCTCATAAATCCAGATTTCCATCTGTGAATAACTCTGGGTGACCAGCAGTTACCTCTGTTGGATTTCCATTTTAATTATTAGAAAATGATATAGATAGCCTCAAGCTCAAAAGGACCAAAATATGAATATTTGTGGAAGGGCTTGTTTCTGTGAACAAATTTGTCAGAGAACAATAGCCAAATTTTAGGGCTCTTTTGAGCTTGAACTTGAGGCTAAATGGGTTGGCTGGGTTCCCCTCTCATAGATCCTCATCGATTCAGCACAGTGAGAAGACTTTAGTTCATCCCAGATGCTGGTTCTCTGGTTACTATAGCACAGTTTCTCAGAGACTGGACCAAGGATCTGCTGCATCAGAATCACCTTTTGTGCTTGTTAAAAAAAAAAATGCCAGTGGGCCAAAGACCTTAACAGATACCACACCAAAGAAGATATACACATGGTAAATAAGCCCGTGAAAAGATGCTCCTCATTATACGTCTTCAGGGAAGTGCAAAATAAAACAATGAGATATCACTACGTAACTACTAGAATCTGAAAAGGCTACATACTGTATGATTCCAACTACATGACATTCTGGAAAAGGGAAAACTATGGAGACAGTTAAAAGATCAGTTTCCAGGGGTTAGGAGGGATAAAAAGGTAGAGCATAGAGGATTGTTGGGGCAGTGAAACAGCTCTGTATGATATTATAATGGTGGATACACATTATTATACATTTGTTCAAACCTATAGAATGTGCAACACCAAGACTGAACTGTAATGTAAACTATAGACTTTGGGTGATAATGACTGATGTGTCAATGTTCGTTTATCAGTTATAACAAAAGTACCACTCTGGCAGGGAATGTTAATAATGGGGGAGGCTGTGCATGAGTTGGAGCGGGAAGTATATGGAAAACCGCCATACCTTCCTCTCAATTCTGCTGTGAACCTAAAACTGCTCTAAATAGAAAGTCTATTTATTATTAATTAATTAATTATTTATTTGGCTGTGTTGGGTCTTGGTTGCTGCGCGCGGGCTTTCTCTAGTTGTGGCGAGTGGGGGCTCCTCTTGGTTGGGGTGCACGGGCTTCTCATTGCGGTGGCTTCTCATTGCGGTGGCTTCTCGTTGCGGAGCGCAGGCTCTTGGTGCGTGGGCTTAGGTAGTTGTGGCTTGCAGGCCTTAGAGCACAGGCTCAGTAGTTGTGACGCACGGGCTTAGCTGCTCCGCAGCATGTGGGATCTTCCTGGATCAGGGATCGAACCCGTGTCCCCTGCATCGGCAGGCGGATTCTTAACCACTGCACCACCAGGGAAGCCTAGAAAGTCTATTTAAAAGACAAAAATCCCTTCCAATTCCAGGGTCCAACCCCAGACCTACTGAGTCACAATCTCTAAGGATAAATCCCTTGGGACTTCCCTGGTGGTCCAGTGGTAAAACTCCGTGCTTCCACTGCAGGGGGTGTGGGTTCGATCCCTCATCAGGGAACTAAGATCCCGCATGCCGCGCGGTGGTGCAGCCAAAAAAAAAAAAAGGATAGATCCCTTAAATTTTCATTGTCAGCAAGTAACTCAGATGATTCCTATGCCCACTAAAATTTAAAATCTACTTCACTAGAGGACATAGATATGCTTCTTCCTCAGATGAGGCTGCCCAGTTCAGGAATAGCTCAGTACCCAGCTGGGTGATGTGAAGGCATCAGAGGCTGACAACAAATACTTCCTTCCAGCAAATACTCTTCCCCCCTCTTCCTTGCTTTATTAACCTCAAATGGTCGTGTAATACACATATTATTCTGTAGCTTGATTTTTTTTTGCTATTGTTTTGCATTTAGCAATGTATTGGGACATAGAGAACTTTTTTTTTTTTAACTGCCCTGTATTCCACTGTATGGCTGTACCATAACTTTTATTTATTTATTTATTTTAAAAATATTTATTTTCTTTTTTTATTTTCTTGATTTTTTAGCTGCGTCAGGTCTTTGTTGCGGCGCTCTGGCTTCTCTCTAGTTGCGGTGCGCAGGTTTCTCTCTAGTTGTGGCGTGCGGGTTTTCTTTCTCTAGTTGTGGCGCACAGGCTCCAGGGTGCATGGGCTCTGTAGTTTGCGGCATGCAGGCTCTCTTGTTGAGGCCCGCGAGCTCAGTAGTTGTGGTGCACGGGCTTAGCTGCCCCACGGCACGTGGGAACCTAGTTCCCTGACCAGTGATCAAACCCGCGTCCCCTGCATTGGAAGGTGGATTCTTTACCATTGGACCACTAGGGAAGTCCCCCATAACTTTTAAAATATGTTCCCTAATGATGGTTCCTAAACATTTGCCATTACAAAAAATGCTGCCATAAATAATCTTGTACATGCATGTATGTACATATCATTTTGCACCTCTTTGAATATATCTGGAGGATAAATTCCTCCAAGTGGAATATGCTGGATTAGGAGTATATGCATTTGCAGTTTCCATCTGTGGTGCCAAGTTACCCTCCATAGAGGTAGTACCAATTACATACCCACCAGGAATATGTGTGTCCTACATTATTTTTTAATGGCTGCGTATTATTCTATTGTAAGGATTACCATAATTTGTTTAATCTGTCTGCTGTTTGTGAACATTGAAATTGTTTCTCTATCCCACATTTCTTTAGCTCTCAAAGCCACACTATTTGATTGTCCTATGACTAAACTACCCAGCATGAAGGATTTGACAATCTTGGGAGGATCCTTGTGGTTGACTTATTATTGTTGTGATTATCGTAACAACAGCACTACAGACTTCTAAGTGTGTCTCCACCTATGATCTCACTTCTGTGGTTAGACCTCACCTCTAGCCCCTGGGAATTTCTTCTGTGAACCCAGCAGGATGACATCCCTTAAGTCAAATTCCAAAGCTTTGAAGCAGATCAGCAGATCAGGGCCCCCTAATGACTGATTACACACAGCTCTGACCCTACACAGCTTCAAGCTTGTTGTTTTCTGCAGCCTTTCATCCCTGCATCCTGAAGATGAGTCCATTTCTTCCCCAGTGGGAAAGCAAACAGTGGAGTGGGAAGAGTGGTGATGCATGTCCCCCAGGCTATGCAAAGGGGGAACACTCTGATCTCTGCAGTGACTTGTTTGCAAATGCCTTTCCCTTCATGCCAGAGGACCCAAGAGAGAAGTGGGAGTGGGGACAGCTCTGGCACCTGGAAACTGAAGTTTTATCTGCGTGAAGCAATACACGAAGTGGTTTCTGCTCAGCATCTCCAGCTTGTTGTATTTTAGTACTGCTGTAGCCTCAAACTTGGATAGTTTCATACTGTTTGTGAAAGAGTTCTAAAATATTTAGAGGTTCTCAGAGATAGTGGTCTTGGGGTGGAGACACTTCTCCGAAAAGAGTGCTACAATTCCAGCCATGATGGCCTTTTCTCGTTAATCTCCTTGTTTTCTCTATCCTGTATCCGGTTAGAAATCAGAGTGAGATTGAAATGCTACTAGAAATTATTTTGGCCAGAGACACATGAATATTTAATCCTACCAAAGAATAACCAAGAAAGGCATATAGTCAAGGAAGGTTAGCAGAGGAAAACAGAGTAACACTTGATTGGTAAATTTGCTTTTGGCCCCTAATCCCAATATAGACAACTCACATGAAGTTGTCTATAAAGAGGAGGCCTATTCCCACCCAACTTCACCATCCAAAGATCCCAAACCATAGTACTGGTGTACCATGAAATGGCCATGAAGAAATAAGACGGAAGAGAAGGATATGACTACAACTTACTTCCTGTGAGCATGGACCCAGGACCTTATCACTTTAGCAGCTTGGAAAGAAGACAAAATAGGGCTTCCCTGATGGCGCAGTGGTTGAGAGTCCGCCTGCCGATGCAGGGGACACGGGTTCGTGCCCCGGTCCGGGAAGATCCCACGTGCCGTGGAGTGGCTGGGCCCGTGAGCCATGGCCGCTGAGCCTGCGCATCCGGAGCTTGTGCTCCGCAACGGGAGAGGCCACAACAGTAAGAGGCCCGCGTACGACAAAAAAAAAAAAAAAAAAAAAAGACAAAATAGCCACACTTCTATGGATGCACTATTGGGAAAAAGCATGTCCTAAGCAGGGAGAAGGTAAGGGCACCGAGGCACAAACATACTTGCTATGCCCAAGGGACAGCTTCTAATCCATGGATTTTATTATTTAATCCATGATTCTAGCAGGTGTTTTGGATTGCAGTTGATAGCTGTGGACTTAATAATTTTAAACGTAGCAGCCTTCATTTCTTGGTTGCACCAGGACTGTTAAGCACTTGGTTTTGTTTTGCTGACATACACTTATTCCTCTTGGCATATAAAATTCTGAACATCAGTGATATCATTCTTTTCCTAATCACCAACTGTGATGGTGGTATGGTCGGGGGGACCTTGTAAAGATACATAACAAAGCAAGAAAATCAAATTAATACTGGCAATAAATTAAATACTTTGTTGGAAGTCTCTCGGGTTTATAATTTGTGTAAATGATTTATAATTTAATTGATCATCTGCTTTCCTGATTATTACATGAACCACAAAGAATACTTAAAACTACCCCACTCTGTTATGGAGAAAAAAATAACCCATATCAAGAGGTCTGAGTCAATAATATCTTGGCAAAACTTGATCTGAATGTCAATTGGCCGCATCATTTGGAAGCAGTTTTGGTGTCCAGTTCAGTGGATTTTTTCCAGTTTCCATGAAATACAGATATCCATAGCTCTTCATCCTGGAAAACTGCAGCTAGATGTGTTCTGTTTCAGCGTTTCTCAAAAGTAGTTTATTCCACAAACATTAGAGGGCAGCATCTGATAGGGATTTCAAAAAGGCCGAAAATTCTCCACATCAAACCCGCCTGAATGCTCCATTGGGCTAGGCTTTTCTTTCTTCTTTTCTGGTTCCACTTTGATTTCAAGCCAGGAAATGCCTTTCCCTGTGGCTTTCACTGCCCACTGTCCTCTTCTTCCTCAAGGGACACAGCGAGCTGGCTGGGGTTCATAGTGGATTAGTGCTCAGCATCTCTTTTCCCTCCTTTTAGGATGGGGCCAAAGGAATGCCAAAACTCTATCTCCCAATTCCCTTATAGTTAAGATTCCAGATGTGATTTAAGTTTGTCCAGTCAGATGCGCTTTTGGGATATTTGAAGGACGGATATGTACCTGGAGGGGCACTGTTGCTGCTTCTGTTTCCTGCAGGCAAGCCTGGTGCGGAGGGGTTGGGCTTTCTGGAGTAGCATGACCGTGTCCAGTCACTAGCTTCATGGGGGTCATGGCGAGGGGTCTGAACATGCAGTTTTTGCTGATGCCAGTGTAGCAGTGTGACTTTGAAAGCAACAGCAGCAGCGGTGGGGCATTGTGATTCCGATTGCTTTAGGCTGTGAGTTTCTGTAGCTAAGAGTTCCAGGGCAGTTTCTGATCGTATCTTCTTGATTTTACCTGGTTCCTTGGCAGACACTTCTGTTGTCTGGGAGCCATTTCTGGAGGCCTTGCCTCAAATTTGCTTCTCCAGATCTTCCAGATTTTTCCTTTTTTTTTCTTTCATTCATTTATTTATTTAATACCTGTATACATGTAGTAGTTTCAGAATTGTTTATGTACACTTGTCTTTAGACTTGCAGTTTCTGCTCATTCCCCAAGTTACTTAGGTCAGTTCTCTTTACCCCCATACTCTTCCATGAGATTTATCATAGTTTATTTATTTATTTAAAATTGAAGTATAGTTGGTTTACAATGTTGTGTTAGTTTCTAGTGTACAGCAAAGTGATTCAGTTTTTTATATATATATATACACACACACACACATACACATATGCATATATATGTGTATGTATATATATTCTTTTTCAGATTCTTTTCTTTTTTAAAAATAAATTTATTTATTTTATTTATTATTTTTGGCTGTGTTGGGTCTTCGTTGCTGCACGCGGGCTTTCTGTAGTTGCAGCGAGCGGGGGCTACTCTTTGTTGCAGTGTGCGGGCTTCTCATTGCAGTGGCTTCTCTTGTTGTGGAGCACGGGCTCTAGGTGCCTGGGCTTCAGTAGATGTGGCTTGCGGGCTTCAGTAGTTGTGGCTCACGGGCTTAGTTGCTCCATGGCATGTGGGGTCTTCCCGGACCAGGGCTCGAACCTGTGTCCCCTGCATTGGCAGGCGGATTCTTAACCACTGTGCCACCAGGGAAGCCCCCAGATTCTTTTCCATTATAGGTTATTGAATATAGATCCCTGTGCTATACAGTAGGTCCTTGTTGTTTATCGGTTTTATATATAGTAGTGTGTGTCTGTTAATCCCAGACTCCTAATTTATTCTTCCCCCCTGCTTCCCCTTTGGTAACCATAAGTTTGTTTTTGCTGTCTGTGAGTCTATTTCTGTTAAATAAGTTCATTTATATCATTTTTTTAGATTCCACATATAAATGATGTCATATGGTATTTGTCTTTCTCTGTCTGACTTACTTCACTTAGTATGATAATCTCTAGGTCTATCCATGTTGCTGCAAATGGCATTATTTCATTTTTTTTATGGCTGAGTAATATTCTATTGTGTATATATAGCACATCTTCTTTATTCATTCATCTGTCGATGGACGTTTAGGTTGCTTCCATGTCTTGGCTATTGTAAATAATGCTGCTATGAACATTGGGGTGCATGTATCTTTTCAAATTAGAGTTTTTAAGTGTTTTATACTCACCCAATTCTCTGCATTTCTTAAATGCCTTCCTGCTTAAAATAGCTAAACTGGTTTCTGTTTTTCTAAAAGTGACCCATGAATGATACATTGGCTGAAGGTAAGCAAAAGCTACAGCCCAAGAATAACACTGTCATCCATATCTCTATGATCTTTGTAGCCTTCAGGTGAACTGATGAAAAACCACCATGAAATCTCAGGAGTAATGAGTTACTTCTTCCTGTGTTCCTTGCCCCACTTCTAAAGTACATAATTATATCCCACCACTGCTACTATTATAATGGATGTGAGGTGGTAATCTCTTGGACTGCATGTTGGCAATCAAGCTCACAGCCATAATTCATTCAAAAATCGTTTACCAAGCAGATGACAGTGAGCCAGTCTAGAAAGGCTTGTTAGGAACTAACCACACTAACATTAGTGTAGTGTGGCTTCCCAGGTCCCACAGACCCACTGGCTGATGCATTCTGATATCACTGGCTTAAGGAATCTACAGATCTGAGGATGCCTGCCAAGTTCCTCAACTATTCTGCATACTTTCCTTGTGAATGAGGCACAGCTGGGATGGGTTCCCTGACATTATCCACACACTAGTATGAGAAATATCTAAGCCCTTTCGACCTCATAGGATTGGCTGTAAACAAGACACATTCTACTTATTTATGCTTTTCAACAACTGCTCTTCCAGTCCAAGGGCACTTTACATGAATATGCAGTATACCAGCCACTCTTAGAATGACATTGTTACTCCAGATGGTGTATCATATACAGAGTCTCTGGTAAGTGGATTCTTTACTGATAAATGTCCAGATTTTCACATAAGATACTTGATAAGATTTCAAACCGAACCTACAGTGTACAAAATTAACCTCAGAGTTTGATTTTCAGGGAGTCACAAACTGAAATTCCTCAATTTTCTATGACCAGTATGCTACGAGAATCCCTAACTTTTGTAGCTGCAGGGTTGAGATTGCTATAAGAATGAGAAAAGGAATCAGAGATTTCCAAGTACTCAATCTCTCTTAAAAACCCACCATTGAAAAAAAAAAAAAACAACAAAAAAACCCACCATTGAAATTTCACTGCATAAGGAAGCCCTCTACCTTCTTTGTCCATAGAAACTGTTTTTTGCCATCCTGAGACCTCCCTTCCAGGAGGAAGCTGATACTCCCCCCTCACATCTGCTGTCAGCAGGCCAGGCACTAGGACCAGGTCCCATTTTTCCCTGGGGTCATATGCAAAACCAGACATTTCAAAAGGAAGTTTATGTTTTGAAAACATTGCAAGAATTGCTTAATTTTTATCAACCAAAAAAAATAAAAAGCAAACTTTTTACAAATTGATGTTGAGCCTATTTGGCTCAGAAGCACGGCTGATACTTTCAGATGGGGTTAAATTTGTTTCCAGGGGTGACAATTCCCTGGTCTTTACCCTACAACTTGCTCCCTGGAACCAGTTTTCGTATCTGTTAGGATTCTTCAGTTGTAACAACATAAATCAACTCTGGATAACTGGATTGTTGTAGTGGTTAATAGCTTAGGCTTTCCTAAGGTACAAATTCTGACTCTCTAACTTACTAATTGTCACTGGACAATCAAACTAATCTCCATTTGCTCTCTGCAAAAGGGAATAATAAAAATACTACATACTTCATAAGGCCTTGTGAAGAACAAGTGGGAAATTACATTTGAAGTTTTGGTACATGGTAACAATTGGGTAGATTTTAATTATAATTTTATTTCTAGCTGGCCCTTCATTTCTTGACAGAATCATAATGATCATTAAATAAATCCCTGCTGCCTCTCACCCTGGAGTCCACCACGCAGAGTTGTTGATGTAATAAATAAGTTGTTTCCGAATGAGCACTTGTACTTTGCAGTGTCAGCCCTCGTGGCGTTAAATTTGGAGCTTATGCTTGAAATCGTTTGTGTTAGTCCTAGAGTGAGCAGACCTTGACACAAAGTTGGGAATGCAAGAGGTTTATTGGGAGGTAATAAAAGAAGTGGGATCACCTTCAGACTGTGATGTAAACTCTGGTGGCAGCGAAGGGAGAGGAGGAGGAAGCAGGATTGGGGAAGGAGAGCCTCAGACTGTGATGCAGAGATGACAGAACTTCAGCCAACCCAATGCGGAGCTCTAGAGCAAAGATTGCTCTTAGAGGAATATGCAGAAATGGCCAGGCCCTGATGTCCCTGCTGTGCTGTCATTGGCTGGGGGATGCCTTGGAAGAGAATGGTTTCAGCCTGGAAGTTAATGGCAGATCCCAAAAGCATGCACAGCTGAGGCTGCCAGCAAGTTCTTCCTTGAAGGGAGTTCTGAGTGGTCAGCCTCTATGGCTGTCGTGGTCCACCCCTTGTGCTGCATGGCAGCAGCTTCTCTAGGGTTTCAATGAGCCTCTCTTCCTAATGGCGAAGTTATGGGTTCCAGCTGGTATTCACTGTTCCCCTCCGGTGTCCATTCTAAATTCCTCTCTCCCTCATCTACCCCCTCTCTGTCCTTAGTGGCTTATCGATTGGTTTGACACCCATGTGCTAATTCTAAGGACTCTGAACCCCTAGGAACCATACTCTTCGTCTTCTCAGATCAGGATGGCTGCGCTTGTCCATTTACAGTTACGATTGGACAAGGGAATAACCAGAAGTACCCCAGTGGGTCACCTGAGTTCCACACATATTCCTGCCTGTCCCAGTTGTGTCACAGCAGCCCTGCCTCCTATGGATCGAGCTCAGTAACTCCTGTTAAGGCAGTAACTCCTGTTCTTGCCTGCTGGTCCTAAATATAAAGAGACCAAAGTTCCCAGATGGCAGCCGTGTCTTACAGATTAATGGAAAACTTGCTATGTCCCTTTGCAAGGGTATGTCCCCTTTTGGAATCAGGACCTGTAATCCCGCAGAGCCCAGAGCTGTTTGGACAGAAAGCACAAAGTCCCCTGATGGGTCATTGCAAATGATGTTAAGTGGGGCCACTCCTGCTTGGTTCCTGGATCCATGAATTCTTCCTGTTGGGGACGTGGAATCAATAGGTCTCTGATTCAGTGTGTGCACTGCATCCTGGAGGATGGTACCCCATCCTTGCAGAGTATTACCTAGGAGTTAGTACTTCTGTAGGTCATTTCATTATTCTAACAGGTTGGCAGCTTCTGGATGGAGCAATATATGATATGACCATTGGAGCTCATGGTCTTGGCCCCTCCCATCCCTCCTTCTTTTCCCTACCTGATTGGATGCTATACTGTGTAGGGCTTTAAGACTGTGGATCAGGTGCTCCCTAGCCATGCCCTCCAAATCTGTTCTAGGTAAGTCATATAAGTGACAAATAACACAATATTTGTTCTTCTGTATCTGGCTTATTTCACTTAGTATAATGTCTTCAATGTTCATCCATGTTGTAGCATGTGTGAGAAGATGACTTTTTAAAAAGCTTTTTTTTTAAAAAAGCTTTTAATTGAAGTATAACATACAAAGAGAAAAGTGAGTAACTCCTCCCAAGTTGAACACATCAGGGTAAGCAGCACCTAGATAAGAAACCTGGTAACTGGCACCACAGAAGACCCCCCATGCTCCCTTCCAGTCCTAACCCCAGTGATAAGCTCTATCCTAACTTCTAAGAATACAGATTAATTTCACCTAGTATTTAACTTTATATAAATGAAACCATGCAATATTTATTCTTTTTCTGTCTGCTTTCTTTTGCTCAGTATTATGTTTGTGGCATTCATCCATATTGTTGTGTATAGTTATAGTTTTTTTATTCTTGTTGCAATATATGAATATTCTCATTGCTGTGTGTGAAGAGTCTCATTCTGTTGTATGAATATACCACAATTTATTTATCCTTTATACTGTCGATGGTACTTAGGTAGTTTCTGTTTTTAGCTCTTATAAATGGTGCTGCTATGAACATTCTTGAACATGTCTTTTGGTGAACCCATGAGTAGATTTATATTATTTATATGCATATGTAATATATGTTGAATATATGGTATATAATGTGAATATGTAATATGAACCTATATACAGGTTTCCCCTGTTATCTGAAAGCAGAGCATTCTTATGAAACCTTTTGTAAGCCAAAATGGCGAAGTGAAGAAACAATTACCTAAGGACACATCTTGCTAATGGATGCACAGGATAAATGGAACTAAAGCACGGACGCTCACAGACACAGTTCAAAGCTATGGCAGCTTGATGCTGAGATGCTGAGTGTAGCTCCCAGGGAAGGAGCTTGGCGGGGCCACTCTCATTACTCAGGTGAGCACTGCCTCTAGAATGGCTCCCTGTAAAACAAACACTGAACACTGTTTTCACTTTTACCTTTTTTTTTTCAAAAGCAATAATCCTCTTCAGATTTCTTTCAGTTAGCAAAAACAGGTACTAATGTAGCTCTTTCATTAAAGTGAAGGGGTGTAAAACAAACTTTCTAAAATGGGGGATATCTGTATATGCAATATACATACTCATTCAGTGGAAATGCTGGGCCACAGGGTATGTGTATGTTCAGCTTCAGGAGCTTTCCAAAGTGCTTTACCCGTTTAGAAAGGATCACACTCCAGCAGAGGCCCGAAGGACAAAGGGGGATGGAAGCTGCATTGAGATTTCTCTCCTAACATCTCCACGGCTGTTCTGCCAAAAAGTGTCTTTTCTTAAAGTGGTTAGACCAAACGGGAGAAGTCCCCCACCTCCTTTCTGCTGCGGTCTCCCAGTGACACTTTGGTGAGAGGAGCCTCTGTCATTTTGGTCAGACTCAGGGCGACAGGAGATGATGACTGATGACTCAGCCTCCGTGGCTCCACTTCCCAGAGCTCCACTCACCACATCAGTAAGCCTGGCACTGAGGGGGAGACAGAATCACAACACGTGTTGCTGTCCATTCTCGCAGAGATGTCAAGAGCCAAGGCCCGAGAAGAGGAGAGAACTGGGGTAAATACGTCAGTGGGAAAAAGACCAAGCTGGGGACCTGAAATTCATGTCTAAAGAATTAAGTAACAGTGGCAAATGAAAACAAAAGGCCCGACTGCTAAAATAACCCATGGTACCTGTCTCAGATTCCCAGGCATCTCTATGTTTTGGGGAGGTCTTGGGACTCAGGGCTTGGCCAAATGTGTGGCCTGGGAGGAAAGCCATCAATAGAAGTTGGAATTTGGGCTTTCTTCTCAACAGAAATGAAAGGAGGCAGAAAAAAACAAAAAAACAAAAACCTGGCCACAGTAATGCCTGTAAATGGTGTGTGGGTGTGAGGCCCTGCCTCTTTGTCCTGGTTCAGGAAGTATGAACAAAACTAGTAGAAATGGGTCATTTTGGGAAAAAGTTTCCAGTGTGAAAAAAGAGTATAGTTGCTTTGCCCTCCGATGTTTTATTAGAGTTTCCTCTGGGTGCAGAGAGATGCCAGTGTGCTGTTTTCAGATGGTGCTCATAAAGTCCTGTCTTTTAAAGAAAAGAAATAGTAAAAATGATTGGTGCATCAAGGTGAGGTTTCCTTTTACACACATGTGGCCACAAGTGGCTGATCCTTTTCTGAACTGCATGCAGTGTCTTTAAGGTGGCTAAGCAGGTGTGCAGCAAACTGCCCTTAGTCACAGTGCCCAGGGCTATAAAGGGCTGAGTCTTATGCCAAAATCTCTTTTGGTTATTTTTCTTTATTTAGTAGGTACAAAAAGTGAGATTTTGAAAGTAGCACAGGCTCATCATTTTGAACTTTAGTTGAGTGTTCATGTTTATAGATTAGAGCTGTAGATGTAGAAAGCATTAAAGACTGGAATGTATATATCCTGTCACAGTTGTGTGTATGTGTGTTCTAAGAAAATTTCTTGTATGAGATAAGTCTCTTCCATTTATTTGTTTTCCCTAAGAGTTTTCTGGGAAAATAATGGTTAAATTAGCTAAGAAAATTCTGATTAGTTGAGTTTCACTTATATCAGTTTCCTTCTATAGGCATAAAGGAAAGAAGAAAGGGATAAATGGCCCATTTAAACATGGGGCCCCATGTGGTCCAGTCTGTATGACATGTCACATTCAACTAAACACAGGTTTGACAACTGAGACAAATCAGAAGGTAATTCATACATTTACTGAGACTCTCAAAGAATGTCAAAAGAGTAGAAATCCTTAAAATTATTTCTTCATCTCTTGTTCTATTTCCCACCCACTCTAAAGTTCTTTCCAAAGACTTTCTCAACTCATCAAATCTCTTTCTCATCCCTGCATGCACTCAGAGTTCTTGTCTTTCCCCCCTTTTTTCTCCCCCAACAAAGTAAGTTTCCACCCCCCCACTTCTAAGGTTAAAATTATATGCATCCTCAGTTTGTCTATTGTCTTCTAATATTCAGATCTTTCTTTTTAAAAATTTTATTGAAGTATAGTTGATTTACAATGTGTTAATTTCTGCTGTACAGCAAAGTGATTCAGTTATACATATATATATCCTTTTTCATATTCTTTTCCATTATGGTTTGTCACACTTTGTTGAGTACAGTTCCCTCTGCTATACAGTAGGACCTTGTTGTTTATCCATCCTCTATATAATAGTTTGCATCTGGTAATCCCAAACTCCCAGTCCTTCCCTCCCCTTCCTGCCTCCCCTTTGGCCACCACAAGTCTGTTCTCTATATCTGTGAGTCTGTTTCTGTTTTATAGGTATGTTCATATGTGTTGTATTTTAGATTCCACACACAAGTGATATCATTTGGTATTTGTCTTTCTCTTTCTGACGTACTCGCTTAGCGTGATAATCTCTAGATCCATCCATATTGCTGCTAATGGCATTATTTCATTGTTTTTTATGGCTGAGTAGTATTCTAGATCTTTCCATTCATTGTTCTGATTAGCTTCACAGAAGTCCTGGAGACAAGCACACAGTCACAGAGGGGCAAAGTTGTAAACTCTTATACATTAATGATTTTGGTGCCACTTGCTCAGTAATTTTTAATATAATCCACGTAACAGGAAGTGATGAGGGAAAGGGTTGAAATGTGGAACAAGATGAGCACGGCTTTGAGCAGAGAAATAATTCTGCCTAGACCCACCTCTTCCCCTCCTGTGTTGACATCACATATGCCCATACTTTTCCCTGGAAGCCCCGTTTCTTGAAACCTGATAATCATAAACCAATAAACCATCCCCTTGGAAATGTGGCTACTTTTTGATGGTTATTTGATCAGAAGAAGAAACCTAAAAGGGAGAGAACAGAACTTCAAGGTCAAGTTTAGCCATTTCTCTGGTATCTCATGTCTAATGCCTGAGAGTTTCTTCATTAAGACTCATTTCTTTATTAAAATCAAACAGTATCTGGACTTTCCTGGTGGTGCAGTGGTTAAGAATCTGCCTGCCGGTGCAGGGTTCGAGCCCTGGTCTGGGAAGCTCCCCTATGCCACGGAGCAACTAAGCCTGCGGGCCACAACTACTGAGCCTGCGCTCTAGAGCCCGGAGGCCACAACTATTCAGCCTGCGCACCTAGAGCCCGTGCTTTGCAGCAAGAGAAGCCACCGCAATGAGAAGCCCGTGCACCACAACAAAGAGTAGCCTCCACTCGCTGCAACTAGAGAAAGCCCGCGCGCAGCAAAGAAGACCCAACACAGCCAAAAATAAAGGAAAAAAACCATATAAGTATATGATTTGATAAGATAAAAGCATGACAAAAAGTTAGACTAGAAAAAATACTAAATACATACTCAATATATACTCAACATTCCTAAGAGATTGTCAGATAAGAATTTTTATAGTGTGACAGAACAAAAAAATACTTCCTCAATGACTAGTATATTTAGAAAATTTCCATGTCATTTGTACTTGTCTAGAAAGAGCTATTTCAAAAGCATCTAGCTGTCTTGAGATTAAACTTGTCTGCCCTTGGAGAAAGAAGCAATTGCCTGTTCACTCATTCATTAACTCAAAATATATTTAAATAGAATTCACCATGTACCAAGCACAGTATTAGGTACTAGGAGTAGGACAGAGAATAACATAGGGGACTTCCCTGGTGGCGTAGTGGTTAAGAATCTGCCTGCTAATGCAGGGGACACGGGTTCGAGCCCTGGTCCGGGAAGATCCTACATGCCATGGAGCAACTAAGCCCGCGGGCCACAACTACTGAGCCTGTGCTCTAGAGCCCGCCTGCCACAACTACTGAAGCCCATGTGCCTAGAGCCTGTGCTTAGCAACAAAGAGAAGCCACTGCAATGAAAGCCCGCGCACCGAAACGAAGGGTAGCCCCCGCTCGCTGCAACTAGAGAGAAAGCCCGCGAGCAGCAACGAAGAGCCACACATCCAAAAATAAATAAATAAATAAATTTATATACATAAAAAAAGACTAACATGGTCCTTACCCTCAGGTAGCTTACAATGTAATAGGGAAAGCAGACATTGAGTAGGTTATTACTCATTCAGACATTGAATGTGTGCATTGAGAGTTATGATGGAGAAGTACATGGTGCTATTGAAGCTAGTCAGTCAGGGAAGGCTTTAGGAAGAATATGATTTTAAATAAAAGAGGACAGAGTTGCCTTCCTTTCTTTGGCATATTAAACCATATGAATATCTGTTGAGCGATCCAGGTGCTACTGCTGCCACCTCTGGGCATGTCTTTCTCCTTTGCCTGAAAAGAATACATTAACCTCAGATTAAGCAAAGAGCTCATAAAATGCCTGATGGCACACCGACCAATCAAAACATACCAAGCATTCTTCTCCAGAGGATTGGGAAAGAGATTCATTTTGAAATAATTATCTGGCAATAGGTTCAACCTGAAAAAAATAAACATGAAGCCATAATTATTTTTCAACAGAACTAGAGACATTCATCCTAGTTTTTGAAACTGTATATCTATTTCAGAGCACTGGAAGCTCAATACTATGTTTTATGTTCTAAGGGTAAAAACATGATGTCTGTTTTATTTCACAACATGAATTGAAAGCATTTGTGGGACACGATGTTGTTTTGGTTCAATAGATTGTTCAAGGTTCCTTAGGAGTTTTATCCAGTAACTGCTTTCAGCTTTAAGATATTAATGTTTCCTTTTGGTTTTCAAATCCAAAGACTGTGTAAGCAGATTTTTCTGTTTTTGATGCCTTAGTCTACTGCTAGGGTGGTTTAAGGTCATCAATCACTTAACTGAGAGTAATAAAGAACTCTGGCTAAGAGTTTTTACACAAATAAAACTTGCATTGGTTTGAGTAGGGACGGAGATTATTCAAGGATTGCGGGAATAGCTTGGAGTCAAACCTCAAAAATGTCCCAGGTTTGCAGCTCATGCGCTGGTTGGGAAGGCTGCCCCTCACGTTAATTCAGGTAGGATGCTGGCCAGGCTCAAGTTAGGAAAATGAGAGGACCTGATGGGAACAATAAAGGGATTGATACCCTTGGGCTATTCAGCAAGTCTTGGGAATCTTTCTGCCAAGAAAACCTGCTCTCTCTCCTTTCTTTCTCTGGGGATCCAAGTCCAGGGTTTGTGTTTAGGAACACAATGAACTAAGTCAAGTTTGTCATAGACTGTTTTCTCTCAGGACCCTTTTCCCCTTCCCGGATCTGTTATTTTTATCTTCCCGTGCTCAGAATTTTCCTACTGCCCTATAGAGGCCCAGAGTTCACCACTGTGGAGCCCTATTTGGTCTGCCCTACTTGGCCCAATATTGCTACCTGTTTTGGTATTTTCCCCCCAATTTTACACTTCCCCACTATTTCAGTTTCCTATTGTTGCAAACAAGTTCCTACAAACTTAGGGCTTAAAACAACACAAATTTATTATTTTACACGTCTGGAGGTCAGAAGTCTGAAATGGTCTCATTGTGTTAAAATCAAAGTCAGCAGGGCTGTGTTGCTTTCTGGAGACTCTAGGGGAGAATCCATTATCTTGTCTTTGCTAGTTTCTATAAGCGTCCTTTCATCTTCAAAGCCAGCAATGGCTGGTTGACTCTTTCTCGCATCATATATCTCTAACTTTGCTTTTGTCATCACATTCTATTCTGACTCTTAACTCTCCTAGTATTTCCCTTTCCAATCATAACACTCTTCCATACCATTGGAGGTAACCATTGAAGTAACTTTTATGGGTTCATTACCTTTTCATTTTAGTTTGCCACCCAGTTACATATACCTAAACAATATATTTTTATCTTTGAACTTTATATAAGTGAAATCACACACTATGTATTTTATTGTGGTTGACTTTCTTTCTCCACTTAAAATTTTTTTTGAAATAAACTCAAATTTATAGAAAAGTTGAAAATATGGGTCAAAACTTTTTTTTTCCCTGCACTATTTGAGATAGATTGCTAACATAATGCCCCATCATTTTAGAATTTTTTAGTTCTTTTATAAACAAGAACATTCTGCTGCACAACCTCAATGCAACCATCAAAAGCAGGCAATTAGTCTTGGTGCAGTAACATCTACTCCTTAGATTCCATTCAAGTTTTGTAAATTGTCCTAATAAAGTCATATATAGCTAATAGACCCCATTCAGAACCACATGTTGCATTTATTTGTCCTGTATCTTTAGTCTCCTGCAATCCAAAATAGTTCCTCAAATTTCCCTTGACTTTCAGGACCATGACACTTTTACAGATTATAGGTCAGTTATTTTGTGGAATGTCCCTTAATTGGAGCTTATCTGATGTTTCCTCTTGACCAGATTTAATTTATGCATCTTGGCAGAAAAACTATAGAAGTGATATTATGTTCTTTGCATTCTACCAGGTGGCACATAATTTCAATTTGTTCCATATTGATGCTGTCCATTTTGGTCATTTGTTTAAGCTAAGTCTGCTAGGCTTCTCAGCAGTAGATTTACTCTTTTCCCCTTTATAATTAATAGATATTTTATGGGAAGATTTTTTATGATATTGAAGTACCTCATTTAAATATACCACAAAACTTTCAGCTTATTCATTTTAAAATGTATATTAAATTTGGGTCATGGTTTCCAGTTTTACTCAATGGGTTATAATGCTTTAATATATTATTTATTGTGATGCTCAAATCATCCCAGACGGGGTCCCTTCAAGATAGTTCTTTGCCCCTTTGACATATCACCATCATTCTTTGAGAAATTTCTCATTTTCTGGCACAAGAAGAAAGAATGTTCCAGGATTGTCTTCTACTTTCCCTGCCTCTACCCTGGAACTAGCTATACCGCTGAGAAATTTAACTCCAAGATTCCATTTAATGGATATTTAGAGAACAAGATCCGGGCACTATGTGTGCTCACTGCTACTGAGGGTACTGCTGCTCCCATGCCCTTTTAGTGGACATAGCTCGAGAGTATATGTATGTGTATACATACATTTATATGTATATATGCATACATACCTCATATGTATATATATAATATTCATACATAACAATATTCATTTATATCTGTATTTATTTCTCTATCAATCTATGTGTTAAAAACTATGAGTCCACAATGATAACTCTAATTTTAATTGAATACCACAAGGTTTATTCTAGTTTTCCCTTTCCATATTTTTACTCCCTTTCTCTGAACAATTAGAAAGCTGCTTCCCATTATTCTTAACAAATTTACTTAATCGATGAATCCTTTGTGTACAACCAATCTCCCATCACAGGTGCTGGTCCCTCCCCTACTTTTCTGCTCTCATCATTTTACTGGTGCTCTGACACCATGCAATGGGCCTGTGACCACCCTTATGACCCTTTGTAATCCCTCCAACTTGCTCTTTCCTAAGCAACCACTTATTTCTATCTCAGTAGATTAGTTCAAATTTTCCACTGTAAGTGGAATCATACAGTGTGTACTCTTTCACTCAGCCTAATTAATTTAAGATTTATCCATGTTGTTGTGTTACTAGTTCATTCCTTGTTATTGCTGAACTGTATACCATTGTATGGATATATAAAAAATTTGTTTATCTGTTCACCTGTTGATGGACATTTGTGTTGTTTCCACTTTTTGGCTAATAAAAATAAAGCTGCCATAAACATTCATGTGCAAGTCTTTGTATGGATATATATCTCCTTTTCTCTTGGGTATATACCTATGAATCAGATGACTAGATAATATTATAGGTATATGTTTAACTTCTAAAGAAACTGCCAAAATATTTTCCAAAGTGGTTTACCATTTACATTTCTACCAGCAGTGTGTGAAAGTTTCAGGTTTTCTACATCCTTGTCCAAACTCAGTAAGGTCAGTCTTTTTTTTAAAAAAATAAATTTATGTATTTATTTATTTTTGGCTGCATTGGGTCTTTGTTGCTGCTCGCGGGCTTTCTCTAGTTGCAGTGAGTGGGGGCTACTCTTCGTTGCGGTGCGCGGGCTTCTCATTGCGGTGGCTTCTCTTGTTGTGGAGCACGGACTCTAGGCGCGCAGGCTTCAATAGTTGTGGCTTGTGGGCTGTAGAGCGCAGGCTCAGTAGTTGTGGCGCACATCCTTAGTTGCTCCGCAGCATGTGAGATCTTCCCTGACCAGCGATCAAACCTGTGTCCCCTGCATTGGCAGGAGGATTCTTTTTTTTTTTTTTATCTTTATTGGAGTATAATTGCTTTACAATGTCATGTTAGTTTCTGCTTTATAACAAAGTGAATCAGTTATACATATACATATGTTCCCATAGCTCTTCCCTCTTGCGTCTCCCTCCCTCCCACCCTCCCTATCCCACCCCTCTAGGTGGTCACAAACCACCTAGCTGATCTCCCTGTGCTATGCGGCTACTTCCCACTAGCTATCTATTTTACATTTGGCCGTATATATATATGTCCATGCCACTCTCTGACAGGAGGATTCTTAACCACTGCACCACCAGGGAAGTCCCAAGGTCAGTCTTTTTAAATTTTAGCCATTGTAATAGGTATGTAGTACCTCATTGTGCTTTTAATTTGCATTTCCCTGTGACTAATGATGTTGAACTTACTTTCATATGCCCTCTGTATATCTTCTTTTTTTAAAAAAATATTGATTTATTTATTTGGCTGTGCTGGGGCTTAGTTGCAGCACACGAGATCTTTGTTGAGGCATGTGGGATCTTTATTTTTTTTTTAGTTGTGGCATGTGGGATCTAGTTCCCTGACCAGGAATGGGACCCAGGCCCCCTGCATTGGGAGTGCGGGGTCTTATCCACTGGACCACCAGGGAAGTCCCTGTATATCTTCTTTGGTGAAGTATTTGATTAAATCTTTTGCCTAATTTTTAGTTTTGTTGTTTGTTCTCTTATAGTTGAGTTTTGAGAGTTCTTTGTATATTCTGGTTACAAGTGTTTTATCAGGTATATACTTTGCAAAGATTTTTTCCCAGTATGTGGCTTGCTTTTTCATTCTCATTTGTTAATTTCATTTCATTTTCATTCTTTCATTTAAGAATGTTTCTTAAAGAGCAAAAATTTTTAAACTTTGATGAAGTCCAGTTTATGAATTTCCTTGTTATGAATTATCTTTTTGGCATCATATCTAAGAAATCTTTACTTAACCCAAGTTTACCGTAAGTATTTAATATTTTTGCTGCTGTTATAAATGGTAAGCCTTTTCAATTTCAATATCCAGATCTTTGTTGCTAGTATATAGATGTAATGCTATTTAGTTCCTCTCCATCATGTTTGGAGGCACATAATGACTGGTTTCCTACTCTTAGTCATGCTAAGATTTTTTAAAAGATAAATTTATATTTATTTATTTATTTGTTTTTATTTTTGGCTGTGTTGGGTCTTTGTTGCCGCGTGCGGGCTTTCTCTAGTTGTGGCGAGCGGAGGCTACTCTTTGTTGCAGTGCACAGACTTCTCATTGCGGTGGCTTCTCTTTTTGTGGAACATGGGCTCTAGGCACGCAGGCTTCAGTAGTTTTGGAACGCTGGCTCAGTAGTTGTGGCTCACGGGCTTAGTTGCTCCGCAACATGTGGGATCTTCCTGGACCAGGGCTCAAACCTGTGTCCCTTGCATTTGCAGGCGGATTCTTAACCACTGTGCCACCAGGGAAGTCCCAGTCATGCTAAGATTTGAATTGAGATAGTGTAATCAATATGATCTACAGTATCCATGAAAATGTTACCCATCAACCTTTCACCTAATATTTCTGGACCAAAAAACATTGCCTAAATGATCTATTTTCATTAGGGGTTGCAAACTGATGATATTCTAATGCTATTGTTTTTCTTGCATTTACTAGCTGTGATTCATTTATAAAGAAGAAATTTCCTTGGTCATTTATTTTGTTAGCCTGAAGTAGTGTATCAGGAAACAATATAAAAACTTGGTTCTTTCTTTCTTTTTTTTTTTTTTTGCGGTACATGGGCCTCTCACTGTTGTGGCCTCTCCCGTTGCGGAGCACAGGCTCCAGACATGCAAGCTCAGCGGCCATGGCTCACGGGCCCAGCCTCTCCGTGGCATGTGGGATCTTCCCGGACCAGGGCACGAACCTGTGTCCCCTGCATCGGCAGGCGGACTCTCAACCATTGCGCCACCAGGGAAGCCCTGATTCTTTCTTTTTATTGATCATTTTTAGAATAAAGATTTCATGCTCTAGCAACTTCTAAAAGTGATGAATGGGGACTTCCCTAGTGGTCCAGTGGTTAAGAATCTGCCTTCCAATGCAGGGGATGTGGGTTTGATCCTTGGTCAGGGAACTAAGATCCCACGTGCTACAACTAGTGAGCCTGTGTGCTGCAACTACAGAGCCCATGTGCTCTGGAGCCCACATGCCACAACTAGAGAGAAGCCCACATGCCGCAACAAAAGATCCTGTGTTCCGCAAATAAACCCGTTGCAGCCAAAAATAAATAAGTATTAAAAAATAAAAATAAAGTGATGAATGAGTTTTTATTTTTGGATTATCATTATGAACACATGTTTTTGTATATATTTCACATACTTCAGCTTATCAAGGCTATTATATTTTAGATGCTGGAATTGTCCCATCTTGGCCAGTATGAAACCCCTTCTAATTGACTCCTGTGTTCTTTCAGTATGACTCTAGTAGTAACTGATAACTTTCTTGCTTTCAGGCCAGACAAGATGTCTCAGATTCATCCTGCATATTTCCTATTACAGATTTGGAACTGTCATTTCTATAAGGTGCCCTGGGTCCCTTCTTGGAGAAATGGTATAGAGAGATCACAATCTAGATGCTAGGGGCACTTATTGCTCTGGGATTGTCATTGTTTCTTTCAGTGGTGAATGTTCATAAGCAGAAGTATTTAATTTAATTTTTGTCAAATTTATTAATTTTTTGGTGGGTGTCGTGCCACATGTCTTGAGGGATCATATTTCCCCAACTAGGGATTGAACCCGGGCCACTGGAGTGAAAGCACAGAGTCCTAACCACTGGACTGCCAGGGAATTCCCCATATTTTTCTTTTTTTAAAAAATTGATTAATTAAATTTTGCCTGTGTTGGGCCTTCGTTGCTGCAGACAGGCTTTCTCTAGTTGCAGCGAGCGGGGCCTACTCTTTGTTGCGGTGCGCAGACTTCTTATTGCGGTGGCTTCTCTTGTTGCGGAGCACAGGATCTAGGCGTAGGCTTCAGTAGTTGTGGCTTGTGGGCTGTAGAGCGCGGCCTCAGTAGCTGTGGCACACAGGCTTAGTTGCTCCATGGCATGTGGGATCTTCCGGGACCAGGGCTTGAACCCATGTCCTCTGCATTGGCAGGTGGATTCTTAACCATTGCGCCACCAGGGAAGTCCCCCGTATTTTTCTTAATATTAACCTTATCTTTTTTGTGTGTGTCTTGTTTGAGAATATTTCCTTACCCTGAAGTTCTAAAAATGTTCTCCTATATCATCTTCTAAAATGGTTTATTGTCCTGCCTTTCGTACTCAGTGCCATGAGCTAACTGGAATTGATTTCGTTGCATGGTAAGTGTTCCAATATCATTTTCCTCCCAAATACTGCTCAACTTTCCTGTCATTATGTATTGAAAAGTTCACCCATTTCTAATTACTCTGCAGTACTACCTTTGTCCTAAATCATCTATCCATATATGTGTAGGTCAGTTTCTGGAGCACACATACTTTATGCTATTGGTCTAGTTGTCTGTCTGTGCACCACTATTATAGTTTAATGTCAATTTCCAGTAGAGTCAATCTTCCAACTTTAATTATTTCTTGTGTATTCTAGGCTTTTTGTATTTTATACATATTTTAGAATTGGTTTGTTAATATCTCTCTGAAAACCTATGGAGATTTTTATTGGATTGCATTGAAATTTTAGATAAAATTGTTGAGAACTGTTATCTTTATGCTTTTGCATCTTCCAATCCATGTGCATATACCTCTTTATTTCTTTAGGTCTCTTAATTTTCTTTATTAAAATTTTGCAGTTTTTGCTGTATAAATTGTAAAAATCTTAAGTTATAGTTATTCCTAGTTACTTAATATTTTGATATTATAATAAATGGAATATTCTTTTAACTTCTGTTTTCTAAATGTTTGCTGCTCATATACAGAAGTAACAAAAATTATTGTATAAGTTTCAGGTACAGCATTATAATTTGATATCTATAACACTACAAATTGATCACCAGCACAAGTCTAGTTACCATCCATCACCAACAGTTGACCCCCTTTACCAATTTCATGCATCTCCCAGTTCCCTTCCTCTCTGGTAACCACTAATGTGATCTCTGTATCTATGAGTTTGTTTTTGTTTTATTTTACTTGTTCATTTTGTTTTTGTTTTTGTTTTAGATTCCACATGAGTGAACATATATGGTATTTGTCTTTCTCCATCTGACTTATTTCACTTAGCATAATGCTCTCAAGTTCCATCCATGTTGTTGCAAATGTCAGAATATCATTCTTTTTTATGGGAGAGTAGTATTCCATTGTGTGTGTGTATCACTGTCACATCTTTTTTTATACGTTCATCCATCAATGGACACTTAAGTTGTTTCCCTATCTTGGCTAATGTAAATAATGCTGCTGTGAACATAGGGGTGCATATATCTTTTCATGTGTTTTGTATAAACACCCAGAAGTGGAATAACTGGATCATATGGTAGCTCTATTCTTAATTGTTTTAGGAATCTCCATACTATTTTCCATAGTGGATAAACCAATCTATAGTTCCACCAACAGTGCACTAGGGTTGCCAGTTTCCCACATCCTCTCCTACATTTGTTCTTTCTTTCTTTCTTTCTTTTTTTTTTTTTGGTAAAATGCCATTCTAACAGGTATTAGCTGTGAGGTGATATCTCACTGTGGTTTTGATTTGCATTTCCCTAATGATTAGTGATGTTGAACATCTTTTCATGTGTCTGTTGGCCATCTGTATGTCTTCTTTGGAAGAATGTTTATTCAGATTTTCTGCCCATTTTTAAATTGGGTTGTTTTTTTTTGTTAAGTTAATGAGTTCTTTATACATTTTGGATATTATTCCCTTATAAAATGTACGGTTTGCAAATGTTTTCTTCCATTCAGTAGTCATCTTTTCACTTTGTTGATGGTTTCCTTTGTAGTGCAGCAGCTTTTTAGTTTGATATAGTCCCATTTGTTTATTTTTGCTTTTGTTTCCTTTGCCTTTGTAGTCAGATCCATAAAAACATCACTAAAACAGATGTCAGTGAGGTTACTGCCTATGTTTTCTTCTAGGAATTTTATGGTTTCAGGTCTTACATTCAAGTGTTTAATCCATTCCTAGTTAATTTTTGTGCATGATGTAAGATAGTGGTCTACTTTCATTCTTTTGTGTGTGGCTCTTCAGTTTTCCCAACACCATTAAATGAAAAGATTGTCCTTTCTCCATTTTATGATCTTTGCTCCTTTGTCATAAATTGTCCATATAATTGTGGGCATATTTCTGGGCTCTCAATTCTGTTCCATTGATCGGTGTGTCTGATTTTGTGCCATACTGTGCCAACAGTACCATACTGTTTTGATTACTGCAGCTTTTAAGTAGAGTTTGAAATCAGGGAGTGTGATACTGCCAGCTGTGTTCATTTTTCTCTCAAGATTGTTTTGGCTATTTGGAATCTTCTGTGGTTCATACAAATTTTAAAATTATTCATTCTAGTTCTGTGAAAAATGTCATAGGGATTTTGATAGGGATCATATTGAACCTGTAGATTGCTTTGGGTAGTATGGATATTTTAACAATATTAATTCTTCCAATCCATGTTCATGGATTTCCTTTTATTTGTGTCTTCTTTAACTTCTTTCATCCGTGCCTTATAGTTTTCAGAATACAGATCTTTCACCTCTTGGTTAAATTTATTCCTAGGTAGTTTATTCTTTTTAATGCAATTATAAGTGGAATTACATTTTTTTCTCTTGCTTATAGTGCATTATTAGTGTATAGAAATACCACAAATTTCTGTATATTGATTTTGTGTCCTGCCATTTTACTGAATTCATCTATTATTCCTGAGAGTTTTTTTGTGAAGTCTTTAGGGTTTTCTACATATAGTATCATGTTATCCATAAATAATGACATTTACTTCTTTCTTTCTGATCTGGATGACTTTTATTTTTTTCTTGACTAATTGCTGAGTATAGGACTTCCAGTACTGTGTTGAATAGAAGTGGTGAGAGTGGGCAACCTTGTCTTGTTCCTGATTAGAGGAAAATCTTTCAGCTTTTCACCATTGAGTATGATGTTAGCAGTCAGCTTGTCCTATATGGCCTTTATTATGTTGAGGTATTCTCTATACCCACTTTGTTGAGATTTTTCATCATAAATGGATGTTGAATTTATAAAATGCTTTTGTTTTGCATCTGTTGAGATGATCATATGATTTTTGTCTTTCATTTTGTTAATGTGATGTATCACATTGATTGATTTGCAGATGTTGAACCATCCTTGCATCCCACTTGAATGTGGTGTATGATCTTTTTAATGTATTGTTGGATTCGGTTTGCTAATATTTTGTTGAGTATTTTGCATTTAGGTTCATTAAGGATATTGGCTAATAATTTTCTTGCTTTTTTTTTTTTTTTCAGTATCCTTGGCTGGTTTTGGTGTCAGGGTAGTGCTGGCTTCATAAAATGTGTTTGGAAGGTTTCTCTTTCTTCAGTTTTTTCTTTGAAAGACTTTGAGGGGCTTCCCTGGTGGTGCAGTGGTTGACAGTCTGCCTGCTGATGCAGGGGACACGGGTTTGTGCCCTGGTCCGGGAAGATCCCACATGCCGCGGAGCGGCTGGGTCTGTGAGCCATGGCAGCTGAGCCTGTGTGTCCGGAGCCTGCGGGAGAGGCCACACCAGTGAGAGGCCTGCGTACCAAAAAAAAAAAAAAAAAAAAACCAAAAAACCTGTATGAAAGACTTTGATAAGGATAGGTATTAAATCTTCCTTGCGTGTTTTGTAGAATTTGCCAGTGAAGCTATCTGGTTCTGGGCTTTTGTTTGTTGGGAGATGTTTGATTACTGTTTCAATTTCCTTACTAGTAATTTGACTATTCAGATTTTCTATGAAATAACAGATTTTTGTATTGATTTTGTATCTAGCAATCTTGCTAAACTGAATTAATAATTTATTTCTAGATTATTTTTGTATTTCTATATATAGAATCATATCACCTGCAAATAATGACATTTTTGTGTCCAACCCTAATATATTTCTTTTTTTTGAATTTTATTTTATTTTTTTATACAGCAGGTTCTTATTAACTATCCATTTTATACATATTAGTGTATATATGTCAATCCCAATCTCCCAATTCATCATACCACCCCCACCGCTTTTCCCCCTTGGTCTCCATACGTTTGTTCTCTACATCTGTGTCTCAGTTTCTGCCCTGCAAACCAGTTCATCTGTACCATTTTTCTAGGTTCCACATATATGCATTAATATATGATATTTGTTTTTCTCTTTCTGACATATTTCACTCTGTATGACAGCCTCTAGATTCATCCACATCTCTACAAATGACCCAATTTTGTTCCTTTATATGGCCGAGTAATATTCCATTGTATATATGTACCACATCTTCTTTATCCATTTGTCTGTCGATGGGCATTTAGGTTGTTTCCATGACCTGGCTATTGTAAATAGTGCTGCAATGAACATTGGGGTGTGTGTGTCTTTTTGTATTATGGTTTTGTCTGGGTATATGTCCAGTAGTGGGATTGCTGGGTCATGTGGTAATTCTATTTTTAGTTTTTTAAGGAACCTCCATACTGTTCTCCATAGTGGCTGTACCAATTCACATTCCCACCAACAATGCAAGAGGGTTCCCTTTTCTCCACACCCTCTCCAGCATTTATTGTTTCTAGATTTTTTGATGATGGCCATTCTGACTGGTGTGAGATGATATCTCATTGTAGTTTTGATTTGCATTTCTCTAATGATTAATGACGCTGAGCATTCTTTCATGTGTTTGCTGGCAATCTGTATGTCTTCTTTGGAGAAATGTCTATTTAGGTCTTCTGCCCATTTTTGGATTGGGTTGTTTGCTTTTTAATATTGAGCAGCATGAGCTGTTTATATATTTTGGAGATTAATCTTTTGTCTGTTGATTCATTTGCAAATATTTTCTCCCATTCTGAGGGTTGTCTTTTCGTCTTACTTATGGTTTCCTTTGCTTTGCAAAACATTTTAAGTTTCATTAGGTCCCATTTGTTGATTTTTGTTTTTATTTCCATTTTCTAGGAGGTGGATCAAAAAAAATCTTGCAGTGATTTATGTCAAAGAGTGTTCTTCCTGTGTTTTCCTCTAAGAGTTTGATAGTTTCTGGCCTTACATTTAGGTCTTTAATCCATTTTGAGCTTATTTTTGTGTATGGTGTTAGGGAGTGTTCTAATCTCATAATTTTACATGTACCTGTCCAGTTTTCCCAGCACCACTTATTGAAGAGGCTGTCCTTTCTCCACTGTACATTCTTTCCTCCTTTGTCAAAGATAAGGTGACCATATGTGCATGGGTTTATCTCTGGGCTTTCTATCCTGTTCCATTGATCTATATTTCTGTTTTTGTGCCAGTACCATACTGCCTCAATTACTGTAGCTTTGTAGTATCGTCTGAAGCCAGGGAGCCTGATTCCTCCAGCTCCGTTTTTCATTCTCAATATTGCTTTGGCTATTCGGGGTCTTTGTGTTTCCATACAAATTGTTAAATTTTTTTGTTCTAGTTCTGTGAAAAATGCCAGTGGTAGTTTGATAGGGATTGCATTGAATCTGTAGATTGCTTTGGGTAGTGGAGTCATTTTCACAATGTTGATTCTTCCAATCCAAGAACATGGTATAGCTCTCCATCTATTTGTATCATCTTTAATTTCTTTCATCAGTGTCTTATAATTTTCTGCATACAGGTCTTTTGTCTCCTTAGGGAGGTTTATTCCTAGATATTTTATTCTTTTTGTTGCAATGGTAAATGGGAGTGTTTTCTTGATTTCACTTTCAGATTTTTCATCATTAGTCTATAGGAATGCCAGAGATTTCTGTGCATTAATTTTGTATCCTGCTACTTTACCAAATTCATTGATTAGCTCTAGTAGTTTTCTGGTAGCATCTTTAGGATTCTCTATGTATAGTATCATGTCATCTGCAAACAGTGACAGCTTTACTTCTTCTTTTCCAATTTGGATTCCTTTTATTTCCTTTTCTTCTCTGATTGCTGTGGCTAAAACTTCCAAAACAATGTTGAATAAGAGTGGTGAGAGTGGGCAACCTTGTCTTGTTCCTGATCTTAGTGGAAATGCTTTCAGTTTTTCACCATTGAGGACAATGTTGGCTGTGGTTTTGTCATATATGGCCTTTATTATGTTGCAGAAAGTTCCCTCTGTGCCTACTTTCTGCAGGGTTTTTATCATAAATGGGTGTTGAATTTTGTGGAAAGCTTTCTGTGCGTCTATTGAGATGATCATATGATTTTTCTCCTTTAATTTGTTAATATGGTGTATCACGTTGATTGATTTGTGTATATTTAAGAATCCTTGCATTCCTGGGATAAACCCCAGTTGATCATGGTGTATGATCCTTTTAAGGTGCTGTTGGATTCTGTTTGCTAGTATTTTGTTGAGGATTTTTGCATCTGTGTTCATCAGTGATATTGGCCTGTAGTTTTCTTTCTTTGTGACATCCTTGTCTGGTTTTGGTATCAGGGTGCTGGTGGCCTCATAGAATGAGTTTGGGAGTGTTCCTCCCTCTGCTATATTTTGGAAGAGTTTGAGAAGGATGGGTGTTAGCTCTTCTCTAAATGTTTGATAGAATTCGCCTGTGAAGCCATCTGGTCCTGGGCTTTTGTTTGTTGGAAGATTTTTGATCACAGTTTCTATTTCAGTGCTTGAGATTCGTCTGTTCATATTTTCTATTTCTTCCTGATTCAGTCTTGGCAGGTTGTGCATTTCCAAGAATTTGTCCATTTCTTCCAGATTGTCCATTTTATTGGCATAGAGTTGTTTGCAGTAATCTCTCATGATCTTTTGTATTTCTGCAGTGTCAGCTGTTACTTCTCCTTTTTCATTTCTAATTCTATTGATTTGAGTCTTCTCCCTTCTTTTCTTGATGAGTCTGGCTAATGGCTTATCAATTTTGTTTATCTTCTCCATGAACCAGCTTTTAGTTTTATTGATCTTTGCTATCATTTCCTTCAGTTCTTTTTCATTTATTTCTGATCTGATCTTTGTGATTTCTTTCTTTCTCCTAACTTTGGGGTTTTTTTGTTCTTCTCTCTCTAATTGCTTTAGGTGCAAGTTTAGGTTGTTTATTCGAGATGTTTCCTGTTTCTTAAGGTAGGATTGTATTGCTATAAACTTCCCTCTTAGAACTGCTTTTGCTGCATCCCATAGGTTTTGGGTCACAACAAATTTCTGTGCATTAATTCTGTATCCTGCAACTTTATGAAATTCATTGATTAGCTCTAGTAGTTTTCTGGTGGCATCTTTAGCATTGTCTATGTTTAGTGTCATGTCATCTGCAAACAGTGACAGTTTTACTTCTTCTTTTCCAATCTGTATTCCTTTTATTTCTTTTTCTTCTTTGATTGCCGTGTCTAGGACTTCCAAAACTATGTTGAATAATAGTGGTGAGAGTGGACATCCTTGTCTTGTTCCTGATCTTAGAGGAAATGCTTTCAGTTTTGCACCATTGAGATTGATGTTTGCTGTGGGTTTGTCATATATGGCCTTCAGTATGTTGAGGTAGGTTCCCTCTATGCCCACTTTCTGGAGAGTGTTTAAAATAAATGGTGTTGAATTTTGTCGAAAGCTTTTCCTGCATCTATTGAGATGATCATATAGTTTTTCTTCTTCAATTTGTTAATATGGTATATCACATTGATTGATTTGTGTATACTGAAGAATCCTTGCATCCCTGGGATAAATCCCACTTGATCATGGTGTATGATCCTTTTAATGTGTTGTTGGATTCTGTTTGCTAGTATTTTGTTGAGGATTTTTGCATCTATATTCATCAGTGATACTGGTCTGTAATTTTCTTTTTTTGTAGTATCTGTCTGGTTTCGATATCAGGGTGATGGTTGCCTCATAGAATGAGTTTGGGAGTATTCCTTCCTCTGCAATTTTTTGGAAGAGTTTGAGAAGGATGGCTGTTAGCTCTTCTCTAAATGTTCAATAGAATTCACCTGTGAAGCCATCTGGTCCTGGACTTATGTTTGTTGGAAGGTTTTTAATCACAGTTTCAATTTCATTACTTGTGATTGGTCTGTTCATATTTTCTATTTCTTCCTGGTTCAGTCTCAGAAGATTATACCTATCTAAGAATTTGTCCATTTCTTCCAGATTGTCCATTTTATTGGCATAGAGTTGCTTGTAGCAGTCTGTTAGGATGCTTTGTATTTCTGTGGTTTCTCTTGTAACTTCTCCCTTTTCATGTCTAATTTTATTGATTTGAGTCCTCTCCCTCTTTTTCTTGATGAGTTTGGCTAGTGGTTTATCAATTTTGTTTATCTTCTCAAAGAACCAGCTTTTAGTTTTATTGATCTTGGCTATTGTTTTCTTTGTTTCTACTTCATTTATTTCTGCTCTGATCTTTGTGATTTCTTTCATTCTGCTAACTTTGGGTTTTGTTTGTTCTTCTTTCTCTAGTTCCTTTAGGTGTAAGGGTAGATTGTTTATTTGAGATTTTTCCTGTCTCTTGAGGTAGGCTTGTATTGCTATAAAATTCCCTTTTAGAACTGCTTTTGCTGCATCCCATAGGTTTTGGATCGTCATGTTTTCATTGTCATTTGTCTCTAGGTATTTTTTGATTTCTTCTTTGATTTCTTCAGTGATCTCTTGGTTGTTTAGTAACATATTGTTTAGCCTCCATGTGTTTGTGTTTTTTCACTATAATTGATTTCTAATCTCATAGCGTTGTGGTTAGAAAAGATGCTTGATATGATTTCAATTTTTTAAAATTTACTGAGGCTTGATTTGTGACCCAAGCTGTGATCTATCCTGGAGAATGTTCCATGCACACTTGAGAAGAAAGTGTAATCTGCTGTTTTCGGATGGAATGTCCTATAAATATCAATTAAATCTGGTCTATTGTGTCATTTAAAGCTTGTGTTTCCTTATTAATTTTCTGTTTGGATGATCTGTCCATTGGTTTAAGTGAGGTGCTAAAGTCCCCCACTATTATTGTGTTACTGTCGATTTCCTCTTTTAGAGCTGTTAGCAGTTGCCTTCTGTATTGAGGTGCTCCTATGTTGGGTGCATATATATTTATAATTATTATATCTTCTTCTTGGATTGATCCCTTGATCATTATGTAGTGTCCTTCCTTGTCTCTTGTAACATTCTTTATTTTAAAATCTATTTTTTCTCATATGAATATTGGTACTCCAGCTTTCTTTTGATTTCCATTTGCATGGAATATCTTTTTCCATCCCCTCACTTTCAATCTGTATGTGTCCCTAGGTCTGAAGTGGGTCTCTTGTAGACAGCATGTAGATGGGTCTTGTTTTGTATCCATTCAGCGAGCCTGTGACTTTTGGTTGGGGCATTTAATTCATTCACATTTAAGGTAATTATCAATATGTATGTTCCTATTACCATTTTTTAATTGTTTTGGGTTTGTTTTTGTAGGTTCTTTTCTTCTCTTGTGTTTCCCACTTAGAGAAGTTCCTTTAGCATTTGTTGTAGAGCTGGTTCGGTGTTCCTGAATTCTCTTAGCTTTTGCTTGTCTGTAAAGCTTTTGAGTTTTCCATGGAATCTGAATGAGATCTTTGCCGGGTAGAGTGATCTTCATTGTAGGTTCTTCCCTTTTAGCACTTTAAGTATATCATGCCACTCCCTTCTGGCTTGTAGAGTTTCTGCTGAGAAATCAGCTGTTAACCTTATGAGAGTTCCCTTGTATGTTACTTGTCATTTTTCCCTTGCTGCTTTCAATAATTTTTCTTTGTCTTTAATTTTTGCCAATTTGATTACTGTGTGTCTTGGCGTGTTTCTCCTTGAGTTTTTCCTGTATGGGACTCTGCACTTCCTGGTCTTGGGTGGCTATTTCCTTTCCCATGTTAGGGAAGTTTTTGACTAAAATCTCTTCAAATATTTTCTCAGTCCTTTCTCTCTCTCTTCTCCTTCTGGTACCCGTATAGTGCGAATGTTGTTGCGTTTAATGTTGTCCCAGAGGTCTCTTAGGCTGTCTTCATTTCTTTTCATTCATTTTTCTTTATTCTGTTCTGCAGCAGTGAATTCCACCATTCTGTCTTCCAGGTCATTTATCTGTTCTTCTGCCTCAGTTTTTCTGCTATTGATTCTTCTAGTGTATTTTTCACTTCAGTTATTTTGTTGTTCATCCTGTTTGTTTTTTCTTTAATTCTTCTGGATCTTTGTTAAACATTTCTTGCATCTTCTCAAACTTTGCCTCCATTCTTTTTCTGAGGTCCTGGATCATCTTCACTATCATTATTCTGAATTCTTTTTCTGGAATGTTTCCTATCTCCACTTCATTTAGTTGTTTTTCTGGGGTTTTATCTTGTTCCTTCATCTGGTACATAGCCCCCTGCCTTTTCATCTTGTCTGTTTTTCTGTGAATGTGGTTTTTGTTCCATAGGCTGCAGGATTGTAGTTCTTCTTGTTTCTGCTGTCTGCTCTCTGTATATCATATTTCTTTGTCTTGCTTAATAGTTTTGGCTAGGACTCCTAGGGCAATGTTGACAAGAAGTGGGACAGTGGCATCCTTATTTTGTTCCTTACATTAAACAGATAATTTTCAGTGTTTCCTCATTAAAACTTGTTTACTTATGGGTTTTTATTTTTATTTTTGAAAATATTTATTTATTTAGTTTTGGCTGTGCCAGGTCTTAGTTGCGGCACGTGGGATCTTCATTGAGGCATGTGGGATCTTTAGTTGCAACATGCGGGATTCTTAGTTGTGGCACGTGGACTTCTTAGTTGCGGCATGCATGCGGGATCTAGTTCCCCAAACAGGGATCGAATCCAGGCCCCCTGCATTGGGAGTGCAGCGTCTTACCCACTGGACCACCAGGGAAGTCCCTGCTTATGGATTTTTAAGCTTTATTTTTATTTATTATTTTCACGTAAGGAGGATCCATTCTATTCCTAGTGTGCTGAGCTTTTTCTTTTTAACTACAAAAGAATATTGAATTTCCCCCTTTTTCTCCATCTATTGAATTTTTGTTTTTCTTCTTGAACTTCTTAAAATGGCAAATTACATTGGTTGATTATTTTCAAGTGTTAAACCAAAACACAGTGTGAATTGCTGGTAAAAACCCTTCCTGGTTTATATCATTTAGCTATACTGCCAATTCAGGTTGCCACTTTAGTGGGGTTTCAAGGATGAGTGAAAGTAGGTGCATGTTTTCAGTGTGCCATCTTTACATGCAAGTTAGTAGTCAGTAATTTTTGCCAGCTGATTTACTATGTTGGCACCTTCACTTCTATGCAGTATTCCTTGCCACCCTTCTACCCCGAATCCTGCCATTGCTATTTGCATTGTCTTCTGGTTGTAAATGTAATATGAAGGTTCCCAGCATTGTGCTTATACTACATTGCAAATATTTTATTTGTGCTAATTTTCCTTTACTGGCAGTGAACTCCTTGATATCCCAATCTTGCATCTTTGTCTTTGTGCTATCAGATGCCTCACACAGTACATGTCTAGTAAATTTTGATGAAAGAGACTGGACAGGAAACTCCATCTTTCCCTGATATGTATCCAAAAATCCCTTACTGCCACATTACCATTTGCTGACTGCTAAGAATGACAGCTGCCAAATGGTGTACAAGAATGGGTTTAAATGCCCCATGAGGTGTAGTAAATTACACTAGTATAGAGCCATTCTATTTAATCTTTCAAAGCATTTTCACAATTATCCTCTTCTTTGATCTTCATAGCAACTGTGAAATAGGTAAATTAGTAGCTCTAGCCTTGCTTTACACATAAGTAAATAGGACCCAGGGAGACTAAATATTTATCCAAGACCATTTGACTAATGTTTGGTCAAATTTGGGTTAGAATCCAGGTCTCCAGCCATTTAAACTTGGGCTCTTCTCAATAGACCAGTGGTTCTGAAACTGTGGGTCTCAGGGGTTGGCACTGAATGGGGATGGGAGATAGGATGGAGGGTGAATGATCAGGGATCTGAGCCCTCCACCGCTCTCACAGTTCTGCTTTTGTCCCCTTTACACGTTACTCTTCCAAATAATTTTTCTTTTTGAAAATAGCTCTGTTGCTGATTACAACCTGCATTTACTAGTCTTTAAGCACATAATTGCTTTCTGGCACTATGTGATGTTTCAGTTTTACTTTGTACATTCCTTGTCCTAGACTTGGTATCAACCATTTCTCCAAGGAGTCCTGGTTCCTTTTGTGGGGAATGAAATTTAGAATATAATAACTGGGCTCTAGGTGTGCTTATTGCTACTCGTGCCTCATTATTTCTAACTCTTTTCAGGGACAGTACTAGGAAATTACCTTTTTTAAAAATCCCGAGTTTTTACTGATACATCTAATTCAAATCTAATGCCACAGTGTTTCTTATCTTCTCCCATTCCATTCTTGTATTGCCCTTCTCCCCTTATGAAAACCCTGCTTCCCAAATAACACTGCAAACAGTATTTACTCATTTTCTCTATCCTGAAATGCACACAAAACAGTATTAGAACAATGCCACCAGTACCCTTATTCAAAACAAAACTACTAAACAGAGTTCAAATTTTCTTTGTGGTTCTTTTTTTATCCTTAGACTATATCATAGTAAGTGTGAACAGTCAGAGAATTGTGTGCAAAATTTACTTGAATTAGTTATTTTCCCTGTGTGATTAAGTGTTCTATCAACTTGATGTATCGGTAGAGTCATTTGTTTTTGTTTGTATTCAATTTTAGAGTTTGGGTTTTAAAAATCCATTTTGATTTAACTTAAAAATATTTATAATATTTACATGTTTTATGGGTGAATATATATATTTACTCAGAGAAGTCCTGATCCCTATTTCTTCATTCTTCACCCCGTTTCCACCTACTCCACTCCATATAGATAATCATTTTCATCTGTTGTCTATCTTTTCTCTGCTTCTGTATACACACTCTTTTTTCTTCTTTCTTATAGAAATGGTAGAATAGTCCATACTCACCCTATTGTACCTAGCTTTAAACTTTTAAAAATATGTTTGAATTTATCAATTTATAACTTTAGTACTTTTTGTTTCTTGTTTAAGAATCCTTAACTTCCCAAAGGTCATGAAAATTTTCTACTATATTATCCTTTAAATTTTTAAAGTTTTGCCTCTTTCATTTAAGTCTTTAATCAATCTGGAGTTGATTTTACATATGGTGTGAGAGAGTGATCCATTTTTTTTTTTTGCTGTTGTTTATTTTGTTTTTCAGTATGAATGTCCATTCATCCCATATAGTTTGTTGAGTAGTCTGTTTTTTACCCACTGATCTTTAATGTTGGTTTAGTTGTATGTCAAGTTGATGTACTTTCATGGATTTGCTTTTGGGCTTTTTTATAAATTTACTTATTTTTATTTATTTATTATCTTTGCTGTGTTGGGTCTTCGTTGCTGCACGCGGGCTTTCTCTAGTTGCAGCGAGTGGGGCCTACTCTTCTTTGCAGTGCACAGGCTTCTCATTGCGGTGTCTTTTCTTGTGGCGGAGCACAGGCTCTAGAGTCTGCAGGCTTCAGTAGATGCAGCACGTGGGCTCAATAGTTGTAGCTTGTGGGCTCTAGAGCACAGGCTCAGTAGTTGTGGCACATGGGCTTAGTTGCTCTGTGGCATGTGGGATCTTCCCGGACCAGGGCTCGAACCTGTGGCCCCTGCATTGGTGGCAGATTCTTAACCACTGTTCCACCAGGGAAGCCCTGGGGTTTTTTTTTTTTCTGTTTTACCTGTTATTTCATCTATTTCTGAGAAAAATCTCTTATTTTTAAATTTCAGACATATTTTTTCATTCTACTATTTCCATTTTTAAAAATAGTTACTGTTTCTCTGCTGGAGGATTTTCTACTGTTCATTCATTTGAATGTTTTTCGTCTATGTTCTTGAGGATACTTACAAAAAAATCTTTGCTAATTCTAACAAATGGTCAGTCAGTCTCCACTGATTACCTTTTCTCTTGAATGTGCATCACGTTATTCTATTTCTTTATATGTCTAGCAATTTTGAAATATATCCTGGATGCTGTAAAGGCATTTTGTAGACTCTGAATTCTGTTATATTCCTCTGAGAATGTTGATTTTGCAGGCAATTAACTTTGCTGAACTCAGACTCCTAAATACGTCTACTTTGCCAGTGAAATCTCTGCTTAACTACTCTAACCTTAGCAGAGCTGCTTAGAGTCTGTTCCACACATGCACAGTTCAGGGATCAGCCAGAGATTTGGGAAGAATTTATATACAGAATTTGGGACTTTTCCTTTTCAGCTCTCTTCTTTGCTGGATTTCTCCCCTCAGTTTTTAGCTATTGTTTCTGCCCAAACTCTGTCTTTTGGTTTTTCAAGCCACTGACATTACAGACTGAGTTTCAGCCAACTAATTCCTGCCCTCAAATAAAAATCCACTTGAAAATGGAAAACTCACCCAGTTCTGTTACCTTTATCTAAGTGTAGACTCCTACCCAGTTTCTGCCTGCTTTTATTTTGTTATTATTTTTTTATTTTGAAAGACATTTCTTTTTTTAAATTAATTTTTATTGGAGTATAGTTGATTTACAATATTGTCTTAGTTTCAGGTGTACAGCAAAGTGAATCAGTTATGCATATACATATATCCACTCTTTTTTAGATTCTGTTCCCATAGAGGTCATTTACAGAGTACTGAGTACGGTTTCCTGTGCTATACAGTAGGTTCTTATTAGTTAGCTATTTAATATATAGTACTGTGTATATGTCAATCCCAATCTCCCAATTTATCCCTCCCCTCCCCCTTTCCCCCTTGGTAACTATAAGTATGTTTTCTACATCTGTGACTCTATTTCACAAAAAGTGGAGTTTTGTAAATAGGTCCATTTGTACCATGTTTTAGATTCCACATATAAGCTACCTGCTTTTAGTTGCTTTCGAGTTCTTTCAGGAAGTTGTCTTTTATATTTATTCTAGAATTTTAGTTCGTATATGTGGAGAGTTAGTCTGATAGGAGCTACTCAGTCATTATTAGGAACAGAGTACCCACACTATTTTATTTATTTTGGCTTTTAATTAAACTCATATCTTGTATAACAAGTCCCCTCACCTTAGTCTAATTCTTCAGAAATGAATTAGATGTTCTTGTGTTGAACCTGAAGACTTACATAGTAACGCTTCTGCCTCCCAAGTATGAATGGACGGACTTCAGAATTAGTCATGCCAAAGAAAGGATATGTGAAATATAGGGAAGGAAGTTGTTTGTTTATGCATTGTACATGCAACTCTAATGTCAGGGATGATGACAGCCTGAGACACAGGCATGATATACATGTGCATGTCTGGCGTGTTCAGGGAAGGTCATTTAATCACCAGGACAGAATATTTGAGGACAGTAAGTATTTTAGTTGAATGCAGAAGCACCTGGGAAGTCTGAAAATGGAGACATGGGTGATTTAGTAGGCTATGGCAGGAGTCAGGTGAACTGAGAAGCTGAACCAAAGCAGTGTCAATCAGAATGCAGAAAGGGACCAGATTTGAAAGAGAATTAAAAACTGATAAACCTTGTATTCAGTGATATGGTGCTGAAGGAAATATTTATAAGGGTAAGACACATTTTCTCCATTACTCAAATCACAGCATGCATTAACCTCTTACTTGGCTTACACATGAAATAACACTCTAGAAAGTCTAGAAAAAGAGGAAAAATCACCCCAAATTCTACTATCCTTATAAAATAACAAATATTTTATATCCCCTTCCAGGCCTTATTCAGAAACAAAGGTATATTTTTCAAATATGTAATCATACCCCATGTTGAATGTCCTTGATAATTTTGTATTATTTCTATCATCTCAGTGAATAAGGAAATTTCATCTTGCTCGTCTTCATAATTACATCATTTTTAATGTCTGCATATTATTCCATTATTTCACACACCCCAACTTTCTGTACCATTATTCAATTTCTTGGACATTTATATTGCCACTAACACTACTGTAAATAATACTCCATGGGAATTCCCTGGCGGTCCAGTGGTGAGGACTCCGTGCTTCCGCTGCATGGGGCCAGAGTTTGATCCCTCGTCGGGAAACAGATCCCACAAGCTGCGCAGCACAGCCAAAGGAAAAAAAAAAAGCTCCATGAACATGTTTATGTATATAATTAGTCTTTCCCTTTTGTGGGAGATTGACTGTCAGCATTAAGGTATCTGTAGTAGAGTTGATACATTTAATATTGTTTCATGTATTTTAATATTTACTCCCTAGAGCCCTGACATTACAAAGCCCTTAGAGTGATATGTGTGAGAATCTTTATATTCTAGATCATTACTAAGAGAAGGGACTTTGCCTGTTGATGGCTGTAGCATCTAGCATAGTGCCTATTATTAAGAGTCATAAGAGCTGTGTTCTGAATGAGTAAATCAGTGAATAAATTAGTTCAGTTGTCTTCTGTGGAGAGTTGAACTCATTTCTCGCCATCTGGATGCAGTTTGATTTCAGGTGTACCCTGTGTTCTTGGCAAGGTCTGGAGAGCCATTTAGATAGTCACTCCTGCAATCTGGATTTTACAGAAGTCTGGAATGTTGCCCTGAGAACACAATCTGCAACAGCCTCTGTCTGGGATTTTTACTTTTGCTTCCCGGATCACTACAGACCCAAGTATTTCCATGGGCTTCCTTCTGGAAAACAAAACAAAGAATGTGCTCTTTTCTGGAGGAAACTTTCCCATTAGTTTCTACCTCAGTGGGACAGGTCCTTGTAGGGCAGGCTAAACTTGGGCCAGAACGTTTGGAAATCTTGACTCTGTTCTCTCCTTGGCTTCAGAAAACAACTGGGATCACGCTCAGCTTAGACTGGATAAGTTTCTGTTTTGTTGCTGATGCTTTTTCTTTTTTTTCTTTTTTTGTAAAGGGAGTGAAACAATTTTGGTTCAGATCAGTGTGTAAAAAAGAAGGTTGGTAATCAGAATCATAGAATTATAGAATAGAGAGCTTCTATCGATGTCATTTTTCTTTTACTAAAAATAATAATGACTACTTATGGCATTTTGTGCCAGGCCTTGTTCTAGCACTTTCCTTACGTGACTTCACTTAATTTAATCATCACAACAACCCAGCCTTATGAAGTAGGTATTATGATTTCCACTCTGTAAATTAGGAAAATGCTGAAAGATTTTTTTTAATTGAAGTATAGTTGATTTACAATGTTTTGTTAATTTCTGCTCTATGGCAAAGTGACTCAGTTATACATCTATATACATTCTCTGTTATATTCTTTTCCATTATGGTTTATCCCAAGATATTGAATATAGTTCCCTGTGCTTAAAGATCTTAAGTCATCTTTTCATAAGCACACACAAGTGGTGGAGTAAGGATTCAAAAATAGGTCTGGCTGATACCAATGTTCATGCCTGTATATCCATTTGCAAAGCACTTTCCTTTCGATTCTGCTCTCTAAATCACAGCTGCAGCATCAGGAAGGAGACTGATTAGTCCTGTGAGGCAGAGGTGGAGACAGAGATTCAGAGATCATGTTCTTTGCCATCCAAGTTCTCACAGGAAAGAACGATAAGAGCCAGGCTGTACATGTGGACTGTCTCATTCCCTGTCCCATACCCTTTCCACTGCTCCCCCTGGAGAGCTCTCTGAATCTTCCCATTATAGTTGAGGAAACTGGGGCCCAGAGTATTGCAGTGATTTACCAAGCTCATACAGCTGGCTAGCAAACTAAGACTGGAGCCCAGATTTTCTGCCTCCCAAGCTAGTGTCTTTATTATTATGTCTACATGGCAAACAAAAGCTAGTTGTTAAAGAATATTCAATGTGAGTTATATTCCAAATCAGAAAAGACATTAACACAGTCCCTCCAGTGCAGAGACATTTAACTCATCATCTTCATTGTGTTAAAATCTCCTCCATCATATGAGATACCTAGTCGATCTGTTAATCATCAAGTATGTACTGAGTGACTAATATAAATGTGCTTAGCACTGGGAACAGCCCCTGAGTGGGGTCTCCATGGTCAGTCTATGAAAAGTCTCAGGATTAGCAGCTCTCCCTCCTCCAGTATAGACCTCAAAAGAGTCAAAGTAAATAGAATTTTCTGCCTCAACAGCTGTATTTATTTTGGGCTGTTTCTCCACCTACAACGCCCATTTGCTGTCCTTGGAGCTTCTGAACCTGTTTATTTTCAACCTCCCAGAGGCAGCCAGCTGTTGTATTCCTGTGTCATGGCAGAGAGAAGTCTTCTGGAGGGAAGCAAGCCATTTCAAAAGCATAAAGGAAATAACCCAAAGTAGAGTTTACCAACTGAGGCTATTTCCTGAGCAGGACACCAACCCTGCTCTGAAATATCTTATTCAAATAGCTTAACAAGACATAACTGGAGACAGAACTTGAGCACCGAAAATTACACAATAAAATAAAAAGAGCTAAGGAGTAATATAAACTCAGGTCTTAAGTGATATCAAGTGAATGTGATTGAACAGTCTCCTAGCTGAACAGTCTCCTAGTCAGTTAGACGGGACTAAACTCAGAGAAATATTTTGTTTGGGCTACAAGTTTGCTTCTTTATGTGCTTGCTTTTTAGTGACCCAATATTTAAAAACTCAGAGCATTTACCTAAAAATCCAGATTTCTGACTCCTTCTGAAAAAAAATGGAAGGTCTACTAATATGTGTTTGTCCTCATGTGGGGTAACTATGGGCTGGAGAGGTGGGTGTGTTAGGTGAAACACACACTCCCCAGTTTGCCACAGTCCTCAGAGGTAGTGTGGCAAGCACTGTGGCAGGCATGACAGCTCATTGACTACTCACAGAAGACTCTACTAGGTAGGTATTATCCTTCCTATTTTATAAATGGGAAAAGCAAGGCTCAGAAAGGTTATGAGGTCAGCCGGAAGCCACCTACTTAGTGAATAGCTAGGATTCACACCAATGGCTGCCTGAGTACGTCCCTTCTAGATGCTGCCTCCCAGAGAACTAGGAAGTGATAAAGCTGGGTCTTGAATCCAGACTGACTCCAAGCCTACTGGCCATTCTAAAATGTCATACTATGTCAGAGGCACAGACCCTGCTACATGCAATGGAAGCTAGCAAGTATGTCACGATGAACCAAGAAGAAAAGAACCATTCCTACTGGGAAATGACTTACAAGTCCAGGAATAACTTCTGAAGATAATACATTGTGATAGAAAAATTATAAATAGGCCAGACTATCACCAAACATTTGACCAGTGCTTCTTAGGTAGGTTGAAAGTTTTGGCCATTAGCAGCATACTAGAGTTACTCGAAAGCACTGTTCGGTATTTTTATGGGAAGGATTGAATCCTGTGAGGAAGCTAAACAAGGAGTACAAATTCCAAATGGCCTGGGCAGAGTAAAGGAGCAGGAAGACCTGTATTTTAGGCCTTGGAGGGCAGATCTAGGCCCACCGTCCCCTGGGCAGTGGCCACCAAGGGCTGGACCTCAAAGAGACTGAAGCACCATGTCAAAACTCATCACTTTGCCTAAAGCTTATCCTGAGTAGTGGAAATACAAAAGATTTAAATGTCAGTTATTCTGTTTTGTATTTTTTTAAAAAAAAGTGTTCATAAGTTGCAAAGCTTGGAATCAAGTCCAGGACTTCTCGGGTTCTCTCTACTATATATCACCGTCCAGAAAACAGATGGTAGAGAGGGGAGGGGAAGGTATTCCAGGTAGGGGGATGCTGTGTTAGGAAATTTCAGATTCTGTTTGGATAGAGAAGGAAAGAAAATAATAGAGGTTGAAGCCTCTGACAACAGTCACCAGATTTATCACTTACCCTGTTATCACAGGTTGCAGAGGACTGATCATGCTGTCACCACTGAGATGCCCAAGGGCCGTATCTCTAATGACCACGCTGCCCTTTTTACTCTCCTTTCCTTGGCCATTTAGCCCCACTGCAGGCCATTTAGCCTCCCTACTCCAAGTTCCTGGATCAGTCTTCTTCCTGATCAAGGTAAGTTATAGGCTGGTGGGTAAACCGTGAACCAGCTGTAATGGGAGTAATGTGTAATAACAGCAACAAAATCCAAAATGATAATTGCTATAACAGTAATAACAGCAGTTACTTTTACTGAGCCATTTCTGCATTCTAAACACTTTGTTAGGGCTTCCCTGGTGGCGCAGTGGTTGAGAGTCCGCCTGCTGATGCAGGGGACACGGGTTCGTGCCCCGGTCCGGGAAGATCCCACATGCCACAGAGCGGCTGGGCCCGTGAGCCATGGCCGCTGAGCCTGCGCGTCCGGAGCCTGTGCTCCGCAACAGGAGAGGCCACAACAGTGAGAGGCCTGCGTACCAAAAAAAACACAAAAAACAAAAAACACTTTGTTAAATAACTTACATGCTTTAAACCGTTTAACTATTATATTGTCCTGTAAAGTCTCTATTATGAGGAGACAATTCTCTGAGGGTCTCTTGCATTTCTGCACATCTTGTGAGCAAGGCACTGGCTCCCCTTTGTTCCAGACTAACTTTTAAAGAATTTTATTTATTTATTTTTGGCTGCCTTGGGTCTTCGTTGCTGCACACAGGCTTTCTCTAGTTGCAGTGAGCGGGGGCTACTCTTGTTGCAGTGCGCAGGCTTCTTATTGTGGTGGCTTCTCTTGTTGTGGAGCACAGGCTCTAGGCGTGTGGGCTTCAGTAGTTGTGGCACGTGGGCTCAGTAGTTGTGGCTCCCAGCCTCTAGAGTGCAGTCTCGGTAGTTGTGGCGCACGGGCTTAGTTGCTCCGGGGCATTTGGGATCTTCCGGACCAGGGCTCAAACCTGTGTCCCCTGCATTGGCAGGTGGATTCCCAACCACTGCGCCACCAGGGAAGTCCCCCAGACTAACTTTTGAAGGATGCTTGTATAACAAACAGCCTTGGAAGATAGAGATGGTGTTTCCTGTCAGAGCGAAGGACAGACATGTTTATTGACCATTAGAAATGATTCATGTTCCTTAAACTCAGGGTTCTTCTTTTGTAACACAATCTTCTTTGCATCTCCATGTGGGAAATGGGGCTTGGGGAGCCAGCACAGAAATGGCTGATCCTCTGGCTACTGCTGTTGCCGTTAAGTAACTGTCCTTTGCCTCTGACCCAGGAATTTTATGTCTTCTACTAGCACCCATGAAACTGTGGCAGGCTAATCTATTAGTTTGCAAGTAAGGCAGTGTCTCAGAGTCTACATGGTCTTTGAAAGATTTTATTATTCCCATTTTACAGATTAGAAACTGAGGTTGTTGGAGGTGTTTTCAACTGCTCGTATTTATTATATCTGATCCTATACTTCAGTCTGTTGCCTGGATATTTGGCTTTTAGAGATTAAATCTCCATTTTGAAGCATATTTCTGGCACTCAAGTCCCAGTTTTATTCTATGTTCCTGAGATAGTCGTCTATTCATCTATCCCAGTGTTTATTCAGTGCATAATATCTGTGTTGGTCTCGTCAGTTCTCCTAGGGAATGAAATCTTTCCTTGAACTCCAACTCCCATATCTCATAGTATTGTGGTGGAAATTAAGTAAAAATAATGGATGTAAAAGCACCTAACACAAATGATTCTCAAACTTTAGGTGGTATCTGAAATACTGGCATATTTCTCTTAAAATGCAGAACCCCAGACCCCATCCCAAGAGATTCTGAATCAGTAGATCTAGATTAAAATAAAAAAACAGGATTTCCATTATCTTAGTCCTTGCTTGCTTCTTGTCCTGTCCTTCCTTACCCTGTGCTTTATGTTCTAGTGACTGCTAGCCGTGTGTAATTCTCTCTGCTTCTGTTCTTCTGTACTTTGGCCATCTTTCTTCTCTAACTAGAAGAGCTAACCCCTCCTTATCCTTTAGCTCAGGTGTCTCCTCCTTTAGGAAGCCTTCCCCATCTAATGAGGGGATATCATTTCTTCATCCTCCCAAAGCTTGCTGTTGCTTACCTCTATCATTTACTTGTACCTTTTATTAAGATTATGTGTGTCTCCACCAGCAGACTCTCAACTCCTTGAGGGCAGGTAATTTGTCCTATTCACTTTTACACTTTACATGGGAAGCCTTTTATGGAATAGTAGAGTATCTGGTTCACAACAGGTACTGGGCTTTGAAATCAATTTTTGTTGAATGAATAAAAGAACGGGGCTTCCCTGGTGGCGCAGTGGTTAAGAATCCGCCTGCCGATGCAGGGGACGCAGGTTCGAGCCCTGGTCCTGGAAGATCCCACATGCCGCGGAGCAACTAAGCCCGTGCGCCACAACTGCTGAGCCTGTGCTCTAGAACCCGCACATCACAACTACTGAAGCCTGCATGCCTGGAACCCATGCTCCACAACAAGAGAAGCCACCACCGTGAGAAGCCCACGCACTGCAGCAAAGAGTAGTCCCCGCTAGCTGCAACTAGAGAAAGCCCGTGTGCAGCAACGAAGACCCATGTCAACCAAAAATAAAATAAATAAATTAAAAAAAAAAAAGAAAGAAGCCATTTGTTTGCAGAAAGCTTTCAATATAAAATCCCATTGGGACTTTCCTGGCAGTCCAGTTGTTAAGACTCCATGCTTCCACTGCAGGGGGCGTGAGTTCAATCCCTGGTCAGGGAACTAAGATCCTACATGCTGTGCAGCCTGGCCAAAAAAATTTTTAAAAGTCTATTAATGATAATACTCTTGATTTTCTTAAAAACGTTTATTTCATGTGAGGTAAGACCAGAAATATGAGGAAAGAGAGAGAAAGCAAGAAGTTGAATTTTAGCATGGGTAGAGAGAGTAAAATGTAATATAGCCTGGCCTCCTCATTGTGTTTTCTTTTCCATTATGGTTTATTAGAGGATATTGAATATAATTCCCTGTACTATACAGTAAGACCTTGTTGTTTATCCATCCCATATATAATAGTTTGCATCTGCTAACCTCAAACTCCCAGTCCCTTCTTCCCCCACTCCTCCTCCACCTTGGCAACCACAAGTCTGTTCTCTATGTCTGTGAGTCTGTTTCTGTTTCGTAGATAAGTTCATTTGTGTCATATTTTAGATTCCACATATAAGTAATATCATATGGTATTTGTCTTTCTCTTTCTGACTTACTTCACTTAGTATGATAATCTCTAGGTCCATCCGTGTTGCTGCAAATGGCATTATTTCATTCTTTTTAATGTCTGAGTAGTATTCCATTGTATATATACCAGATCTTCTTTTCTTTTTAATTAAAAAAAAATTTATATTTATTTATTTATTTATTTCTGGCCATGTTGGGTCTTCGTTGCTGCATGTGGGCTTTTCTCAGTTGCGGTGAGTGGGGGCGACTCTTCGTTGTGGTGTGCGGGCTTCTCATTGTGGTGGCTTCTCCTGTTGCGGAGCACGAGATCTAGGCTTGCGGGCTTCAGTAGTTGGCATGCGGGCTCAGTAGTTGTGGCAGACAGGCTTTGTTGCTTCACGGCATGTGGGATCTTCCCGGACCAGGGATCTGAACCCGTTTCTCCTGCATTGGCAGGTAGATTCTTAACCACTGTGCCTCCAGGGAAGTTCTTTTTAAATTTTTACTGGAGTATAGTTGATTTACAATGTTTTGTTAGTTTTAGGTGTACAGCAAATTGATTCAGTTATACATATACATATATCCACTCTTTTTTAGATTCTTTTCCCATATAGGTCATTACAGACTACTGAGTAGAGTTCCCTGTGCCATACAGTAAGTCCTTATTAGTTATCTATTTTATATATAGCAGTGTGTATATGTTAATCCCAATCTCCCAATTTATCCCTCCCCTCCCTTTCCACCCTGGGAACCATGAGTTTGTTTTCTACATCTGTGACTCTATTTATGTTTTGTGAATAAGTTCATTTGTACCATTTTTTAAAAATTTACTTATTTTTATTTATTTATTTTTGGCTGCGTTGGGTCTTTGTTGCTGTGTGCAGGCTTTCTCTAGTTGCGGTGAGCAGGGGCTACTCTTTGTTGCAGTGTGCGGGCTTCTCATTGCGGTGGCTTCTCTTGTTAAGGAGCATGGGCTCTAGGTGTATGGGCTTCAGTAGTCGTGGCATGTGGGCTCTAGAGCGCAGGCTCAGTAGTTGTGGCACCTGGGCTTAGTTGCTCCATGGCATGTGGTATCTTCCCAGACCAGGGCTCGAACCCATGTCCCCTGCATTGGCAGGCGGATTCTTAACCACTGTTCTACCAGGAAAGTCCCTGTACCCTTTTTTTAGATTTCACGTGTAAGCAATATCATATGGTATTTGTCTTTCTCTGTCTGACTTACTTCATACATCTCTAGGTCTATCCATGTTGCTACAAATGGCATTATTTTGTTCTTTTTTATGGCTGAGTAATATTCCATTGTATATATGTACCACATCTTCTTTATCCATTCCTCTGTTGATGGACATTTAGGTTACTTCCATATTCTGACCCTTGTAAATAGTGCTGCAATGTATTTTGGGGTGCGTGTATCTTTTTGAAGTATGGTTTTCTCCGGATATATGCCCAGGAGTGGGATTGCTGGATCATATGGTAGCTCTATTTTTAGTTTTTTTAAGGAACCTCCATACTGTTTTCCATAGTGGCTGCACCAATTTACATTCCCACCAACAGTGTAGGAGGGTTCCCTTTTCTCCACACCCTCTCCAGCATTTGTTATTTGTAGACTTTTTAATGATGGCCATTCTGACCAGAATGAGGTGATACCTCATTGTAGTTTTGATTTGCATTTCTCTAATAATTAGTGATGATGAGCATCTTTTCATGTGCCTATTGCTGGCCTCCTCATTTTACTGAGAAGGAAACTGAGATTAGAGAGAATAAGAATAACATCACATAGCTTGTTAGTGGCAAAGCGAGATTGGAAGCTTCATCTCTGGTTTTTCAGTCTTAAGCTGTCTAGACTAATCATGGTCCCTCCCTTCCACTAAGTTATGACCCTACCCAAAGCCCAGCTAAGGTTTTCACCATCCTGGCTTTTATTGACCTCATCTGATATTAATAATGCTGTTATTTCACATTATCTGAACAATTACTACACCATGTCTTCTTTACATAAATTTTGTTTTCTCTGATGTATACCCAGTGTTGTGGGGTATTTTTTAAAAGCTTTTATTGTGTTTATCTTCGATGTTTAATTAGAGTTTTGCTTCTGTATCCTGTGAATCAAATTTGCCTCCCCATCTTGACTGACTAGTTTTGATCTAATAGGTTTTTCTAGAAAAATGACTCTTTCACTAGTATTTAGGGGAGGAAAATGTGGTATAACATTAAAAAAAATAAGCCTCCTTGGCTTCCCAAATTTCATCCAAAATGTAATCATCTCCATGTGTGTTTCTTCTCTCACTTTTATAATCAGATGTGGAAAATATTTAACATCCCATTGAGTCCTCCAGTTTCAATCAGTACACATGATAAATTGCATGGGGGTGTTTAATTTGCCTTGCAATGGAAACCTTTATCTTTGCCCTGTGGCCTGACTGTAGTTTAATAAAAGAAAGGCCCTTTGAATAGGTCTTGTGCAATGTGGGGTCCCAACCAGGTCTATGAATAATTTATTAGGCATGGATCTTGTTTCTGTTTATGAAATACTATTCTGGAGACCGTTAGGGCTAGACCTGTGCAGTAGTCACAAAGTTCTTCTTGAGTTCCAGCTAGAAATATGCAGAAAATTATTGTTGCTGTAACTCCTCAAGCATATGGCTAGGTTCAGGGCAATCTGTTAACTTCTTGTGTTGTGTCCAAAAGTTTCCAGTTATCAACAAAAGATGGCATACCAGCCCGATTACTCCTGATGTATTCCAGTCAAGGATTCCAAGTAACCATAGTTGTGTGGGCGTATGTGGTCTGAAATAACAGGAATCGGTGAAAATTTCAAGTGTAAATACACAACGGAGATCATTTACATATCACAACCAGATGAACGTATCCCACTGAGCTGAGTGTGCTTTCCACAGGAAGCAGGAATTTTTGGGCCACCTCCCAACCCCTGATTCTCAGCGGTTGTAAACTATTTGAGATACATTTTGTTTCGAGTTTTGCAACAGACTTCTCTAACAGCTTATTTGCTTCATGTGTCAACAAACTTGAAAAACTAGCCTCTTACATAAGATAATGAGAAATGTGAAAAGCTATTGTTAGTGACCTGGTTCCCCCCAAAACTTGGTCAAAGATATTACAGACTGTGACATGGAAGTGGGCTTATCCTGATGGGTCTTAGTATGTCCCTTCAGTTCCTAGGTAACTCTTATGCTCATTGGAATGAATTGGCTTGGGATCCTTTTCAAGGATGTTTATATTTAGTGACTCCGTGAGCCAAAAAATAACAGAGTAAGAGAGGGAAAAGTGGACTTTGCATCATTCCAGGAAAATAGTTGCTGCCTGCTTTGGAGGCAAGTTATCCCCAGGGATGAGGCCACAGGGAGATCCCGGAGAGCAAAGTCCTGACCGCCCAGGTCCTGTGACCACACTCAACACTTTCTTCATCTGCTCAGATATTAGCAGAAACTACCAAGCCTGTCTGTGAAAGTGGCAAAAGTTCAAGCTTGATCTTCCCAAAATGCAGCTCAGATGAAGTCGCTGAATTTTTACCCGTTCTCCGTCATTTATAAAATTAAGTGCAAACTCCTCAGCATGGCTCTCAATACCCTCCCCAAATAATTATCCAATCTTATCACACAGGATTCTGAGAAAACTAGATTACTGGCTAGTCCATGAAACAGCCCCTATCTTTTCTATTTTGTTGTCTTTGTTCATGCCGTATGACAAACACTATTGATATCAGTACAGTTATTAACTCTAGTATTTGTTGAGTACTGACTGTGTACCAGGCACCATGTGATGACTGTCCATGCATTGTCTTATTTAATTCTCATAACAATCTGGACACAGACTTACTAATTAATTGCTTAAGATCACAGAACCTGCAAGTGGCAGAGTAAGGATTTTGATCCTCTCATGTCATATGTCTGACACGAGAGCCCTCATTATACTGCATCTGGACTTCCATAAAAAATCTTATCTCTGAGAGAGATCATTTTCTCTACCTTTTTTTTATAATATGTAATTTTATTTGTTAATTGTCCTTTTGAATGCATTTTTGAGGTGGCCGAAATGTAAAGGAAAAAGTAAATCAGCAGAAAAGACAAGAAAAGGTTAATCCAAAGCATCAGTGCTATCATTTAGCTGAATGGCTATACAGTGAAGTACTTTCATAATATATTTTTAAAAAATTTTATTGGAGTATAGTTGATTTACAATGTTGTGTTAGTTTCAGGTGTACAGCAAAGTGAATCAGTTATACATTCTCTACCAATTTTAAAACTAATCACCTAGCAATCGTTCTGACCTCTTCCCTAACTACATCATGACTCTGTATTTTCTACATCTCGTGCAACACCGTGGTCTTGCTCAGAGTAGGTCTTCATTTGTTCTAGGCAACTCTCTGATTATCTGGAGATCAGCACAGGATCCTGAAAAGGAAAGCATACTAGACCAAAAGGAGGATTTGGTGAGGTTGATCTCTGTCATCCCAGCCTCTCTCTTTTCTTCCTGAGAGAAGGTCCCGTTCTCCAGTGCACCTTTCTAAACTTTGTGTTTAGAGACGTAACACTGGAAACTTGAAATTGGCCAAGTGGGAGTATTTACACCATGGAAATCAGCTGACACTACAAATTAGGACCCCTGCCCCCCACCAAGGAGCTGGCTTGCCAGAATGCTAGGGTCTGCCCAAAGATGTGAGGGACACGTGATTCCAGTTGCCTCTAGCCTTTTCCCTGCTCCCTTTGACCCTCTCAACTTTTGGACCCACAGAACTTTGTTAAGTGCCTTCTATAAGCAGATACTCTGCCAGGTGATATGAAGAATACTATGATTATTGCCATCTAATTCCTCACGAGGAAAGTAACAGGTACATGAATAACATGAATAATTGCTAACTGATAACCTTATTTGTTTTTTTCTCTTGATTTGTTTTAAAATTAAAAGTATACATATTTACATATATGAAAGTATAGAAAAAATGTAAGTGCCATGAGGATAGGAACTTTACTTTTCACTACTTCTGCCCAAATGCTAGAACAGGGTGAGGCGTGTGCTAGGTGTTAAACAGTGAATGAATTTCATTACAGATTAAAAAACTGAAAAGAATATACTAAAACACTAACAATGCTTATCTATGAATAGTGGGATCATGGGTCATTTAAATTTTATCCTTCCTCTTCCTCCTCTTCTTCTTCCTCCTCCTCCTCTTCTTCTCCCTCTTTTTCTTCCTCTTCCCTCTCCTTCCCCCTCCTCCTCCTCCTCTTCCCCTCCCCTCCCCCTCCTCCTCCTTCTTCTTCCTCTTCCTCTCCTTCTTCCTTCTTCTTGTTTTTCCTTCTTGTTCTTCCTCTTCCTCTCCTTCTTCTTTCTTTTTCCTTCTTCTTCTTCCTCTTCCTCCTCCTCTTCCCCTTCCCCTCCCCTTTCCCTTCACCTCCTTTTCTTCTTCTCCTTCTTCTCGCCTTATCTGTATTTTGCAAAATTTTAATAATGTGCTTGTATTATGTTGGAAGACAAATAAAAATAAAAGAAAACACAACTGGAATTATGCAATGTAGCAAACATTAAGAGGCAGAAGGCACAGAAACATAAGACTTACTGAAGTCTAGTTTCAGGAGACTCTTGTGGGAAGGCTTCTTGAAGGAAAAGAGGCTTGAGGTGCATTTAAAATCTCTTTCCCTTATAGTCATTTTAAGCTAGCTCTCACAGGGGAAGAACCAGGTAAAATAGTTTACACTAAGGGCTGAGTGACTGGCAGCTGATGACACCATCCCTCCCAGGAACTGAAAATCCAAACAGGGGGACTGTGCAGTAAAATCTTCTAGAGCTTTACCATTTTTTTTCACTTGCTTCTTTATCAATTACGGAGAAATGTACATTAATATCTCTTACTATGGTAGCAGATTTGTCAGTCTCTCCTTCAAATAAAGTGCTTCATTCTGTGTAATTTTTTCAGATCTATTTTCCAGGTCACTAGTTTTCCTTTCATCTGTGTCTAAACCAATATTTAAACCTTCCATTGAGGTTCAAATTTTAACTATTAATTTTTAATCTTTAGACATTTAAAAATTTGGTCTTTTTCCACTTTGTCTCATCAATTTTGATACTTTAAATACTTTTGTACAGTTCTTTAAACTTAGTTTGTATTTGGTATCTGGTAATTCCAGCATCTGCTGTCTGTTTAAAGCTGACCCTACAGTTTAGTTATTTCATGATGATGATGATGATGATGATGATGATGATGATGACTTGTTTCCAAATACGCTCAGCAACTTTTAAAATTGTGTACCAATTCCTCTGGCATCCTTAAGGCCTGTCTTTAAGCGTGTTCTTCAAGAGAGGATTGGTTTTTGCTTCTGTCAGGTGTTTTATGATGCTATCAACCTGAAGCTGCTTAGACGGTATGAGTTTTAGCTCCAAACCTGCATGAGGGTGGGCTCATGGTGAGTTAGGAATTATCAGGGGAGATTTTTTTCTTTTGTTCTGCTTCATCTAGAGCTAAGGCTGAAATAGCCTTAGCTCTATAGTGTTCCCACTACCCATCCTCTTATGAATTATTTTTCCTGTTTATCCACTGACCTCATTATCTTTTAGGGGCTCCTGAATTTATATGGTGGTCTATAATACAACCTCTTACATTGCAGTGGTCTCAGGATTTGTCTTTTGCCACTTGAGCTTAGGCCATTAAACCCAAACTGTCATCTACTAGAGACTTGTAAAATGACCCTCAGTGAAAGGTGGTTCCAGTGCTTACTTTCTTCTTTGGACTTGTACTTTCTTGTTATTTCATCCTCTTTCTCACCAGTTCAGCTATCTATTTAAAAATAAGAATTTTATATTTTAGAAAAAGTTTTCAGGTGCTCTCTACTTGGGGATCCTGTCTGGAATCCAGATTGCCTTAGGGCCAAAAATAGATTCCCTGTGTCCAGGCAACAACTTGCCATCCCAGTTAAGAGGAAACACTGCCCTTATTACCTTTCCCCTCCTCCACAAATTTTATTCATCCTCATCCTCTCCTCATTATCTTATCTATCCCAACTAATAAATAGTAAGAGCTCCATTTATCTGAACGCTTGCTATGTGCCAGTCACTGCTGTAAGTTCCTTACAAGCTTTATTTCATTTAGAATTTAGAGTAGTCCTGTGATGTAGGTAAAGTTTCAATCTTTATCTTGTGGAAGAGGAGCCTGAGGTTCAGAAAAGTTAAGCTGTGTGCCCACAGACGTCTGTGTGCTTGTCCACCAAACTGCACTGTTTGTCATGACTGATAGGCAAACTGATGTGACATTCTCAATCAATGTCTTGAACTCAAATATGTTTAGGAAACGCAGTTAGTTAAAATTAAAGGGCCTTCTTTGCAGAGGAATCTCCGAGCCTTCAGTACGTTAAATGAGCGCAGTGAGTCGTTAAGGGAGTAATGTGGGTAGCTCTCCCCAGACCCCTCTGAGCACAGAACTCTTTTCCAGGGGAACATCTGCAGCAGGTGTCACAGAACACATTTTGGGAAATCTGGGTCTAAAATAATGAAATTTATCCCTCTCCTTCTGTACATTTAAGCATCAAAAATTTTGGAAACTTCAGAGAAAGATGAAAAAGTCCTTATAGTGACGATGATGATCCTCACGTACACCAAATGGAGGTACCTAGCTTGATCGTTCTTCTAATCAAGTAAAGACAAATCAAATCAGATTTGTCTTCAAGTGACTTTTCCAGTATTCAAAACTAGCCTCACATGACTTATCACCAAGGGCATTCAAAGGACTATGTCACAATATATACACTACCAAATGTAAAGTAGATAGCTAGTGGGAAGCAGCCGCATAGCACAGGGAGATCAGCTCGGTGCTTTGCGATGACCTAGAGGGGTGGGATAGGGAGGGTGGGAGGGAGGCTCAAGAAGGGGGGGATATGGGGACATATGTATGCATATGGCTGATTCACTTTGTTGTACAACAGAAGCTAACAAAGTATTGTGAAGCAATTAGACTCCAATAAAGATCTATTAAAAAAAAAGACTATGTCACAGTCTACAGGGACTTAGTTATCAATGGGGATTTGCCAACTCCCTAGTATATGGACAGCGTTGTTGGCACAGGTGTGAGCGTCAGAGAGATATTAAAGGGGCAACCCTCACTGGGAGTTGTATGTTCAGTGATACTAAAAGCCCAGCAGTCTCACCAAAGGAATACACAAAAGTGTTAACAGTGATTATGATTGTTATTTTTCTTTAAATGTATCTGTATTTTTAAGTGGCTACAATATTGTTATTTTTATAATAAGAAAAGTACTTTTTAATTGAGATGTAATTGACATATAACATTATGTTAGTTTCAGCTGTACAACATAATGATTTAAGAAAAGTATTTTTTAAAAAGGAATCTCGTAACCACTTAAAAGGGCAAATGCATTTTAAAAATTTCAGAATCTGAAACTCAGAGAGGAAAGTGACTTTTCCCAAGTCATGCAGTCTGTCAGAGGTCAAATTGGAATTCTTAACTCCCTGGTCAGGACACTCCTCAGGATACTCTAAATGACCCCATAGTCACCCAGGGTGAGGCAGTGCCGAGACTGCCCCTCCTCAGGAAAGGAGTCCCCCAAAGAAGAAAAACATGTATCTTCTGGGTGGATGGGTTCCCTCCCTCCCTCCCTCTCTGGGCAAACAGGAAGCATACTGCCAATTCCACGGATTCTCTTGTCCAAGCTTCAGGGTTGCGACCATTTTTCTCGCCAGAGGGGTGTCATGAAAGGAAGGAGAAGGGTTTGCATTAGGAGTGTGGGAGAATTCGTCTCTCTCTCCAGGACGCCATCCTATAATCCGCGGAGCTGCCGTTTTTTTCCCAGGCTGGTTATTCCTGTTGAGCACCCCCGGAAGACGTGGAGAAAGAATGTTACTTGGCTTCCCCTCTAGGGAGGAGTGGCTGGAGCCACCTAATGGGAAAGTTTGGGGAATCTTTGGTTGCTGAGGTTGAGAGATTGGGAGGTCTGTGGTGATTCTGGAACTCATTTTACAAAATAGACAATGAAGTAATTGATTGGTTCACTGTTTTCCATTAAGACTGCATTTTTGTGGTTTTTCTTGTGGAAATAAGAGCTCAGAGGGATGATGGTATAACATTGGAGAAAGGATGTTGGAACCTCACACACCTGTATTTGCCTTCCCGTACAACTTGAGCAGTGGAAGTTGGAAAGTGGGTGATGAAATGAGGACTGAGAGCATAGATCCTCTCACAGTGGCATAGAACTGGAAGGAGTACCCAGAAAGCCTTGGTGCCAGTCTCCTCAGTTTTCACATGGGGAAACTAAATTTTACAGAAGAGGCAATGGTAGATATTTAAGCATCCATTGAATATCTAGTATGTACTAGAGACTGAGCTAGGCATTGAAGGAAGATCAAAAACCAATATAGATGAGTCCCTGCCCTCTGCAATCTAGAGACCCAGGAGGCGAAATGACAAAACAAACCCCAAACCAGAATCCAGATCCTTTAGGTCCCAATTGGTGATATTTCTTACATTTTCCATCTATTATACTTTAGGCACCTAAATCTTCAATATGATTTTGGGCAACTCACTAAACATACGCAGGCTTCAGTTTTGCTAACATACGAAAAGAAACTTACACATTTATTCGTTCATTATTAATTTATCAAATATTTACCAAGAACCATCTATATCCTAGGTGTATAGAACTCAGAATAGGATCTTTCTTTTTTAACTTTTAATTTTATATTGGTGATTAACAATGTTGTGTTAGTTTCAGGTGTACAGCAAAGTGGTTCAGTTATACATATACATGTATCTAGAATAGGATCTTTTTAAAAAATATATTTATTTATTTGGCTGCGCCAGGTCTTTAGTTGAGGCATGCAGGATCTTTGTTGCCACGTGTGGGATCTTTTAGTTGCGGCATGCGGGATCTTTGGTTGGGGTATGAGGAATCTAGTTCCCTGACCAGAGATTGAACCCAGGCCCACTGCATTGGGAGCGCAGAGCCTTAACCGCCAGACCACCAGGGAAGCCCCTAGAATGGGATCTTTTTACTGAGAGTTAATTTCCATCTGTCAGTGGGCAATTCTTTCCAAACAGTAACCAATAGGTAGCTGGAAATTCCAGAGTTGGCTTTATTTTCATTTTGCCTTTTGAAGTTGTCTTACTCCTCCAAGTATCTGAATCCCAACTTGGATATCTTACTCCCTCTCTCTCTCTCCCTCCCTCCATTCTTTTCTCTCTTCTTTGTTTCTATCCATCCATCTTCCTTCTACCTGATGTGTAAAACAATACCAGTAAATTGATTTACAATAAAATTTCAAGGTCATAAAGCTGAACACTGGCATTGGCACGGTTTGCTGCTGCTCCACATTGTGACTTTTATTTATTATTCCTAAATGAGAACTTCTCTTAAATCTCAAGATTTTATTTAACATAGGGAATGTCAATACTGGATTATATCCACCACCCTATCAGGAAAACATGTTGCTGGCATTAATCCCAAAGAGGGCAAGGTTGAGGGAGAGAAAAAGGAAAAATGCAAAATGACATGACTGATTCTTGACAAGTCCAGATAAAAAGGAAGAAAAAAGCACTGGTCATTATCAGAGCACATAGTGTTATCTCCCAAAGTACATAAGAATTTCCAATATTAACCAACCTGTACCCTTCAAAAGACATTTTCTCATAGCTGAAGAATCCCATTCATGTTGGCAGCGGATTAATAAAGGCAGGAATGTGTTTCCTTGGACCTCATTAAAATGGAGAATGTGTAGAAATAAGTGGTGCTCATCTGTTTGTTTTTTCAGTTCCCTTGCATGTACGTTTTTGTTTCAACTTTCAGGAGATTATTGGATAGTAGTTACCTGAAATTAGTAAGTTTATGGGCATAGTTCTAAACACTGCATAGTAGCCCTTTCAGGGTCTTATTTCAATAAGTAAACAAGGTGAATCTGCATACTTTTTTTTTTTTTTTTATTTTGCGGTACGCGGGCCTCTCACTGTTGTGGCCTTTCCCGTTGCGGAGCACAGGCTCCGGACACGCAGACTCAGCGGCCATGGCTCACAGGCCCAGCCGCTCCGCGGCATGTGGGATCTTCCCGGACCGGGGCACGAACCCGCGTCCCCTGCATCGGCAGGCGGACTCTCAACCACTGCGCCACCAGGGAAGCCCTGCATACTTTTTTTGAAGATCATTGTTACATCAGCATAAAGACTGACCATCTCACTGAAGCATTCCTCCTGTTAAGCTGGTAGCTCTCCCAGGCACTCTGTGTCCATTCACTGCTCATGGTGTGTGTGTGTGTGTGTGTGTGTGTGTGTGTTTCAGAAGGCCCTGGGAGACCTCAGCAAGTACAGGTGATGGATCTGTGGTCTAATTGGTAAAAAAGACGAGTCCTAACTGGAGAAGCACAATCTGCACCTCTCTTTTGGTAGGATCTTAATGCTGCCAGGACTTGGCTTTTCGCAGGCTGGGAGCACTTTCCTGGAGACCAGTTATGTGCCATTTCAGGCATTTTCCTATGGGTGGGAAAAAATGGCAATGTTTTTAGTTTTAGTCTATCCAGAAGAAGAGGATCACAGCCAAACAGTAGGCTGGGAAGAAAACTGTTCTCCAGAAAATCCCACTTGATACTCCATTTCACCGTTTTGTTTTGTTTTGACCTCGTGTCTGTACTTCTGTTTCTTCTATTGGGCTGGCCAAAACGTTTGTTTGGGTTTTTCCGTAAGGTCTCACCAAAAAAATTACAGAAAACCTGAACGAACTTTTTGGCCAACCCTATACAATACTGTGCTGCCTATTGCAAATGTAAGTGTTTTGCAGAGTGCCGCAGACAAGTGCTTTGTATCTCTTAGCCACAATTCTTTTTTTTTTTTTTTTTTTTGGCTGCACCACACAGCATGTGGGATCTTAGTTCCCCAGCCAGGGATAGAACATGTGCCCCCTGCATTGGGAATGCAGAGTCTTAACCACTGGACCGCCAGGGAAGTCCCATAGTTATTATTATTATACTCTAATACTACTACCACACACCACCACTAATGATTGCTGCCACTCTTTTATAAGTACTAGTCTGGGTCATCTCAATATTGTATTTGGACACTCAACAACTATAGTATTATTTTGAACCCCAGAAAATTATGTTTTAGAAGTCTGTCTTTGTGCTTCCCTGTGGCACAGTGGTTAAGAATCTGCCTGCCAGTGCAGGGGACACGGGTTTGAGCCCTGGTCTGGGAAGATCCCACATGCCGCGGAGCAACTAAGTCCGTGTGCCATAACTACTGAGCCTGCGCTCTAGGGCCCGCGAGCCACAACTGCTGAGCCTGTGTGCCACAACTACTGAAGCCTGCGTGCCTAGAGGCCGTGCTCTGCAACAAGAGAAGCCACCGCAGTGGGAAGCCCGAACACCACAACGAAGAGTAGCCCCCGCTTGCTGCAACTAGAGAAAGCCCACGTGCAGCAACGAAACCCAACGCAGCCAAAAATAAATAAAATAAATAAAATTTTTAAAAAAGCCTGTCTTTAGGTAACAGAAAATTCAGCTCAAATTGGTGTTTAAAAAAAAAAACCCACTAGAGTTGCACTGCTGGCAATACAGTAAACTCAGAGAACCTGAAATCTTCCCACTACAAACAAAAAGAAGTGCTGGATAATTTGTTTCTAGATTTTAAACCATGAATTCAATTTCTTAAATAGTTTTGGGCTATTCACATTATTTGTTTCATCATGGATAAGTTTTAGTATTTGTGGTTTTTGAGGAACTGGTCATAGTATTTGTGGTTTTTGAGGAACTGGTCATAGTATTTGTGGTTTTTGAGGAACTGGTCAGTTTCATCTAAGTTGTCAAATTTTTGTGTGTAGTGTTGCGCACAGTATTGCTTTATTTTTTCTTATGTGCAGGGTCTATAGTGATATTTTCTCTTCTATTCCCGGTATCAGGATTTATGTCTTCTTTCTTTTTTTGTAGGTTTCGCTATAGGTTAATTTGTATTTTATCGAACAAGATTTTGGTTGTTTTGACTTTATTATTTTTCTTTTTTCAATTTTATTTACGTCTGCCTTTATGATTTCATTCTTTCTGCTTGCATTGGATTTAGTTTGCTCTTCTTTGTCTAGTTTCTTAAGGTCCTTTCTGTAAGCATTTAATGGTATAAATTTCACTCTAAGCATTGCTTTTAATCATCACACAAATTTTGATGTGTTGTATTTTCATTTTTGTTCAGTTTAAAATATTTTCTAATTTCCCATGAGATTTATTTGATATATGGGTTTATTTAGAAGGGTGTTTCAAATTTCCAAGTGTTAGGAGGTTTCCTGTTATCTTTCTATAATTATTTCTATTTTTATTCTGTTATAGTCAGAGAGCATACTTTATTTGATTTCAGTTCTTTTAAATGTGTTGCAATTTGCTTCATGACCAGAAATATAGTCTGTCTTAGAAACTGTGCCACATGCACTTGAAAAAAATGTGTATTTTGCTGTCGGAGGCAGAAGATTCTAAAAATTTCAGTGAGATCCACTTGTTTGATGGTTTTCGGTTCGTCTACATCCTTGCTCATTTCCTATTAGTTCTATTGGTTACTGAGAGAGGCAAATTGAAGTCTTTAACTATACTTGTGGATTTGTCTATTTCTATCGTAGTTCCATCAGTTTTTGATTCATGCCTTTTGAAGTCCAGATAAAGGTACAAACATGTTTAGAATTGCTATGTCTTCTTGGTGAAATGAGCCTTTTATCATTATGGGGTGCCCTTCTTGATCCCTAGTAAATTATTTTGCTTTGCCGTTTACTTTTATATTAATGCAGCCACTCCAGCTTTCTTCTTCTTTTTTTTTTTTTTGCGGTATGCGGGCCTCTCACTGCTGTGGCCTCTCCCGTTGCGGAGCACAGGCTCCGGACGCGCAGGCTCAGCGGCCATGGCTCACGGGCCCAGCCGCTCCGTGGCATGTGGGATCTTCCCGGACTGGGGCACGAACCCGTGGCCCCTGCATCGGCAGGTGGACTCTCAACCACTGCACCACCAGGGAAACCACCAGTTTTCTTTTGATTAGCGTTTGCCTAGAACCTCTTTTTCCATCCTTTTTCTTTTAACCTGCCTATGTCATTACATTTGAAGTAAGTTTCTGAGAGACAGCATGGAGTTGGGTTATATTTTTTCATCTACTCTGACATTCTCTTTTTTTTTAGTTAGTGTGTCTCAACTGAAGATGATTTTGTGGCATAGTTGTGACAACCCAAAATTTCTCCAGATACTGCCAAATCTCTCTCTCTCTCTCAATACTTCTCTCTCTCTCCT